>NC_090377.1:114787018-115454542 GCF_036365525.1 Heterodontus francisci
CAGTCAAAGCTTTACACTGCATTTAGAAATCCCACATTGTGGAGAAGGAGCTCCAGTGTGTCTTCTGTTGCCTGTAGGCTTTCAAGTGAGATTATTGTGTCTCTTCCCATCCCCAGGCTGCCAGACCATGCACCTGTTGACTGCAGTTGCTATGAATTGGCGAAGAGCTTGGGCATTGGGGAATTTTTTTGACTTCAAATTTCATCTAGAGTTCAGTTCTTACACATGATTTGTTTGAGGCTGAACCTAGCGGTGTGAATGGGGAATTGGCAAGCAATTATGTGTCACTTTGTGAGCAAGCTGCCGTTTAGATTGTAGATCATCTTCCAATGGCTCTGTAATATGACCTGGTTTTCATGGTGCTGAATTTAGGCAGCTTATAGTAAGAATTGAACTCTAGACGAAATTCGAAGTCAAAAAAATTCTCCAATGCCCAAACTCCTCTTCAATTCATAGCAACTACAGTCAACAGGTGCATGGTCTGGCAGCCTGGTCTGGATTCAGCATGTTTCTTTCGATTTGTGAGTGTCATTCCGCTCTGATGCTGGGAAAGGCTCAGAGGTTCATACAGTGAAAATCTCCAACCTAAACAGCCGATGGCCATCTCTGGTCACTGGCCAGAATAAAATGACAGTCCCATTAGAAGCTTGGTGAGGGTGATTACCTTTTTTTAATTCCTTTTCGAGATGTAGGTGTCACTGGCAAGGTTGGAATTTATTACATGTCCCTAGTTTTCCTAAGAAGGTCTTGATGTGCCTTGTTGAACAGCTCCAGTTTGATTAGACTGTGGCTTGTTATGCCAGT
The DNA here is from genome assembly GCF_036365525.1 of Heterodontus francisci. NCBI lineage: Eukaryota > Metazoa > Chordata > Chondrichthyes > Heterodontiformes > Heterodontidae > Heterodontus > Heterodontus francisci. Next base: position 114,787,823 of record NC_090377.1, read on the forward strand.
TCAGAGTCAATCACGCTCATGTGGCATTGCAGTCACACAAGGCAGACTGGGTGAAGATAGCAGGTTTCCTTGATAAAAAAAAATCATAATGAACCAGTTGAGTTTTTATGACCATCCAACAGCTTCATAGTCACTTTCACTGATACCAGCTTTTTATTTCCAGATTTTTTAAAAATCTAATTTAAATTCTCAAATTACTGTGGTGCCATATCAACTCATGGACTCTGGGTTTAGCCCGGGCCGCTGGGTTATTAGTGCAGTGGTAATGTTACTGAACTATCATACCTGTTACTTCTGTGGAGACTGTCTCTCTGTCATGGATCTCTGTCTCCAAAGGCAGTTCCAAACCCTCATTTGTATCCCAGCAGCATGCTTGAAGGCCATAAGCATGTTAAATGGGGGTATCAGACTCTGGCAGTACTTAGGCCTGCACGACAGAAGTAGGCTCATTCCTGTTGCCAGTCTGGATGGGTGACTTCATTGTTCATCACTAAGAGTCGCTCGGTAGTGCCACTACTGACTGAGCTAGTTGAGTCCTGAAGGATATAGTTGCCAGATTGGGCTTGTAGCAAGCAGTGAGAGAATGAACATGAGGGGAACAACTTTCTTGACGTTGTCCTGACCAATTTACCTGTCACACATGCATCTGTCTATGATAGCATTGGTACAAGTAACCATCGCACAGTCCATGTGGAGACGGAGATCTGTCCTCACACTAAGGACACCCTCCATTGTGTTGTGTGGCACTGCCACCATACTTAATGGGATAGATTCGGAAAAGATCAAGCAGCTCAAAACTGGGTATCGGTGAGGTGCTGCAGATCAGCAGCTACAAAATTGTATACAACCACAATCTGCAACCTTTATGGCCTGGCATATCCCTCACTCTACCATTACCATCAAACCAAGGACAAATTCTGGTTCAATGAAGAGTGTAGAAGAGCATGCCATGAGCAACACCAGGCATACCCAAAAATGTGTTGCCAACCTGGTGAAGCTACAGCACAAGATTTCATGCATGCTAAACAGTAGAAGCAGCATGGGATAGATAGCTAAGCGATCCACAACCAAGGAATCAGCTCAAAGCTCTACAGTCCTGCTACATCTGGTTGTGAATGGTGTTGGACAGTTAAACAAGTAATGGGAAGAGGGGGTTGTTCCATGAATATCCACATCCTCAATGATGGAAGAACTCAGCATGTGAGTGCAAAAAAAAAAGGCAGAAGTGTTCACAACCATCTTCAGCCAGAAGTGCCAAGTGGATGATTCATCTCAACCTCCTCCTGAGGTACACACCATGACAGATGCCAGTCTTCAGCCAATTCACTTTGTGATATCAAGAAATGGCTGAGTGTAGTGGATTAAGCAAAAGCTATGAGCCCTGGCAACATTCAGCTGTAATGCTGAAGACTTGTGCTACAGAACTAACTGCACCTCTAGTGAAGTTGTTCAAATGAAGCTACAACATTGGCATCTACCCGACAAAATAGAAACTTGCCCAGGTATGTCCTGTCCACAAAAAGTAGGGCAAATCCAATCCAGCCAGCTACTGCCCCCATCAGTCTACTATCAATTATCAGCAAAGTGATGGAAGCTGTCGTTGACGGACTTCTATTTATATAGTGTTTTTGACAACCACAGGACATTCCAAAGTGGTTTAGAGCCAATGAAGTACATTTGAAGTGTAGCCACTGTTGTAATGTCAGAAACGCAGAAGCAAATTTGCACATGGCAAGGTCTCAAACAGCAATGTGATTATGACCAGATAACCTGTTTTCGTAATTTTGATTGAGGGATAAATGTTGGCCTGGACAGCGTGCACCAAGGACCCCTAGTAAAATTGAAGTCCAATGGTAATCAACGGGAAAACCTTTCATTGGTTGGAGTCATGCCTAGCACAAAGAAAGATGGTTGTGTTTGTTGGAGGCCAATCACCTCAGCCCCAGGATATCACTGCAAAAGTTTTTAGGGTAGTGTCCTGATCCAGCCATGCTGGGGTGGTTCAATGAGGCAGCTCAGCACTAACTTCTCGAGGGCAATCGGGGATGAGCAATGTATGGTGGTCCACATCATGTGAATGAATCAAAAAATTTAAAATTCAGCCCCATTGAAGTTGTGACTCAAAATTGTCTCCATATGCAGACCAGAGTCTGACCTTTGCTTCATTCCGGGATGCTCTAGCTTTCTTTCAAGGTGGACATCATTACTGAATTGATGAGAACTGGATGGTATGAAGGGATTTTCAGCTAGTTAAGTCAATAAGTAAGAAAGTCATTAGTGCGATGATGCAATACAGAGCGTAGCACAGCACAGGGATTTATTTACTGTACATTATTTCTAACCCATGTTATTTCTGACCTGAGTGCTCCATGTTTACTCTGAGAAGAGGGAAATTCTGTGTGTGTGTATTGTTATGACCGAGGCAGGAGGAATGCATTGTTAATTCAGTCCCACTTCTCCACGGGTCACAGCATATCAAATTTTCCCATCTACCGAAAAACAGCCAATTACATACTCTATTTGTTCCCCAGAAAAAAGCGCACCAACCAGGTTTCTTCAATCAACAACAAAATTAACTATTTATTATAAAAACAAGTCTTAACCAATAATGAGAGAAATCTATATACTAAAAGCTCCTTATTTCTCTAGCCCTCATGCACACGCACCTGGAAAAAAAAGCGGTTAACTGGAGAAAAAGGATTTTCGATTTACAGCTGTTTCATAGAAATAGAAGGAATAACAAAATAAGCTAGTTTGTCACATTCTGGTAAGAAGTTCTTCGGTTTGGTGAGATGTCCGAGTCGAATAGTCAGATGTCATTCGAAGTCACTCCAGGCGAGGTTGATGAACAGTCTGTGATGGGTAGGTGCTCAAGGCAATTCAACTGCAGCAGGCTTCACATAGGTCTTTCATCAGGGCTGCTGCAGCAGCAAGTCATCTTAGGTTTTACAGCAGCAGGATAACAGTACAAGATTTCTTCATATTTCAGGATTTCCTAAAACACGGGAGGCAACAGGAACCACACTTGATGCAGAGACGGGGAAATAGGAATCTGCCACTGTTGAAATACAGGGTTGTTTCTTGAGATGCAGGATTCCTTTACAGAGTGAGGCAGCGCTTTCTCTGGGTCTTCCTCTCTGATCTCCAGGCAGGTCAAAACCAAATTTCAAATGCCTGCTCTTTGTCCAACTCTCTGGTTTTAAAGGGTCCAAAGTGAAAGCAAAACCTTCCTGAACAGGTCACATGTCCAGACATAGTCTCCCCTGTCATTCAAAGAGTTGCTCTGAGGAGGTCAAACCCCTTGTTGGTTTCCTTGCAATTGCCTGCTCTTCTGTCCTTGTGTACAAAGTCAGCTTCTTTTCAAAACATCCAAAGATTTCAGCTATTTGCAGGTGTTAATGTCCACTGAAAAATCCTTTGGGTTTTTAAAAAATGCACAGCATTCTAAGTTTTTAAATATAAAAACAAATAACTTGTAACAGTATATGTTAGGAATTTTCAGAATATTAAAACTGTATTAAATCTTCTGTAGTAGTCCAACATTTTTCAGCACTGAAATGTTGTGTCCCAGTCAGGATGGAAAGGAGTGTGTGCTATATCTCCAACTCAGTGAATTCACAATTTCAGCTCTGCTATCAGTGGGGTGTGGGGCAGTTCGAGGAACTGGTAAGTGATGACAAGGTTATTGGGTGAGTTAATCCACTGTCATATTTTAATGACTGGATCATATGTGGACAGATCACCTGTATCTCATCATCCTAATAGGCTGACACAGCTGGGCAGGTGGTCAGTGTACAGGGTTTGACATTTCTGACATTCTTCTTTTACCTGTGTTTTTCGTGGCTGAGTTAAGGAAATAACCACAACAACTGGTTGGTACTTGGTATGCCACAGTACTGTTTTGATGCTTGGATGTTTACAGAGTACTTTCAGGACAACATAAGCAAGTGCATCTCTTAGACTCTGTGAAAAGGGTTCAGTGAATATGAAGGCATGAGATGTAGCCACACTTACTGGGGATTCAGCTTGAAATTTTGTCATTCTTATCCCTTCTTTATTCCATTTGATGCACAAATTTAAGTTAACTAATAAGCTAAGTGTTTATTTGTATGTTAAAATGTGTGGGTGATCACATACTGGGATGGTGCTCTGAAAACAAGGTATATGGCAAAGTTTATTTGTAGTATTCGTACCACTTTAGGTCTGCACATTTTTCTTATGGGAAACTAGATGCGAAGCACTGATGTGTTGAAATTTGTAGGTAATGAAGTAGAAAACCAGCTGCCTGATTAACTGTCTGATCCTGTCCTTATAGTTGGTGATACGGGTCCACATGTCTGATGAGAGCTCCAAAACGATGATGGTTGATGAAAGACAAACAGTCAGGCAGGTTCTGGACAACCTCATGGATAAGTCCCACTGTGGATTCAGCTCAGATTGGTCACTGGTGGAAACAATTCCTGAGCTTCAAATGGGTGAGTTGGTGGGGCTGAGCAACAGCTGAAAATCAGGTGTTGTGATGTGCTGGAAATTAACTTCTGGTCTTCTGGGTAGGTGCGTTCTTGGAAATATTCCAGACCTTCATTTTTTATTTTTGCCCTTTCATCCTGTCAGCTGTTTGTTTGACAATTTCTGCAGATGATATGTTCATTGGTATTGTCATAAAGCATTTGTAATATGTTACTATCAATGCGCTACAAGAAGTGCACTTAAGCCTAATGCATTTTACCGTTGCACTCTTTTTAATTTCTTACCTTAAATTGCTCCTGCTACTAACTCCAATGATAAACCCATCCTACACTCCAGTGTTATACAGCCGAAAATGCTCTCTTCCAGGCACAATCCAAGTTTCAAATGATTGTCAACTTCAACAGCATACAAGTCTAGACTGTGAAAATTCAGTACACCTACCATTCCGCTCTACTGAAATCCTAGTGACAGTGCTGTATGTGTATGTGCTTTGGTTTTATAATATTAGACTATGAGAGCAGCAATGAATAGTTGTCAAATTTTAGTTGGGCCAGCAATTGGAATCTCATTGAAATACTGTTCTTAATGCTGCTCAATGTTTCTCAAAATTTGGCCCAATGCCAACTTAATGAAACCACAGTTTAAATCAGCATATTCTGAAAGCAATCGTTTTAAAAGTATCAAAGGTTTTAAATTCAGAATTATATACCTGCTCAAATTAGTATGGGCCCTCCATCCATTTTTGTTCATACACGTTAACAAGTCAAATTAATTGTTTTCCTACAATTATTTATGTTGGAGAATCACGTGATACTGAGTTCTGATTGGTCCTATTACAGTCACGGATTTAGGTGGGAAGAGTCTGGACAAGGAAGAAAAGGTAGAGTCGAAATAGGAAGAAATCACTAACGTGGGGCTAGACCAGGCTGAAGTGATGGGTCTACCAGCACAATCCTGGTTGTGGATCTTGGGAAGGAAGAAATGGGCTGTGCAGGGTTGGGAAACTGAGGCTGGTGACCGTGGCGGGAACATCTCTAGAAGAAATGAGGCCAGCGACCGTCATGGAAATGTTGGCTTGAGATGGCCGCTGTTACGTCAGCAGTTACCGATGAAAAGATCTAGAGAGGGTAGAGATGGGTCCAGGTGGAACAAGAATTCTAAAGAAACTGTGAGGGAGGAAGACTCCTGGCCAAAGAAGTGGGTGCGGAGTTGAAGGCAATGGAAGAAATGGGGAAGTGGGGGGGATGGGTGGTGGTCACTGATGGATAGTGACAACACAGCTAAGGATGAGATTGAAAGAATGGATGGGATCAGAGGAAAGTGAAAGGGAAGGAGGATTTGGAATGACATTGGTGTCAAGTTGTTGAAGTTTGCGATCCTTGACATCTGAAAGGAAGAAAAGTTTTTTGTTGAAGCATTGGATGAAACAAAGCATTGGACCAGAAGAGCTTAGAGGTGGTGAGTCGATGCTGCTGAAGAGAGAGATAGAGAGCGTGCGTGTGGCAGTGCATGGACCTCAGGACTGGTTTAAGGAACGCTGAATATCTTGGAGATATCTGTAATCAGAGGTGGATCAGGAACATGAAGGGAGGAATTTCATTTGCAATCCATGTGAAATAAGTTGGAGCCAGAGACAGTTGCTGTGGAAAGAGATGTGGCTGTGGAGTGAGTTTTGCTAGTTAACTCTTCAAATGAGAAGGGAAACAGAAGGCAATGAAGATGTACAAGGTAAAAGAGACAGGTTGAAATCTTGTCGAGATAAGTGCAGAAGATATAAAGGTGGACATTCTTGTAAGAGAAGTGGCAGTGAATTAAACTAGCATAAAAGCAAAATGCTGCAGATGTTGGAAAACTAAAATAAAAACAGAAAATGCTGGAAATGCTCAGCAGATCTGGCAGCATCTGTGGAGAGAGAGTGTTAACTGCTGGGATTTTCTTGGCCTGGGGTGAGACCTGATTGGAAGGTCTCTGTGGAGACCATATGTGGGTCTCAAGCCTGCGTGGTGGCCAATTAAGACACTGCTGCTGGGCCCACCTTCCAATTGAGAACTGCGGATTGGCTCCATTGGGCTGGCAATTCTGTAGCCTCGGCAACGCCACCAAGAGGAGTGACTGCTGCTGAGGCTGCAAGGAGAACGAGAGTGTCGTTGGAAACCAAGGCATCCCCAACCTCTTCTCCCCCGCCCCCCCCCCCCCCCCCCCCCACACCTCGAAACTGCTGGGAGTCTGCCTTCATGCAGATGGCGCCCTCCCCTCATGGTGGGGGGCCGGTGGCACTGGAAAATAGCCAGGTCATTGTAAAAACATAAACATAGAAAACAGGAGCAGGAATTGGCCAATCAGCCCTTTGGGCCTGCTCCACCATTCAAAAAAGGTCCTGGCTGATCGTCTAATTCAGTACCCTGTTCCCACTTTCTCCCCATATCCCTTGATCCCTTTGCATTAAGAAATATATCTATTTCCTTCTTGAATATATTGGCCCTTTTTAATTACTTCAATTGGCTGGCTGCCTCCAGTCGGCGAGTGGCTAAGCCGCTGGAGTTCCCCTCACTAGGAAAATGGTCTGCCGCGGGACTGCATTGAGGAGCCCTCCCAACACAGCTCCCCAGCATTTTACTGGCTAGCCTGCCACCCTGGAGCTGGTAAAACCTCAGCCAATGTTTCAGGTTGATGATCTTTTGTCAGAACAGGATATGAACTCAGCCTGACTTGCTTGAATCTGAAGTGTGTCTGGCCTGGTGGCCACTGGCATACACTGAGTCATTATGCTGCAGCACTCTGGTTTATTTCTGCTGCTAAAAGCAGCAGAAATAAACTTGGCAGTTTTATGAGAAAACCAGAGTGGGGTTTGAAACTACTCTGGGGCTTGGGTACAGGTGTTGTACTTTCTCCAGAACCCTAATGTGACAACTGAACCTCCAGCATTAAAAGATGACTTTTCATCAGCTGAAAATGATGTCTCCAGACCAACACTTCAAAACCGTTGAAAGCCTCCTGGTTCTAAATGGTACAAACTGCAGAAGGGCTCGTTCAGCCTATAATATAACTTGAGTTGGCCTTAGCTGGCTATCAGCAACATTTGGACAGTATTTCCTATTTTAAAAATGCACAGGTTCTAACTCTGTTCTGCTTTCTGTCTCTTCATTGCAGTGTTCCATCAGTTTCTCAAGTGCAGACTCCCCACTCCCTTATATTTTTTTGTAATTTCAGAGCGAATCTTCGAAGATCATGAAAATCTGGTGGAGAGCTTGCTGAACTGGACTCGTGACAGTCAGAACAAGCTCATGTTTACGGAACGCATTGAGAAATATGCACTTTTTAAAAATCCACAGGTATGTGAAGCTTCTGACAAGTGATGGACCTTAACCTTGATGTAGAATTACTTCCTTATTTGCTATCCTGCAGGCCACTTACATTTATTCTGCATTGGTGTCTTGATCAGTTTGACTGTTCTAAATTATTTCCACACTGCTTATAACTGTCCTTAGTCTTCTCATTTTTATTGTAATGCAAATTCAAAAACATGGACTGTCGAGATGTCAGTTCAAATGACATCTACAAGCCGCAAGGACTTTGCCCTCTTGTTTTACAGCACAGTGTCATCTTTGAATTATTGCGCTATGACTTGTGGCTGGGTCACCTATAATGTTTGACTGATTTAAAACTTGGATAGGTTCTGCGCTTCCTTGCCTGGAGCACAGAATTTGTTTGATTCTTTCATGGGATGTGGGTGTCACTGGCTAGGCCAGCGTTTGTTGCCTATTCCTAATTGTCCTTGACAACTGAGTGGCCTGCTAGGCCATTTCAGAGGGTGGTTAAAGGTCAACCACATTGCTTTGGGTCTGGAGTCACATGTAGGCCAGACCAGGTAAGGATGGCACCTTTCCTTCCCTAAAGGATGTTCGTGGACTAGATGGGTTTTTACGACAATCGATAGTTTCATGGCACCATTACTGAGACTAGCTTCCGGTTCCAGATTTTTTTATTAATAAATTTAATTTATTAATTAATGGAATTTAAATTCCATCAGCTGCCGTGGTGGAATTTGAACCTGTCTCCATGGCATCAGCCTGGGCCTCTGGATTACTCGTCCAGTGACCTTAACACTCTGTCACTGTCTCCTCTAATGATCAACTAGAATTGAGCATTTGAGCTGAATGGAAGGTGTGATATATTGGAATGGTTGGAACGGATGACATGCCCAGTTGTTCAGGTGTTTGCCTCACGCAACTTGTGTTCTGAAGTTCCAAGTCCTAGCCTTAAAGCCAGATGCACACTGAACTTTCATAAGCTTGTTTGAACCTGTTTGAGTACAGGATTCTTTAGCACCCTTGACACACATGTCATTAATTTTAGCTTGTGTTAGATTTTTTTCAAGCAAAGTTGAACTCCATATTATAGAAAGGATATAGAGGCAATGTAGAAGGTGCAAAAAAGATTCACCAGGATGATACCAGAACTGAGAGGTTCTGTCAGGAAAGATGGAACAGACTCTGGCTCTTGTCTGTCAAAGAGAAGGCTGAGACATGACCTAATAGTGGACTTTAAAAATTATAAAAGGGTTTGCTAGGAAGATGTAGATGTTTCCACTTTTGGGGAATTCAAAATTGGGGCCCATAAATATAAAATAGTCACTAACAAATCCAATAACTATTTCAGAAGAAGCTTCGTTACCCAAAGAGTGGTTAGAATATGGAACTTGCTACCACAATGTGTAGTTGAGGTGAATTGCATAAATGCATTTCAGGAGAAGATAGATGAACACTAAGGAAAAAGATTAGGAGGTTATGCTGACAGTGTTGGATGTAGAGGGGTGGGAGGAGATTTGGAGGATAAGCACCAACATGGACCAGTTGGGCCGAATGGCCAGTTTCTGTGCTGTACATTCTATGTAATTCCTTGGATAAGGAAATGGGGAAAGGGAAATGGAATTGGAGTACACAGCTCCAGGTAAGAGTTAACACTGGTACAGAGGGCTCGAACTGGATCATCATGTGCTCTATGGTTAATGCATTGGAGGCGGTTCAGAGGAGGTTTACTAGATTGATACCTGGAATGAGCGGGTTGCCTTAAGAGGAAAGGTTGGACAGACTGGGCTTGTTTTCACTCGAGTTTAGAAGAGTGAGGGGAGACTTGATTGAAGTATATAAGATCCTAAATGGTCTTGAGAAGGTGAATATGGAAAGGATGTTTCCTCTTGTGGGTGAGTCCAGAACTAGGGGGCAGTGTTTTAAAACTAGGAGTCACCCTTTTAGGATTGCGAGGAGAAATGTTTTCTTTCAGAGGGTTGTGTGACTTTGGAATTCTCTGCCTCAAAGTGATAGAGGCGGGATCGTTGAATATTTTTAAGGCGGAGGTAGATCGATTCTTGTTGAGCAAGATTATCTGGGGTAGATGCGAGTGTGGAATTCGAGACAGAAACCGATCAGCCTTGATCTTATTAAATGGCAGAACAGGTGCGACGGGCTGAATGGCCTATTTCTCCTAATTCGTATGGTATGGTTTTGTGTGACCTGACTCAGCAGGGGAGGTATTGGAGAAACTTGGGCAATCACTCCTCCTTTTCCTCTTCATTCCTCTGGCCATTCCCCTGATACAGACATATTCGATTAAGTGATTTAAGTCTTGAGGAAAGAGAGGTTGAGAGGCACTAGGTTTAGTGAGGGAATTCCAGAACTTGGGGCCCAGGAGGCTGAAGGCACGGCCACCTGTGGTGGAGCAGTTATTATTGGGAATTCTCAAGAGGGCAGAATTAGATGAGTGTGGGTAACTTGGAGGGTTGTTGGGTTGGAGGAAATTAGAGATAGGGCAGGGTAAGGCCATGGAGGGATTTGTAAACCAGGATGAGAGTTTTAAAATAGGTGTTGCTTAACTGGGACTTGTTCCAAGATGCAGAGTAATGGCTGAAGCCTTGGTGTGGTGTCACTAGCTTTCCCAGAGCAGGCTTGACATCCAGCTGCGCATAATGGGTATGTACCAGGTGAGACCACAGAGTCGGCCGTTTTTGGAGTCAGGACTGCACTGAGTACAGCAGCAAGCAATGTCTTGGGATTAATGTACTTCGCTGTATAGATGTTTCAAATATGTATTTAACTGCACTAATGAGTTTTATTTAAAACAGAATTATCTGCTGGGGAGGAGGGAGAACTCTGAGATGGGAGACAGAAATAAGGAAGCACTACTTGAGGTAAGTCGGTGTGCAAACAGAGCTTCTGAATCCCTGAGTTAACTGAAGTTCACATTGTGCCTAACGATCATGGGTCAGCCTTTCTCGTTGATTTTCAAATAAGTGATTGGCCCAATGAAGAGGGAACTTGAGGTGGGCGCTAAAAAAACACATGCTGCCAATCTGAAACAAAATCCAGAAATACACATTCTGTAAAGGGACATAAATAGGAGCTGGACTAGGTCATTCAGCCCCTTTAGCCTGCTCCGCCATTCAACACGATCACGGCTGATCTACCTCACTACACCTTCATGCACTAACCCATATCACTTGATCGAAAAATCTGTCAATCTGACTTGAATATACTCAATGACTCAGCATTCAAAGCCCTCTGCGGTAGAGAATTCCAAAGGTTCACAACTCTTAGTGAAGAAATTTCTCCTGATCTCAGAGCTTACTCTGAGACATGGGTCATGTGTCATGTGTCAGGCATAACTATCAGAACTGAAAGGTACAAACCATGGAGGAAAACCATTGGATTTTAAAACCCTTTTATTTACAGAAGAACAGGGAATATTTACCTTGAAACATCAAGGTGGAGTAAAATTCCATTTCCATGGATGCAATCTTCAAAAGGCAGCAGATTGCTTCAAATAAATTGATTTAAAGTTAATGCAAGTACTGGAAATAAAGTGTTTTAGCTTGCAGTGTGAGAGGTAACAATGCTCTGCTTGGGAAGCTAGCCATGTTGGTTCCAATACCAGCATAAGAAGTCCTTTATGCTTCAGTTTTAGGATATTTCTTCGCTGTCGCCTGAAACTGCTCCCACCATTGGTGGCAGACTTCCAACTTTACTCCAGTGTTAGGCTAACTTTAAATGCCCTCTTCAGGCGTAACACAAATTTGAGCAAATAGAATCATTAATCACACAACTGGGTGCTTGTTATAGCCCAAGTGGGAAAAGTATGAAAATCTCTCACTTATCATTACCATGGCCACTGCCATTACCAAATCCAGTCAGTACTACTGACTCAAGTTTATATGACTCCATGTCTTTACTGGAGTTCTCTTAGACTGCCTGTAACTTATCCAGCGCTCTCCACAACTACTCCCCCCATCCCCCTCTCCCTCACCAGAAGAGCTTGGTGTACTCTCTGGCTTTCTTCAGATGAGAGTTTATTTGTGCTATTGGTCAGGGCGCTGCTCTCTATTTCAGGAATTAATTACTGGAATCTGGCATTAATCAGATGAAAAGTTTGATTTATCGTAGTTAACCTTGAACTTGAATATTTCTGCATACCAGATATTTAGCAATCAGCAAAGAGCAAGCATTTTCATCTAAAATTTGATAGTGTGCATACTTCAAAGATAGCAATTTAACACTGATTCAGTATATACTTGATGCTAACAGCAAACTTCTACTGAGTGGTAAAAATATGTTTACATTCTATAATTCCAAACATTGGCCAAGTAAATTATGAGAAGCTGGTTTGGATATCCTTTTGTAGGGTTTATGCAAAAAGGTTTTTGTGTTTCTAAGAAATCTTTCCACTGAGTTTCTCTGTAACTGTGCAAAGACTACTCCAAAAACATCCCTAGGACAGCATTTTGTATTTACCCCACTTTCTCCTCCACTCTCCCTTCCTTTCTTTCCTGAAAGTGCTCTTTCAGTTGCAGCAGCTCTCGGACGACATCCTTCCTGTGAGAGTCTAGAAAGAGAATCAGTCGGCTGTTTGTTCATCTAGGTTATCACAACCAAGCCTGAACTGGAACTGATCCTCACCTATTGTTCAAACGCCAGCTTTCTAATGAGAGGTCACTGAGTAGTCATCAGGAGCTGGATGTTTCTAGTTCACCCACCCCAGCTTAGGGGCACTGAAGCCGACCTGTGTCCAAGCTGCAGCTAGCTAACACTGTACAAACGCTACACACTTGTGCTGAATCTGCTGATTCACATTAACAGCAATTGTTGGTGAAAATGTGAAAAAAATGAACCATAGTGAAAAATATGTTGACATGTGAACTGGACATTGGCTTGCCATTCCTTCCTTTTCTGCGGAGAGCATACATTCCTGTGTGCCGGTACATGTACTATGTATTTATGGTCTTCCCAGTGTTAGTGCACACAACCACTCCCCATTGGTGTATTAAAAGTCTGTTGTTGGAAGTTTGTTTTATAGAAGAGGCTTTATATTGGTTGGTTATGGGCTGTTTCATATTAGCTCCCAATCCACAGTGAGCAACCACCTGACACTGAGAGTGAGCCCAAATTGGTGAAAAATTGTCCTGTATCCTTTGTGAAGTATAATTTTTTAAAATTTAATTATTCAAACAAAATATAATAGAGAGGAAGATGAGTCTAAAGATAGTACTTTAAAAAAAAAAGTACTACTTTGAAGATGGAGTTACCATGCCGATTAAGCTTCACCTGCTGCCAGGCTGTGATATTGACATTGGGGTGCTTGGGTATCCTGGAGTGGCTCAACTTGAAATATTGAGGGCAATAACATTTCCCTGGCTGTGGTCCTAGAAATCGTCCTATTGACTGATCATCTGTATTCTTAAACCCTAATCAAGATTCTTTGATCACTTTTTTTTCTTCCCCTTTAAACTTTGGTGACAAAAGAATTAGTCTCCCTAGAGGGTGCCTCCCATTTCAATCAACCACCATAACTCGCTCCCAGGTTTTCCAATGGTACAATTCAAGGTCTTGAATAAAATATCACACTTTTTAAATCGTGCGGAAACAGAATCAGACAGCAGTATTAGCTTCCGGTTGCTTGCCATTTCAACACTCTTTCCCCCCCCCCCCCCCGCTCTCATGCTCACATCTCTGTCCTGGGATTGCTGCAGTGTTCCAGTGAACATCAACGCAAGCTCGAGGAACAGCATCTCATCTACCGATTAGGCACACTACAGCCTGCCGGACTGAACATTGAGTTCAATAATTTCAGAGCATGACAGCCCCCCACTTTACTTTCATTTTTAGTTGTTTTTTTTTTTTTTTTTTGCATTCCTTTTTACATTTTTTACAATCTTTTTTTGCATTCATTTCATTTCATCTTAGTTTGTTCAGTTTGCTTACCCACTGTTTTTTTCAGGTTGTTTTTCTTCAGGTTTGCACTTGCTGATGTTCAATATTCAGTATATTCACACCTAATCTGTACTAATGCTTTGTCTTTCAACACACCATTAACATATTGTTTGCCTTTGCTCCGTGACCTTTTGGTCAGCTATGTGGCCTGGTCCAATCTGCACCTTCTCCTTTGTTATCTCTTGCCCAACCCCCACCTCACTTGTTTATAATCTGTGACTTTTCTAATATTTGTCAGTTCCGAAGAAGGGTCACTGACCCGAAACGTTAACTCTGCTTCTCTTTCCACAGATGCTGCCAGACCTGCTGAGTGAATCCAGCATTTCTTGTTTTTGTTTCAGACAGCAGTATTGCCTGTTTGGGAGTGGTGCAGAGATAAGAAACAAGAATAAATAATAGGCTATAAAAATGAAGTTTGCTGAACACTGTTGAACAGTTTCTTACTGGATTTTGTATTCTACTTTCTCCAAGTAGAACATTAATAGTTATGTCTGCAGAAAACATGTGCTCTGTGCCCCCCTTCACCCAATTTTCTCTTCTCCCCTCCCCTCCCCTCCCCTTCATTTTCAAAATAATGAGTCAAATATTAGACTGTGCGGTGTGCTTTTTACTACGTGTTGGGCCTAAATAGTTCAAACAGCTCAGGGCAATTAACTCACTGTCTTTCCGGTCTGATGTGTGTGAATTAATTGTTCTGTTCTGTGCCATTGCTGCAGGAGTTTTTCTGTGGAAGTTCTGTGACTGTTCCAGAGATTGAGGGGTTGCTTTGGCTGAAAGAGGACGGCAAGAAATCCTGGAAGAAGCGCTACTTCCTACTCAGGGCCTCTGGAATCTACTATGTCCCTAAGGGCAAGACGAAGGTATGATTCAGAAGGTGCTTTTTAAATTAAATGAACCATGTGGCAGCTGCAATAATTCTGTAACTGATTGGCAGAAGATTTAATTCCTTCTGAGAATGCTTCTGGAAACAATGCAACAACTTTAGCCGTGCCTCAAGTCCTATTTTGTGATCTTCATTACTGTTGTCATGACCGAGGTGAGAGGAGTGCACTGTCTTTTCTAGTTCCACTTCTCCACAGGTCACAACGTATATTTAAATGTTTACCCAGTTATGGATGCAGTCAATCATAAACTCTACTCTATTCTAGAATAACATACACCAACCAGGTTTCTTTAATAAACAAAATTATCACTTTATTATAAAACAAAACTTAACCAGAAACAAAGCAAAGCATTAACACAGGTTGAAATATGAAAGTTACCTTTTCCCTTAGCGCCTCTCTCTCTCTCTCTTTTCATCACTCCACTCCACTGCACTCCCAGTTTCTCTTTAAGCTCTGTTTTAAAAAAAGACAAAAAAGAGTACTTTGGCCAAATGCTTGAAGAAAAAAAATATGGAAAGATGTCAGTTGTCCCTTTTTGGTTTGGCGTCCCAAATACACGTAGATGGGATCTTTCCAGAGCAGTTTTTTCCAGACGACATTGAGGATCAGTTTGGCAGGCTTTCCAGGAGAAATTTGGCAATGGGTTTCTGGCAGGCTTTTCAGGAGAAATGCGGCATCAGTTTCTCTAATTCTTACACATGATTCTCAGGAAGTTCTCAGAGATGGAAGAGGGTGCTGATGGTGACTGCTCTCTTGGCTGGTTTTCTCCAACTGCCTTTAAAACAGTTCACACCCCAACACACTGTCCAAAGCGAAACCAAAAACACTATCTCAAGAGTCAAGCTTCCTGACCCCTATAAATCTTGACCTGTCACTTCTCTGTAAACATCTCCCCCAAGTCATAATCCCCCCTGCTGCGTATTTATCTGAAGACAGGTGGCTTCCAGTAAATGTCGTTTTCAAACAAGACCTCTTTGCCTTTTCAATGACCCTAGTAAAAAAAAAAAATCCATTGAATGCTTTTCAGTTTTCCCAAATAAAACGATGTCCATAATTCTAAAATACGAGTCCTCAAAAAATACTTAACAAAAAATATAGAAGCACTGGCATAACACTGTTAACTGTCATTCTTGCTATCCAAAACACATACAGGGGTCTGCTAGCTAGAACAGAAATGTGCTGTGGCATGGACAGAATTAGAAACTTAAATGTTCCTTTTACAAACTTTTTCAGGGAAGGTGGAAAGTGATAGAGGGGCTGGCTGACAGTACGAATAAAAATTTCTCTTACAGTTTTAGAATGTAAGGATGCTCTGAAATGATTGCAATAAGATAGATTCCGTATACATAGAGTTGAGGAATTGGTATGATTCTTACTGCGGGCACCAAACGGTGGCAAATCAAACCTGGGATCTTCTGGTCAGTGTGCCTTAATGCTGCACTGAATTGTAACTTTGCCCCAGAGGCCATTTGGTGGTTGCCAGTCTTCTTAAACCAGCTACGATAGAGAAACAGTTCTGAGGGGTTGTAGGGCTGGAGGAGGATGGATAAGAATGTTACATTTCTGATATTAGGCGACAGGAGCCAACATAGCTCAGCAAGGGCAGGAGTGATGGAACAGTGGGACTTGGTGTGGACCAGGGTACGAACAGCTTGCTGTCTGTCTGAATGAACACGATGGAGCTTGCCAAAATGCGTTAGAATATTGTTATTGGGATGCATTGGAAGCTGATTGATTTTTAAACCTCACCTTAACTTTGTGTTGTTTTGGGAAGGAATTCAAATGGAATGAGTTTTGCAGTGCTTAACAGGCTGGGATATCAGCCCTTCAACTCAGCAACGTGGATTCACATCCAGCCCAAAGTGAGTGGATAAGTCTCTGCTGGTTGAAAGAGTCCTACGTTAACTGAATTTGGGTGGTCTCAATCCCACTCAATGAGCATGGTCTCTACAAGGTGACCCTATGCCCAATTTTGAACCAGATATTCTAAGGGGTCGTTTTGAGAAACGAGTACCAGAGAAATAATGCATTTTTCTAATCCTGCATTTTTAATAAGACTGTGCACAAATATGAAAAATATGCTTGTGTAGCTGTGACCTCCTAATCTGCATCTAGATCGTTGACTCCATTTTCAAAAAAATGTTGCCCCACTTTGACATGCAAAAGGTGTCATGTTGCTTTCTTACTCTTCGCCTTCCTTGCCCACAACCAAGTTTAAATATCAGCATCTTTTCACTTTTTAGGATGAAAGGTTTTTGGCCACACTAACCTGGCACAATTCTGTTTTCCAGACCTCTCGGGATCTGGCCTGTTTCATTCAGCTGGACCACATGAATGTGTATTATGGGCAGGATTACCGCAGCAAGTACAAGGCTCCCACAGACTACTGCTGTGCACTCAAGGTAAGAATGGTGCTTCGATTAGAAGGGTTTTTGTATTTTGGAGTAGGCCATTCACCACAAGTTTTTTCCTCCATTTAATTGGATCAAGACTGATCTGTACCTCATGCATGACAGTACAATTTCTCAACAGACTACTTTCCCAAACTCTGCTATCCAATAATATTCAATTATCCTTCATACAAGCAAGTGGCTTTGGAAGCACATGTGATAAGGTCATACAAGAAACATACAACAAGATAATGCCATATGGAATTAAAAGAAATGTGGACACATCAGTAGAGGATGTGAGAACTCCACAGTTCTGATGAAAGGTCACAGACCTGAAACGTTAACTGTTTCTCTCCCCACAGATGCTGCCAGACCTGCTGAGTATTTGCAGCACTTTGTTTTTATTTCAGATTTCCAGCATTTGCAGTTTTCTGCTTTTATTTTAGTCCAGAACTAATCCCACTGCACCAACCTTTTCCCATACCCTTGCATCTTTTTTCCAGTTTCCTCTTAATGGATACAGCAGTCCCTGTTTCAACCATGCCCTGTGGTAAAGCATTTCCTGCTCCAACACACTCCAAAGAAAAATGTCTCCAAACCCTTGCCACACGCTCAGTAACTATTTTAGATTGACCAGTCATCACTGATTGCCCAACCAGAGGAAATAGGTTTTCCTTAATTCAATTTATCAAAATTATATGTGATTTAGCAGCCTCGATTAAATATGCTGTTCGTCGTCTTTGTTCCATTGGAAATAGCCCCAGTATCTGGCACCTCCCCGTAGCTACAGTTCCTTATCCGTGCTGAACCTGTGCTGTATGCCTAATGGCATTAATGCCTTTCTATAATGGGGCACCCAAAACTGCACATTATACACTAACAGTTGTTTAATGTCTTGTACAAATCTATCATTACTTTACTCAGGGACTGTATGCCCACTTTCAGATAATTATGTATTTGACCCCTGTTTGTCTGCATACTCCAGTGTTTTTCCATTGAGTGTATACCCCTACTCCTTGTTTTACCTTTGAAAATATATCACCTAATATCTATCCATGCTCAGTTGCACCTGCCACCTGTCTGTGTTCCTGAAATCATTTTTCAGGCCTTCACCCTGTTAACGTCCTCACCGATGCTCAGTTTGGGTTCTCCCAGGGCCACTCTTGATCTTTACCTCATTACACCCTTGGTCAAAACATGGACAAAATGGCTAAGTTCCAGTGGTTAAGTGAGAGTTATTGCCCTCGACATCAAGGCAGCATTCGTTCGAGTTTGGCAGCAAGGAGTTGTAGTAAAGCTGAAGTCAATGGGGATCAGGTGGAAAATTCCACTGGCTGGAGTGATATCTAGCACAAAGGAAGATGGCGCTAGTTGTTGGATGCCGATCATCTTAGCTGTAGGATACTGCAGGAGTTCCTCGGGGCAGTGTTCTTGGCCCAAGCATCTTCAGCTGCATCATCAATGACCTTACCTCCATCATAAGGTCAGAAGTGGGGATATTTGCTGATTGCATAGTGTTTACCACCTACGGCAAACGTGCGAAGAGAAATGCAGACTGGTTTCAATCTCATACTGAAGAGCTGGAACCTGTCATAGTCGCTAAGCGCATTGCACTGTTGAATTACAAGAAAGCCCCCAGCGAGTTAACATCCGCAGCACTCGAAGCAGCCTGAAGCACTGCACAAAGAACAGCCAGGCGCTGCGCAAATGACTACTGGCAACACCTATGCAGTCATATTCAGCTGGTCTCAGACACCGGAAACATCAGAGGAATGTATGATGGCATTAAGAGAGCTTTTGGGCCAACCATCAAGAAGATCGCCCCCCCTCAAATCTAAATCAGGGGACATAATCACTGACCAACGCAAGCAAATGGACCGCTGGGTTGAGCACTACCTAGAACTGTACTCCAGGGAGAATGTTGTCACTGAGACTGCCCTCAGTGCAGCCCAGCCTCTACCAGTCGTGGATGAGCTGGATGTACAGCCAACAAAATCGGAACTCGGTGATGCCATTGATTCTCTAGCCAGAGGAAAGCCCCTGGGAAGGACAGCATTAGCCCTGAAATAATCAAGAGTGCCAAGCCTGCTATACTTTCAGCACTACATGAACTGCTTTGCCTGTGCTGGGGTGAGGGAGCAGTACCTCAGGACATGCGCGATGCCAATATCATCACCCTCTATAAAAACAAAGGTGACCGCGGTGACTGCAACAACTACCGTGGAATCTCCCTGCTCAGCGTCGTGGGGAAAGTCTTTGCTCGAGTCACTTTAAACAGGCTCCAGAAGCTGGCCGAGCGCGTCTACCCTGAGGCACAGTGTGGCTTTCGAGCAGAGAGATCGACCATTGACCTGCTGTTCTCCCTTCGTCAGATACAGGAGAAATGCCGCAAACAACAGATGCCCCTCTACATTGCTTTCATTGATCTCACCAAAGCCTTTGACCTCGTCAGCAGACGTGGTCTCTTCAGACTACTAGAAAAGATTGGATATCCACCAAAGCTACTAAGTATCATCACCTCATTCCATGACAATATGAAAGGCACAATTCAACATAGCGGCACCTCATCAGACCCCTTTCCTATCCTGAGTGGCGTGAAACAGGCTGTGTTCTCGCACCCAGACTTTTTGGGATTTTCTTCTCCCTGCTGCTCTCACATGCGTTCAAGTCTTCAGAAGAAGGAATTTTCCTCCACGCAAGATCAGGGGGTAGGTTGTTCAACCTTGCCTGTCTAAGTGCGAAGTCCAAAGTACGGAAAGTCCTCATCAGGGAACTCCTCTTTGCTGACGATGCTGCTTTTAACATCTCACACTGAAGAGTGTCTGCAGAGTCTCATCGACAGGTTTGCGGCTGCCTGCAACGAATTTGGCCTAACCATCAGCCTCAAGAAAACGAACATCATGGGGCAGGACGTCAGAAATGCTCCATCCATCAATATATGCGACCACACTCTGGAAGTGGTTCAAGAGTTCACCTACCTAGGCTCAACTATCACTAGTAACCTGTCTCTAGATGCAGAATTCAACAAGCGCATGGGGAAGGCTTCCTCTGCTATGTCCAGACTGGCCAAGAGAGTGCGGGAAAATGGCGCACTGACACAGAACGCAAAAGTCCAAGTGTATCAAGCCTGTGTCCTCTGTACCTTGCTCTACGGCAGCGAGGTCTGGACAACATACGTCAGCCAAGAGCGACGTCTCAATTCATTCCATCTTCGCTGCCTCCGGAGAATACTTGGCATCAGGTGGCAGGACCGTATCTCCAACACAGAAGTCCTTGAGACGGCCAACATCCCCAGCTTATACACACTACTGAGTCAGCGGCGCTTGAGATGGCTTGGCCATGTGAGCCTCATGGAAGATGGCAGGATCCCCAAAGACACATTGTACAGCGAGCTCGCCACTGGTATCAGACCCACCGGCCATCCATGTCTCCACTTTAAAGACGTCTGCAAACGCAACATGAAGTCCTGTGACATTGATCACAAGTCGTGGGAGTCAGTTGCCAGTGTTCGCCAGAGCTGGCGGGCAGCCATAAAGGCAGGGCTAAAGTGTGGCTAGTCGAAGAGACTTAGCAGTTGGCAGGAAAAAAGACAGAAGCGCAAGGGGAGAGCCAACTGTGTAACAGCCCCGACAAACAAATTTTTCTGCAGCACCTGTGGAAGAACCTGTCACTCTAGAATTGGCCTTTATAGCCACTCCAGGCGCTGCTCCACACACCACTGACCACCTCCAGGCGCTTACCCATTGTCTCTTGAGATAAGGAGGCCAAAGAAAGGTAGTGTTTAGCTCCACTCACGATTCCTCAGATAATGAAGCAGTCCACGCCTGTGTGCAGCAAGACATGGGCAATGTCCATGCTTGGGCTGATAAATCTTTTCTCACATGCAAATGCCAGGCAATGACCATCTCCCACTAGAGGGAGTCAAATCACCTCCTGTTGACATTCAGTGGTGGTACTATTACGAAATTCCCCACCATCAACATCCTGGGGGTTGCCATTGACTTAAAAACTCAACTCTACCAGTCAAATAAATGTTCTATCTGAAAAAGCAGGTCAGCGACTGAGTATTTTGCAACAAGTGGCTCACTGCCTGACTCTCAGGAGTGTAATGGAATATTCTCCACTTGCCTCGATGGGTGTAGCTGCAACAATACTCAAAGCTTGACCCCATCCAGGACAAAGCAGTCCACTTGATCGGCACCCCATCCACTACCTTAAACATCCAGTCTCTCCACCACCAGTGCACAGTGGTTGCAGTGTGTACTTTCTACAGGATGCTCTGCGGAAATGCATCAAGGCTTCCTTGACAGGTGCTCCCGAACCTCTGAACTCGACCACCTGGACGGCAACGGGCAGCAGGGTACATGGAAACACCATTACCTTCAAGTTCCCTTCCAAGTCGTACACCATCCAGTCATGGACATATCTTGTTGTTTCATGTTCACCTGGTCAAAATCCTGGAGCTCCCTACCGAACATTTTGGGAGCACCTTCATATAGACTGCAGCGGTTCACCACCACCACTGCTGCCTTCAGGGCAACTCGGGATGGGAAAATGCTGGCCCTGCTCCGTTCTGAGAATGAATTAAAAAAAAAAGTGAAGGGCTAATGGACGACTTTGCCAACAAGATTGAGATTATCTGTTCAGCTGCCTCTGCCACTTCTCGGTCTTGCCCAACCCCCCGGGCCAGAGTTTCCCTCTGATTCCTCCTTGCTCTAGTCCCGACCTCACTTTCTCTAGTTTCCTATATCCCCTCGTGCCCTCTGAACACGTCTTGCCCATAAGACCCGCCTCCTGTTCCCTCAATGTTGTTCCCACCAAACCACTGACTACCCAACTTTTTTTCCTTATCCCCATGCTGACTGATATTTTTAACTATTCACATTTCTCTGGAACTACCCCCGTCCCTTTCAAATCTCTGAGCCCCACTCAAAAAACAGACTTTTGATCCCTCTGCCCTTGCACACTACTGCCCTTTCTCCAACCTCCCTTTCCGCTGCACAGTCTTTGAACATGTTGTCACCTCCCAAACTTGTGCCCATCTTTCCTGCAGCTCTGTTTTGAACCTCTCCAATCCGGATTCTGCTGCGTTACAGCACTTAGCAAAGTCACACATGACTTCCTATGGGATCGTGGTAAATGAGCCCTTCTCATCCTTATGAACATGTCTGCAGCCTTTGACATAGTTGTTAAAACTATCATCCTCCAACGCCTCTCCTCCATTGTTCAGCTTGGTGGTATGGCCCTCATATGGTTCCATTATTGTCCAATCAGGGAATTTCCTGTAATGGCTTTTCAACCAGCTCCTGCACTTATTTCTGGAGTCCCCCAATGTTTTATACTCTGCTGCCCCCTATTCCTCATCTGTGTCCTGCACCTCGGCGACGTCATCCAAAAACACATTAGATTCTACATGTACGCTGACACCCAGCTTACCTCACCAACACCTCTCTTCACCCTCAACTGCCTGTGAGTTGTCATGCTACTTGACTGACATCAAATATTGGATGAGCAGAAATTTTCTCCAGTTTAGTATTGGGAGGTCTTTGGTACCCATCACAAACTCCATTCCCCTCCCTGCCCGCTATCTCAGCCTGAATCAGTTTGTTGGGAATCTCGGCATCCTACTTGACCTTGAGCTAAGCTTCAAATGTCATGTCCTCTCCATCACCAAGACTGCTTAATTCCACCTATATCATATCTCCCGTCTGCCCCTGCCTCAGCCAATCTGCAGCTGAAACACTCACCCATGCCTTTGTTACCTCCAGATTTGACCTAATCCAATGCTCTCTTGACTGACCTATCTTCCATCCTCCATAAACATGTGGATGTAGGAATTTATCATGGAAAATATTGGCACAGTGTGACAAAAGGAAGTAGAGTGGCACAGACAAGATGTGAATACTGACGATGTATTTTGAATATTGATGTGTAGTCAAATTCACTGTGTCCACCAGTTTGGGCTTGCCTTTTCACATTTTTAGCTTGACAGTGATTTATTAGAGATTATTGTGCATTGTTGTGTGCCTTGTGATGCGTAGAAGTTTATTCTCCCATTTGCTGTTTTTCTGCAGCATCCTCAGATCCAGAAGAAGTCTCAATACATCAAGTACCTCTGCTGTGATGATGTCAGAACTCTTCACCAGTGGGTGAATGGCATTCGTATTGCCAAGGTAACTAGCTGTTAGGGGCAGGGATCATGCTTTATCCTTCAGTGGAGCATAGCATTTCATTCAGTTGCTAGCCTGTGTTCTACCTAACCCGAAAATACTTGAGACTGACACTCCACATAAATGTGGGAAAATGTTCCTTTCCCCTAACACTAACCTTATTGAGCTTTAAACGTAAAGCAAAAATTGAGTGTGTGCTGGCTGTTTGAAAAATTAGTCCTACTCCCCTGCTCTTTCTCCAAACCTCTGCAATTTTTCCCTTTAGAAAGTCACTAATGAATCTGCTTCCACCACCCCCTTTCAGGCAGTGTATTCCAGATCATCATAACTCGCTGCATAAGAATATTCTCCTAATCCTCCCACAGGTTTTTTTTGCCAGTTATCTTAACTCTGTGTCCTCTGGTTATTGATCCTCCTGTGAATAGAAACATTTTCTACTTGTTGACTCTTATCAAGTCTCATCGTAATTTTGATCACTTCTGTTAAAGCTCCCCTTAATCTTCCCTGCTCTAAGAATATTCCCAACTGCTCTTGTTTCTCTACATAACTGAAATCCCTTATCTCTGGTATCGTTCTAATAAATTTTCTCTGCCCCCACTCCAAGGCCTTGACCTTCTTCCTGAAGTGTACGTACACAATTGGACACCATTCTCCAGCTGAGGCCCAGCCAGTGATTTATAAAGTTTGAGCATAACTTCCTTGCTTTTGTACTCCATGTCTCTATTTATAAAGCCAAGGATTCTGTATGGTTTTCAACAACGTATCAACTTGTCCTGCTATCTTCAAAAATTTGAATGTGAACTCGCAGGTCTCCATGCTTGTGTACCCCTTTTAACATTGTACTATTTAGTTTATATTGCCTCTCCTTCCAAAATACATCACTTCACACTGCTGTTAAAATTAATCTGCCTTTTGTTTGTGCATTTTATCAGTTTATGTCCTAAAGTCTGCTATCACCCTCCTCTCTGTTAACTACATTTTCAAGTTTTGTGTCAACTGTAATCTTTGAAATTATGCCTCCAATCCTGGTGATTTAATATATAGCAAAAAGAAATGATTCTAATACTGACCCCTGTGGCACACCACTATATACCTCCCTCCAATCTGAAAAACTACTGTTCAATCCTCTGTTTTCTGTCAGTTCTGTATCCACGCTGTCACTTCCCCTCTAATCCCATGGGATTCAATTTTGCTAAGTATTATTAGGTGTTAAGAAACACCTCTTTAAAGTCTATATACACAATAACAACACCACTACCATGCTTATTTCCCTTAGTAAGTTGGGATGCGTCCTATCTGAAAAACGACACTTTTCTACTTTGAACATTGCTAATTGTGACACTGGCAGCATCCCTCTTTTCTGAAGACGGGTGCAAAGTACTCATTTAGTGCCTTAGCCATGCCCTCTGTCACCACAAGATGATTTCCTTTTTTGGTCCTTTCGACTATACTTTTTTAAATATATGGTCTTATACCCTAGTATTCCCTTTTCTGCTACCCACTAATCTTTTCTCATACACTTTCTTTGTCTCTCAGTTCTTTGTAGTTTTTATATTTTGCATAAATCTCTACTGTATTAGGAACCTAACATCTATCATAAGCCTCCTTTTTCTGTTTCATTGTAATCTCGATTTCTTCATCCAGGAAACTCTAGTTATGGATGTCCTGCCTTTCCTCATCATACTCTCTGTCTAGTCTGTACCTGAACTATATCCTCCTTGAAAGCCTTCTGTTGCTCATTCACTGTTTTGTTTCCCAAACTTTGTATCTAAACCACTTGGGCCAAATCCCCTTTCAACTCCCTGATCCTAGCCCTCTTGCAGTACAAGTCTGTCACTGTCTAACTTTGGGGTACAGTACTGGTGGGTACAGGTCTGTCACTGTGTTACAGCTCTGTTACTATGTTGAATTTTGAGGAAATTAATATGACTAGAGAAGTGGATTGGTAGACATTGAGGAGAATTGGCTTCAGTGAAATTTTTCCATAGCATATTCAAACCAATACAGAAGAACTAAGAGCAGGAGTAGGCCATTTTGCCTTTTGATCTTGCTCCACCATTCAACAAGGTTATGGCTGATCATCTACCTCAACTCCACCTTTCTGGACTATGCTTATATCCCTTGATTCCCTTAGTATTCAAAAATATATCTATCTCTGTCTCGAATATACTCAATGACCTTGAATCCCTCAGGGGTAGAGAATTCCAAAGAAGAAAGAATTCCAAAGAAGTGAAGAAATTTCTCCTAATCGCAATCCTAAATGACCAACGTCTTATTGAGACAATGATCCCCTAGTTCTAGAGCTGGGAAGCATCATCCCAGCATCTACCCTTTCAACCCTTTTAAGAATTTTACATGTTTCAATAAGATCACCTCTCATTCTTCTAAACACCAGGGAATATAGGCCTTGTGTACTCAATCTCTCCTTATAGGACAACACCCCCACCCACCCTCACCCCCCAGCCCAGGAATCAGTCTACTAAACTTTGTTGTAGTCCCTCCATGGCAAGTATATCTTTCCCTAAGTAAGACGAAAACTTTACTCTACTACAGGTGTGGTCTCTCCAAAGCCCTATACATTTGTAGTTGCACTGCACCAATCAATCTCTGATCTTGTTGGCTTAAAGCTGTATGAACAACCACTGTGATTATGGCTTTTTTCCTATGGAAATGTACAGAGGCTGACGGGTGTGATTCAAAAAATTTCCTTTTCATCTTTGTTAACCAGTATGGGAAGCAACTATATGACAACTACCAGGATGCTGTGAAGCGGGCAGAAGCTGCATATGAATGGTCATCCCTGTCCAGTGCTAGTATGAAATCTGGGTCCAGCTCTTCCAGTTTACCAGGTAAATTGGCTTCTAAGTGTTTTGTTCCCCCTTCCCAATTTTGTCTGTCTTACCCTCTACCCTCCTCTCAAAGGTATGATGCTTGTTGGGGTGTGGATGGTGCAAGCTCCAGTTGCCACCCAGGAACCTCAGTTTATGCTTGAGCATAGACAATATCAGCTGGAAATTCCCCCATTCCTGGCAGCATAGCTGATCCTCTTCCTGCACTATTCTGTTCTGTACGGCTAGAAGGATTTTGAACAAAATAAAAACTGAATCCTAATAAGTGCACAACAAGTTTGCTTAGAGTATGTTGAGCATTGGATGTACATTTGTTGAGTTGCTGCATATACCAGACAAAAATGTGCATGCCACATGGAAAAGAAATTCTGTAGGGAAGAAATTTGAGTTGGTGTATTGTATCATTATGGAGCATTTTTAAATCTATGTACATATTTTGATCTCTCTTGATAGCTCTTTTGATTGCTCAACTCTCTGCCATATACCAATCGGTACAGCCCCCCAATCTGTATCGTTAGCTGTTCATCAAACAGGGTGATAATGTTACAACTGGCCCCGGTACCTTTGGAGAATAACCAATCAGTGCTTTGTCATCTCATTTGCTGCTTGCTGCACCCTCCCGGAATATGGCAGTATCCTGCTTGGCCATTATGCTTTCTATGGTTGACAGTCAGCCAATGCTTGCTATCTAAGTTTACATGGAAAACAGCCACTTGGGTGAGATACCAGAGACAGCTTAACAATTCCAGCTAATTGGGAGAGGAGGAAGAGAATTGGGAGGAAAAGTATTTTGAAAAGTCATTATCAGCCGATGGTTGTTCATGCTTAGACTGAAATCAAATTACACATTCTAGTTTTCTGGATACAACTCTGATTAAAATGCTTGAGTTTCATAAATCTAGAGGCTGTACGGACACCTGGAAAGTTCCTCGTGTTGAGCCAATGTTCAAAAGTGGAGTGCATATGAACTAATAATTAGACTGTTTAGTGTGACATCTGTAGTTGGGAAAAATTCTGTACTGAATACTCACTGGTAGTAGATACGGTTGATTATTTAAAGAGAGATATCTAGTAGATAGTGTGCTTAAACTTTCAGGCGGCATGTGATACATTTCCCTGATTAACACCTTTAAGGAAAGCAGATTATGATATTGCTGGTAGATAGTGGACTGGCTAAGCAGTAGAAGGCAGCAGGTGATAAACAGAGAAGGCTCATGGGATAAACAGAGAAGGCTCATGGGATGTGGCAATGAGTGGCACTCCAAGTGTCTTTTTGGTATCGTTTTTTTGCTTACACTTTTATAAATGATATGGATATGGGCACGACCAGTAACAATGCTTTAAGAATTTGCTCATGGCATTAAGCCATGTGGTCAGATGTCCAGCAATGTTCCTGCAACCCAAAGGTTCCCATGCAGGCTGAGCATGAGTCAACCCCTTTAAGTTACCTCATGTGCTTGGTCACAAAAAAATTTAAAGGGCCTGCCCTCGTAAATGAATAGGCTGTGCACAACAAAAAAAAAATTAGGGGAATGTTGGTGTGCACTGTATATAGAGAGAGAGAGAATATTCAGATAGACCTAGAGTCAAGGGATGAGAATGAAGGTGGAGAAGTGCATGGGCTGTATATGTATACCATAATGTGTCTATTGACGAGTGGAAAAGGAGAAAAATTTTGGTGACTGTTGCTCATGCATTGAAAGTATCTGCTCAGTGAGGGGGCTGTTAGCAACCAGTTAAATTAAGACTGAGTGCATCTTTGGCATTTGACTACACATCAAAACAAGTTCATGTATGACTGACTTGGTAGGGTGCGGGACTGAGGGCTACATGGACAGATATGGGCTGAGTTGATTTAAATGGCTTAGGGAATACTTGGTATTCTTTACAAGGCAAATATTTGGAGGGAATTATTTTAAGTTGACTCGTGAATTTTGAATTGGGTTAAGTGGGGCAATTATACGCTTTTGTGCACAGTAAATTGGAGGGATTTGATATAATGTGTTTATATGGGTACCTTGGATGGAAGGGGCTGGATGTAGTGCATTTGTACAGGTACATTGGGGGAAAACTGCTTGATGTAGTCTTTTTGTATGGCTGCATTAGAGTGAAGGGACTCGGAGTGCGTTTGTACAAATTTTCCTGTACTATGGTTTGTTCTTTTGGGAGGAGAAAGTAGAAGGAAATGAGGGAAAAGGTGCTGCCGTAGAGACAATCAGATATGCTCAAACTTTCCTGCAACAGTGTTTGCTTTGGAAAGCCGGGAAGAAATGGGAATTCAGTAAGCCTTTATTTGTTAGATTTGGGTGTAAGTGCTTTGAAATTTACTTTCAGTTTTGTTCAAAGTGGATTTTAATGCTGAAAGGAAATATCACAGCACTTGCACCCAGATGTGACAGAAACACACCTTTACTGAATTTCCATCAAGATGTTCAGTAAAAAAAGAGATTTCTTTTAAGGCTGAACTTTCCTACGAAGAAATAAAAATGGCATGAAAACAGCGTGAAGTTCAAGTTAACAAAATGCGCAGTATGTCTTTCAATACCTGAAAAGGTTAATGCTTGGGTGAAGACCCTTTGTCAGATCTCATAATCCAAGGAATCTTCATCTAAAATGTTAACCTTGTGTTTCTTTCAAATGTCAGGTGACCTGTGTATTTGCAGTATTTTATTGTCAGATTTTTAGCATATGTAGTGCTTCATGTTGAAATCTCAAGCATTTTGCACACCAGAAACTCAATAGACCTGTAATTTGATGCATGGGATTTAACTTCACCTGCTTTGTTTGCACAGAATCGCACTCAAACCATTCGAACCAGTCAGACAGTGGTGTTTCTGACTTGCAGTCTACGGGTCATGTTCGCTCCCAAAGTATCGTCAGCTCCATTTTCTCAGAGGCTTGGAAAAGGGGCACACAACTAGAAGAGCAACAGCAGCACTCCAAGGTAAGATTTAAAAAAAAAAAACCATCCTCCTGATGCACAAAGAAAAGCCCTCTGCTTCACCTTCCGCCCTACCTATGAGCCTGCCTGTGGCATTCATTGGGTTCGCTATCAAAATGTTAACAAGTCAGGCATGTTCCACCACCGTGATTTGAAACTTGGGGAGTTTGGCCACTTGACCATTATATTGCTGTAACCTTGGTGCTAAACTCAAATGGCAGCCTTCTCTTTAGATTTATCTTATCCCTCAGATCTTTGGTCTGTGGGGGCAGGGTGGTCTGATCAGGGCACACTTCTATAGATACCATCAGAGCTGCTACCTAGCTGACGCACAATGTGAGCGGTGTAGATTAGGTAATTCCTCCCAGCCTCAGTTCAAGCTCTTCCTTTCCGTTGCGATTCTGGGGATGGTTTCTGCTGGAAATAGATGGAAATCTCCCCTCTGGTGGTTAATCTGTGAAAAGCTGACAATTTAGTCGACAAATAGTAGCTGAGACCATGACATTGGTTTTTCATTGAGTAGATAACTCTACCCAAGTCATCGTAAGTGAAAGATAACACACCTAAGATATGCTGTATTACCATTTACTTACCAAAAAGAGTTTCCTGCTCTCCTGAGCATTACAAAGTTTTCATTGTGGAGTTGAATGGTAGTGAGGTTCTTGTAGTGCTTATATTGGCCTTGATGTATCACAGGTGATGCTTTTCCAATCCATTGAACCCTGATCAGCTTGGAATTTGAGATGAATTGTTTGGTATTGATGAGGATTTCTGTTAACTGTTTTTCAATGACCTGAAGAAAATTAAATGTCCTTTTTCATTTTAGGTTTTCTTGTGTTTTGCTATGACATGCATTCAGGGAATAGGAGGTTGGGATGATTGGTTCAAAATTGTATTTAGAAGTATCTGTCTTTACTAAAATTGTTTTTAAATGTTTACTTTGTACTTAAGCGTTCACATTAGTTGTAAAGTTGAGTATTTTGACACTCCCTGTTGCATTGCCAGTGCCCTGTTGTGATGCTTCTTGCCACAGTGCAACAGGCTTGATTCCAAAGGCATTTGGCAAAGTTCCAGTTAAATTCAAATGGGGTAGGAATTCAGAATAAATCCTGGGAGTGGATAAGAAATTGGCTAAAAGATAGGAAGCATTGGATACTTGCTAGAGAGTTGTATCAGTGGAAAATCAACTTGAGCAACCCTGGGGATCAGTGATGGGACACCTACTATTTTGTTACGTTAGTGAATTGAATTCAAAATCTCAATGGCAATGGCCTGACTTGCAGATGATACGAAATGGTTGAATCTGAGGAGGCAGCTCAAACTTTAAAAAAATAAATAATTGGACAAAATGGGAGTGGCTGGAACAATGTCAGATCAAATTTAATATTGAGTGACGAGTGTAAAGTGGAGATACTCCATGAATCTTGAAATTGCTGAAAGAGCTCCAGGAGTCTGAGGCACGTAGGAACAGGAGTAGGCTATTTAGCCCTTGAATCTGTTCTGCATTCCATTAGACCGTGTCTGATCCTTATCTTAACTCCACTTACCTGGTTCCATGTTGATAAATAAATACCCTTACTGAACAAAAATCAACTAACAGTTTCAACAGTTTATGGCAGTGGGGGGGGTTGTAGTTCCAGATTTCCACTATCCTTTGTGTGAGGCAGTGCTTCCTGACATCACTCCAGAATGGCCTGGTTATCTCCCTTGTTCTGGGGGTACCCCTCCCCACCCCCACCAGGGGAAATAGTTTATCGATCAACTCCTTCAATCATCTTAAACACCTCATTAAATCACTGATTAATCTTCAATATATATGCCAAGTCTACGCAACTTGTCCCCATTATTTAACTCTTTTAGCCCCAGTATCAATGTGGTGAATCTGCATGGCACCCAACCCAATGCCAATATATCCTTCCTGAGGTGCTGTGCCCAGAACTGGATGCAGTTGCTCCAGATGTGATCTATGCAAAGCTGTACAACTACAGCATAACTTTCACCCTTTTATATTGCTGCCCCCTTGAGATAAAGGCCAACATTTCATTAGCCTTTTTAATTATCTTTTGTACCTGCCCTCTGGGTTTTAGTAATTTCTGTACATGGACCCATAAATCTCTCTGCTCCTCCCACAATTCCTAACTTTTCACCATTTAGAAAATACACTGATCTATCTTTCTTGGTCACCTCGCGCTTGCCCACAATGAATAGCAACTGCCACAGTTTTGCGCACTCATTAATCTATCAAAGTCCCTTTGCAATGTTCTTCTCGTGTATATTATTTACTGTGCTACCTAACTTGGTGTCAGCAAACTTGGATATACAGCTGTCACTCCACCTTCACCCGAGTCATTTATAAATATAATGAAAAACTATGGTCCCAGTACAGATCCTTGGGATTACCACTAATCACATCCTGTCAATTGGAGTACATACCCGTTATTTCTACTCCCTGTCGCCTACCTCCTAACTAATTCCCTACCCATGTCAAAAGGTTGCCTCCAATTCCATGCACTGGAATTTTCCTCAACAGTCCCTTCTGTGGAATCTTATTGAATACTTTCTGAAAGTCCATATTAATAAAAATCCATCGACATTTCCTTTTCTACCATGTTAATAACCTCCTCAAACAATTAAACCAAGTTAGCTGGACAGGACTTACTATTACGACGGTGCTTCTATATTTTTAAGTATTTTTTTTGAGGACTTGTGTATTTTAAAAGTATGAACATTGTTTTATTTGGGGAAAACTGAAAAGGATTCCATGGATGTTTTTTTCACTGAGGTCATTAAAAGGACACTGAGGGGACTTGGTTTGTGAACAACCCTTACTGGAAGTCACCTGTCTAGAGATGAATACCCAGCAGGGGCTTTTTGACTTGGAGGAGATGTTTACAGAGAAGTGACAGGTCAAGATTTATAGTGGTCAGGAAGCGTGTCTCTTGAGAATGTTTGTTTTTGGTTTAGCTTTGGACAGTGTTTTGAAAGGAGTTTAAGAATCAACCTGCCAAGGACAAAACCCCAACTCTGTCTTTTCCATCTCTTTGAAAAGCCTGCCAGCCTTTCCATCTCTTTGAGAAGCTCTTAGAAGTGAGTGTAAGAAATAGAGAAATCGGTGCTGCATTCCTCCTGATAGGCCTGCAAGAAACCCCTGATGCTGCATTTCTTTGTGAAAACCTGCCAAACTGATCTTCAACGTCGCCTGAAAAGAACTGTTCTAGAAAGATCCCAGTGACTGCCTTCTATGCGTATTTGGGATGCCAAACCAAAAAAGGGACAACTGACCTCTTTCCATAACTTTTTTTTTAAGAATTAGCAAGTATTTGGCCAAAGTATTTTTTGAGTTTTTTTGGTAACCGAGCTCTAAAGAAAAAATTCTCTCTTGGTTAACCTGTGTGTATGTGAGAGAGTGAGGGGCTAAGGTAAAAAGGGAACTTTCATATTTCAATCTGTTAATGCTTCGCTTCATTATTGATTAAGTCGTCTTAGATAATCTGATTTTGTTTATTAAAGAAACCTGGTTGGTGTATTTTATTCTGGGTTAAAATAGAATCTATGATTGACCGTATTGGTAACTGGGTAAACATTTAAATATATGTTGTGACTTGTGGAAAAGTGGGACTAGAAATAAGTGCACTCGTTCCACCTCGGTCGTAACATATAATTGGGGGCTCTGTGTGGTATAACCCAATACCGACGACGTACAATTGTAAGTGAGGTAATAATAATTGAAAAGAGGAAAAATTTTAAATATAAAGCAGATTTCTTGTACATTAGAGTAAGATAAACACTACTGGAATGTCTTTGTCGGTTGCTACGACCTTTCTGGGGAAGGAGGATGTATCCCTGAATGACTTGAGAAACTTAACCAAGGCTAGGCTAAGGGATTTGGCAGAATTGTTGGTAGAGTTAAAGCCAGGAGCTAAGAAAGCAGACATTATTGCAGTAATAGCACAGCATTTGCAATTAGAAGAAGGTAGCAAACCACATAGTAATGCAGCTGAGTTAGCTAAAATTCAATTGCAGATGAGGCAGCTTGAACTTGACAAAAAGAAAAAGCAATAGAATTGGACAAACTTGAGATTAAATTTCAAAGAGAAAGTGAAACAGATGGAAGGAAATTCGAATTTAAAAAGATGGAGCTAAGATGAAGGGGTGGTCTTGACTCCAGTGGAACTTTTGGTGGTGAAAGATCTGACTCCAGCCCAGGACCCAGTGGAGAGCTGTTTGAATTTGTACAAGCCCTTCCAAAATTTGAGGTAAAGGACATAGAGGCATTTTTCATTTCTTTTGAAAAGATAGCCAGACAGATGAAGTGGCCGAAGGAAAGCTGGACTTTGCTTATGCAAAGCAGGTTGATGGGCAGAGCTCATGAAGTTTATGCCGTGCTTTCGGAGGAGGCTTCTGCAGATGATATGGCAAAAAAGGCTATTCTTGTTGCTTATGAGTTGGTCCCTGAAGCTTACTGGGAGAAATTTCAGAACCTTCGGAGACAGTCTGGGCAGACTTGTATAAAATTTGAGAGGGTAAAGCAAATTAATTTTGATCATTGGATGTGGGCACAAAAGGTAGAGGCCACGTACGAGAACATTAGGGAACTAAATCTCCTGGAAGAATTTCATAATTCACTCCCTCCGTTAGTAAGAACCCATGTAGAAAACCAGAAGGTTTGAACAGCCAGACAGGCAGCGGAAATCGCTGATGATTACAAGCTGGTTTATAAGCCCAAACCTGAGAAGGATAGAAGGTGGGTGAAAGGAAGGCAAGTAGCCGGGATCTCCTCCACCAGCCAGAAAGGAAGATGTTGAGGGTGGAAGGAAGGTCCGAAAGCCTAAATGATACCATTGTGCAGAATACTGGAAGTTGCGGGGTAAACACAATGACTTTGTGTACCCAATAAGTCCCATGTAGAGAAAGGGGCCCTGACTGACTGACGGCAGCTGTAAGGCCAAGTACAAAAACTACTGAGTGTAAGGATTGTGAATAAGATACCTGAGAGTTATAGGGAATTCTTGTCAAAAGGGAAAGTAACTTCTTATCCCTCAAGTGAGGCAGGTAAACCTATAAGTTATACTTAGGGATACAGTAACAACCCAAACTCTCTTTTTTTTTAAACTGGGAAAAGGCATAACTTTTCCACCAGAGAGTGCACTGAATGCCAAGGTTTTAGTGAATGGTATTGGTGGGGAGTATATACCGGTACTTTTGTAGTGGGTGCACCTAGAGTGTGACCTAATGTCTGGAATGGTAACTGTAGATGTTGTTCATAGTTTGCCAGTAGATGGAGTTGACCTACTTCTGGGAATGATTTGGCCGGAGCAAAGGTAGTAGCATCTCCAGTCATGGAAAAACCAAGTGAAGTTCAAGAGACGGAACAGTTGTAGGAAAAGGTTCCAGGAACTTTTCCTTGTGTCGTGACCTGAGCAATGGCTAAATAAGTTCCATTGTCGGAGGTAAAGTTGGTACCACAGACAGGCCAATATCTGAAACGATCTTTGGGGATTTGGATAATCCAAAGGAGATGTTCAATAAATCTTCTCTAATCGACGCTCAGCAAGC
This sequence comes from Heterodontus francisci, assembly GCF_036365525.1. Lineage (NCBI taxonomy): Eukaryota > Metazoa > Chordata > Chondrichthyes > Heterodontiformes > Heterodontidae > Heterodontus > Heterodontus francisci. The sequence goes on from NC_090377.1 coordinate 114,822,343, forward strand.
CAATCCAGAGTTAAATAAAGTGGCACAATCGGCTCTAATGAAATCTGAGGCAAAGGGAGTTTCTGAAGGATATTATCTTTAAGATGGGATTCTGATGAAGTTAAGACCTCCTCTCAGACCTGCAGATGAAGACTGGACGGTAGTTCACCAGATAGTGGTACCATCCAAGTATCGCCGGGAAATATTAAGGATAGCCCATGAAATTCCTGTGGTGGGACATATAGGGATCTGGAAGACCCAGTCACGTGTAAGTCGACATTTTTACTGGACAGGTCTTTCCAAGGATGTTGTGCAGTTTTGTAAAACGTGCCAGATTGTGGGAAAACCGTAACCTGCCATTAAAACGGCACCTCTAATTCCCATACTAGTTTTTGGGGAACCATTTAGTAGGGTATTGGTAGACTGTGTAGGACCTTGACCGAAAACAAAAGCAGGACAACTAATATCATGGATATGGCTCCTCGGTTCCCAGAGGCCATTCCCTTGCGATCAATTTCTGCTAAGGTAGTGGTAGAGAAGTTAACACAGTTCTTCACTAAGATATGAATTACTGCTTGAGATTCAGTCAGATCAAGGTTCAAGTTTTATGTCTCAAATCTTTCAGGACATTGTAGGTAATTTGGGTATAACAGTTAAAGTCTTCAGCATACCACCCACAAGGGGCTTTAGAAAGGTACCATCAGACCCTCAAACCGATGATGAGAGCATACTGCAATGGATATCCCCATGATTGGGGAAAAAGGGCTAGAATTTCTTTTGTTTGCCACTAGGGATTCACCTAATGAATCTACCGTTTTTTGTCCTTTTGAATTAGTTTATGGACATGAGATAAGAGGTCCTCTGAAACTAATTACAGAAAGGTTTTTAGAACAGAGGGAGGACTCTACTGTGCTAGATTATGTATCTGTGTTCTGGGAGCAGCTCACGAGAGCCTGCAAAGTGGCTCAGGAACACGTTAAAGCTTCCCAAACCACCAAGAAGAAATGGGCAGACAAGCATGCTGGAACATTTCAACCAGTGGATGAGGTTTTAGTATTACTTGCTTTACAGGGACAACTGCTGAAAGCACGGTTCAGTGGTACATATAAAATAGTCAAAAGAAGTGGTAAAGTGAATTATTTGATTAACACCCCAGATTGCTAGAAAAAGAATTGGTTGTCATATTAAAATGTTGAAACAATATCATCACTGGGATGCGGATAAGCGAGCACAGGTATGTCTGCTAGTAGGGACAGTGAAGGATGAGGCAGAAAGAGATCTTGACAATTCTCTAATTGAACCTCATACTATCCGCTTAGCTAATACTGAATTGTTAGGGAGAATGCACATTATGTTTTCATATTTAGATACAGAACAACGAGAACACCTAACAATGCTACTCCCAGCATTTAAAGGAGTCTGTAGGGACAAGCCAGGGTGTACAACCTTAGCAATGCATGATGTGGATATAGGGGAATCCTTTCCTATAAAACAGCATCCTTCTCGCTTAAGTCCAGAGCAACAGGCCCAGGTAAAAGCAGAAATCCAATACATGCTAGAAACCACCTAACTGAACGCAGTCAAAGCAGCTGGAGTTCCCCAGCAGTGTTAGAGCCTAAACCTGATGGTTCAACTAGATACTGCATAGACTACAGAAAGGTTAATGCAGTAACAAAGGCAGTTGCCTACCCAATATCTTGTTTGGAAGACTATTGACAGAGTGGGCAGTGCCATGTTTCTTACAAAAATTGATTTGTTAAAGGGATACTGGGAGGTTCCTTTAGCACCCTGAGCCAAAGAAATGTCAGCCTTTGTCACACCAGACATTCTTTTCCAATGCTGAGTAATGCCATTCGATCTAAAAAGAAATGCTCCAGCCACTTTTCAGAAACTAATGAACCAAGTGGTAGCCAGTGTTCCTAATTGTGTGGTTTATCTTGATGTGCTGGTATACAGTGACACTTGGAAAGACCACTTGGGACAACTAGAAGCTTTGTTTAGAAAATTACAATAGGCCGATTTAGTGATCAACCTTGCCAAAAGTGAATTTGCAAAAGCCAGAGTAACCTACCTTGGGCATGTAGTAGGGCAAGGACAAGTGTTGCCAAGAGCAGTGAAAGTATAAGCATTGGTGGAGTTCTCCACCCCTAGGACAAAGCGAGAAATCATGAGGTTCTTGGGTACGTGTGGTTTCTACTGCAAGTTTATACCAAATTTGAGTACTATAACTGCTCCACTGACAGATTTGCTACAAAAAAAAGAAAACCAAGATAGTATGGTCAGGGGCATGCCAAGCATCTTTTGACAGGCTGAAAGCCGTTTTGATTAATGAACCAGTGTTGACTGCCCCAAATTTCACTCAGCCCTTCAAGGTAGCAAGTGATGCTAGTGACCTGGGGGTCAGTGCAGTCCTGTTACAAGACGATGAATCAGGCATAGAAAGGCCAGTGGGATACTTTTCCAAAAAACTAAATTGACATCAACAAAGATATTCAACAGTGGAAAAAGAAACCCGAGGCTTATTACTAGCTGTTAAGCATTTTCAGGTCTATGTCCGCCACGACTACAGAGACACTGGTATATACTGATCATAACTCCAAAGCCTTTGTGGATAAATTCAAAAACCAGAGTGACAGACTATTCCGATGGAGTTTACTATTGCAACCTTATTATTTAAAGATTATCCACATTGCGGGAAAAAAATAATGTAATTGCAGATGTTTTGTCTAGGATTTAACTTTGCTTTGAGTTATGAGTGAAAAGATTGTACAAACCAGAACTGTATTGGCTACAGGTAGAGTGAGTGAGCATAAGTGTGAAAATGTGTTTTAAAGTATTTTTCATTTTTTCCCCACTCTTTGTAAGGAAACGCATTTGAAAATGGCATTTCATTTCTTCAAGGTTGGAGATGTTACAATGGTGCTTCCATATTTTAAAGTTTTTTTTTTAGGACTCTTATTTTAGAATTATGGACCTTGTTTTATTTGGTAAAACTTCACAGGATTCCATGGATTTTTTTTTCCACTAGGGTCATTGAAAGGACCTGCTCTTTCCCCATAGCCCTGCAAATTTTATCATTTTATTAATTGATCCAATTCACTTTTGAAAGCTGCTATTGAATCTGCTTCCACCACCCTTTCAGACAATGCATTCCATAACGTAACTTTTCTTTTGCTAATTATTGTAAGCCTGTAACCTCTGGGTACTGACACTCCTGCAGGTGGAAACAGTTTCTTTCTATCTACTTCCTATTAAAACACCATATAATTTTGAACACCTCTGTTGATTGTTTCTTAACTTGCTTGGCTTCCAGGAAAACAATCCTAGCTTCACTAGTCTCTCCACATAACTGAATTCCTTCATCCCTAGTACTATTCTGTTAATTCTCCAAGGCCTGACATCTTTTCTAAATTATGGTGCCCAGGACTGGACACAATTCTGTCTGAGGTCGAACCAGTTATTTACTATGACTTCCTTGCTTTTTGTATGCTGTGCCCCAGTTCATAAAGCCAAGGATCCCTTATGCTTTTTAAACAGCCGTATCAATTTGTTTTGCCACCTCCAAAGACTTTTATATATGAATCCCAAGGTTTTTGCTGTTCCTGCATCCTTTTCATTGCCTCTCCTCATTCTTCCAAAATGTATAACTTCACACTTCTCTGCATTAAATTTCATCTGCCACCTGTCTGCTCATTTTGTCTATGTACTTCTGCCATCTGTTTTCTTCCTCAATCATATATTCCTATTCTCAATCACTATCCAGTTACTTGAAAGTGAACATTGGTGATATAATGGAGTTCATCTGTGGAGCCCCACATGGTGACAGAGCCTGTCCACATTCACTGATTAGGGTCTAGCATGGATGAGGTCAAGGAGTGCTACTGGTGCTTATGGAACCCAAATCCCAGAAATAGTCAGCCTTGAGAGGAGATGAAAAATAAACATGTAATGAGAGATGCCCATTGAGCTATTCCTTTCAGGCATTATGCAATTCAGTATCAGTCCCCATCCTTTTAACCTCTGGAAGAAAAGTTCTGTAAATTTCTCCTTTTACCCCAGGCTAAATCAGATAAAATTCCAGACTATCTAACTAGTACTCTCCATTATACATTTTTTTAATACTTTCATGGGTCCAGCTATGGAAGAAGCATCATGTTCCACAAAGCTTTTGATCGTTTCTCTGTGTGATTATCCTCCTGACCTTGGGGTCCATTTTAAGGAGCACCTTAAAAGAGGAGAGATGGATAGAGAGGCAAGGCGGTTTCGGAAGGAATTCTAGAGCTTGGGGCCTAGGCAGCTAGAGCAAAGGAAATATGGGAGTTGTAATTTCCTGAATGAGATGAGCTAACTTGGTATAAACTGGGAACCAAGCCTGTGACTGTCCTACCTGGTGTGGGCCAGCTTCTTGCTGCTTTAACCAGCACCGCCATTGACGGAGTTGTGTGGCTGTAATTGAACTTTTTAATTCCATTAACAAATTAAATAAATTTAAATTGTCAGGGGATAGATCAGCTGTCCTAGTCAATTAGACAAATTGTTCAGGGTAGGCAAGTAATTAGCTCTTAACACACCGCTTTGTAAGGTACAGCCTTGAATTGTATGTTGGATGCGTTGGAAGTGATTTGGAGTGGAACGATCTATTGCAGTATCAAAAAGCAATGCACTTAACATTAGGAATAATGCATTTTGGGGCATTCTGCAAAGAATCCTGACTGCCTCATTGCAATATTTGCAAAATGCAGAGGCTTCACTACCATCCAAGTTAGAAGTTTTGTTCACAAAATCACCATCGGGAGCGGGCTGTGTTAGACACTGGTCTCTCTCCTCCGGTTCAAACCCAGCCCAGACTAATGAGATGAGAGTCTCCTTTCTCTGCTGGCTGTAAGGTACTGATGTGACATGGGTTTGGGACAGTCTCTGGAACCAATAGAACCATAGAAAAATTACGGCACAGAAAGAGGCCGCTCAGCCTGTGTGTTCCTGTCTGTCTCAATCCCAGCAGATGTCAGTAAGTTACTGTTCTGAAAGAATTGCTGTGGCAGCTGCTGTAATGGAGGTTGGGGGTCATTGCATTGTGAGATATTGACAGTCCTTTATCTGAAGAGGGTAACCTGCTTACGGTTGATTGCCATTGATCTGGGCGTCTTCCTCAAAATTCAGCTGCTGGTTCTCAGATGGTTTATAACTGAATCTCTCTAGACTGACCTTTGTTCTATGTTGTAACTTCAAAAACTGTAGACCCGCAGGAGCCCTGAGGATTGTGAGCAGAAGTTCCTATGTGTCGACAAGAGCAGAGCTTCATTATTGTGTTCATGAAGATTTTATTTTTATTTTTACCAATCCCGCCCTATTTGGTTAGTGTTCTGAGCATCTGCCACCCTCTGCTAGCTCACATAAGCGACCATTCCCTCACTCAAGTCTAGCCAGCGAATATTAACAGGCTGCTGAACAGTAGGTGGCATCACAGCCTAACTTGAGCCTGGAGCTACCTTTACTCGAGGCATACAGATGGGCTGCTCTTGTCTGGTATCACTTGATAGTAATTAGGAAAGGGAGCCCTGGTATTTCTCCCCTGCAGTTCAAGGGTGTAGAAGCCAATTAAAGCAGCCTAGCCCCTGCCCCAGCTGAATCAGCTACCTCTAGACACCAAGAATCGCATCGGTCATCATTGCTCTTCATGGCTGGGCTGAGCTGCGACTGCTTTTGCTGACTGACCCAGAGAAATAGTGATTCCGCTATATGCATCTGACCAGCAGCAGAAGCTAAGGTGGAGGAAGGGTAACATGATCTTCCTTTTGTTAGGAATTTACACCTCGAGTGGGGGAAAAAGATTGATGTCTAAGGCGATGGTCAATATGAATTGATGCGCTTTTGGTAACTTTCTATTTGTTCTCTCTGTACAGATCAGGATGGACTCGGTCAGATCCTACCCCTCATCTGTTGCACCTACTTCCCCTCAGACCAGGATCAATGTGCCTCATGTAGCACCACAACCCTCTCCTCCCCCACCACCACCACCCCCTCCCCCACCTGCTGCCCCCTTCATCAGATATAGCACCATCAGTAGACAGCAGCCAAGCAAACCACCAGCTGCACCTTCCTTTGTAACCCTGCCCATGGGGCAGCAGGCCTTCCCACCCCCTCCACCCTCACAGCTTGTGAAACCCCAGCTGCTGGTAGAAAGTGATGGGCAGTGTGTTCCTCCGCCTGTCCCCTCAACACCACCGCCCCCGCCACCTCTTCAAGTGGTTCCTGCCTCATCTGCTTTGAAAATAGGACCACCCAGTCCTTCTCCCATGGTGCCTGCCTTCACACCCCCACCTCCACCACAGAAGTTACAGCAGCAAAATGTTCTGTCACCTGTCCAGCCCTTGACTCCTCCTCCTCCTCCTCCTCCTCCACCACCACCACCTCCTCTGCCACCTCTACTGCAGGGTGCTGTCACCAAAAAGGTAGGAGCTCCATTTGGGGCCTCTCTAAACTACCCACCTCAAACAGCTCCCAAACCAGCAGTGCCTAATGTTGTTCAGATGGAGCCTGCTCCAGCACCTCCATCAGTGAAACCACCCAGGTTCTTGGTTGCACAGATCCCACCACCGCCACCCTCTCTTCCTCTATCTCCTCATCCACCTGCACCAAAACAGCTGGCTGGATCTGCAGACCAAATACCCATTCCTCCACCGCCTGTGGTTTCCATAGTAAAACAGTCTATAAACCAGTTCCAGCCTCTGTCTACGCCCTCAGTTGCAAAGCCATCACCAGCCCCACTTCCAGCTCCTACATCTCCACCTGCTGTGAAAGCAAAACCCAAATGGCAGCCTAATTCCCTCCCATCGCCTGAGTTTCCCCCTCCACCTCCTGAAAGCAGCCTACCCCAACCTCCCCCACCTAACCCCACCCCTCCTCCCACCCCAGTCAAATCAGCCTCTGTCAAAAACCCTAAAAAAACATCCAGCCCTGGTCGTAAGAAGCCACCTCCCACACCTCAGAGGCATTCCAGCATGAAAGGAGCCAGTTGTGCAGACGTGAAAGAGTCCCGAAAACCCATGGAGACCCTCAGCAATAAATTTGAACAACCAACAGTTCCTTTAGCGTCGCCTACACCGGATGCCACCGCCTCACCACCCGCTTCTTCGAAGCCTGGTAAATTAAATTTGGCTGCAGTTAACTTGATGTTCCCACCAGGAGGGCCACCATGCAAAGGGCCAGGAGTTCCAGCAGCTTCGAAGGAGCCCACGTCTGAGTTTCCCTCACCTCCTTCAGATTCGGACTTTCCTCCCCCTCCTCCAGATCTAGATCTTCTACCCCCTCCTCCATTGGAGATGGCAGTTCCTGACTTTTCCAATGCTGTCCCACCTAAGGTAGCAGTGGTGAACCCTCAGCCACAAACATGGTCCAAGTCTTCGATGAAAAAAGCCCCACCGCCAGTACTTCCCAAAAGAAGCGACAGCACCCGCTTGACACAAGGGGATTTGACAGAACACCAGGTTCCTCCCATCAATCCAGTGCCAGTGTCTCCTAAACCAGCCTTGTCTGTGCAGCCTCATTTTCTGGCTGACCTCAATAGGACTCTGCAGAGAAAGTCCTTCACCCGACAGAGCTCACTAGCCTCTACGCGTCTATCCAAAGCAGAGCCCGTCACCACCATGGACGACATGGTACTTCCTCCTCCTCCTCCCGAATTTCTTTTTGACCAGGAATCTACCGGCGCGTATGCATCTGGCAACATCTCAGGCTATGCAACATTACGGCGCGGACCGCCTCCAGCTCCACCCAAACGAGGAGACAACACCAAGTTGAGTAGGGACTGTTGAGCCAGCCACCTACGTGCTGTTTACATGCTGCTCCAAATACTCATAGTCTGCAGTATTCAGAGCGATACATTAACTGCCTTCCTTAAAACTCTGGCTGCGTACATCTTCCAACAAAGTTAGATCACTTACTCTTAGTAGGAATCTTCATCCTTGGATCAGTGGAGTGTTGTGTTTCACTTGTAAAGTCAAATTGCTCTACTTGTGTAAATATAGATGCTTTGATATATAATGGGACCTAATGTTGGGGTAGGGTACTGGGTTTTCTGGTTCATCAGAAAGCTTCCCAGTTAGTACTCTGGGGAGGTAGTAGAGGTGGACCTAGATGAAAGGAATGCTTTCCTCCCACTTAGTCAGATGAAATGTCGTTGGTGATTGGATTTTAAAGAGTTCTGTTTTTATCGTCATTGGGAGACTTCTTAATTGGCACCTTCCCAATGTAATAACTGGCAGTTTTTTTGTTGTAGGAAGCTTGGGTTAGAAGTATCATCTGCATTAGTTGGGGAAGGTACTGTCATTTTTCTGCATTCTTAGTTTGCAACATTTAAGTGTTCCTTGTGGAAATAAATCCTATGGTATCCTGACTGATCTGAATTCTCAGATGTTTTGACTGCAGGGCAGAATAATGGAACGTGGCAATTTAAAGGTGTGGCAGTGCTGCTGGAAGGAATCAGCCAGTCGCCTGTTTGTTGCTGATTTTTAGATCTAATAGCAACGCAGTTATTCAACCGTGTTTGGACAGTAGTTTCAATACAATTTTATGGATCACCATTTAACTGACAGAACCTTCTCCAGGCCAAAGTTTTTTGACCCATATAAACGATGAAGCCACACCAGACTTTTAAGCTGCTATTCTGAAGGGTGAGGCACAGCCATTTGATGAGTTACTCGAGGAATTTATTTAGCTAAAATTTTGAAGTTTTTGACTGAGTGCTGAAAGGTGCTAAAGAATTGACCTGGAGTCTCGCCACACAGAATAAGACGTGAGGATTGCAAACCTTACTGCTACTTTTACAGTTGTCTTATTTGTGTCCACTGATAGTTTGCAGCTGAGCCCAACAGGTAAGACGGTCCCAGGTTCAATTGTTGCTTTCCACTGAACTAGCTGATCTCAGCCAGATAGCAGTTGGGAGATGCAGTTGGCTTTGGTGCCCCTGGGCTAGGAAAGTCAGTACTTGATCGAGATCCACTAACCCCACCAGCAAGGAAATGTGTGCTGGTGAAGTCAAAATTCACCTTGGTTGTGATGCCCCCTGGTCAAGTTCCTTCCTGACATTTACTGAAGGCTGGGCACCCAGGTGCTGTGGAACTGTACCCAGCACAAATTAGCATCTTGAGAGGAGGGGAGAATATGGATGGGGACAGGACAGTGAAGAATTTGCCTTGTACATTTAAGAAAATCTAATTTCAGGATGGAGTTTGACAGCATTTTCTTTCAAGACTTGTTAGCCAGATGTTCCCGTGCGGAAATTTTGGCTAGTGCAAAGAGTCAAAAACCAAAAGGAAATTACCTCAGCATTAAACCAGTATCATAATCAGAGCTCTTTTCCACTCAATGGTACCTGGATGCAGGTAGACAGCAAAGCAGTATTCTGGAAAAGAATTGCCAGCTTCACCCTGTGTTTGAAAACAAATCTATTCCACGGCTTCTCTGGCAAAAAGGTTCATCAACTTTTGGCCATTTGATACTGCAGATCTCATCGAAATAATTTCTCAATTTTTTTTTCTTTTAGAAGGTTCCTGCACTGATGGATGGAACCTTAGTTGCCCTGAAATGTGTAGGAATGCAAGAGGTAACATGTGAAATAAGAAAGCACAACATCGCACATGTTTGCGATCGGTGTTCGCATCAGGTAACAGATACCGAAGTGGTGGGCACCAGCCAACCTGCTTGTGTTTAAAAGATCATTTCAGTGTGTAATTGTGTTTTATCAACATCACACAAAATTTCATGGAACCTAGTAGTACAGAGGAGGCCATTCAGCCCCTGTGTCTGTATCGGCTCCTAGGCAGAGCTATCCAATTGGCTCCACTCCCCAGTTTTTTCCATTTCAAGTATATATCCAATTCTCTTTGAAAGTTAGTATTGAATCTGCTTCTGCCATCCTTTCAGGTAGTGCATTCCAGACCACCATAATGCACTGCATAAAGCAAAATTCACCTTAACACTACTTCCTTTGCCAGTTACCTTAATTCTGTGTCCTCTGGTAACTGACTCCTGCTGCTGGAAACAATTTTACCTTGTTTACTCTTGTCAAAACCCTTCATAATTTTGAACATCTCTGAAATCTTCGCTTAACCTTCTCTGCTGTCAGGAGAACAATCACAGCTTCTTTAGTCTCTCCAAATAACTGAATTCCCTCATTGGTCTCTCTTCCCACCACTGGTGACAGTCCTGTACCCACCAATATTGTACCCCGGTGCATAGAGTATCCTCATTCACTACATATGCTGTGTGCGCACAGAGTATTCCCATCCACTACATATGCCGTGTGCGCACAGAGTTTTCACATCCACTACATATGCCGTGTGCGCACAGAGTTTTCACATCCACTACATATGCCGTGTGCGTACAAAGTATTCCCATCCAATACAGCACCCCGTGAGGCTGAATTAGCATTTTGACATTGAGTCAGCTGCTGGATTAATGGTAAAAGGCGGAACCATTCAATGTAGGGTTTTGAAGAATCTTGAAGGAAACTTGTGTGAATAGGTGTAGTGTTTTCGTTGGTGTGACTTTGTTGCTACGTGTTTTTGATTTTCTTCTTGTTGTGGATGGCGTCTCCTGATAAATCCTCTCCCCAGCACTCACTTGGGGAGGCTTGTGAATGGATGTTGCAGTAGCAGTGGTTAGTGTTTTTACTATTGATGCTGGGACAGAACAGAGCAGAGACCCCTCCCGCGCGCACCTCCCCCCCCCATAAGTGCAACTCCTCATTTCTTTCAGTGAGGTTTCCTGGGGAGGTTGTTGGGAAGCAGAGGAAAACAGTGTCGGAGCTGTGGAATTCATCTGCTTTCCACTGTCAAGTGCCAACTGCACAGTCGGTGTATAAAAAAAAATACTTTGTAGAAATGGCAATGTTACTAAGGAACTTTAATCAATGTGTGCTATTGGAGCAGATATCACTGAGTAAATGGACAGGCAGTTATTTACAGATTGTACAAGCAGTTTGTGAAGCTGCTGTGAGTGTAACGCACTTAAATGTTCTGGAGTGTTTTCTCCTGTCTGAATTGGATGTTCATAAATTGATTTTCATCACATCAGAATGAAGCAAGTTAGTGTTGGGATGGGTGCGGGCTTGGGTTTGGAGGAGGGAAGGAGATGAGGCTGGGAAAAGAGAGAGGGTTTGTACCAAAGAAAAAAAGCATTATTTATTTTTAGCCAAAGAATCAGTTGTAGATGTTGGAAGTATAAATGGTGCACTGGTATTGGGCTGCAAGAGGAAGCTCACAGGCAGACTCTCGGTATTGGACACACCACCCTGGTTTGTGCCACTGTTGGGAGGGGTAAGTCAGTAGTGTAATGGCAAAGCAGTGGGTGAGAGACCCTGTCACTAATAAATGGCTGAGCTACTGTTTCCAGTCATTGCTGGGGGTTGGGGTGGTTTTATGCTGTTTATCATTTTCTAATCTCTGCACTTTTCCATCTTGTTCGGGTATCTTGTCCACGAGTTAATGTTCAGTAGCGATTGCAGGTTATTTAGGAGGGCAGCTCAATTTCCTGATAGGATGACAAGCCAGAGATTGGGATGGTCATTCTGGTGCCCCCACTTCAGTAATCAGGAACCATACAGACCAACCTTTCAATTGAGGGGCATAAGCTACAAGTCTGTCAAGGACCAGTGCCACTGGTGCTCCTGTATATCTCCTCTTAGAAGCTGTGAAGTATCCTTACCTTATGTAGTTATAATTCTTGCCATATGAATGCAATCAGAACCATTCTTAACAATGGGCTCAGTCCTGTATCATCTGTTGCACCATCATCTAGCAACATGGGTGGGGTGGGGAGGGTCTCAATATGGGCATAAGATGACCCAGATATATGTAATTCACTGCTAAATCTCGTATGTGGGCTGAGCGCCTTGCTGATGTCTGTACAGTTCTTGGAGACTAGGGAATGTCTTGCCTTAAATTAGACAAGTGAAGTGTCAGCCTGTAACCTGTTTGGAGGTGGCTAAAAATATCGCAGTCGTTCACAGCTGTCAATCAGTTTAAAGCCATGTTTCTGTGATTTGTTTCAATATATGTTGCTGATTTTTGCTGTAAAGTTGTTTTTGAGCGCTGCTGGTTAAATGCAGGGACTGTTGGCTCATTCTGACTAAAACAAAATGCTGTAGCATGTGGTTAAAGGCCATCCTCACACCCCTCCTTTGGGGAGTGCCTTGCTGGCTGACTTCAATAAGGGAAAGATCATTGTCAAAGTTGGAGAGTAATCTTGTATATAATTTCCACCCCTTCCTGCCCCCACCACCCCATGTTCACTCTAAGAGAAGAACATATGCAAGTTCCTTTTTTAAAAAAAAATGTAAACTCTGAAATGTATTAATACTGGAGACTGTAATTAATGCATGGCGAACTTATAACAGTTTTTATGACAATAAATTGATTTCAAGTTATGTGTGGATTTCTTGTTCTGTGTAATCCCAGTCAGGCTAACATATTTGATACCTCATCTTTCCTAAAGTGCGGCGCCCAGAACTGGATGCAATACTGTAGCTGAGGCCGAACTAGTGTCTTATACAAGTTCAACATAACTTCCTTGCTCTTGTATTCTATGCCCCTATTAATCAAGCTCAAGATACCGGATGCTTTACTAACCGCTCTCTCAACCTGTCCTGCCATCTTCACCCAGGTCCCTCTGCTCCTGCACCCTCTTTAGAATTGTATCTTTTATTTTATATTATCTCTACGTTCTTCCTACCAAAATGAATCACTTCACATTTCTCTGCATTGAACTTCATCTGCTACCTGTCTGCTCATTACACCAATTTGTCTGTCCTTTTTGGAGTTTTACACTAACCTCCTCACAGTTAACAATGCTTCCAAGTTTCATATCATCTGCAAACTTTGAAATTGTGCCCTGTACACCAAGGTTTAGGTCATTTAATATACATCAGGAAAAGCAAGGATCCCAACACTGACCCCTGGGGAACTCCACTACAAAACCCTCCTCCAGCCTGAAAAACATGCATTAACCACTACTCTTTGTTTCCTGTCACTCAGCCAATTCTGTATCAATGTTGCTACTGTCCCTTTTATTCCATGAGCTCTAAACTTGCTCACAAGTCTGTTGTGTGGCACTGTATCAAACGCCTTTTGAAAGTCCATGTACACCACATAAACGGCATTACCCTCATCAACCCTCTCTACCTCTAAGAAACTCCAGTAAGTTAGTTAAACATGATTTTTCCCTTAAGAAATCCATGTTGGCTTAACTTAATTAACCCACATTTATCCATATAACTATTAATTTTGTCCCAAATTATTTTTTCTAGAAGTTTCCCCAGCATCGAAGTTAAACTGACTGGCCTGTAGTTGTAGTGCCTATCTTTACACCCTTTTTTGAACAAGGGTGTAACGCTTGCAATTCTCCAGTCCTCTGGCATCACCTCTGAGTGTAAGGAAGACTGAAAAATTATGGCCAATGCGTCCGCGATGTCCGCCCTCACTTCCCTCAGTATCCTTGGATGCATCTCATCGGGTCCTGGTGCTTTATCCACTTAAAGAGGACGTATTAGATTGGCTGTCTGTCTGTACTTAATCAATTTTAAACCCTTCTAGTGTCTGAATTACCTCCTCTTTCACCATTTCCTGGGTTGCATCTTCCTTGGTAAAGACAGATGCATTTATTTAATACCTCAGCTATGCCCTCTGCTTTCATGTCTAAGTCCCGTTTATGGTCCCTAATCGGCCCCACTTCTCCTTTTACCACCCTTTTACTATTTATATACGTCTATAGAAAACTTTGGGATTCCCTTTAATGCTAGCTGCCAGTCTCTTTTCACGCTCTCTCTTTGCTTTTTCACTTCCCCTCTGGACTTTCTATATTCAACTTGGTTCTCAATAGTATTTTCTACCTGGCATCTATCTTAAGCACACTTTTTCTTTATCTTAATCTCTCCAGGGAGAGATTGTCATCCAGGGAGCTTTGGATTTGTTTGCTTTACCGTAACATACTTTGACTGTGCCCGGACTATCTCTTCTTTGAAGGTAGCCCATTGTTTAGCTACTGTTTTTCCTGCCAACTTTTGACTCCAATTTATTTGCCCCAGCTCTATTCTTACCCCAGTTAATTAATCTTACCCTGGATTGCTCTTTGTCCTTTTCCATAGTCAGCCTAAACCTTATGATATAATGATCACTATCCCCTAAATGCTCTCCTATTGATAATTGATCCACTTGGCCCACCTCATTCCCAAGAACCAGGTCCAGCAGTGCCTTCTTTCTCATTGGACTAGCAGCATACTGCTGTAGAAAATTTTCCTGAACACACGAGGAACTCTTGCCCCTCATTGCCCTTTACACTACTATTATCACAGTCTATGTTTGGATAATTAAAGTCCCCCATTATAACTATCCTATAATTTTTGCACCTTTCTGTAATTTCCTTGCAAATTTGTTCCTCCACGTCCTTCCCATTAGCCGGTGGCCTATAGACAACACCGAGTAATGTAACTGCACCTTTTTTGTTCCTTAGCTCTAGCCAAATTGATTCTGTCCTCAACCCCTTTTGGACATCCTTTTACTCCAACACTGCAATGTTCTCAATCAATACTGCCACCCCTCCCCCCTTTATCCTTTTCCTATCTTTCCTGAACACTTTGTATCCAGGAATATTCAATACCTAGTCTTGCTGCCCTTTGAGCCAGGTCTCTGTTATAGCCACATCATATTCCACATGGCAATCTGCACCTGTACCTCACCAATCTTATTTACCACACTCCGTGCATTCACATACATGCACATTAACCCTGATTTAGACTTTATTACTTTCTCCCGTACTCTGACCCCACTTAATAACTTACTATTCCCTACTCTAGTGCTATCTATCTCTCTCAGTATTCTGTACACCTTAGTATTCCTCTGATATTTGCTCCTGGTTCCCACACCCCTGACAAGTTACCAGTTTTGCGTTCCTCCAACCTGAGCTCCCTCTCAGGTTCCCATCCCTCCTGCCAATCTAGTTTAAACCCTCCCCAAGAGCACGAGCAAATGTTCCTGCAAGGATATTAGTCCCGGTCCTGCTAAGATGCAACCCATCCATCTTGTACAGGTCCCAATGCCTCAAATCTGATGCCCTCCCTCCTACACTAGTTCTCCAGCCATGTATTCAATTGCTCAATTCTCCCATTCCAATGCTCACTTGCCAGTACTGTTCCAGTACAGCTACAACACTGGCATCTACCCTGCAATGTGGAAAATTGCCCAGGTATGTCCTGTCCACAAAAAGCAGGACAAATCCAACCCGGTCAATTACCGCCCCATCAGCCTACTCTCTATCATCAATAAAATGATGGAAGGTGTCATCAACAGTGCCATCAAGCAGCACTTGCTTAGCAATAACCTGCTCAGTGACACTCAGTATGGGTTCCGCCAGGGCCACGCAGCTCCTGACTTCATTTACAATCTTGGTTCAAACATGGACAAAAGAGCTGAACTCTGGGTGAGATGAGAGTGACTGCCCTTGACATCAAGGCAGCATTTGACTGAGTATGGCATCAAGGAGTCCGAGCAAAACTAAGGTCAATGGGAATCAGGGGGAAAACCCTCCTCTGGCTGGAGTCATACCAAGCGCAAAGGAAGATGGTTGTGGTTGTTAGAGGTCAATCATCTGAGCTCCAGGACATCACTGCAGGAGTTCCTCAGGGTAGTGTCCTGGACCCAACCATCTTCAGCTGCTTCATCAATAACCTTCCTTCAATCATAAGGTCAAAAGTGGGGATGTTCGCGGATGATTGCACATTGTTCAGCACCATTCGTGACTCCTCAGATACTGAAGCAGTCCATGTAGAAATGCAGCAAGACCTGGTCAATATCCAGGCTTGGGTTGATAAGTGGCAAGTAACATTCGTGCCACACAAGTGCCAGGCGCTAACCATCTCCCCTTAACACGTGGATGTTATCTATATGGACTTCAGTAAAGCCTTTGACAAAGTCCCTCATGGCAGACTGGTACAAAAGGTGAAGTCATACGGGATCAGAGGTGAGCTGGCAAGATGGATACAGAACTGGCTCAGTCATAGAAGACAGAGGGTAGCAGTGGAAGGGTGCTTTTCTGAATGGAGGAATGTGACCAGTGGTGTTCCGCAGGGATCAGTGCTGGGACCTTTGCTGTTTGTAGTATATATAAATGACTTGGAGGAAAATGTAGCTGGTCTGATTAGTAAGTTTGCGGACGACACAAAGGTTGGTGGAGTTGCGGATAGTGATGAGGATTGTCAGAGGATACAGCAGCATATAGATCGGTTGGAGACTTGGGCGGAGAAATGGCAGATGGAGTTTAATCTGAACAAATGTGAGGTAATGCATTTTGGAAGGTCTAATGCAGGTGGGAAGTATACAGTAAATGGCAGAACCCTTAGGAGTACTGACAGGCAGAGAGATCTGGGTCCACAGGTCACAAAGTGGCAACGCAGGTGGATAAGGTAGGCAAGAAGGCATATGGCATGCTTGCCTATATCAGTCGGGGCATAGAGTATAAAAATTGGCAAGTCATGCTGCAGCTGTACAGAACTTTAGTTAGGCCACACTTAGAATATTGCATGCAATTCTGGTCGCCACACTACCAGAAGGACGTGGAGGCTTTGTAGAGGGTACAGAAGAGGTTTACCAGGATGTTGCCTGGTCTGGAGGGCATTAGCTATGAGGAGAGGTTGGATAAACTCGGATTGTTTTCACTGGAACGACGGAGGTGGAGGGGCGACATGATAGAAGTTTACAAAGTTATGAGTGGCATGGACAGAGGGGATAGTCAGAAGCTTTTTCCCAGGGTGCAAGAGTCAGTTACTAGGGGGCATAGGTCTAAGGTGCGAGGGGCAAAGTTTAGAGGGGATGTGCGAGGCAGGTTCTTTACACAGAGGGTGGTGAGTGCCTGGAACTTGCTGCCGGGGGAGGTGGTGGAAGCGGGTACGATAGCGATGTTTAAGAGGCATCTTGACAAATGCATGAATAGGATGGGAATAGAGGGATACGTTCCCCAGAAGTGCAGAAGGTTTTAGTTTAGGCAGGCATCAAGATCGGCGCAGGCTTGGAGGTCCGAATGGCCTGTTCCTGTGCTGTACTGTTCTTTGACATTCAACAGCATTACCATCGCTGAATCCTCCACTGTCAACATCCTAGGGGTTACCATTGACCAGAAACTGAACTGGAGTAGCCATATAAATCTTTGGCCTCCTTGTCTCGAAAGACAATGGGTAAGCGCCTGGAGGTGGTCAGTGGTTTGTGAAGCAGTGCCTGGAGTGGCTATGAAGGCCAATTCTAGAGTGACAGACTCTTCCACAGGTGCTGCAGATAAAATTAGTTGTCGGGGCTGTTACACAGTTGCCTCTCTCCTTGCGCTTCTGTCTTTTTTCCTGCCAACTGCTAAGTCTCTTTGACTCGCCACGCTTTAGCCCCGCCTTTATGGTTGCCCGCCAGCTCTGGCGATCGCTGGCAACTGACTCCCAGGACTTCATGTTGCGTTTGCAGACGTCTTTAAAGCGGAGACAAGGACGGCTGGTGGGTCTGATACCAGTGGCGAGCTCGCTGTACAATGTGTCCTTGGGCATCCTGCCATCTTCCATGCGGCTCACATGGCTAAGCCATCTCAGGCGCCGCTGGCTTAGTAGGGTGTATATGCTGGGGATGTTGGCCGCCTCAAGGACTTCTGTGTTGGAGATATGGTCCTGCCACCTGATGCCAAGGATTCTCCGGAGGCAGCGCAGATGAAATGAGTTGAGACGTCGCTCTTGGCTGCCATAGAGCAAGGTACTGAGGACACGGGCTTGATACACTTGGACTTTTGTGTTGTGTCAATGCGCCATTTTCCCACACTCCCTTGGCCAGTCTGGACATAGCAGAGGAAGCCTTTCCCATGAGCTTGTTGAATTCTGCAGCGAGAGGCCGGTTACTGGTGATAGTTGAGCCCAGGTAAGACCTTACACAAATCAACGATTCTCGGAAGACCGCCATCATTAACAACAAGCTCAGTAGACTCAATGTGGACATTGCAGCACTGCAGGAGACACGCCTCCCTGCGAGCAGATCTCTAAGAGAGCAAGACTACACCTTCTGGCAGGGTATGGATCCTGAAGAACCAAGACAGCATGGAGTGTGCTTCGCCATCAGAAACTCTTTACTCAGCATGATAGAACCACCCTCAAATGGCTCGGAACGCATACTGTCCATCCAACTGCTCACCGCCTTTGGTCCAGTACACCTACTCAGCATCTATGCTCCAACACTCTGCTCCCCACCTGAAGCTAAAGACCAGTTCTACGAGGAACTCCATAATATCATTAGTAGCATCCCCAGCACCGAACAACTGTTCCTGCTGGGGACTTTAATGCCAGGTTTGGGGCTGACCATGACTCATGGCCCTCCTGCCTTGGGCGCTTTGGCATTGGTAGGATGAATGAGAATGGACAGACTGCTTGAGTTGTGTACCTATCGTAACCTCTGCATCACCAACTCATTCTTTCACACTAAACCCTGTCACCAGGTTTCTTGGAGGCACCCAAGATCACGTCGTTGGCACCAGCTGGACCTCATCATAAGGCGAGCCTCTTTAAACAGCGTTCAAATCACACGCAGCTTCCACAGTGCGGACTGCGACACCGACCACTCCCTGGTGTGCAGCAAGGTTAGCCTCAAACCAAAGAAGCTGCATCACTCCAAGCAGATGGGCCGCCCGCGCATCAACACGAGCAGAATTTCTCATCCACAGCTGTTATGTACGTTTCTAAATTCACTTGAAAAAGCCCTTCAAAACACTCCCACAGGGGATGCTGAGACCAAGTGGGCCCACATCAGAGATGCCATCTACGACTCAGAAATGACCACCTATGGCAAACGTGTGAAGCGGAATGCAGACTGGTTTCAATCTCACATTGAAGAGCTGGAACCTGTCATAGCCGCTAAGCGCATTGCACTGCTGAACGAGAAAGCCCCCAGCGAGTTAACATCCGTAGCACTTAAAGCAGCCAGAAGCGCTGCACAAAGAACAGCCAGGCGCTGCGCAAATGACTACTGGCACCAGTATCCAAAATGAAAAACGATTAGCGAGTGAGATCGTTTCAGGGGACTCCTGCCTGGTTCTCTTAGACTGTCCGGTCACCCATTCCCTATCTGCCTGCAAGCTCTTAACCTGTGGTGTAACTACCTCCCTAAACGTGCTATCCACATAGTTCTCTGCCTCGCGGATGCACCACAGTGACTCCAGCCACTGCTCGAGTTCTGAAACCCGGAGCTCAAGCTTGTGCAGCCGGTGACACTTCCTGCAGTTGTGTTTGTCTAGGACACATGATGCATCCATAACTTCCCACATGCTACAGGCTGTTCATTCTACTCGGCTGAGCTGCCCTGCCATACCTTAACTTTACAGACTATTTATTGTAATTAGAATAGCTTACCAGTTGATGGTCGGCACAGACTCGGTGGGCCGAAGGGCCTGTTTCAGTGCTGTATCTCTAAACTAAACTAAACAGTTACTCACCAACCAGCTCCTTCTACTGCAGCGAAGAAAGAAACAAATGCTGGAGGGTTTGAAAAAAAGGAGCACCTCCTCTTTCTCCTCCCCCCCCCCCCTTCACTGAACTCCCCACTCACGAAACTCGTATCTCCACACTCTGCTTGCAATCTGCACGCCGTTTGACGGTTGCACCCAAATCTCTATGTATACTTTTTGAAGCTGAAACTGCAGCAACCAGATTGGATTGGTTAGCTACTTAACTAATTAGCTACTCTGCAGTAGAACTTGTTAACCCTGCCTAAGACTGGAAGAAACTTACTTTACTTTACTTAACGTACTTTCATTTATTTAGAGGGTAAATCACACTTGCATGCTAACTGCAGACCAGATTTTTTAGAAAGATACTAACACTTAAAAATCCCCGCTCATCAAACTCATTTCTCCAAACTCTGCTTGCAATCTGCACTGTTTTCTTTATATAATGTAGAGAGGGATGGATAAAGCCATATATGGTGATGTGTGTGCGCATAAAATATATGTATATATAAAAGAATGTATAGGCACTGAAATTTACACAGGCTGAAAATCAGGTAGTGGTGTTATAGGAATTTATAAATGTTGCCTTGCTGCGGGTTTCCAATCCAAGCAGATTCATCCCAGATGCACCAGTGCTGCTCTCAAGCTGAAAGTCTTACGAATGCTTTTTGCGCACATGTTGGGAATGGTGTGTTTTGATTATGTTCTCTGCCAGAGTCCACACCTTTTCCAGAGGAAGATTGGCAATTAATGACAGATTATTTTTCCTTTTAGCTCTTCTTCCAGTCTTTGACCATGAAACACAGATCCAAAATTGAGCTTTTCATAGTTTCTTAGAGTATTCATTAACTTTATAAGCAGATAATGTTAATGAAAAGCTATTATTTGGGATGGGAGACATCAAATGCAAGTGATATTTCAACAAGAAGAAGAATTTGTTTAAAACTGAAATAAAGCTTTTCCAAACACACCTACATGAGGATTGTCAGTGAATATTTGTAGCGTTCCCTTCTGGGCTGCACTGGGTCGGTGGGGCTGTGCGTAACTCTACAAATGCAACTCCTGTTGATTTCTTTTGTATTAATTAAACTCTGTCCTGTAACTTATCTGACCAGCAATCTGATTGTCCCTTTGATATGGATAGATACAGCAATAAAACCCTGGGAGTTTGCTGTTGGGATGTAGACAGAATGCCATCTTATAAATTATTTGTCTTTTGAATTCACAGGGACATGAGAAGATTGACAATTTTACAGTATTTTGGTGTCTGCAAAGTTAGGATGTTTATATTGATACACAAATGGCTGGATCCAAATTTGTTGAAAGGACTGTTGCCTAGGGTGATGGAAAACTAACACATGCACAAGATAAAAACAGAAAACGCTGGAAATACTCGGCATGTCTGGCAGCATCTGTGCAGAGAGAGAGCGCGAGTTAATGTTTCAGGTCTGTGACCTTTTAGCAGAACTGGGAAAAGTTAGAAATGCACAGAAGTCTTAAAATGCCTTTGACAGTTCTATAATTGACTTCATCCTAAGGATTTGATTGGCATGTCAATCAATGTGTAAAACTGAAGGCATTGGCAGTGGAAGGAACTTTGGGCAATACTAAATCATAACAGGACTGGAAAGAAACATAAGATAGTTGTTGCAGGAAGTGAGAATTTGATGAATCCTAATCAGCTGACCATTTCACTGTTAATGTATGGATTCTCCATGTTAAAAACTTTTAAGTTCTGTGGTTAAGTCTATAATTAATTGTCAATAATAGTTACTATATGCGTAATAAATCTGTGAATATCTACTGGTATTGCTGTGAACCCCATGATTTTTATGAGTAAGAACATCCATCCACTAACACATTGGCACTCACGTAAAGGAACTATATTGTAGAAGTATCATGGATTAGAGACTCGAGGATTGCTACTTGCTTTCTCTGAAAGGTAGAGTAATGTTTAGAGACTTCTACTCACTTTTAGTACTTAGAGATTATAGTAACTTTATTTTAAAACCATGGCTATACTTAAATCTAAACTAGATGAATATTCTGCAAGCTGACCCATAGATTAGGTCAGAGTTGGCTTTGAGCAGGAGTTAGTTAAAAGAAAAATTTGTAAGGAATAAAAATATTTAAAATGGTGATCAGTAGAGTCCAGGAGAAATATATTCCACTAAAAAGCAAAAAATTAACCAATAATACAACATAATTGGATGCATAAGAGAGATCAGGACAAAATTGAAAGTGAAGAAAAAGGCATGTACTAAATACATGGATAACAAAGAGAATGACAAAAGGAAGAGGAGTTTAGGAAGGAAGTAAAAAAAAAAATTAGGAAGGCAAAGAGGAACTATAATAATTTAACTTCAAGGAATATAAAAAGAAATACTGAAGCATTCTACAGACTCATGAAAAATCAGGAAGAGAAAACATTTGCAGGGCTACGGGGGGGTGGGACAAGCTGATTTGCTCTTGCAGAGAGCACATGGGCTGAATGGCCGCCTCCTGTGCTGTAACCATTCTATGATTCTAGTGTAGGTATCGGGTCACTAAGGGATATACTAAATAATCGCGCAGGTAATCACTGAAATCGCAGAAATATTCAATAATTACTTTGCCTCAGTATTTACTGGGCAGGCTAACATGGTGGACTTGACATTAGAAGATAGCAAAAAGTTACGACATTTACGATGATAAAGAAGTGAGGTAATTAATAAACTAACAAACTTAGAATAAAACCCCAGAACTGGATGGATTGCATCTGCACATATTAAAAGAAGCTCGGGAAGAGAAAACCGAGGCACCATTAGATGTATATAAAAATTAATTATGAAAGGGGATGGTGCATAAGGAGTGGCAGACAGCTAATGTTTCCTCCTATATTTTAAAAGAAAATAGAGCAAGTGCTGAGAACTATAGACCAGTTATCATGGTAGGAAAAGATAATGAATTCCGTACTTAAAGATGTAACAGAAAAACATCTAGACACTGAAAATATAATAAAGGGTAGTTAGCATTGTTATAAAAAGAAAAGTTATGCTTGACAAACCTTACTGAATGCTTTGAAGAAATGACAGAAAGAAGACGAGGATAATGCAGTAGATGTAATGTATTTGGACTTTCAAAAGGCCTTTGATAAGGTTCTACATAGTAGATCCAGGACTGTCAGAGCACGTAGCAGAATAGTTAGCATTCTGGCTTCAAAACAGAAAAGAGAGAATAGGGGTTAAGGGTATCTATTCAGACTGGCAAAAGGTGGGAAGGGGATGTTCCACAAGGATTGGTGCTGAGACCATTGTAGTGTACAATTTACATAAACAATTTGAACGTGGAAATCAGAAGTACAGGCCTGAATATAACGTGCCCCCCACCCCCCGCAATCCTAGGAGGAGGCTGGGATGCAGTGCCGTGTCCGCCGCCTATCCACCCCCGCTGCTATTTTACCAGTGGCAGGGATTTGGCAAACTGGCTTAACAAGTGGCACTTATGGGCCTCCTCCCGTCACCACTGGTATTTTACCAACAGCACATGGGTGCTTCAGCCCCTGAGGAGGCCGCCCAGTATTACCTGGCTCAGAGGGCCGGAAGTCCCAACTGAGGCCAATTAAGGGCATAGGCCATGCAAAATAGCAGCATAGCTTCCAGGCCCAGTGGAGGTGAGCTCACCCCTAACTTTTCAGCGGTGGGCAGGGCCACAGTCTCAAAATTTGCTTTTAACACCAAATTTGCAGGAGTGGGGGGCATAGTCAATACTGGGGTGAACTGCAACAAACTACAAGTAGATACTATTAAACTTGCATTTGGGCACATAATTGGCAAATTAATTTTAATATAGACGTGTGAGGTGGAGCATTTTGATAGGAAATAAGGAGGCCAAATACTATCTGAATGGGGCAGAGGAGAAACGGTATGCAGGGCTACAGATACGCTGAGCAGATTTCCCATGATAACTGTCACAAAAAAGGATTCTTAGTCAAGTGACAATAACCTCCACGCAGATTCAGGCCCAAGCAGTTTTTAAACAAGCTTTATTATACATTGACAAACAACAGTTTTTTTTAATATTTGTTAATAGGATGTGGACATTGCTGGCAAGGCCAGCATTTATTGCCCATCCCTAACTGCCCTTGAAAAAGTGGTGTTCAGCTGTCTTCTTTGAACCACTGCAATCCCTGTGGTGCAGGTACTTCCACAGTGCTGTTAGGGACTGAGTTCCAGGATTTTGACACAGTGAAGGAGTGGCGATATAGTTCCAAATCAGGATGGTGTGCAACTTGTATAGAAACTTGCAGCTGGTGGTGTTTCTACTATCCTTATCCTTCTAGATGGTAGAGGTAGCAGGTTTGGAAGGAGCCTTGGCGAGTTGCTGCAGTGCATCTTGTATATGGTACACACTGCTACCACTGTGCGTTGGTGGTGGAGGGAGTGAATGTTTAAGGTGGTGGATGGGGTGCCATTCAAGCGGGCTGCTTTGTCCTGGATGGTGTCGAGCTTCTTGAGTGTTATTGGAGCTGCACCCATCCAGGCAAGTGGAGAGTATTCCATCACACTCTTGACTCGGGCCTTGTAGATGGTGGACAGGCTTTGGGGAGTCAGGAGATGAGTTACTCACCGCAGAATTCCCAGCCTCTGACCTGCTCTGTAGCCATAGTATTTATATGGTTGGTCCAGTTAAATTTCTGGTCAATGGTAACCCCCAGGATGTTGTTGATGGGGGATCTGGCGATAGTAATGCTGTTGAATGTTAAGGGGAGACGGACTGCTTCAGTATCTGAGGAGTTGCGAATGGTATTGAATGCTGTGCAATCATCAGCGAACATCCCCAATTCTGACCTTATGCTGGAGAGAAGGTCATAGATGAAGTCCACACCTGCCAGCTGCAAGAGCTGGCCAACATTCAGGCTTGGGCTGCTGAATGGCAAGTAACATTCGCACCACACAAGTGCCACGGAATGACTGTTACTTCCAATAAGTGAGAATCTAACCTGTCTCATTTTAATCTTTATATCTTGACATCCAGGGAGCTGTACCTTTGGATGCCCTTCCTTTGTGTCTCAACTGTACCGGAACCATCTCCTCTTTGAAAGCCTCCCATTGTTCAATTACTATTTTGCCTACTTATTTTTGATTCTGATCCACCTGGGCCATATCCCATTTTAACTCGGTGAAATTATCTCCCTCTTCAGCTAAGTGTTTTTATACCTGATTATACCTTGTCCTTTCCATAATTATTCTAAAGCTGGTGATAGTATGATCACTGTTCCCCAAATAATCTCTTGAAATATGCTCCACATGCTCTATTTCATTCCCAAGAACCAGACCTAGCACTGCTTCCTTCCTCATTGGACTGGAAACATACTGATCAAAGAAGTTCTTTTGTACACATTTTTAGGAATTCCGCCCCCCTTTACCCTTTATGCTGTTACTGGCCCAGTCTATAGAATACTAGATAAACACGAGGGCAAAAGGAACATTTGGATCAAGAGGGGTGGAGCATTAACACCAGTATGGACCATTTGGGCCTGTTTCTGTGCTGTACATTCTATTTAAGTTATTGATGACTTCCACAGTGCTTTGATTGCACCCAATCTTGTTTGGTCTTGGAAGTAGATGTAGATTTTGTTAGTTCTTGGCTGAGAGATGGATTATAAATACCAGATGCAATTGTCTTTTCTTCCACCAGAGGGTGGTCTCAGCCCCTCTTTCACACTACCTTCAAACATCAAGCAAAGGAAATGTTACTGGATCAGTAATCCAGAGGCCCTGACTAATGGTCTGGGGACACGAGTTCAAATCCCACCACAGCAGCTGGGAGAATTTAAATTCAATTAATGAATAAATCTGGAATTTAAAATAAAGCTAGTCTCAGTAATAGTGACCGTGAAGCTACCGGATTGTCGTAGTGAACCAAATGAGTTTTTAAAAGTCCTTTAGGAAAGGAAATCTGCCGGCCGTACCTGTTCTGGCCTAAATGTGACTCCAGACCCACAGAAATCTGGTTGACTCTTAACTGCCCTCTGAAATGGCCTAGTAAGCCATTCAGTTCTACCAAAACACTTCACAAAAGTAGATAGACTGCAGCGGTTCAAGAAGGTGGCTCACCACCACTTTCTCAAGCAATTAGGGATGGACAACAAATGCGGGCCTTGCCAATGCCGCTCATATCCCATGAAATAATTTTTTTTTTAAATCAATTTTCTGCCTTACTCATACTCTTGGCGCATTTCTTTGCTGTACATTCTCCTCTGCTTGTACACAAAGGCAAGGGATGTCAAGAGAGCAAAAAAAATGAAATAACAAAATCTGAACATAGAATTACATAGGATTTATAACACACAAACAGGCCATTCAGCCCAAATGCCCTGTGCTGGTGTTTATGCTCCATACGAGCCTCCTCGCATCCCTCTTGATCTAGCCCCATCAACATAACCTTCTGTTCCTTTCTCCTTTACGTGTATATCCAGTTTTCCCTTAAATGCATCTATTTTATTTATCTCAACTAATCCAACTCCTGGTAGTACGAACAGGAAGCCTTTGAAGTAAAATAAACCAAAGCATTCTATTGCCGACTTTCATGGTCATGATAGATTAAATGGGGAACCGGCAGTTAAGTAAATGTAAAAAAAAAACTTGGGAAAAGGGTGTTTGAAAGTCTAACAGCAGTGGTGTCAGCTCTCCTGCCATTCAAACTATAGCCCATATTGACAGTGGGATATTCCTGTGTACGGAATAGTTTGTCCCGAGACTTGACAGCATTGGAAAGGAAACCTGCCTTCGTAGCTTACAATACCGTCATTGGACAGAGAGGTTGTGTAAGTGCTAAATTTTCCAGATATTGAATTGAAGAAAAAAAAACCTTTCAAATCAAATGGGTGAAGAGATTTCTTCAGAAGTCAGATACAAGCTTTTGGAAGGGTTGTTCTGAGCATTTTTTAAAACGGAGTGGAGTGGGAGGACAAAGTATATTTTATTTGGATATAAAAATATATTTTTAATATCTATTTTTAAAATATCCATAGGTTTCATATGAGGGTTAGAGAGATCTGGGCACAATTCTTCTAAAGTGTATAGTTTAGCTTCAAGGGTGCAGAGGAGTTTTTAGAACAACCCTTATTTTTAAACAGGTGGGTTAGCTTTGAATGAAAGGTATTATTTAATCAAACTTTTAAATGTGTGAAAGATGTATTATATGAGGTGATTCCATGTTGGTTGCCAGAGGGACAGAGTCTGGGAGAAGGATCAGGAAGGAGGGAAAAATCTAATAGGAATCACACATGAGAAGATTGTGAGGGTAATGCCACATGATTGGATGGAAGAAAGAAATGCACAAATCTCTAAAATGGGTCCCACTTTTTCCAGATTTCAGCCAGAAAAAGGTGAGATAGTCCAATCAGAAAACTGCAATAAGTGAGACTTTTATGGGGTATTTAGGGAATGAAGCATCCCGACACCTGCTGGTCAGGAGTTTTGAGAGAGTATGCATCCACAGCTGAACTTTAACAAGATCAGAAAAGGAGTATGGGTGAATTTTAAATGCCCAGAATGGAGTGAACTGGATTTTTAACTTTGCTCAGAATTTTATGTAAGATGAGGCAAGTGTGGGACACAGGACGAGAGATTTCCCCCATTTACTAGTCTAATATCCAGAATCCCTGAGGCACAGTGCGGCTTTCGAGCAGAGAGATCCACCATTCACATGCTGTTCTCCCTTTGCCAGCTACAGGAGAAATGCCGCAAACAACAGATGCCCCTCTACGTTGCTTTCATAGATCTCACCAAAGCCTTTGACCTCGTCAGCAGACGAGGTCTCTTCAGACTACTAGCAAAGATCGGATGTCCACCAAAGCTACTAAGTATCATCACCTCATTCCATGACAATATGAAAGGCACAATTCAGCATAGCGGTGCCTCATCAGACCCCTTTCCTATCCTCAGTGGCATGAAACAGAGCTGTGTTCTCGCACCTACACTGTTTGGGATCTTCTTCTCACTGCTGCTCTCACGTGTTCAAGTCTTCAGAAGAAGAAATTTTCCTTCACACAAGATCAGGTGGCAGGTTGTTCAGCCTTGCCCATCTTAGAGTGAAGACCAAAGTACGGAAAGTCCTCATCAGGGAACTCCTCTTTGCTGACGATGCTGCATTAACATCCCACACAGAAGAGTGTCTGCAGAGACTCATCAACAGGACTGCAGCTGCCTGCAATGAATTTGGCCGAACCATCGGCCTCAAGAAAACGAACATCATGGGACAGGACGTCAGAAATGCTCCATCCATCAATATCGGCGACCGCGCTCTGGAAGTGTTTCAAGAGTTCACCTACCTAGGCTAAACTATCACCAGTTGTCTATCTCTCGATTCAGAAATCAACAAGCGCATGGGAAAGGCGTCTGCTGCTATGTCCAGACTGGCCAAGAGGGTGTGGGAAAATGGCGCACTGACACAGAACACAAAAGTCCGAGTGTTTCAAGCCTGTGTCCTCAGTACCTTGCTCTACGGCAGCGAGGCCTGGACAACATATGTCAGCCAAGAGCAACGTCTCAACTCATTCCATCTTTGCTGCCTCCGGAGAATCCTTGACATCAGGTGGCAGGACTGTATCTCCAACGCAGAAGTCCTCGAGGCAGCCAACATCCCCAGCATATACATCCTACTGAGCCAGCAGCACTTGAGATGGCTTGGCAACATGAGCCGCATGGAAGATGGCAGGATCCCCAAGGAAGCATTGTACAGCGAGCTCGTCACTGGTATCAGACCCACCGGCCGTCCATGTCTCCGCATTAAAGACGTCTGCAAACGGGACATGAAGTCCTGTGACATTGATCACAGTTGCCAGTGATTGCCAGAGCTGGCGGACAGCCATAAAGGCGGGGCTAAAGAGTGGCAAGTCGCAGAGACTTAGCAGTTGGCAGGAAAAAACACAGAAGTGCAAGGAGAGAGCCAACTGTGTAACAGCCCCGACAACCAATTTTATCTGCAGCGCCTGTGGAAGACTCTGTCACTCTAGAATTGGCCTTTATAGCCACTCCTGGCAATGCTTCACAAACCACTGACCACCTCTAGGCACTTACCCATTGTCTCTCGAGACAAGGAGGCCAAAGAAGAAGATCCAGAATTAAATGAGCTCAAACATTATGTTCGACAGTTGTGGGTTTGTTTTTGCTGGGTAGAAACCGAGGAGCAAGAATGGGAATCTCGTGGGAATATATTTTGAGATGGGGATTCCAGGATAGTCTGTCCAAGACTGGTAGAGCAGTGATGAGACTTAATATTCATGAGCGTTCAATGAAGGAATGCCCAGATTTATAAGGGGAAAACAAGGAAAGAGTATTTAAAATATAGATAAAAAAAGCATTACAAGACTTTGCGGATTTATTCTGAAAGGAATTTAAGGGTAGCAAATTTTTAAGCAGTTTAATAGATTAATATATGTCCTAGGAGACAAACAGAACTTTCTTTTCTGAAGCTAATAACTAATAAAGGAATGACTATGTGGTACAACAGATTAATGCAGATGCGGTTAATGATGACTTTAATTTCTGTGTCTAACAACTGGTAAAATAATTTTTTTATAGTACAACGGAATGATCACAATGTTGCAATGGTGTTTAATGTTGAATAATTTAAATTTAAAAAAAGCAAAAAATAGTGCCTGATCCAGTTTGATCTTGGAAGCTAAGCAGAGATAGGACCAGTTAGCCCTTGGCTGGGAGACTGACTGTAAATACCAGGTGCAATAGTTTTCTCTTGCCACCAGATGGTTGTCTCAACTCTAAACTTGCACAATGCCTTCAACAAGCAATCTTTTTACTGCATGCTCCTGTGCTTGCTTGCCCTCTCCCACTTTCCTTTGCCCCATTTCTCCGCTGTACATTTTCCTACTGGTTTCCAGTTCGGGGTGAGTGCACCAACACAGTTATCAATCAACCAGCAAAAGTAATGATGTGGGGGGGACCTGAGTAGGACTGGAACAAAGAATGATCCACATATCCCATGAAGGGGGCAGGCATAACTATGACCCATATGGGTTTCCCTAGCGTGTTGAATAATACACGTGCTACAAGGCACAAGTATCCACATAGGGTTATGATATAGTGGCAATAACAGAGACCTGACTAAAACAAGGGCAGGATTGGGAACTTAATATTCCTGGCTACAATGTATTCAGGAAAGATAGGGAAGGAAAAAAGGAGGGGCTGGTGGCAGCATTGATCAAAGATACTGCTACAGCACTGGAGAGGGTTGATGCTCATGAGGGTTCAAAGACAGAATATATTCGCCTGGAGATAGAGAGCAGAATAGTAGTTGTTATGCTGTTGGTGTATACTGTAGACCACCAAATAGTAAGAAGAAAGATGTCAAAGCAATCTAGTAGTGATAACGGAGAGCTCCAATTAGCCTAATATACAAAAACAGTGTAAAGAGGGAGGAATTCCTGAGATGTGTACAGGAGAGCTTTCTTGCTCAGTATGTTTCCAGCCCAATGTGGAAGGAAGCAGTGCTAGATCTAGTTTTGGGACTAATGTGGGGAAAGTGGAACATGTTTCAGTGGGAGAGCGTTTGGGGAACATTGATCATAATATCACCAGGTTTAGAGTAGTTATGGAAAAGAACAAGGAACAATCCAAGGTGAATTTACTCAACCAGAAGAGGGATAATTTCAGTGAGTTGAAGGGAGATCTGGCCCAGGTGGATTGGAATCAAAGAATGACAGGTAAAACAGTAAATGAGTAATGGGAGGCCTTCAGAGAGGAGATTGTTCAGGTCCAAACTAAACATTTCCAATGATGGGGTAATGAAGGGCATCCAAAACTAGAGGTCTCTGGATGACTACAGACGTAAAGATTTAAATGAAACAGTAAAAGAAGGCTTATTATAAATGTCGGATTCACAACAGGGAATCAAGCAGAATATAGAATGTTTTCAGAGTGAGATTAGACATGGTTATGTGTTACCACAAGGCTATTTTGAGTCTGATCACCTCGAAACCTTATAAATGTTCAAAAATTGTATCTCTTATTTCAGTATGTTGTAAGTATAATCTTTGTAGTTTATTTTTTTATTACTTGTATTGTAGCTTATTTTATAAATGTAACAAAACATATAGGGTCAAAAATTAATCTGCTCCCATTTTCGGCCACGGGGTCGTGCTTTGCAATTTGCCTGCACCCAGTCCCATTGAGGCAAACGTGACACAAATTTCGTGCTGCCTCCTAATTTTCCTGATTCTAGCATGTACCAGGTGTGACTTGCGCTGCTGACTGGCTGCACGCTCAGCAGGAGACTAGCTCATGTTTCAGCTGCCCTCCAACTCTTAAATGCAGTCAGCCATTCTTTAAAGGGGCAACCAGAAGAGGGATAATTAGAGTGAGGTGAAAGAAGTTTATGGATGTGGCGCTGGAGGCGTTAGTCGTGGAGATCAACAGGAGGGGAGGTGTCACATTTCCACGGGAGGCCAGCAGGCCCTCACGGAATATCCTCCAAAGGAAATGGGAGCAGGTAGCGAGGGAGGCAAACTGCTTATGGTGTGACCATGGACTGTTTGCTTTACACCACCAACTCCCCCCACCGGCCCCCCTCTTCCCTCACCCCAAACCTCCCCTTCTGATTTTATGCTTTCAGATACCCAAGAACTGTGGCCTGCCCAGCCACAGCAGCCTCAGGAGGAAGAGAGTGAGAGCAAAACCACACTATTGGTGAAGAAACACTGTCACTTGATCTGACAATCTCAGCCACCAGCTCAGATACTTGCAACGCATGTGCCTTAGAAGCTAGTATAGAGTCGGGATCAACACATGGTGAGTCACCAGCCACAAGTGGGCTGCCGACAGACCAGGGAAAAAGGATAGTTCGTGTGTCAGGTCACTGAAGAGCGAGGGCAGACAAGTTCTACAGGGGACTAAGATGAGAACTTCAATGGGATGGCCTATAGGAGAATGCTGATGAGGATACACACTGAGATGCTTGGTGCATTGGCAGACCTTCCAGACAGTGACCTGTCACTGTCAAGGAGCATGGAAGAGACTGGCTCCAACATTGCAGAGGGCATCCTTTCCAGGGTGAGCGTGTTGGCCAGCTCAATGAAAGCACTTGTGAACCCAACTGTAATGCAGTGTCTGGTGGCCACTGTCTCAGCTTCCACTGAGGCACTGGTGGAAGCCACTCAATGTCTCAGTGCTACAGTGGAAGCTCAGACGGAGATTATGAAATCCATGCTTGCTGCTAAGCAGGCTCAGAATGCTACCATCATGACTGTGGATACCAGTGCTCAAAGGGGCATGCGGGCTCTTGAGGCAGTTCAGCAATGTCCACCAACAAATTACAAGGATTGCTGAGGCACCGCCCAGGGGACTGGCAGTGGCTCCATGGAGCACAAACGTGCTGTCCTCTCTCAGGATAACAGCATTTGTGCTCCCACCACTGCTACTCTTCCAGTGCCCCTGCTGTTTGCCTCTCAGCCAGCCAGCCCAGACTGCTGCCATCCAAGCTGAGCCTTCTAGGGCGAGAGTTGCTCAAGTGTCCTGCAAAGCCATCTGCAGTATCCCCCAGTGAAAATCAGTAGCCTTCCACCTGCCATGCTACAGCTACTGGGGTAGCATTGCTCAGGAACACTAGGAGAGGCAAAGGAACCCGCAATACCAGCATTAAGGGAGTACATAAGGGCGAATAGTTCATTTTTGTTTGTATAAGTGAATGTGTTTTTGGATAGATGTTATGGAAAGGTTATTGCTGGTGGCTTTTATTGCAGAATATTGGTCAAGGGGATGCTGTGATCGGGCACCCCACACAGATGGCAAGGTGGGGAATGGTGGAGCCATGCTGGTGAAAGGATGATCTCTCAAGGGAAGTGGAGTCTGAGCAGGCATTCTCGGACAGCCCGTCCAGAGTGAAGGGGTCGCGGATGATTCCTCTGGTCCTCTTCCTCCTCCCCCAAAGTGCTTGGTGGCAATGGACGCAGCAGACCTCTATGGAATCAAACAACGTTTAAGGCACAGAAAGAGTCCACTTGGCCCATTGTGTCTGTGCTGGCTGAAAAACGATCCACCTATTCTATCCCATGTTCCAGCATTTGGTCTGTAGCCCTGAAAATTAGGGCACTGTGAACTTGGATACACACTCTGGCATGTACTGTAGGGCTCCATCCCAAGCAATCCAGGCAGTGGAAGCATTGCTTTCGCACGCTAATGGTCTGCTCCATGATGTTTCTTGTG
Organism: Heterodontus francisci; assembly: GCF_036365525.1. Taxonomy (NCBI): domain Eukaryota; kingdom Metazoa; phylum Chordata; class Chondrichthyes; order Heterodontiformes; family Heterodontidae; genus Heterodontus; species Heterodontus francisci. The sequence continues at coordinate 114,855,042 of NC_090377.1, forward strand.
GCTGCATGGCTTTCATTATACACCCAATGTTCTTGTGTGATTGGGGGGAGCGGTCATCAGCCAGGTGTAGAGAAGGTATCCTTTGTCTCTGAGCAGCCACCCTCTGGTTCTTTTTGGAGATCCAAAGACGGCAGAAATGACAGACTGCCTCAGAATGCAGATGCAAAGGCACTGCAACTACAGCCCCCTTACCTCTTGCAGACTTGGTGTGTAAAGGTAACCAAATCCTCTGCCATCCCTGAATGGATGCACTAACTCACCAAAAGTACCTCCAAAAAACAAGCCACAGTCCTACCACAAACTTTGCCACAGCAAAGGTAAGTCAAAAGTACCTCATTTGCAAGTTGGATGCCTGGCCCTTTAAACAGAGCTGGTGGTGTAGGAGTCCCACGTGCAGTTGAACACACATTCAGCTCTGAGTAATTAACTCAGGAGTTTACTAGACCTGTACGGTCGAAGTTTCAACAATGTACGTCAAATTGGACAGAATGACTGACTGACGTCACAATCTGACCACTGATGCTTCCAGCACATGCAGGGCATGCTTGCGTTAGCGCCCTTCCCAGCATGGAGTGCCATGTGGGCCATGCTGCAAGTGACTGGAAGTATGGCCCAGGCCATTTTCAGACTTTGGGGTTTCTGTAGCACTGGTACCAGAGGTACTACAAGCCTAATTTTGCATCCATGTACTTTGCACACAACTCCCTCTAGTCTATGCGTATCAAAGATTGAATCTAATATAAATCACTCACAATCATTGCTTCTTCACTCTTATAAAAGCCTAACTATTGTCTTTTTAACGGGCATATCAATCTCCAGCGCCATATTAAGTACATTATGGGAGAATTTTATGAAGGCAACAGCAGTCTCGGCTGCCAGCTGGAGAGCCGGTGAGAGATCTGCGTTTCCTCCTTTGGGGGAGGCCCCCCCGAATGATGAGCCAATCAGACACTTGAGAGACCACCAGTGGGCCTTTCCTGGAATCAGGACCTTGGGGGTGGAAAGTCCGGCCTGCCGAGAGCTGCCGGCCAATCGGAGGCCAGCAGCTCTTTTGCTTGGCAGTGCCCCAGGAGCGGCAATGGCTGCTGCCGGAAGGGCACCAAGGATTCCGTAGCAACCCAACCCAGAGGTCAGTGATGGCAGGAGGGATTTCGCAGGCTGGGAGTCGCGTGGGGGGAGTCGACAGCAAGGACAGGGGAGTGCCTTTGAATGAGATACGCTATGGAAGAGCACAAACACCCTGTACGCGTTTGCATATTGTGCTCTCCGTGTGGCGGATCAATACCAGCGGTGGCGGGAAGGCCAACAACGGGCCTTCCTCCCAAGGATTTATTGGGATGGAGGCAGGAAAGTGGCGGCATCCCCACCCACTACCATCCTGCCTGATTAAATGCCCTTGCTGCCTCCAAACTCACAGGGGCGGGGCGGGGGGAGAAAGACTGCATAAAATACTGCCCTATGTGTTTGATCAAACCTCTAGCTCACTGTTTATCCACACCCTGCAGTGACTCTCCATTCAGTGTACAACCCCATTTCTTGCTTTCACTCCCAAAATCCATCTCCGTTAAACTGCCTCTGTCCCCCCCACCCTCCTTCCACCACCCCCCCCAACACTCTCCCTTCACCCTACACCCCCCGCTCTCCCTTCACCCTCCGCCCCCGCTCTCCCTTCACCCTCTCCCCCCCCCACCCCACCGCTCTCCCTTCACCCTCTCCCGCCCCCGCTCCCCCTTCACCCTCGCCCCTCCCCCGCTCTCCCTTCACCTCACACCCCCCCGCTCTCCCTTCACCTCACACCCCCCCGCTCTCCCTTCACCCTCGCCCCCCCCCGCTCTCCCTTCACCCTCGCCCCCCCCCGCTCTCCCTTCACCCTCACCCCCCCCCCCCCGCTCCCTTCACCTCACACCCCCCCGCTCTCCCTTCACCCTTGCCCCCCCCCGCTCTCCCTTCACCCTCGCCCCCCCCCCCTCTCCCTTCACCCTCGCCCCCCCCCTCTCCCTTCACCCTCGCCTCCCGCCCCCGCTCTCCCTTCACCCTCGCCCCTCCCCCGCTCTCCCTTCACCCTCGCCCCTCCCCCGCTCTCCCTTCACCCTCGGCCCCCCCGCTCTCCCTTCACCCTCGCCCCTCCCCCGCTCTCCCTTCACCCTCGCCCCTCCCCCGCTCTCCCTTCACCCTCGGCCCCCCCGCTCTCCCTTCACCTCACACCCCCCCCCGCTCTCCCTTCACCTCACACCCCCCCGCTCCCTTCACCTCACACCCCCCCGCTCCCTTCACCCTCGCCCCCCCCCCGCTCTCCCTTCACCCTCGCCCCCCCCCGCTCTCCCTTCACCCTCGCCCCCCCCCCCCGCTCTCCCTCGCCCCCCCCCGCTCTCCCTTCACCCTCGCCCCGCTCTCCCTTCACCCTCGCCCCCCCCGCTCTCCCTTCACCCTCGCCCCCCCCCCGCTCTCCCTTCACCCTCGCCCCCCCCCCGCTCTCCCTTCACCCTCCACCCCCCCCCCCCGCTCTCCCTTCACCCTCCACCCCCCCCCGCTCTCCCTCCACCCCCCCCACTCTCCCTTCACCCTCCACCCCCCCCGCTCTCCCTTCACCCCCCCCGCTCTCCCTTCACCCCCTGCTCTCCCTTCACCCTACCCCCCCCCCTGCTCTCCCTTCACCCTACCCCCCCGCTCTCCCTTCACCCTACCCCCCCCCTGCTCTCCCTTCACCCTACCCCCCCGCTCTCCCTTCACCCTACCCTCCCCCCCGCTCTCCCTTCACCCTACCCTCCCCCCCGCTCTCCCTTCACCCTACCCTCCCCCCCCGCTCTCCCTTCACCCTACCCTCCCCCCCCCGCTCTCCCTTCACCCTACCCTCCCCCCCCGCTCTCCCTTCACCCCCACCCCACCCCACCCTCCCTTCACCCCCACCCCACCCTCCCTTCACCCCCACCCCACCCCACCCTCCCTTCACCCCCACCCCACCCACCCTCCCTTCACCCCCACCCCATCCACCCCCCATCACCCCCACCCCATCCACCCCCCATCACCCCCACCCCATCCAACCCCCCATCACCCCCACCCCATCCAACCCCCCATCACCCCCACCCCATCCAACCCCCCATCACCCCCACCCCATCCAACCCCCCATCACCCCCACCCCATCCAACCCCACCCCATCCAACCCCACCCCATCCAACCCCACCCCATCCACCCCCCTCCACCCCCCTTCACATCCCCCACCCCATCCACCCCCCTTCACATCCCCCACCCCATCCACCCCCCTTCACATCCCCCACCCCCCTTCACATCCCCCACCCCATCCACCCCCCTCCACATCCCCCACCCCATCCCCCACCCCATCCCCCACCCCATCCCCCACCCCATCCACCCCCCTTCACATCCACTCCCCTTCACATCCCCCACCCCATCCACCCCCCTCCACATCCCCCACCCCATCCACCCCCCTCCACCCCATCCACCCCCCTCCACATCCCCCACCCCATCCACCCCCTCCACCCCATCCACCCCCCTCCACCCCATCCACCCCCCTCCACCCCATCCACCCCCCTCCACCCCATCCACCCCCCTCCACCCCATCCACCCCCCTCCACCCCATCCACCCCCCTCCACATCCCCCACCCCATCCACCACCCCATCCACCCCCCTCCACATCCCCCACCCCATCCACCCCCCTCCACATCCCCCACCCCATCCACCCCCCTCCACATCCCCCACCCCATCCACCCCCCTCCACATCCCCCACCCCATCCACCCCCCTTCACATCCCCCACCCCATCCACTCCATCCACCCCCCTGGATAGTCTGCTCAGCTAAGTCTTTCAGAGTCCTCACTGTTTAGCAAACCAAGTTTTGTCCTGTCAGTAAATTGTCAAATTACGGGTCTGATTTTAACTCTGTCTAACTGGGTGGATTTTGAATCAGCTAAAATTAGCTCAAATGTTCTCAAACCCAAGTTGAAGACGTGGATATGTACAGAACAGCAACGCCCCTTTACCCTCATCCTGTTTCCTCATCGTCCATCGACTTCTCCCCGGCCGACGATCTGCCGAGACCTGTCGACATTTACTCGACAATCCGCCCATCCTCCACCCGCGCGCTCCCGGATCCACTTCCCCCGAGCACAAAGTCACAGTCGATCGGTTCCGGGGCTCCGCTGAGCTCTCAGCCGTCTGAGTGACTGTGGATGCGGAGGCCGAGTAGCTGGACTCAGGGAGACAGTGTTGGAGCCGGAGCCGGAGCCGGGCTCTACCGGAAGTATTTTGTGGTCGCACCAGGTGGGATTTCCGGTAGCGGCCTGTCAGGGCGGCCGGAGCCGGGAAACCGGGCAGTCGCCACAGCGACCGGAGGCAGGCCGAGGGGCACCGGGAATGGTGCGAGAGCGTTCAGTGCTGTCAGTGGCAGAAAGAGGCCTAGGTAAGGAGGAGAAAGACCCTCCACAGCCAGTGCAGTATTTTTGAAAGTGTAGTCCCTGCTGTAATGTGATAGTTTGTGCACAGCAAGATCCCACAAACAACAATGTGATAATGGCCAGATCATCTGTTTTTGTGATGTTGATTAATGGATATATATTGACCAGAACACCAGGGGTAACTCCTCTGCTTTTCTTCGAAAGAGTGCCATGGGATCTTTATACATACCCCCGCGAGGGCTGGCAGGACATCAGTTTAACATCTCATCTGAAGGTTGACACTGCTGCCAGTGCAGCACTTCCACAGTGCTGCAGTAGATTGTTGGCCTGGTTTACAGGCTCGAGTCTGTGACATAGAGTTTTAACACACAACCTTCTGGGTAGGAAAAGGACACATTGTGAGGATAGTGTCTATATTCTGCATGTACATATATTTTGGGGAGAGAGGATGGATATAACATACCTGTTGATATATTGTGTGTTGGGTGCGTAAATGCACATACTCTTGCTGTGCATTTATATAGCATCCTTTGGCGGAGAAACACTTTGCATTGAGCTTCACAGGTGTGATTTTAAAAAAAGCCCAGCCAAATGGAGATATTTAAGACAAAAGATTAGTTTTAAGGATCATCTTAAAAGGATGAGGAGTAGGTGTAGATGATTATGGAGAGATCTCCAGAGCATGCAGCCTAGATGGCAAAAGGCATTATACTACAATTTGCAATAATGTAGTTTGCTGCTTGTTGATCCTATTGTTACTGCATTTAGTAGTGTATTAGTGATTTTGGTGTTCATTTTTGTTCTGCTTTCGTGACTGCCACTTTCTGTCAGTGACTTGGTTTGGAGCACTACAAATCATGGTGCAGAAGGAGGCTATTTCGCCCATCGGATCCATCCCAGCTCTGCACGGAGCAATCCGGTCAGCCCCACTCCCCCGCCCAATCCCCATAGCCCTGCAAGTTTATTTTCCTCAAGTGCCCATCCAATTTCCTTTTGAAATCATTGTCTCTGCTTCCATCCACTGCATAAAAATGGTCTTCCTCACAATCCCCCTGCATCCCTTGCTCAAACCTTCAATCTATGTCCCCTAGCCCTTGTACCATTAGTTAATGGGAACAGTTTTTCCTTGTCTAACTTATCTATGCCTGTCTTAATCTTGTACACATCTATAAAAATCTCAGCAGGTCTGGCAGTATCTGTGGAGAGAGAAGCTGAGTTAACGTTTCAGGTCGGTGACCTTTCAGGTCGGTGACCTTTCATCAGAACAGTTCTGTATGCCAAGATCCAAGTCATTTATATATAGCAGAAAAGCACTGGTCCCAGCACTGACCCTTGGGAAACACCACTGTCTATCATCTTCCAGTCTGAAAAATAACCATTTACTACGACTCACTGTTTTCTGTCTTTAAGCCAATTTTTAAAATCCAATTGGACACTGACCTGCATATTCCATGAGCCAACGCCTGAATGCAATTAAACATCCAATTGATATACAATTATCATATTCCCTTCTCTCTCTTTAAATAAAAACTAGACTTTATATGTACAACCAAAAAAGACTTCCATACTCTGTACAAAGCATTACATTGTGAGACGACCCTCCTTCAAAACCCTTAACCATTTCTTCAAACATGCACTTTTATTAAAATAATCTGACAGTTGACTTGAATCTACCCATTTAGTTTTATGGATTTCCTTTCTCTCCAGCATCAATTTTGAGCCAGCAAGGTTAATCTGTAATCTTTTCGTGTTCGTTTTTTGTAGAATGTACATTCTACCACAAAGAAAGATCATTTACATAACATTCAATGGATATACTATTTTCAGTACCCCTATTGTACAGGATATCACTTAAAATATTTGCCAAACAGATTCCCGTTTCCACAGGGTCAAAATCCTGGAACTCCCTTCCTAATAGCAGTGTGGGTGTACCTATGCCACATGGACTGCAGCGGTTCAAGAAGGCGGCTCACCACCACCTTCAATGGTAATTAGGGATGGGCAATAAATGCTGGCCTAGCCAGTGACGCCCACATCCCATGAAAGAATTTAAAAAGCCTTCACAAGAGCCAGTGTTTCAGCAGCCAGAGTACTTTCAACAACCCATTTTATTTTCTTAGCTTCCCAAGTGAAAGAACAACATTTCCCATTTTCATCCATAAGGAATACTATGAAACCAACTGCACTATAATACCCATGAGGAAGATTAGCATTGTGAAGCATCACTAAAAGTAACCAAATTCTTGCTCTTTGGGTCACTTAAGGATGGGAAGTTAAGCATACATTTTTTCAGGCTTATTTCTTAATGTTTTATTTGCTCTTAAAACATACTGTACTTTGGGGTTTTCAAAGTATTTAACTCCAACATCTCAAAACTAGCATCTTGCCTAGTCTGAGTGCACAAATCAGTTCAAATGACCAGCTGTGCAATTGCTTTGTCTCTTTCAATACAACACCACTTTTTTGTGTTTACGATTAACTGGGATGGAAATATCACTCTAAATGGGATTGGTGACTTAAAGTTATACCAAACCCACTTTGCTTAATATTTAAACCAATATATTTAAAAGCCCCACAGCCTCATTCCCAATTTTAAATTCTACCCTAATCTTATTAATGACACATTTCTCAAATTTCACTGTGCCACATGAATATGTGACCAAAAGAGCCAAAACAATTTTGAACATTACTTTTTCAGCAGTGGGATAGTCCACTCTAACACCCAGTTTCTCATCAAAATCCCAAGCAACTAGCCTTACTTCAGCCTTAGGTCCCATCTGCAGAGACTTTTTCTGTACAAATCCATCTATGTGACAAAGATGATTGACCCTCATCTGGTACCTCAGAATAAATTCCCAATTCTAACTCCCTTTGTTTTGCCTCTCCCACTCTTTTATCCTTAAGTTTATTGGCAGCCAAAGCTTCATAATCATAAGGATTTCTGCTTCTAGTTCTGTTACATGGCTGTTCTGTGGTCTTTAGTTTATTGTGTAATCTATTCAAGCTATGGCCTCTGCTTCCACTTTTATGTCCATCGGGACTATTACTGCGAGGCCTCCCTCTTGCACTATTGGAGGCTCTTTCTGTAGTTACTGAATTTTCTGGTGTAGGAGTCACTTCCACTATCCACAATCAGTACTTGCACTGCACCTTTTTTACTTTCCACTCCATTCTGCCAGTCCATAAACCTCTCTTCTCAGCTATCATTCTGAACATTCAACCAATATTTAAACTTACCAGTTACTTTTCCTGCATGTGCCAGGAATTGTCACATCTCTCCATTCATTTGCCCCTTCTGGAACATATATGACATCTGTATACCCATTGTGGGTAGTTGTCCTGTGGATGTGATAGCTCTGTCATGTGTGTCATGATCATTCACATTACCACTATCCAGCCCTTGAGCTGCTGCATTCTGTTCTCAGGACCCTCATTGCAAAAATCCAAAAAATATTCGAGGTACAAGATACCTTGTTCTCTATCAGCTGCTGAGTCTGAGATCTTATAATTAATTTCAATTACTTGTGAGGAATGATCCTTAACAGTTTAATTGCCATATTTGCCAAGTGTTGTCTTACCATCACAACCTATTACCTTACCAGGGCCTTTCTATTTCCTATGACCCTCTCTTGTATAGTATACCAAATCTTTGGAATTGAACTGTGTCTCAGATGATGTAATAAGATGCCTCAGTGCTGTATGAGTTTTCTGATGCTTGTCTCCCTGCATGCAAAGCATTTAATGCTCAGGGGAAAAATATGTTACTAATAGTATCTTCTTGAATAGGAGGACTATCACAAGGAACAGAAGGTGATTTGGGATTGTGCCCAGTTGATAAGAACTATATCCTCCAATCATCTGAGGAGAATTCTTTGCATGAACTGGCTATGCTAGGGTTGTTAATAATTTACACTTCGGTCGATCAGCCAGGCTTTTATGCACTGTGTCATCAATCATAGCATGATTGCTTTAACAAAGACATTGCTAAAAGGACTCTCAGCTGCTGGATTCATGACCATGATATTCATGTTTCCACAGATTTCTCTGAACTCCTTGTTAGCACATTCACTTCCAGTATCAATCGAGTCCCTATCCATTTTTCCATTATTTTATCTATAATAGCTTTCTTGTCCTTGCTATATATTAGCATAGAAATACTATAACTTGTTGCCAGATCAATAAAATGTAAGATGAAAGCATTTGTCTTTGTCCCTTACCTTAAGTCCATGGCAGCTACCTCATTAATGTCAGGTTTCATTGGAAGGCTTATAATAGGACGTGGGAGCACTCTCTGATACTTATAGATTTCACAATTCTCATTAATCTTTTTTATTAGCCTCATATACTACTCAACTATACCTGCATTTTGTCGCCAAATTTTTAATTGTTGTCAATTACAGTGGGCAAATTGTCTTAAAGCTACGAGGACAATTTGTTTTTTCTCTCTCATCCTCATCACATGATGCCACTAATACTTTCCTAACATTCCAATGAGAAACATCAGGTTTTGTTAGGGGGATTCAATAATATCCTAACTGGATAAACTACAGATCAACCAATTTCCCAAAAATAATTGCCTTATCATGTCCCTTGTCAAGTTTCATTGGTGCCTTTTTCATGGAAGGTTTACTAAACAGCATTAGGCATCTCACTAGAGATACTAGTTTAAAAAATGGCTCACTCCAGCTAACTTACATGGAATTACCACTTTTAAGTGACTTCAAGGTGTTATCACCAAACCGAAAGCAAGTAGTACTTGATGGTTGTTGTTGGAGGTCAATTATCTCAGCCCCAAGTTATCACTGCAGGAGTTCCTCAGAGTCATGTCCTAGGCCCAATCATCTTCAGCTGCTTCAGTGACCTTCCATCCATCAGAAGGGGAGGATGTTTACTGATGATTGTGCAATGTTCAGTTCCATTTGTAACTCCTCAGATAATAGAGCTGTCTGTACCCGCATGCAGCAAGACCTGGACAACATTCAGGCTTGGGTTGATAAGCGGCAAGTAACATTTGTGTCACACAAGTACCAGGCAATGACCATCTCCCCTTGACATTCAATGCATTACTGTAGATGAATCCCCCACTTTCAACATCCTGGGGTTTACCATTGACCAGAAACTTAACTGGACCAGCCAGATAAATACTGTGGCTACAAGAGCAGGTCAGAGGCTGGGAATTCTGCGGTGAGTAACTCATCTCTTGACTCCCCAAAGCCTGTCCACCATCTACAAGGCACAAGGCAGGAATGTGGTGAAATATTGTCCACTTGCCTGGATGAATGCAGCTCCAACAACACTCAAGAAGTTCGACAATATCCAGGACAAAACAGCCTGCTTGTTTGCACCCCATCCACCACTTTAAACATTCACTCCCTCCACCACCGATACACAGTGGCAGCAGTGTGTACCATCTATACGATGCACTGCACCACCTCACCAAGCCTCCTTCGACAGCACCTTCCAGACCCGCAACCTCTACTACCTAGAAGGACAAGGGCAGCAGACACATGGGAACACCACCACCTGCACGTTCCCCTCCAAGTCACACTTAATCCTGACTTGGAACTATATCGCCGTTGCTTCACTGTTGCTGGGTCAAAATCCTGGAACTGCCTTCCTAACAGCACTGTGGGTGTACCTTTCTTTCTTTTCTTTCTTTTGGGCCTCCTTATCTCGAGAGACAATGGATACGCGCCTGGAGGTGGTCAGTGGTTTGTGAAGCAGCGCCTGGAGTGGCTATAAAGGCCAATTCTGGAGTGACAGGCTCTTCCACAGGTGCTGCAGAGAAATTTGTTTGTTGGGGCTGTTGCACAGTTGGCCCTCCCCTTGCGCCTCTGTCTTTTTTCCTGCCAACTACTAAGTCTCTTCGACTCGCCACAATTTAGCCCTGTCTTTATGGCTGCCCGCCAGCTCTGGCGAATGCTGGCAACTGACTCCCACGACTTGTGATCAATGTCACACGATTTCATGTCGCGTTTGCAGACGTCTTTATAACGGAGACATGGACGGCCGGTGGGTCTGATACCAGTGGCGAGCTCGCTGTACAATGTGTCTTTGGGGATCCTGCCATCTTCCATGCGGCTCACATGGCCAAGCACTGTGGGTGTACCTACACCACATGGATTGCAGTGGTTCAAGAAGGCAGCTCACCACCACCTTCTCAAGGGCAATTAGGGATGGGCAATAAATGCTGGCCTTGCTAGCGACGCTCACATCCCATGAACGAATAAATAAAAATTCCTTAAACTTGTGTTAATAATCATAACATTTTAACCAGTCTACCTCACATTGTTGAAGTACATGCACTAATACCACACAATTAAATGAGTCCACGACTAATACATTCATCACAGGATTAAAACTCCCTGTGACCAGTATAATTTATTCAGATTGATCATTATCTTCATCCTCTTCCTCAGAACTCAGAATTTTCTTCATGTGTCATTTCAAAGATGCTGCCTCTTTGCTCTGGGCAGTTCGCTACATATGACATTTAAGTCACCTCATAAGCATCCATTAACTTGTCTTGGGCATTTCTGGAACTTATTTGCTCCTTATCACTATTCCAATTTAGTCTGCTAATATAACCGGATTTGCTATACACGCTTTCATCACCATTCTGTATGCTTTTTTAATCCTTCTACTCCATTGTCACCTGCATCCAGTATCAGGAATATTTTGAAATCTGGTTACCATTGAGCCTTTTCTTTGTATCACAGCGGAATGCTTCATTTGTTCCATGAAGGATGAAGAGAATGACTGACTGTTTCCACAGGAATATTTTTTAAGGCCGCAAGCACCCTGATCCAATAGTCTCCTTCGCCGAGAGCTGGATGCCAGTTAGAACCAGTTGCCTAATCATACGAGACACCTTAGCACCATCAAATAATTTAAACGCTCGTACTAATCCAGGATCCCTAACCTGAACTTTGTCAACTTTTACACACTTTATTAAAGTCCATAATATAGTCTTCCGTGAAATGACTGTCCATTTTCCAAAATCTATCCAGTTCTGACCAGGCCTCACAGACATTTAACAGGTAATCTTTCTTGTAGATTTCATCCAGGAAATCTATTCGGAAGTCCAAACCTTTATCAATGTCCAACTGACTGGCATCCATCTCAGAAAATACATTACCTCTGCGTTTACTTGGTGCAGGAAGTGACAACACCAAGGCCATACCCTGTTTTGTCTTGGTAGAGTAGTAGTAACCCCTATCCACATATCAACCTCGTTCTTCCACTGGTCATGCAGTTCAAACTCTGAGGACTTCGAAGGGTAATTCATACCCTGATGATTTAAACGTGCTTTCTGACATTTTCCACGACGACTGCTAGGATTTTATTTTTAAGTGCGAAAAAATTCAGAGTTTCAATCTCCACCTTGAGACAACCATCCTCTGCTGCCACATTAGAACTCAGATATTAAGACCAAAAAATGCTGGAAATACTCAGCAGGCCTGGCAGCATCTGTGGAGAGAGAAGCAAAGTTAACATTTCAAGTCAGTGACCCTTCATCAGAACTGGCAACGGTTAGAAATGTAATAGGTTTTAAGGAAATAAAGTGGGGGTGCGGCAAAAGAGAACAAATGGGAAGGTGCTGATAGGACAGAGGGTCTCAGAATAACTGACAAGGAGGTCATGGGACAAAAATAAAGGGTGTGTTAATGGTGTGGTGAAATACAAAGCGTTTGTGCAGAGAGGGTGTTAAACGACAGAATAATTAAACCCCTAGCCACAAGCAAAAATATGAAAAAAAAGGTGGGCAGGCACATGGTAAATAAAAGTGTAATGATGAAACAAACTAAAATAAAATTAAATACAAATAAAAAATACAAAGTAAAACTGAAAAAAACAGTGGAGGGGCAGTCATGCTCTGAAATTATTGAACTCACTGTTCAGTCCGGTGGGCTGTAGCATGCCTAGTCGGTAAATGAGGTGCTGTTCCCAGAGTTTGTGTTGATGTTCACTGGAATACTGCAGCAATCCCAGGACAGATATGTGGGCATGAGAGCAGTGGGGGGTGCTGAAATGGCAAGCGACAGGAAGCTCGGTTAAAAGGGCAGGTATTAGACCTCCTGTGATTGCAAGGGAAGGTGCCGCGGGAAGGGGACGAGGTGTCGGGGGTAATGGAGGAGTGAACCAGGGTGTCGCAGAGGGAACAATCCCTTCGGAATGCTGATAGGAGAGGGGAGGGGAAGATGCGTTTGGTAGTGGCATCACGCTGGACATGGCGCAATTGGTGGAGGATGATCCTTTGGATGTGGAGGCTAGTGTGATGGAAAGTGAGGACAAGGGGAACCCTGTCGTGGTTCTGGGAGGGAGGAGAAGGGGTGAGGGCACAGGTGCGCGGGAAATGGGCTGGACACGGTTGAGGGCCCTGTCAACCAGTGAGGTGGTTAGGGCCAGGAAATTGTCAAAATGACGCAGAACGTCAGAAGAGTCATGGATGCAGATGGGAAGAGACTGGACCAGGGGAGAAAAGATAGAGTCAAGATAGGAAGAAATTAGTTCAGTGGGGCAGGAACAGGCTGAAACAATGGGTCTGCCAGGACAGTCCTGTTTGTGGATTTTAGGAAGGAGGTAGAAGCGGGCTGTCCGGGGTTGCGGGACTATGAGTTTGGAAGCTGTAGCGGGAAGATTTCCAGAGATGTGGTTGACAGGGCCCTCAACCGTGTCCGGCCCATTTCCCATGCACCTGTGCCCTTACTCCTTCCCTCCCTCCCAGAACCGCGACAGGGTTCCCTTTGTCCTTACTTTCCATCCCACCAGCCTCCACATCCAAAGGATCATCCTCTGCCAATTGCGCCATGTCCAGCGTGATGCCACGACCAAAAATATCTTCCCCTCCCCTCCTCTGCAACATCCTGGTCAACTCCTCCATTAAACTCGACACCTCGTCCCTTTCCCACGGCACCTCCCCTTGCAATCACAGGAGATGTAATACCTGCCCTTTTACCTCCTCTGTCCTCATTATCCAAGGCCCCAAACACTCCTTTCAGGTGAAGCAGTGATTTACTTCTACTTCTTTCAATTTAATATACTGTATTTGTTGCTCACAATTTGTTGTCTCCTCTACATTGGAAAGACCAAAAGCAGACTGGGTGACAGCTTTGCAGAATACCTCCGCTCAGTCCGAAAACATGACCCCGAGCTTCCGGTTGCTAGCCATTTCAACACACCCCGCTACTCTCATGCCCACATCTCTATCCTGGGATTGCTGCAGTGTTCCAGTGAACATCAACACAAGCTCGAGGAACAGTATTTCATTTATCGATTAGGCACGTGACAGCCTGCCGGACTGAACAGTGAGTTCAATCATTTCAGAGCATAACGGGCTCCCTTTTTATTTTTAGTTATTTTTTCTTTTTTATTTGTTTATTTTATTTTAGTTTGTTTCATCATGTGCCTGCCCAGTTTTTTTTCATGTTTTGCTTGTGGCTAGGGCTTTCACTATTCTGTTATTTAACACCCTCTGTGTACTAGCGCTTTGTATTTCACCACACCATTAACACATCCTTTGTCTTTGCCTTTGTCCCATGACCTCCTTGTCAGTTATTCTCTGTGACCTTCTGTCCTATCAACACCTTCCCATTTGTTCTCTTTTGCCCCATCCCGACTTTATTTGCTTAAAACCTATTACATTTCTAACCTTTGCCAGTTTTGAAGAAAGGTCACTGACCTGAAACGTTAACTTTGCTTCTCTCTCCACAGATGCTGCTAGACCTGCTGAGTATTTCCAGCACTTTTTTTGGTTTTATTTCAGATTTCCAGCATCTGCAGTATTTTGTTTTATTTTATTAGAACTCAGATAGCCAGGCAGTGAAGGATAGAACACTGGAGCCTAGTCTTTATACACTTACAAACTTTTATTTACAGAGAGACACACATTGGATATCATGAATCTCCAACCAACAATCCCTCTTTCAGCCTGCTCCTATATATAAGAGCACAGCTAAATCCCCAATTCATACCCATCAACTGAATGCAATTAATACCCATTGATATACAATTAACACTGGATTAGGAGTGGAGGGTGTTGGTGTGATAATGCAGGATCACATGGCAGTGCTGGATTAGGTTCTCATATTACAGTGTGTTAGTGCAGGATTACAGGTGTATCATTTGAGTAGTTTGACAACAGATAGCAGTTTTAGTGATGATCAGTGCAGGTTAACAGTAATTGTTTTCCTCTGATGAAATGATGATACACAAGACTGAAAGATGTTAAGTGCCAAGGAAAGCCTTGTTTTTGGTGATTAATATAAAGCTCCTTGAGATGTCTTTCTGCACACGAGTGTCCCGGAAATGTAATGATCACAATCATTCAGCATAAAAAAGCCATCTGTTACAATTGCAAGGGTTCATGCATGTAAGGGAGACTGAGCAGTGTAAGCATCTTTGTTTAATCTTAATCTCTTACTCTCTTTGGAAGGCCTTTTCCCTCCATGCTGTGTGTTTAAAAGTTTTTAATCATTAACACACTGTTGTGGATAGATTAATAGTTGGAATATGTGGAATTTGATGAGAAACGAACGCTACTGAAATCTTGAGAGGGCAAGATGTGTAATGACGCAGCCTTGCTAATATTGGGTGGATAAAAATGGCTTAGCAAAGACTAAATTTCTCATTCAAAGCGCATTGCCTAATCCTAAATGTTAAATACAAATATACCAACAAATGCCTGTAGGATGAAGTGAAGTGACATTTAGTTTCACAATACAAATTTTCTTGTTTGTGCTGAATCAGTCATTTTTAATCTTGACATTTGGTGAGGGGACAGAGAAGGTTCGTGCAATGGAGCTGAGCAATAATGATTTCTTCTGTTTTTGAATAAGATTTAAAGTCTTTCTTTATGATACCAATGCGAGCAATAATTTCACTGCCTGCAGATAATGAGCTAAAATGGAGTGCAGTGAGTTTACAAGTGGCAGTTTTTGCAAAGCCAACAAGATGGTCTGAGCCTCTCATGTTTTATCTGTCGATGTTCTTCTCTGAGCTCGTCAATGTATTTTTGAGGAGTGGCGTCCCCAAGAGGTTCATGAGGTTACTCCTTCAGGATGGCTTAAACAGATAAAGATTAAGATTCGCCCCCCCCCCCCCCCTCAGCCCCACCCACCTCAGGGGGAGCCCTTCAACTACAAAGAGGCAGCTGGCGGTGAAAGTGAGGTGGTAGTGTGAATTAGACAATTGTTAGCCTTTGACAGACTTCAAATGTGTAACTAGCTCTAAGTCTGGATCTAAGTTTGTGGGACGAGAATGCACCATTGCTACTTAGCTTTACACTTTGTGCTACTTTCTGAAGGGGATGGAGAGATTGTATATTTCCTGCATCGCTGACTGGTCCAAGGAAAAGAAAGAAAGCTGTTCGTGTGCTGATACTGTATTCTTGTGGCACTGGATTTGCAGGATACAGTTCCTATATTAGCACCAGTCAGAAACAAGCCAATGTTTGTTTGAATTCTACATCTCGTGTGTCTCAACTTTGAGAATTGCCAGGGGACTGAATTTGATTGCACACCACTGGAGGCCTGAAGTCTCCTTTATTGACTAGGGTGAGCTTCCTGTGTGTGTAGATTCTTGTGTCCTGAGGGGTTGCATGTGGTCTTTGGGTGTGAGGCTCCTCCACTTGCTCTGGGTGATTGTCCTGTTGGAAAGCTTTGAAAATAGGTCATTACTTGAAGAGAATGCTTTTAAAATGTTGGTTCTATTTTGATTGTAATGTGAGCTAAATGTTTCGGTCACCTGGTGAGGAGATTGGTGCTCAGCTCACTGTTGCAGGGTGAGCAATACATAATTAGAACTTGCGTTGTTTCCTGTCATCATGCTTACTTTATTTTTCCCGAAAGCTCTGTGGCACTCTGCCCCTCCAAAAGTAAAGATACTTGTCAATTGTCCAGGTGAGATTGACACCGGGGAAATGCGTGGAACTGAGTCTTTTAAACTGTTTTTTTTCATGCAGTTTGTTCTTCCTGTTCCAGCCTCCCAGCTACAATATCCTTAACTTCAATGAAGTGTGTGTAAAAGCCTGAGTAGCTTTTGTCGGGGATTTGAATTGGGGTCTCCCAGGCTGTGGTCTTGTCATTAATCAGTGGATTTGTCTTTTTAGGACTGGTTTACAGAGTACAGATGTGGTTTTGGTGTATACACCATATTAGTTTAAATTGTATTTAATTTTAAAACCTAATTTAGTGCTGGAAAAATCAATAGAGCTCGTTCAGTTGAAGGCCTGACCACTGATTTGTTCTGTTGTAATGAAATTGATCTCAAGCAGGCCTGTACGTATACAACAATCTCTGTGAACCGGGCATCTAAATAATAAATTGAATGGCTTATTGGAGGATTGCAGTTAGTGGTGCCATTGTTCTGTGCAAGAAGCAATGAATTGTGCAGGATGGCTTGGAGGATGGCCCTGTAAATTTTCAATATTCAGTGTCCTCTACTGATGGCACCAGTGACGACCATCCCCTCAGTGAAGTAGGTCATTCCAGCTTTCGGCATGTCATTGCCCCGTGCCTTTGGTTCCTGACATGGCAGTTCACTGGTAAATGCCAGAAGGACTCTGCATCTCCGGCTGCTACTTGGTTTCTTGGAGTTGACAGGCTGCAGACTGGCTCAAAAGTCACAATGAGTGTCTCTGTTCGGGATGGAGGAAGTGGTGCTAGCTGGGACTGGGGCACTTCTGCAGCCCAGTTTGATCTATGAATACAGGTACATAAAGCGGTAAAAGTAGCAGCATGAATTGATAAGGCCATAAAGAGTGCAAAAGAGTAGAGATTATTTCTAGAGGAATTGAATAGAAAAGCAGGGTAACACTGTTAAATTTGTAAACAAACTTGGTTCAACCACACACAGGGTACTGTGTGCAGTTCTGATCTCCATATTACAAAAAGGATATTGAAGCACAGGAGAAAGTGCAGGAAAGTTTGGGTGTTGCCAGAATTAAGGGGATGTAACTGTTAGGAAAGATTGTAGGCTGGCGTTCTTTTCTCAGGAAAAGTGAAGACTGAGAGGAGACCTGATGGAGGGATTTAAAATTATGAAGGGGTCCGATCGGTGGATGAGAAGAAATTCTTTTGGCTGAGTCCAAAATAAGGGACATAACGATAAATAGCCACTAACCGATCAAATAAAGAATTTAGGAGGAGTTTCTTTACACGGGGAATGGTGAGAATGGGGAATTTGCTGCCATGTAGAATAGTTAAAGCAGGCAGCATTGATCCATTTAGAGAAGGCTTGATAGACACTTGAGGAAGAAAGGAATCGGAAGATACTAAGGAAGGATGGGAGGAGGCTCAGGTGGAATATTAACACTGCCATAGAGCAGTTGGGCCAAATGTTCCTGTGTTGTAGATTCTGTGTAATTCTAAGTGGTATCTTCTATGTGTTGCCAGCAGTTGTGACTCAAAGCCTTATTTTCCAGCACTACCTTAGGGAACAGAACTGTCTTGATCATTTTGATCAGCATTGGAGTTTATGTTTCGTGCACAGGAAATGGGAACGAGCTTGTTGGAATAGACTACTTCTGTCATTTTTATCATACAGGCATTGTGATAGCATCATTTACCTGTGTTAATGGAGTGCCAGAGAATTCTGGCTGTTAGATGGCTGAGGTCCTGTAAGAATAAAGTGCTTGGATCAAAGGAATGCAAGTCAGAGGGGACCATTCACAGTAATTTAGTGCTTTTAAAGATTTGGACTAAGTACAGAATAGCTTGATAATCTGCCAAAGGTGCATCCCTTAAATTGGTCACTAGCAGCCAATTCCTGCAGTATTCAAGCCCCCTAGAGATAAAGGTCAACATTCCACTTGCAGCTTTAATTTTTTTTGTACCTGTGCACTAGATTTTAGTGATTTCTGTACATGGAGATGGAAATCCCTTTGCTGCTCCGCAACATCTTGTCTCCGGCCGTTAGGAAAATATTCCAATTCGTCTTTCTTGGATCCAAAGTGAGCGATCACATGCTTTCCAACATTGAACTCTATCTGCCACAGTTTTGCCCATTCATTTAGTCTATCTATGTCCCTTAGTAACGTTCTGCTCCCATCAGCACTGTTCCTCCTAACTGTGTCATCTGCAAACACGGATATACATCTCTCTATTCTCGCAGTCAGGTCATTGATATAAGCTGATGCCCAGTACAGACCCTTCAGGAATAGTATTTGTCACGTTCTGCTAATAGGAGCGCATTCCCTTAATCCCTAATCTCCCAATCAATTACCAACCCACATCACAAGGTCAGCTCCTATTCTATGCATTCTCAATTTTCTAATAACCTCTTGTGCGAAGCCATTTATTAAGTGCCTTCTGGAAGTCCATATAGACCACATCGATAGACACTCCCCTATCCATCAAAAACTCTTTGATCAGCTTATCTTTGCCGAATGCTCAGTCACTCTTTTTCAAAAGATAAATTCAAGTAATTTCCCCATAAATGATATTAAACTGACAAGTCTGCAGTTACCGGTTTCTCCCTCCATCCTGTCTTAAATAAAGGGGTGACATTTGCAACTTTCCAATCCAAGGGCACAATTCCTGAATATAGAGTGCATTGGAAAATTATGATTTGTGCATCTGGAATTTCCCCACCTATTTCTTTTAATACTTTTATTTTTAATAAAATTAAGAAAAAAGTATTCTGGATAAAATCACCCTTAGAGCAGAATGTTGAAGCACTGATTGCAGATGGCGTCCCCAGCTGGTGGTTTGTTTGACGCTTGTGCTATCGTCAATTTATAGGAAATCAATTCTACACATTTCATTCAGTGTATATGCACAGCATTTGCTCCAATTGTACTCTTGTTTAACACCAATGGAATCCAAGCTATTAGACACAGTGCGTTGGCGCGCTAGTCGTCTGGGTGTATGTGTAATGTATGTTGGTAGACTGGGAGTTTGTGTGGTGTATGTTGGTACACTGGATGTTTGTGTGCTGTATGTTGGTACACTGGATATTTGTGTGGTGTATGTTGGTACACTGGGTATTTGTGTGGTGTATGTTGGTACACTGGATGTTTGTGTGCTGTATGTTGGTACACTGGATGTTTGTGTGGTGTATGTTGGTACACTGGATGTTTGTGTGCTGTATGTTGGTACACTGGATATTTGTGTGGTGTATGTTGGTACACTGGGTATTTGTGTGGTGTATGTTGGTACACTGGATGTTTGTGTGCTGTATGTTGGTACACTGGATGTTTGTGTGGTGTATGTTGGTACACTGGGTGTTTGTGTGGTGTATGTTGGTACAGTGGGTGTTTGTATGGTGTATGTTGGTACACTGGGTGTTTGTGTGGTGTATGTTGGTACACTGGGGGTTTGTGTGGTGTATGTTGGTACACTGGGGGTGGAATTGTACGCACTCTCTGTGGTGGGTTTGGAGACGGGGAGAGCATAAAATTGGGTGGGAAGGTGGAGGGGGTGAGGGAGGCGGGGTTCCCGGCTCTGCCAAAATGTAGTCTTGGGTGGAAAGGCCTTGTTACTCTGGATGTTTGTGTGGTGTATTGTTACTCTGGGTGTTTGTGTGGTGTATGTTGTTACTCTGGATGTTTGTGTGGTGTATGTTGGTACACTGGGTGTTTGTGTTTTGATGTTGGTACACTGGGTGTTTGTGTGGTGTATGTTGGTACACTGGGGGCGGAATTGTATGCACTCTCTGGTGGGTTTGGAGGCGGGGTGAGCATAAAATTGGGTGGGAAGGTGGAGGGGGTGAGGGAGGCGGGGTTCCCGGCTCCGCCAAAAGGTAGTCTTGGGTGAGAATGCCTTGTTACTCTGGATGTTTGTGTAGTGTCTGTCATTACTCTGGATGTTTGTGTGGTGTATGTTGTTAATCTGGATGTTTGTGTGGTGTATGTTGTTACTCTGGGTGTTTGTGTGGTGTATTGTTACTCTGGGTGTTTGTGTGGTGTATGTTGTTACTCTGGGTGTTTGTGTGGTGTATTGTTACTCTGCGTGTTTGTGTGGTTTATGTTGTTACTCTGGATGTTTGTGTGGTGTATTGTTACTCTGGATGTTTGTGTGGTTTATGTTGTTACTCTGGGTGTTTGTGTGGTGTATGTTGTTACTCTGGGTGTTTGTGTGGTGTATTGTTACTCTGGGTGTTTGTGTGGTGTATGTTCTTACTCTGGGTGTTTGTGGTGTATGTTGTTACTCTGGGTGTTTGTGTGGTGTATGTTGTTACTCTGGGTGTTTGTGTGGTGTATTGTTACTCTGGGTGTTTGTGTGGTGTATTGTTACTCTGGGTGTTTGTGTGGTGTATGTTGTTAATCTGGATGTTTGTGTGGTGTATGTTGTTACTCTGGGTGTTTGTGTGGTGTATTGTTACTCTGGATGTTTGTGTGGTGTATGTTGTTACTCTGGGTGTTTGGTGTATTGTTACTCTGGGTGTTTGTGTGGTGTATGTTCTTACTCTGGGTGTTTGTGTGGTGTATGTTGTTACTCTGGATGTTTGTGTGGTGTATGTTGTTACTATGGGTGTTTGTTTAAATTCATTCATGGGATATGGGCGTTGCTGGCCAGGCCAGCATTTTTGCCAATCCCTAATTGCACTTGAGAAGGTGGTGGTGAGCTGCCTTCTTGAACCGCTGCAGTCCATGTGGGGTAGGTACACCCACAGTGCTGTTAGGAAGGTAGTTCCTGGATTTTGACCCAGCGACAGTGAAGGAACGGCAATATAGTTCCAAGTCAGGATCGTGTGTGAATTGGAGGTGGTGGTGTTCCCATGTATGTGCTGTCCTTGTCCTTCTAGTTGGTAGAGGTCGCGGGTTTGGAAGGTGCTGTCTAAGGAGCTTTGGTGCATTGCTGCAGTGCATCTTGTAGATGGTACACACTGCTGCCACTGTGCGTCGGTGGTGAAGGGAGTGAATGTTTGTCGACGGGGTGCCAATCAAGCGGGCTGCTTTGTCCTGGATGGTGTCGAGCTTCTTGAGTGTTGTTGGAGCTGCACCCATCCAGGCAAGTGGAGAGTATTCCATCACACTCCTGTCTTGTGCCTTGTAGGTGGTGGACAGGCTTTGGGGTGTCAGGAGGCGAGTTACTCGCCTCAGGATTCCTAGCCCCAGACCTGCTCTTGTAGCCACGGTATTTATATGGCTACTCCAGTTCAGTTTCTGGTCAATGGTAGCCCCAAGGATGTTGATAGAGGGGGATTCAGCGATGGTAATGCCGTTGAATGTCAAGGGGAGATGCTTAGATTCTCTCTTGTTGGAGATGGTCATTGCCTGGCACTTGTGTGGCGCGAATGTTACTTGCCACTTATCAGCCCAAGCCTGGATATTATCCAGGTCTTGCTGCATTTCTACACGGACTGCTTCAGTATCTGAGGAGTCACGAATGGTGCTGAACATTGTGCAATCATCAGCGGACATCCCCACTTCTGACCTTATGATTGAAGGTAGGTCATTGATGAAACAGCTGAAGATGGTTGGGCCTAGGACACTACCCTGAGGAACTCCTGCAGTGATGTCCTGGAGCTGAGATGAGTGACCTCCAACAACCACAACCATCTTCCTTTGTGCTAGGTATGACTCCAGCCAGCGGAGGGTTTTCCCCCTGATTCCCATTGACCTCAATTTTGCTGGGGCTCCTCGATGCCATACTCGGTCATATGCTGCCTTGATGTCAAGGGCAGTCACTCTCACCTCACCTCTTGAGTTCAGCTCCTTTGTCCATGTTTGAACCAAGGCTGTAATGAGGTCAGGAGCTGAGTGGCCCTGGCGGAACCCAAACTGAGCTTCACTGAGCAGGTTATTGCTAAGCAAGTGCCGCTCGATGGCACTGTTGTTGACACCTTCCATCACTTTGCTGATGATTGAGAGTAGGCTGATGGGGCGGTAGTTGGCCGGGTTGGACTTGTCCTGCTTTTTGTGTACAGGACATACCATTGCAGGGTAGATGCCAGTGTTGTAGCTGTACTGGAACAGCTTGGCTAGGGGTGCGGCAAGTTCTGGAGCACAGGTCTTCAGTACTATTGCTGGAATATTGTCAAGGCCCATAGCTTTTGCAGTATCCAGTGCCTTCAGTCGTTTCTTGATATCACGCGGAGTGATTCGAATTGGCTGAAGTCTGGCATCTGTGATGCTGGGGACTTCAGGAGGAGGCCGAGATGGATCGTCAACTCGGCACTTCTGGCTGAAGATTGTTGCAAATGCCTCAGCCTTATCTTTCGCACTGATGTGCTGGGCTCCCCCATCATTGAAGATGGGGATATTTGTGGAGCCACCTCCTCCAGTTAGTTGTTTAATTGTCCACCACCATTCACGGCTGGATGTGGCAGGACTGCAGAGCTTAGATCTGATCCGTTGGTTATGGGATCGCTTAGTTCTGTCTATCGCATGCTGCTTACGTAGTTTGGCATGCAAGTAATCCTGGGTTGTAGCTTCACCAGGTTGACACCTCATTTTGAGGTATGCCTGGTGCTGCTCCTGGCATGCCCTACTGCACTCTTCATTGAACCAGGGTTGGTCTCCTGGCTTGATGGTAATGGTAGAGTGGGGGATATGCCAGGCCATGAGGTTACAGATTGTGGTTGAGTACAATTCTGCTGCTGCTGATGGCCCACAGCGCCTCATGGATGCCCAGTTTTGCATTGCTAGATCTGTTCGAAATCTATCCCATTTAGCACGGTGATAGTGCCACACAACACGATGGAGGGTATCCTCAATGTGAAGGCGGGACTTCGTCTCCACAAGGACTATGCGGTGGTCACTCCTACCAATACTGTCATGGACAGATGCATCTGCGGCAGGCAGATTGGTGAGGACGAGGTCAAGTATGTTCTTCCCTCATGTTGGTTCCCCCACCACCTGCCGCAGACCCAGTCTAGCAGCTATGTCCTTTAGGACTCGGCCAGCTCGGTCAGTAGTGGTGCTACCGATCCTCTCTTGGTGATGGACATTGAAGTCCCCCACCCAGAGTACATTTTGTGCCCTTGCCACCCTCAGTGCTTCCTCCAAGTGGTGTTCAACATGGAGGAGTACTGAGTCATCAGCTGAGGGAGGGCGGTAGGTGGTAAACAGTAGGAGGTTACCTTGCCCATGTTTGACCTGATGCCATGAGACTTCATGGGGTCCGGGGTCGATGTTGAGGACTCCCAGGGCAACACCCTCCCTACTGTATACCACTGTGCCAGTACCTCTGCTGGGTCTGTCCTGCCGGTGGGACAGGACATACCCGGGGATGGTGATGGCAGTGTCTGGGACATTGTCTGTAAGGTATGATTCCGTGAGTATGATTATGTCAGGCTGTTGCTTGACTAGCCTGTAGTTTGTATGGTGTATTGTTACTATGGGTGTTTGTGTGGTGTATGTTTTTACTGTGGGTGTTTGTGTGGTGTATTGTTACTTTGGGTGTTTGTGTGGTGTATTGTTACTCTGGGTGTTTGTATGGTTTATGTTGTTACTCTGGGTGTTTGTATGGTTTATGTTGTTACTCTGGGTGTTTGTGTGGTGTATGTTGTTACTTGTTACTCCATAAATGCAGAGTATTTCCAGCACTTCCTGTTTTTATTTGATTTCTAGCATGTGCAGTATTTTGCTTTTATATAAAGAAAGAAACTGATGGTTTATCTATTGTGATTCCATTACATAGACTGTCGGGTCAAGCATGTTAGCCTAAGTGTCCTAACCACTCAGTAGCTGAGCGAAAGATATTGTACAAGACCATTAGGGAACCAGGCTGACACTTATGTTGGTCTGTATCTTCTAAAAATAAACTCTTGAGTCTCATAATGCTTAACAGCCAGTTTCTGAAGTGTTACACTTTCGAAATGTAGTCACTGTTGTAATGTAGAAACATAGAAAATAGGAGCAGGAGCAGGTGTCGAAAACACGACAGCCAATTTCCAGACAGCAAGCTCCTGTAAACAGCAATATGATAATCAACAGATAATCTGTGTCAGTGATGATGGTTAAGGGATAACATTGGCCAGGACACTGGGGAGAACTCCCTTTGCACTTCTTCATACAGTGCCACGGGATCTTTTACGTCCAACTGAGAGGGCAAATGAAGCCTCAGTTTAATGTCTCATCAGAAAGATGGCACCTCCAACAGTGCAGCACTCCCTCTGTACTGCACTGGAGTGTTGGTCTAGATTTTACACTCAAGTCACTGGAATGGGGCATAAACATATGACCTATTAACTGAGAGGTGAGAGGGATACCACTGAGCCACGGCTGACATCTAACTGGCCACAGCGACAAAAGGAAGTGACACAAAGGCAGGTACATTGTAATTCAGTTCCTGTCATATACCTCATAAGTGCCCAACTTCAGGGAAATCAAAGCTGCAAGTCTTTCAGCATGGACTGTCCAGCGGTCCAAAGCAAACCATGCTGAGCACAATACATTTGTAAAAGAACTGCAAGACCAGTTAGTCTAATTTCAGTTGTGGGCAAACTCTTCGAATCTATAGTTCATGATAAGATTAGCAATCATTCAGCAATACATGAGTTAAACAAGGACAGCCAGCATGGTTTTATACAGGCAAGGTGTATTTGATAAATTTAATAGTGTTTGAAGAGCTTACCAATTGGATAAAGGAAATATAGTAAATGTAGTGTATGTAGATTTTCAGAAGATATTTCATAAAGAGTCTCACAGGAGTATTGTTAGAAAAATTCAGGTATTTAAAAGGAAATGTAGCAGCATGGATGGACAGAGTTCGGGTAAATGGGGGGTTGCCCTGATTAGAAGTGGTGTAACCCAGGGGATCGTGCTGATCTCAATTTTGTTCTCTGTATATTGCTGATTTGGGTTTGGGCATGGAGAAACACAATCTCTAAATTTGCTAACAACAGGAAAGTAGGCACTTTGACCAATAGTGAGGTAATGAGACTGTAAAAGATATCAGGACATAGACCACTTAGTGAATGAGCAGAGAGATGTAGTTTAATGTTGATAAGTACGAGGTAATACATTTTGGAAGGGATAAAGGAATGGGACTGTATACTTAATGGAAAGACACTGGAGGGTGTGAATGAACAGGAGGTAGAAATATATAATTTCCTGAAAGTGAGTCCTGGTAATAAAGCCATAAAAATTGCAATAGCATCTGAATTTCAAATTCAGTGACAAAGGACTTGGAGCACAAGTGAAGAAGTATTGGCCTGAATTTTGCTGTGGTAATGGTGGCGAAACTATCGTTGATTTACTGAAACTGACAGCATTCAGAAGTCTGCACATTTTGAAAAATTCTTTCATGATATGTGAGAGTTGCTGGCATTTGTTGCCCATTCCTAATTGCCCTTAGAAGACATGCGGAAATCCAGAAGTTGCTGTCAGTGAGGCTATGCTGCTCTACAGGTGTTTTGTAGAGATTCCCACAGAATGCGAACTCCATTGCAATCATGATTTGAATAAAAGCTCAACTTCTACACTGTTTTGTTGTAAAAATCCTTGAGGTGCTGAGAACACAAGCCTGGTACACACGGAGCTTTGTATTTTTGGTTAGTTTGCTGTTGGTCCACACTCATATTCTCAACTTTGACATGACAGTTGCAGCCTTGGCAATCCTGGTGCTGATTTTGGCATAATGGGACAGATTTCTGGTGATTGTTGATCCAAGGTATATGAAGCTGTTGACGACCTCCAAAATGAGTTTGTCAATGTTGATGGAAGGTGTAGTCTCTACATCCTGGCCCATAACTTTGGTCTTCCTGCTGCTCATTGTCACTCCAAACTTCTTGCTAGCTCAAAAGAACCAATCTACAAGCTGCTGCAAGTGAACTTCATTATGGGATGTCAGTGCAGCACCATCAGCAAACAGCAATTCATGGACAAGGACTTTACAAACTTGGGGCTTGGCGCATGGTCTTGCCAAGTTTAACAGCTTGCCGTCAGCTCTGATGTGCAGGTAGACATCCCCATTTGAGTTGCCAAAAGCATACAATAGCAGCTGCCTCAGACAAATAGTGAGCATCTCCTGGCAAGACAGAGTGCTGAATACAGAAGTACACCAGTGTGCTGGGATCCCCAGCATGTTTGCCCGATTGTGTCAGCGGTGACTCTGTTGGCTGGTTCATGTCCGACGAATGGATGATGGCTACATCCTCAAAGATATGCTCTATGGCGAGTTTGCTATTGCACGGGACCAACAGGTTGCCCACATCTGTGATACAAGGAGCTCTGCAAGCAGGACCTCAAATTGACTGGGATCTGAGTCGATGCATGGGCAGTCCTTGCTGTTTACCAGAATTCTTGGAGAATGGCAGTCAGGAAGGGTGTGGAAAAAGCAGAGGACAAAAGAAACAACCAGATGGCGGAAAAGAGAGCCCGGCAGAAGGAAATACATCAGTCGACCTCAGGCCAACGATATTCATCTGTGCCAGCTGTGGAAGGGATTGCCACTCATGAGTCGGCCTCTACAGCCACAACAGGCGATGTTCAACACAGAAGTGACGTACACCCCGGGTGCAGTCCATCGTCTTCCGAGACGGACAGATGCCTACTACTACTACTAAATATCCTTGAAAAAGTTACACCTTGTTGAATGAGGTGTAACTGGATTTTTAATGGCGTACCTAGCTTCAGAATTACTGTTGAATGCCCTCAGTGGCCCTGAAAAGCTAATTTTGTATTTGTGGATTGTCAAATTTCTCCATAATGATTAAAAATAAAACTACAATTTTTTTTAAGTTTGCTGATAGATTTTAGCTTCTAATATAATCCAATCATCGTCATTTATGCACTATCTGAAAATTTAAGATAAAAATGAAGGACATTAATGCTTTTAACTTCCTGGTTTCCTGTGTGTGATGGGAAACTATAGTGATGAGGAGAGACTTGAGATACTGGGACTATTTTCAGAGAAAACTAAAAGGAGATTTAATAGAGGTTTTTGAAAATTATGAGGGATTTTGACAGTAAATAGAGAAGGACTGTTTCCTGTGGTTGGGGAGTTAGTGATAGGTTATCAATTTAAAATGGATAATGAGGAAAGAAGGGGTTTGGAGAATGTTCTTTCTGCAGGAGGTTGCGGGAGCATGGAATGCTTAACCACAGGGAATGGTCTAGGTAGAAAGCATTATATCTTTTAAAAGAAAATTGGATAAGTTTTTGAAGCAGAGGACAACAGTTTTAAGGTACTTGTGGATAAGGATAAGAGTAGTCCTCGGGTGAAGGTGCTAAATTGGGGGAAGGCTAATTATAACAATATTAGACAGGAACTGAAGAATTTAGATTGGGGGCGGCTGTTTGAGGGTAAATCAACATCTGACGTGGGAGTCTTTCAAACGTCAGTTGATTAGAATCGAGGACCAGCATGTTCCTGTGAGGAAGAAGGATAAGTTTGGCAAGTTTCGGGAACCTTGGATAACGCGGGATATTGTGAGCCTAGTCAAAAAGAAAAAGGAAGCATTCGTAAGGGCTGGAAGGCTAGGCACAGACGAATCCCTTGAGGAATATAAAGACAGTAGAAAGGAACTTAAGCAAGGAGTTAGGAGGGCTAAAAGGGGTCATGAAAAGTCATTGGCAAACAGGATTAAGGAAAATTCCAAGGCTTTTTATACGTATATAAAGAGCAAGTGGGTAACTAGGGAAAGGGTTGGCCCACTCAAGGTCAGAGAAGGGAATCTATGTGTGGAGCCAGAGGAAATGGGCGAGGTACTAAATGAGTACTTTGTATCAGTATTCACCAAAGAGAAGGACTTGGTGGATGATGAGCCTAGGGAAGGGAGTGTAGATAGTCTCAGTCATCTCATTATCAAAAAGGAGGAGGTGTTGGGTGTCTTGCAAAGCATTAAAGTAGATAAGTCCCCAGGGCCTGATAGGATCTTCCCCCAGAATACTAAGGGAGGCAAGGGAAGAAATTGCTGGGGCCTTGACAGAAATCTTTGCATCCTCATTGGCTACAGGTGAAGTCCCAGAGGACTGGAGAATAGCCAATGTTGTTCCTTTGTTTAAGAAGGGTAGCAAGGATAATCCAGGAAATTATAGGCCGGTGAGCCTTACGTCAGTGGTAGGGAAATTATTAGAGAGGATTCTTCGGGACAGGATTTACTCCCATTTGGAAACAAACGAACTTATTAGCGAGAGACAGCATGGTTTTGTGAAGGGGAGGTCGTGTCTCACTAATTTGATTGAGTTTTTTGAGGAAGTGACAAAGATGATTGATGAAGGAAGGGCAGTGGATGTTATCTGTGTGGACTTCAGTAAAGCCTTTGACAAGGTCCCTCATGGCAGACTGCAACAAAAGGTGAAGTCACACGGGATCAGAGGTGAGCTGGCAAGATGGATACAGAACTGGCTCAGTCATAGAAGACAGAGGGTAGCAGTGGAAGGGCGCTTTTCTGAATGGAGGAATGTGACTAGTGGTGTTCCGCAAGGATCAGTACTGGGACCTTTGCTCTTTGCAATATATATAAATGATTTGGAGGAAAATGTAGCTGGTCTGATTAGTAAGTTTGCGGATGACACAAAGGTTGGTGGAGTTGCGGTTAGTGATGAGGATTGTCAGAGGATAGCAGGATATAGATCGGTTGGAGACTTGGGCGGAAAAGTGGCAGATGGAGTTTAATCCAGACAAATGTGAGGTAATGCATTTTAGAACATAGAACATAGAACAGTACAGCACAGTACAGGCCCTTCGGCCCACGATGTCGTGCCGAACCTTTAACCTACTCTAAGATCAAACTAACTACCTACCCTTCATTCTACTATCATCCATGTACCTATCCAAGAGTCGCTTAAATGTCCCTAATGTATCTGCTTCTACTACCACCGCTGGCAGCACATTCCACGCACCTACCACTCTCTGTGTAAAGAACCTACCTCTGACATCTCCCCGAAACCTTCCTCCAATCACCTTAAAATTATGCCCCCTGGTGATAGCCCTTTCCACCCTGGGGAAAAGTCTCTGGTTATCCACTCTATCTATGCCTCTCATCATCTTGTACCCCTCTATCAAGTCACCTCTCATCCTTCTTCGCTCCAATGAGAAAAGCCCTAGCTCCCTCAATCTTTCTTCGTAAGACATGCCCTCCAGTCCAGGCAGCATCCTGGTAAATCTCCTCTGCACCCTCTCTAAAGCTTCCACATCCTTCCTATAATGAGGCGACCAGAACTGAACACAATATTCCAAGTGTGGTCGAACCAGGGCCTTATAGAGCTGCAGCATAACCTCGCGGCTCTTAAACTCAATCCCCCTGTTAATGAAAGCCAACACACCATACGCCTTCTTAACAACTCTATCAACTTGGGTGGCAACTTTGAGCGATCTATGGACATGGACCCCAAGATCCCTCTGTTCCTCCACACTACCAAGAATCCTGTCTTTAAGCCTGTCTTCTGCATTCAAATTCGACCTTCCAAAATGAATCGCTTCACACTTTTCCAGATTGAACTCCATCTGGCACCTCTCAGCCCAGCTCTGCATCCTGTCAATGTCCCGTTGCAACCTACAACAGCCCTTCACACTATCCACAACTCCAGCAACCTTCGTGTCATCGGCAAACTTGCTAACCCAGCCTTCCACTTCCTCATCCAAGTCATTTATAAAAATCACAAAGAGCAGAGGTCCCAGAACAGATCCCTGCGGAACACCACTGGTCACCGAGCTCCATGCTGAATACTTTCCATCTACTACCACCCTCTGTCTTCTATGGGCCAGCCAATTTTGTATCCAGACAGCCAACTTCCCCTGTATCCCATGCCTCCTCACTTTCTGAATGAGCCTACCATGGGGAACCTTATCAAATGCCTTGCTAAAATCCATATACACCACATTCACTGCTCTTCCTTCATCAATGTGTTTTGTCACATCTTCAAAGAATTTAATAAGGCTTGTGAGGCATGACCTGCCCCTCACAAAGCCATGCTGACTGTCTCTAATCAAACTATGCTTTTCCAAATAAATCATAAATCCTGTCTGAGAATCCTCTCCAATAATTTGCCCACTACCGACGTAAGACTGATTGGTCTATAATTCCCAGGGTTATCCCTATTCCCTTTCTTGAACAAGGGAACAACATTTGCCACCCTCCAATCATCCGGTACTACTCCAGTGGACAGTGAGGACGCAAAGATCATCGCCAAAGGTGCAACAATCTCTTCCCTCGCTTCCCGTAATATCCTTGGGTATATCCCGTCTGGCCCCGGGGACTTATCTGTCCTCATATCATTCAAAATTTCCAGCACATCCTCCCTCTTAACCTCAACCTGTTCAAGCATATCAGCCTGTTCCACGCTGTCCTTACAAACGACCAGGTCCCTCTCACTAGTGAATACTGAAGCAAAGTATTCACTTAGGACCTCCCCTACCTCCTCCGACTCCAGGCACAAGTTCCCTCCACTATCCCTGATCGGCCCTACCCTCACTCTGGCCATCCTCTTGTTCCTCACATAAGTGTAGAACGCCTTGGGATTTTCCTTAATCCTACCTGCCAAGACTTTTTCATGTCCCCTTCTAGCTCTCCTAAGTCCATTCTTCAGTTCCTTCCTGGCTACCTTGTAACCCTCTAGAGCCCTGTCTGATCCTTGCTTCCTCAACCTTAAGTAAGCTTCCTTCTTCCTCTTGACTAGCTGTTCCACCTCTCTTGTCATCCAAGGTTCCTTCACCCTACCATCCCTTCCTTGCCTCATCGGGACAAACCTATCCAGCAGTCGCAGCAAGTGCTCCCTAAACAACCTCCACATTTCTGTCGTGCATTTCCCTGAGAACATCTGTTCCTAGTTTATGCTCCCCAGTTCCTGCCTAATAGCATTGTAATTCCTCCTCCCCCAATTAAATATTTTCCCATTTTGGAAGGTCTAATGCAGGTGGGAAGTATACAGTAAATGGCAGAACCCTTAGGAGTATTGACAGGTAGAGAGATCTGGGCGTACAGGTCCACAGGTCACTGAAAGTGGCAACACAGGTGGATAAGGTAGTCAAGAAGGCATACGGCATGCTTGCCTTCATCGGTCGGGGCATAGAGTATAAAAATTGGCAAGTCATGCTGCAGCTGTACAGAACTTTAGTTCGGCCACACTTAGAATATTGCGTGCAATTCTGGTCGCCACACTACCAGAAGTACGTGGAGGCTTTAGAGACGGTACAGAAGAGATGTTGCCTGGTCTGAAGAGCATTAGCTATGAGGAGAGGTTGGATAAACTCGGATTGTTTTCTCTGGAACGACGGAGTTGGAGGGGCGACATGATAGAGGTTTACAAAGTTATGAGCGGCATGGACAGAGTGGATCGTCAGAAGCTTTTTCTCAGGGCAGAAGAGTCAGTTACTGGGGGGCATAGGTTTAAGGTGCGAGGGGAAAAGTTTAGAGGGGATGTGCGAGGCAAGTTCTTTACACAGAGGGTGGTGAGTGCCTGGAACTTGCTGCCAGGGGAGGTGGTGGAAGCAGGTGCGATAGCGATGTTTAAGAGGCATCTTGACAAATACATGAATAGGATGGGAATAGAGGGATACGGTCCCCGGAAGTGCAGAAGGTTTTAGTTTAGGCAGGCATCAAGATCGGCGCAGGCTTGGAGGGCCGAATGGCCTGTTCCTGTGCTGTACTGTTCTTTGTTCTTTGTAACAGGGAGGTTGGGTGAGCGCTGGGCAGTAGGATTAATTTTGGAATGCTCTGTCAAGAGCTGGCACAGACACAATGTACTGAATGGCCTTCCTCTATGCTATAACCTGATATAGTTGTAAGGATCTAGCAGGCTCAGACTTAGGTCCATAAAAGTTTATCTTTTACCAGGAAAGGTTACCTGAGCCCTCCGAGATACAAATCTGTTCTTGAGGAAGGCATGGTATCATGCACCCAAAAGGTTGCTGCTCTAGGTGATAAAGAGAGGCCAGATATTCTCCCGTGATGACACGATTACTGGAACAGGTTAAGAATGTTGGCTGTTAGAATCTAGATGAATGCACATGCCAAGTGTACTCAGGACAAACAGATTTAACTTTAGTGAGCACATGGGTTTCCATCCCTTCTTAACCTGGCCCTGAGGTATCAATAGTGGAGGAGATGTAGTAAGTTTAAAGCCTCTTAACCTGGAAGCCACCAAAGCTTGTGCGGTACTTGCCGATTGTTGCTTGGGGTACTTCTTAGATGGACAGAAGGAATGTTGAGCATAATTTCTGCTCGAATTTTGATGCTGAGTTAACCTAAAATAAAAATCCACCTGCATCAGAATCAAACTCTGTCTGCCTGCAGAGGGAGTCAGAAAGAGTTAGATAAACAGCCAGAAATCAGAGGAGAACCTACCACTTTTCATCACCACCTTTAGGTTTAAGAGCAGGATTGCCCAACCTTTTCACATGGGTGGGCCACATTACAATTTTTGTCTAATTTTTGGCTGATGAGACAATTTTGGAAAGATAAAGGCATTAAAATTTACCGAGCTATTAATCAAAACAGCTACAAATGTACATTTTTGTGAAGAAGCTTTAAATGAGCAAAGCTTTAAATGAGCAGACTAATTTATTGACTATGTTGGACACTGATATAGTGAGAAACCTGGATTTTTTTTGCTTGCAAAAATAGTCAATGTTTGCCTGCACACTTGTAGTAGTGCGGAGTCTTCCGGATAGATGACATTCTGTCAGGAGTGATCTTGATCACACTCTCTGTCTGTCTGTCTCTCTCTCTCTCTCTGTCTCCCCCCCCCCCCCCCCCACCTCCATCTCTCTCTGTCTCTGCCCTCTCCCTCTGTCCCCCTCTTTCTCTCTGTCCCCCTCTTTCTCTCTGTCCCCCCTTTCTCTCCCTCTGTCCCCCCTTTCTCTCGCTCTGTCCCCCCTTTCTCTCGCTCTGTCCCCCCTTTCTCTCGCTCTGTCCCCCCTTTCTCTCGCTCTGTCCCCCCTTTCTCTCGCTCTGTCCCCCCTTTCTCTCCCTCTGTCCCCCTCTTTCTCTCTATCCCGCCTTTCTCTCTCTCTGCCCCACTCTTTCTCTCTGTTTGTTTCCCGCCCCCGCCTCTCTTCCCCCCCCCCCCCCCCCCCCCGTCTGACAGTTGCAGCGAGCGGGAATGCTCAGCAGATGGCTGATCAGTGTTTTTAAAACAACCACTGTCAGTTTCACAGCTGACAGCTGGAACAATGGTTTCTGTACTTTGGACAGATTCGGGGTTTTCCAGCAGCCTTTTTAAAAAAAAACCTGAGTCTGTCCAAAGTTGGGAAACAGCTGTTCCCAATGTCAGCAGCTGTCAGCTGTGAAACTGATAGCGATTTTTAAAAAAGCCGGTCTGACAATGGGAAATTTCTCATCTCCAGTCACGAAGCCCTGGTGAGAGTGAGGTTCAGCCCGGGTACAGTTTACATCCGTGGTCCGGATTGAAACCATTGGCGGGCCGGATCCTGGCCTATGGGCTGTATGTTGGACATACCTGTTTTAGAGGAACTGCAGGAATAGCAGCGTGAATATTAAATATCTCTACACTATTCTACTGTAACACTAAATTACTGCATTGAGCAGAGATCCATGTGAAATTGGTACAGCTCCAAGCTGAAGAGTTCATGAGACCTCAACAAATGTATGCTTCTACTTGCTAAAAATTGAAAGGCGTCTGATATGCTTCTAAAATCAGCCCTTAAGTATTGTGCAGGATGTACACTTGATCAGTGTATAATTTCCCCATTATTTTCAACTGAATAGCCTTCTAATCCAGGTCAACTGTGCTGAACATCATGATGCACATCGTTGCTTCTGGGAGGACGGAGGCGGGCCCCAGAGAGAAGCTGTTGTCAATCCACAGTTCTAGCAAACATTTGTTTGGTGGTTTGAGTGCTGCATTAGAGAGAAAGCCAGTTTCACTGTAGAAAGCAATATCTAATGCTGGAGACCTATCTTCCAATTCGCAGTTCTCAGCTTGGAGTCATTGTTCAGGTGCCCTCACCGAGCGTTCCCACAAGATCAATCACTTAGATGACTTCCTGTCTGCTTGTTTGCCTTGTATTTGATGGTTACCAGCTCTATTTTTTTTGTTGTTGTTTCAGTTGTTGTTTACCAGTCACAATTTCTTCCACCATCTTCCAATTTTCTCCATTACTTTTACCAGTTCATGCAGTTGTGCTCTGCTCAGCAAAGCACTTCACTTTGATGTCACTTTGGTTTTCATGTTATTAGATTTCAGGAAATATAGACTGTCAGATACCTGAGAGTGAGTTCAAGGCTAGAACCTAATCGAGGGGTTTGGGTTGTTTAACAGATTGGGTTGAATAACAGATACCCATAAATGAATTACAGGCTGGAATCTAATTGGGTGGTTTATATATACTGTGACAGATGCCCGGGAGTGAATTACAGGCTGAAATCGAGGGAATAGGGTGGTTTATATCTACTATTACAGATACCCGGGAGTGAATTATAAGCTGAAATCTAATCAAGGGGATCAGATGATTTACATATTGAATGACCGATACCCGGGAGTGCATTACAAGCTGGAATCTAATCGAATGGTTCAGACGGTTTATGTATAGAATGACAAATACCAAGGAATGAATAACAGGCTGGAATCTAATCAAAACAAAAGCAAAATACTGTGAATGCTGAAAATCTGAAACAAAAACAGAAAATGCTGGGAATAATCAGCAGGTCAATCAATGAGGAGTGCAGGAGGACATGCCAGAAGCAGCACCAGGCATACCTAAAAATGAGGTGTCAACCCGGTGAAGCTACAACACATCACTGCTTGCATGCCAATCAGCGGAAGCAGCATGCAATAGACAGAGCTGAACAATCCCACAACCAACGGATCAGATCAAAGCTCTGTAGTCCTGCCACATTCAGTTGTGAATGGCGATGGACAATTAAACAACTAACAGGAAGAGGAGGCACCATAAATGTCACCATTCTCAATGATGGGGGAGCCTAGCACATCAGTGCAAAAGACGAGGCTGAAGCATTTGCATCCATCTTCAGCCAGAAGTGCCGAGTTGATGATCCATCTTGGTCTCCTCCTGAGGTCCCCAACATCACAGATGCCAGTCTTCAGAAAATTCGATTTACTCCACATGATATCAAGAAAAGACTGAAGGCACTGGATACTGCCAAGGCTCATGGGTCCTGACAACATCCCAGCTGTAATACTGAAGACTTGTGCTGCAGAACTAGCCACGCCCCTAGCCAAGCTGTGCCACTACAGCTACAATAATGGCATCTACCCAACAATGCGGAAAACTGCCCAGATATGTCTTATCCACAAAAAGCAGGACAAATCCAATCCGGCCAATTACTGCTCTCGATCATCAGCAAAGTGATGGAAGGTGCCATCAAGCGCCCCTTAAACAGCAATAGCCTGCTCACCAATGCTCAGTTTGGATTCTGCCAGGGCCACTCAATTCCTGACCTCATTACAACCTTTGTCCAAACATAGACGAAAGAGCTGAACTCAAAGTGAGGTGGGAGTGATTGCCCTGGATATCAAGGCAGCATTTGACCGAGTGTAGCATCATGGAGCTCTAGCCAAACTGATGTCAATGGGAATCAAGTGGCAAAATCTCCACTGGTTGGAGTCATATCTAGCACAAAGGAAGATGGTTGTGGTTGTTGGAGGCCAATCATCTTATCTCGAGGACAATGCTACAGGAGTTCCTCAAGGTAGTGTCCTGGACCCTGCCATCTTCAGCTGCTTCATTAATGACCTTCCCTCCAACATAAGGTCAGAAGTGGGGATTTTCGCTGATGATTGCACAATGTTCAGCACCATTCACAACTCATCAGATACTGAACCAGTCCGTGTCTATACACAGCAAGACCTGGACAACATTCGGACTTGGGCTGATGTGTGGCGCGAATGTTATTTGCCACTTAAGTGCCAGGCAATGACGATCTTCAATAAGAGAGAAACTAACCATCTCCTCTTGACATTCAGCTGCATTACCATTGCTGAATCCCCCACTATCAACATCCTGGGGGTTACCATTGATCAGAAACTGAACTGGACCAGCCACATAAATACTGTGGCTACAAGAGCAGGTCAGAGGCCGGGAATTCTGTGGTGAGTAACTCACCTCCTGACTCCCCTAAGCCTGTCACCATCTACAAGGCACAAGTCAGGAATGTGATGGAGCACTCCACTTGCCTGGATGAGTGCGGTTCCAACAACACTCAGGACGCTCTACACCATCCAGGACAAAGCAGCCTGCTTGATCGGCACCCCATCCATCACCTTCAACATTTACTGCCACCTTCACTGACGCACACTGGCAGCATTGTGTACCATCTACAAGATGCACTGCAGCAACTCACCATGCCTCCTTCGACAGCACCTTCCAAACATGCGACCTCTTCCACATAGAAGGAAAAGGGCAGCAGGCGCATGGGAACACCACCACCTGCAAGTTCCCATCGAATTCACACACCAAACTGACTTGGAAATATATCGTCGTTCCTTCACTGTTGCTGGATCAAAATTCTGGAACTCCCTCCCGAACAGCACTGTGGGTGTACCTACACCAGATGGGCTGCAGCAGTTCAACAAGGCAGCTCAAAGGCAATTAGGGATGGACAACAAATGCTGGACTTACCAGTGATGCCCATATCCCATGAAAGAAGAAAATGGCAGCATTTCTAGAGAGAAGAGCAGTGTTAGCGTTTCAGGCCTTGTGTGACCTAATCGAGTAGTTCAGGTGGTTTTTTATAGAATAACAGATACCCAAGAGTGAATTACAGGCTGGAAGCTAAGCGAGGGGATCGGGTAGTTTATATGGAGAATGACAGATACCTAGGCGTGAATTACAGGCTGGAATCTAATCGAGTGGCTCAGGTGGTTTATATGTAGAATAACAGACATGGGTGAGGTACAAGCTGGAATTTAATTTTGTTTCAGATTTGGTTTCTGAAAAATAGAAAGAGAGAAAGAGGTAGGGATATGTATATAAAGATAGGACATGTGAGAGACTCGATCATACAAGACTTGACTAATGACAGTGAAACTATTGTGAATGAATTGAATAAATTCTTTTTGTATGAAGAGATACTGATCAATTGTCCATGGAGTATAGGAGTTCCTTTGAAGTACGGGCTGAGATGCTATACTGAGGTGCTATAGTACCACCATGGCCAGGGAGATGTGATAAGTTTTCATAGGTACATGCCATTATATTAAATCAGGTAGTAGTGATTAGGTGTCACCAGGATTGGGCTTTCAAAAAGAAGGAGTAAGGGAAAACTGAATGAGTTTAGAAGCAGTTTGAGGTCCTGGGAACCCATGAGTTAGAGTAGAGGATAGGATGATGAATTTTGATTCCAACACATGAGGTTGCAGGGAGGAGAAAGAGTGTGTCATGTAGCATAATTGGAGAGTCGAGAGAGGGAAATTTAGAAGAGCATTGATACTAGTTGTTGAGATGGGATCCGTGAATGCAAAGCGTGTTTTTTTTTAAGACCCTAACTGAAAGAGAGACAAGAATTGAAACAGAAACCAAAACAAACAGAAGCTGGAAAAACAACTTCAGGTTTCCGGGGAAACTGACACGGGTTAGAACCAGATAAAAGGAGACCAAGTCCTCCACACATCAGGCATGAGTGGAGTGCCGGCAAGCAGAAGAAAGTGAAGACTGAATCCAGGAGCTGTTTCTGTTACTTAAAGTAGCCGACTAACCATACCCGGCCATACAGTGGACACACAGGTTGTCACTGAAGGACTCGGATAAAGGGAGGACTGGTAAATCGAGGCCATCAAGACTGTGAGCAGAGCTGAGGTGGTTCTGGAGGAGTGTGCCTTGTGGTGAAGACTGCATCCGTGGAGTTTGGATTGAGAGGGAACTGTTGTTGGAAGAACAGCAACTAAATCCTTGAAGGAGCTGAAAATCTACCTGAGGATATTCAGAGTTGTGAAGAACTGTGTGAGTGAAATTTGGTGCCATCTATGCTGTGAGACCCCTCTCTGTTGTATCTGGTAGAAAAAGGTATAATTTGTAATATATGTTGACTGTGATCTATCCATTGCTTCATGTTTAATTTATGTTTGTTATGGTTTGAGTGTTAAAGTAAAATTTATAAAAGTGAATTCTTGTCCGTTTGCTTTGGTTTCCTAAATTGGGGTCAGTCGGTGGGTTTGATTCTTTGTTGGTGGTTTCCAAGGGGATCATAACATTGTCAGTTAAATACAGAGAAACAAAAGCTGTAATGGGGAGAAGGGTTGGAGGTTAGGGAGATGAAGGGTTCACACATCAAATAATTGTTCTTTATATGTTCTTTTCAGGTGTGCAAGAGCAGGATTATTGTCCCCAGATATGACACAGTGAAACCAAGATTAAATTGAAACTCTGGATAAACGAATGTAAGAGAGGGATTAGATAAACGTTCCTGAATATTTGAGCAGGATTCAGGGATTTGGCCTTTAGCGAGATCTGGGAGTTGTTGTTGGAACTAAGTATTTGGCATGAAATGGGTTAACCAAGCTTCTTGAAGGTAGCTTTGGCCTTGGAGTAGATGAAGGATTTGTGTTTGAAGTCAGAGTCCAAGAGGAGCTGTATGCAATGTATGACTTTTCTGGTTGGATCCTGAATACTTTTTATTTGTTTGGGACTCATAAACACTGAGGAATGAAATATAC
This sequence comes from Heterodontus francisci, assembly GCF_036365525.1. Lineage (NCBI taxonomy): Eukaryota > Metazoa > Chordata > Chondrichthyes > Heterodontiformes > Heterodontidae > Heterodontus > Heterodontus francisci. The sequence goes on from NC_090377.1 coordinate 114,893,918, forward strand.
ATTTTGAGTAATTTCTCAATGACTTGGAGGAGTCTCATTATAAATGAGAACAATGAATCCCCACTGTTGCCCATTTGTAGCACAATGTACGGTGGTTGGATTCATGAAGAGGACATTTCCCAAGATGTGAATGTCTTTTTTTAAATTCTTTTATGGAATGTGGGCATCGTTGGCAAGGCCAGCATCTATTGCCCATCCCCAATTACCCTTGAGAAGGTGGCAGTGAGCCGCCTACTTGAACTGCTGCAGTTCATGTGGTGTTTGTACACCCACAGTGCTGTTAAGGAGACAGTTCCTGGAATTTCACCCAGCGACTGTGAAATAATGGCAATATATTACCAAGTCAGAATGGTGTGTGACTTGGAGGGAAACTTGCAGGTGGTGGTGTTCGCATGCTGCCCTTGTCCTTCTAGGTGGTAGAGGTTGCTGGTTTGGAAGGTGCTCAGAGTATTGATGAATGGGTCCAATATCTAGGCATTTGATCCAGTGAATTGTTCCTGTACAGGGTCCATGTGTTCAGAGTAGTATATTTCCAAAACATTTCATAGGAACATAGCACAACATATAACAGACTGATTGGATGGCCTGTTTCTACACTGTAACGGTCTGTGATTCGATGGGCTGTTTCTGTACTGTAATAGACTGATTCGATGGGTTATTTCTGTACTGCAACAGCCTGTAATTGAATGGGCTGTTTCTGTACTCGAACAGTCTCTGATTTGATGGGTTATTTCTGTACTGTAACCAACTGTAATTTGATGGGCTGTTTCTGTACTGTAACAGTCTGTGATTCAATGGGTTGTTTATATACTGTAACAGTCTCGGATTCGATGGCCTTTTTTTGTACTGTAACAGCCTATGATTTGATGGTCAGTTTCTGTACTGTAGCAGTCTATAATTGAATGGGCTGTTTCTGTACTGTAAACGATTTTGATTCGATGGGTTATTTCTGTACTGTAACAGACTAGTTTGTTGGGTTGTACCTGTACTGTGATATACTGATTGAATGGGCTGTTTCCGTACTGTAACAATCCATTCACTGGGCTGTTTCTGTACTGTAACAATCTGTGATTCGATGGGCTGTTTCTGTACCATAACAGGTAATTTGAAGTCCTGTTTCTGAACTGTAACAGTCTGTGATTCAATGGCCCCTTTCTGCACTGTAACAGTCTGTAATTGAATGGGCTGTTTCTGGAGAGATTTTGATTTAGTGGGCTGTTTCTGTAGAGAAACGGTCTCTGATTCGATGGCCTGTTTACTGTATCATTCTGTAATTCAATGGACTGTTTCTGTACTGTAACAGTCTGTAATTCAATGGACTGTTTCTGTACTGTAACAGTTTGTGGTTGAATGGATTATTTCTGTACTGTAGCAGATTGTGCTTCAATAAGTTATTTCTACTTTTCTGCAAATGGGAAAATGTTTCTGAAATTATTTTTAACTCGTTTTCAGGTTCAAGCAAGTGCATCAGCCATGTTGACTTTGGCAAAAAAGCTGAAGCGTGAAGAGGGTATGAAAGGGAGAGGCAACACAAATCCAGGGGCAGACTCATCCCGTCGTGTGTCCATTAGAGATAAGCTGCTCATCAAAGGTGCGTGACTCCTCTCTGCGGCTCTTACATTGTGCGACCCACACATTAGTGGGTGTGGAAGAGAGTTACTAATAAGTTTGTAATTAAATCACAGGGTTTGTGTAATGCCGCAAATAGATGCTGATATGAACATCCTTGTGAACCTGCTCTTAGATTGTAGCAGCACTTCTAATGTATTTTTCTATGGTGGAGGGGGCCTGTGAATGGTCACACACTCCTGTGGAGTTGACAGCAAGGGAGAGTTAATGTGGCAGAGGGATGTAGAATGGTTCTGTATTGGTGGGGAGTGCAAATCAGTTGAGTTTCTCATACCATCAGCGAGTTTTTTGCAATGAGCAGCTGAGTGACAGTAGGTCTCGGAATTTGGCTCACAGTATGTGCTGAATATGCTGACCTCTGCTAGGAAGGACACACAACCTCAGAACTCCGGGGTACAAATGTGAAAATCAGACAGAGTTCCTGGTCCTGATCTCTACCCAGTGACTGCTGCTGTGAAGTGTGTGTTTGAGGACTTCTGATGTGGACATGAGGTTGACATGATGGCTCTGGTGAGCAAATATCCTGCGGGCACTGACTATCCAGGCTCACAGCTGGGAGAGGTACCACTGCCTGCTTGGCCTCTCCACCTGGGACAGGTACCAGCTCCCAGCATTCTATCTGAGAAGGTATCAGATCCTAGGGTGGGTTTGGAGGCAGGGAGAGCATATAATTGGATGGGATGGTGGTGTGGGGACCCTGCCATCTTCCCACCTCTGCTGCCAATTGAGGGCCTTAAGTGGGCAATTAATGCCCAGTTAAGGGCCTCATCCCACTGCTGCCGCAGTTAGATGAGCGGCAGGTGGACGGGCCTGTCGCCGCGTGGGAAGCACGGCAAGAAAAGACATGCAGGTTGCTTGCCAGCTCCGGGGGTGGGGGGATCTGGGGGATCCCTCATTAAAAGACACAGTGCCTGAACGAAGGACCTGGCATCAGGAAGGGGGACCCTCTCAGAATCACCTTGCTGCCAACCCCCTACACTTACCTCCCCCGCGACCCCCACCCCGTGAGACCCCACCCGCCCTCACCTACCCTTGGCCTGAGTCCAGCGCTGCTCCACCGGCAGCAGCCACTGCCTTCGCGATGGCGCTGTTCAGTTAAAGAGCTACCAGCTTCTGATTGGCTGGCAGATCTGGGGGGGCGAGCCTTCCGTCGCCAGGGTCCTTGATCCCATGGAAGGTGCAGAGCTGTCCAGTTAAGTGCCTAATTGGCACTTGATTTGGCGGACTTCCCACAGAAGGGGTGACGCAGGGTTCTCGGTAGTGTTTCGCTGGAGGTCGAGACCCCCGTCGCCCAGATAAAATCCCGATCGTTAACTCTGTTTCTCTCTCCACTGATGCTGTCAGACCTGCTGACAATTTCCAACAATTTCTATTTTTATTTCACAAACGTCATTGTTTGTGTTATCTTGGTTATCTGGTAATTGTAATTAGAAATTTCAGCAGAGGGAATAGTCATTCAAATCCCCCCCGACCGCAATGTTTTTCTGAACTAAATGTAAGTCCCCCTTGAAGGCTGGTTTTACTCAGCACCATTATCATCCTTTCTGCGTGGATCCTTTTATAACCTTTCAGTAATTATGCAGTCTCTACAGAATGCTGTCATTGCTTTAGCTACAATCATCACTTGCTCCAAACATTTCACATTCCAAGAAATCTCTGTGAAAAAGTTCTTTTTAATCCCCTCTTTCTGTAAATGTTTTTTACCCACAGATCCTGGCATTGTGTTTCTGATTTCCCAAGTGGAAATAATCGGCCTCTGTTTGCCTTATATGTCCCTTTTATTTGATGCAAATTCCTCACAAACGTCAGTTGGGGAGACAGTGGCATAGTGGTAATGTTACAGAACTAGTAATCCAGAGGCCAGACGAATGTCCTGGGGACACCGGTTCAAATCCCACTACGGCACTGGGGGAATTTAAATTCAATTAATTAACTGCAAAAAAATCTGGAATTGAAAGCTGGTCTCATGAATGGTGCCATGAAAGTATCATCGATTGTTGTAAAAACCCATCTGGTTCACTAATGTCCTTTGGGAAAGGAAATCTGCCGTCCTTACCTGGTCTGGCCTACGTGACTCCAGACCCACAGCAATGTGGTTGAATCTAAACTGCCTTCTGAACTGGCCTAGCAAGCCACTCAGTGTCAAGAGCACTTAGGGATGGGCAGCAAATTTTGGCCTAGCCAGCGATGCCCACATCCCATGAAAGAATAAAAAAAACTCAGCCCCAGTTGCTCCAGTCTTGCAATCTCTCTTAAAGTGCATTAAGTCTGCATGTTCTCATATTAAATTTGAAAGGACAAGTGTAATGATGGATGATGAGCTGTAGTGTGGCCCAGAGGATTAATCAGTGGCTTTTTAGATTGGTATCCTTGGTTCTGATATATTCTAGCCCTGCACACAAGAGGCTAGCTAATGGTCAGATCATGTTTGTATTGTTTCTGGTTTTCAGCTCTTTAAGCACATGTGAAGATGCCCTCTTTCATGCTGTGGCCGCTGTAAGTTAGTGTGTTGGATCTATGTTTACAGTGCATTTAGGAAATAAGCTGTTAGATCAGTATGCAGCCTGGGCATGCAGCAACCTTTGTCCACAGTGCACTGTGCAGTTACCCATTCTGTTCAGCCTCGGCCCTGGCTGATAACGCACTCACCTCAGAGTCAGAAGATTGTGGGTTCAAGCCACTTTCCACTTGAGCATGTTATCCAGGCTGACAGTTCAGTGCAGTATTGAGGGATAGCACTGTCAGAGGTGCTGTCTTTTGAATGAGATATTAAGCTGAGTCTGGACCCGAGTAAGAATGGCAACAATTGTAATGTTGCTAGAACTGAGAGATTACAGCAACTGGGAAAGATTGAACAGGTTGGGGCTTTTTTCTTTAGAAAAAAGACTTAGAGGTGACCTGATCATGGTCTTCAAAATTATGATGGGTTGGACAAGTTACATCTGGAGAGAATACCTTTGCTTGTGGGAGAATCCAACACTAGGGGCCATAGTAGGTAGTAACTAATAAATCTAATCTGGACATAAGGAGAAATTCCTTTATTCAAAGAGTGGTTAGAATGAGGAAGTCAGTATCGCAGGAAGTAGTTGAGGAAATAGACATTTGAAAGGGGACTAGACAAGTACATGAGAGAAAAGAGAATAAAAAGATATGCTGAAAGGCTGAGATGAGGTAGATGGAATGGAAGGAGACTCATGGAGTATAAATGCCAGCACAGACTAGTTGGGCTAAATAGCCTGTTTCTGTGCTGTGTATTGTATGTAACTTGAAGAACAACGGGGAGTTCTCCTGGTGACCTGGCAGATATTAATTCCTGAACCAACGTCAATAAAACAGATCAGGTCAGCTGTCTCATTGCTGTTTGTGGGACCTTGCTGTGCATACATGGGCTGCCATGTTTGCAACATTTCAACAATGACTGCACTTGAAAACTAAAGCAGTGGCTGTGAAGTCATTTTGTATATATCCTGAGGATATGAAAGGCACTGTATTGTGTTTAGTGTTCATATTTAGCTGTCAAGAGGCATCCAGTCTGTGTTCACCCTCTCTGATCTCCCCACACCATATGGTCACAGGGTGGAAATCATACTTTATGGTACAGGACAGTTTTCCTCCTTTAGTTGGTAATTGTACTGTCCAGCATGGTACTGATTCATAAAAAATCTGCCAGATTCCTCCTCCTGATCTCTATAGAGTGACTCCTGCTTTGTGAGTATGGATGATGAGTGAGTGCCCACCTTCACAGCACTCTCATTTCAGACTTGGGTGGTCAGGGCCTGTGCAACCTTCCCCCAGCCAAAGATCATCCCTCCGGTGGATGGTAGGAGTTTAGAATCAGAGGAAACAAGGCAGTGGGAACCTTGAAGCCTGAGAAAGCATTTCTCCGTTCACTGGAGTTCAGAATTGTTTATGGTATTAGCACTCCTGGGAAATATATCCATCTGTGAGCCAACACATACAAAAACTAAGTTGTTCATATCCATATGTTGTGGCTAAATTATGGAAAAAGGCTTGAAAGCCTGGCCTTTTATTTGAAATGCAGAATGGAATTTGTCTAGTTATTTTGGTGTCACAACACAGGATAATTTCCAGGGATGGAGGGTAATAGCGATTAATAACTCCAGACTCTCCATGGAGCTATCCTGAATTGGATTCTGTTTGAGGCACATGTGCCCTCCATTTTCCAGAGCACAGCTGGGATTTCTATCCATGTGAAGAAGAATGCAACTGAAATTAAAAATTGCCAGGGGTCTCACTGCTACCAGTGGCTTGAGGTGGTTTTTCAGCTTCTTTGTGATGTGCATATTGGATGCTCTGGAAGCCCATGGTGTAAAGAATAAGGAGCAGGTTAGATTTTTGCACTACAGTACATGGAGCGAGTTGTGGCTTCGTGTAACGTTGCAGATTGTAAGATGCGGGTAAATCAACTTGTACTGGTTTTAACATTCTTTGCTAGCTTTCAAGCTAGCGTCTCACTTAGCCCTCAGGAAGTTAACCTGGCCAAATCTTGGCTTTTATCCAGAATGTGTAATTGTACAAAGATTGGCATAATGCAATTGGTTGCTTCAGATTGGTGATTTACTGCTGATGATGCGAGCTCTAGCTTGGACACAGTTCTATGGGACCAGGTTGAGAAGGGTGAAATCTTCCTCATGTTTCTTTAGTCATGGAATGTTGCAGTGAGATGAATCTTGTGACTAATGGCTTGGAATTTCTAGTAGGTAATAGAGAGGCTTCTTTCAGCCTATGTGTAGATCCAGGACCACAATGAGGTAGATTTATGGCAAAAAGGGCATGCTTACAAGGAGGGCTCTGGCCTACAGTAACAGGTTACTCAGCACTCTTAGTGTAGTTGGGAAGAAAAATAGTGGCAATGGCAGGAAACTTTATAGTCAAGGGCATAGACAGATCTTTTCGCTGTTGTGCTTCGATGATTGGCCTCCAAAAACCACAGCCATCTTCCTTTGTGCTAGGTATGACTCCAACCAGTGGAGAGTTTTCCTCTCATTCCCATTGACTGCAATTTTACTAGGGCTCCTTGAAACTGTGTTCAATCAAATGTTGCCTAGATGTCAAGGGCAGTCACTGTCAGCTCAGCTCTTGAATTCAGTTCCTTTGTCCAAGGCTGTAATGAGGTCTGGAGCCAAGTGGTCTTGGCGGAACCCAAACTGAGCATGTTATTGGTAAGTCAGTGCTGCTTGATAGCACTGTCGATGACGCCTTTCATCACTTTGCTGATGATTGACAGCAGACTGATGGGACGGTAATTGGACAGATTGGATTTGTCCTTTTTATGGACAGGACATACCCAGACAATTTTTCATTTTGTTGGGTAGATGCCAGTGTTGTCGCTGAATTGGAGGAGCTTGACTAGAGGCACAGCTAGTTCTGCATAGAACACAAGCCGACAGCACAATAGCCAGGATGTTATTCGGGCCCATAGTCTTTTCCATATCCAGTGCACTCAGTTATTTCTTGATATAATGTGGAGTGAATCAAACTGGTTTAAGACTGGCTTCTGTGATGCTGAGAATCACAGGAAGAGGCTGAGATGGATCATCCACCCGGCACTTCTAACTGAAGATAGTTGCGAATGATTCAGCTTTGTCTCTTGCACCAAGTGCAGGGACCTGCCAGTTTACGTTTAGGCAACTCTTAGAATAAACATTGGGAAGACTGAAGCCATTGTCTTTATCCTCCAGCCTATCTAACTACAGACTCCATCCCTCTCCCTGGCCATTGTCTGAGGCTGAACCAGACTTGGCAATCTTGGCATTCCATTTGACCCTGAACTGAGCTTCCAACACCATATATTCTCCATCATTAAGATGAACTACTTCCACCTCCATAATATCCCTCTCTGCCCATACCTCAGCTTATTTGCTGGTGAAATCCTTATCCGTGCCATTGTTACTTCCATACTCGACTATTCCAAAGCTTGCCTGCTGTGCCTCCCATCTTGAACCCTTGGTAAATACGAGCTCATCCTGATCTTTGTAACCTTCTCCAGCCATACAACCCTCCAAGATCTCCCTGCTCCTCCAATCCTGGCCTCTACTGCATCCCCGATTTTTACCGCTCCACTATTGGCGCTTATGCCTTCAGCTGCCTAGGCCCTAAAACTCTGGAAATCCCTTTCTAAAACTTTCTGCCTCTCTACCTCTTCTCCTTTAAGATACTTCTTAAAACCTACCTTTTTAGCCAAGCTTTTGGTCATCTGTTCTAATACCTCCTTCTGTGGCTTGGGGTCAAATTTATATCTGTTGATGCTCCTATAAAGTACATTGGGACATTTTACTACATTAAGACACTAGATCAATTCAAGTTGTTTATTGCTGTAGGATAGGCTGCATAAAAGGTTGAAACGAGGGATAAAGGAAAATTGGACAGAGTAGGCAGTTGGGACTAGGACTGCTAAACACCAAGGCGGGCAATTTGGGCTGGACGCCTGTTTCCATGTTGTAACTTCTGTAAAATTCTAACTTTATTTACAATTACTGAACATTGAAAAATGCAAGGTTTAAGAAAGGGCAGCCACACGGACTTGTTGAAGCTAAGTAGATAGATTAATGGAATGGGCAGATGCAATTCAATGTGGATTAGTGTAAGTTAATACATTTTGGGAGGAATGAGGAAGCAAAGGGATGTTTACACGCAAAGCAGAGACTCTGAAGGATGTGGATGTGCAAAGAGACCTAGCGTTCAAATATACAATTCCCTGGAAGTGCAAATGTTGATAGATAAAGCCATAAAAAAGGGCAACAGCAGTTGGGTTATAAATAGGGGCGTAAAGTACAAGAGGAAAGAATTAACAATAAATGTATAAATATTGGTTAAGCCGCAGTTAGAGTTATGCATGCAACTTTGAGAGCTCTATTATGGAAAGGACATCAAAGTCATAGAGAAGGTACGGTGCAGGTTCACTAGGATGATGCCAGGAGTGCAAAACTATAGTTAATCAGAGACTTTAAAAACTGGACAAGATGTCAGCTTTTGTTCATTTGATTGCAGTCTCGCTTTTGAGTCAGAAGGTTGTGGGTTCAAACCACATTCTAGAAACTTGTGCCCATAATCTGAGCTAACACTTCATTGCAGTACTGAGGGAGTGCTGCACAGTTGGAGGTGCTGTCTTTCAGATGAGATGTTAAACCAAGGCCCTGTTTCCCCTCTCAGGTGGATGTAAAAGATTCCATGGAACTATTCAAAGAAGAACAATGGAGTTCTCTCTGGTGTCCTGGCCAATATTTATCCCCCAATCAACATCCACTAAAAACAGATTATCTGGTCATTATCTCATTGCTGTTTGTGGGAGCTTGCTGTGCGTAAATTTGCATGCCTTGCTTTTCTGCATTACACCAGTGACTGCATTTCAAAAGTACCTCATTGGCTGTAAATGCTTTTAATAGAGATAAAGACTGATTTAAAATCCTCCTGAGGCAGAAGTTAGGAGAAATTCCTTCACCTGGAAGGTTGTTAGAGCGTGCAATGCTTTGTCACAGAAAGTGGTTGCGGTAGAGACAATTGCATCTTTCAATGGGAAACTGGATATTTGAAGCAGAGGAAAATAGTGTCATGGGGATTGTGCGAGGGAGTGAAATTAGTTTTAAACTGCCCTGGCAATGAGCCAGCAGATATAATGGTCTGAATATTCCCTTTGCGCTGCGTACTCTTATGGTTCTTGTAGTACATGTTTTATTCATTTAATTAGTTATCTAATGTAACGACCTTGCCAGCAGTGTGTCACTTTCCAAAAATGCTGCACAGTGGAGCTGGGAGGAAGATTGCTTCAGTGGATTTTCATCTGAATTTGATTCTTGCCATTTGAAAGGCTTTGCAGCGTTTCTTTGCCTCAGCTTCCTGTCTCTGGTCACCTGCCCCCTCGGCATCTGTTATGAACTTCTACATGTACTTCACTTTATTGGCCAGTTGATTTTTTGATGGAAGTGCTGATTGGAGACCAGATCCTTTGTCTGAGGGAAGGAAAATCATATTTGTCCTTCCAGCCAGTTGAACCTGTGCTTTCTTCTGCCATTCCCCAATTTCTCTTGTAGCGCATGGCACACGATGATGGGCAGTAGGTTTGTTATCAGCATTCTCCTGTATCCTCCGGGAAGCTGGCACACGAACTACCCTTTCTCCGGCCTGTGCCCAGTGACTCTCAGTGTGCTGATTCTGACTCTATACTACTCTCTAAGGTTCTCACAGTGCCAGTATCAGAGCTGTTGGTTGTGAGAGTAAGATCAAGTGATGGTGCATCCTCATCAATTTCATGGGGAAGCTCTTGCTCTTCCTCCTGCCTCTGCTGAGGTTGTCTGGATGACAGTTCTTCTGTACCTGAAAGGATACAAGCAGTAAAAGAGGGTTGGGGTAAGGGAAGGGAGGGTGGTGAGGAGGAAAGTAGGAGCTCCATGGTCACACCATCTTCAGCTTCCACTTGATGCTACATCTCAGGGTGAAGGTGAGGAGGGAGTTAAAAAGGGGCATAAGGCTGTCTTACCATCATCCTGGACAGTCTCTGCTTTACCAGATGCCACAGGCTGCATTACCTCCGCTACATAATGCAGAGTAACATCTCTTCCAGGAGCTCATAGGGTGGAGTTGTGGAGCCCTCCCTCCTGTCATCTGCCTCTCCCTGGTGTTATGGGCAACTTTCTCTTGCAAGAAAGAGGGCAGAGTGTCATGATTGTGTAACACTGTGCTTGAGTGATGTGCCTGCCATAGCTGAATAGCTGGAGATGTGTGGAGGCAGGGAGGGTTGGGTGTGATTCTGCCAGCATTGGTAGATGTGTGTGTCTGAGGTGGAGTATGCGAATGTTAGGCATGAGACCTGAGTGCTGCTGGGTGAGTGAAGTGGGTGTGGTGCACTGAGCAGAGTGAGAGGTTATTAGCATGGTGGGAGTGAGATGTACTGTGAGGATGCATTCACTCACCTTGACCACCCCTGTGAGGTCATTGTATATTTTTCCTGCCTTGCTGCCATGTCCATGATGCCAGACTGCAGGCATTCACTTCCCAGGCAATGTGCTCTAATTCACTCTTCAGCCTGTTTCTTAAGGGCTTCTCTCCCATCCAGGGAACATTGCCTCCTTCCTGGAGTCCATCTCGGTGACCAGAGCCTCCAGTGCATTGTCACTAAAGCAGGAACCCTCTCCCTTGCCCACTAAGACTGCCTTCCAATCTTGCAAAATGATTTTCCATCAGCCATGATTACAGGCGTGCAGCCTCCCTTTAATAGGTAGATAGCATGTTGCAGGCAGGTCATGAATCGCAAGTCACATGCCAAAAAAAAGGGCAACCCAAGTTCTAACCCTTAATGTTTAAGTGTTTTTAAAATCTATACAACTATTGGATTCTGTAATATTTCAGTTGGAATGCCTCTGGCAATGTGCAATGTAATCTATAACATTTTGAAGTAAATTGTTATCTGTTCTGATACTGAATGCTGCCGTCAGCTTGCGCAGGAGTCAAACAATAAAAAAAAATTAGGAAGCTGCCGTCACCGAATTGCTAATGGTCTGACTCCAGTGATGTGACTCACTCCTGACAGCTCTGCATTGGAGCATGGTGCTCTTTTACGGAAGTCACGATCTGTTCTCAGTTCAAAAGATGCCAACCATTAAACAAAAGCTTTGCTCTGTGTTCTTTCTGTACATGTACAATTATATTCAATTAAATGTCCTAGTGTGGAAGGGGTTTATCCAAGCAGTTCAGCAAACACCCCTCTGAGATGAGTCTGTAGATAGTTGTTAATTCCATCATGGTAACAAATTATATTAGTTTGGGATGGCAACTGAATGGCATAAATAATGTCACATGTTGAGGTCCAGTCGGTTTGCATAACATTCCCTATGGGGATGTTGTGCTCAGGGAGGCAGCTTTTGATCGTACAGATGAAGAGATGGTATCTGAGTCATGAGATGAAAAGGCTTTGCAAGATCAGTGGTTTCCATGGAGTAATCACCTGTAGCTGGGCTTGAGGGCTGTTAGGTTAAACAAGGCATAGCATTATTGGCAATCTGTGCAAGGAATGTGGAAAAGTTTCCGAAGTGTGTTTGAAACCATTTGAAAACCAGGATTATATAAGAAATGGTTTGTGTGTAGCCCATTAAAAGGAGCTGAGTTAATCGCTGAATGTGACCTGTAAGTAGGGGACTTGCCAACATGAGAATGAAAGCAAACCGTTAGCTGCTGCCTTGTGTGAGGAGGTGCAATGAATGGCTTTGTTACATGTGAGGGAGATTATTGAAGTGGAAAATGGCTACCACAGGCTGGGAGTACACGAAAGCATTCTGTTTTGTTTAATTATTCGACCTGGAAGCACAGTTGCCTGCCACTTGACTGTGAGTGCTGTGCCATGCATTTAGAACATAGAACAAAAGGAGGCCATTCAGTACAGAAGGAGGTCATTCAGCCCATCGTTCCTGCACCGGCCGAATAAGCTATCCACCCAAACTAATCCCACCTTCCAGCACCTGGTCCATAGCCCCGCAGGTTTCAACATCTTAGGTGCAGATCCAGGTACCTTTTAAAAGATTTGAGGGTCTCTGCCTCCACCACTGATCCTGGCAGTGAATTCCAGACACCCGCTACCCTCTGGGTGAAAAGGTTTTTCCTCATGCCCCCTCTAATCCTTGCACCAACACCTTAAATCTGTCGGTCCCCTATTAACCGACCTCCCTGCCAGGGAAAACAGGCCCTTCATAATTTTGTACACCTCAATCAAGTCACCCCTCAGCCTCCTCAATTCCAGGGAAAACAACCCCAACCTATCCAATCTTTCCTCATAGCTGCAACCAGTAAGCCCTGGCAACATTCTTGTAAATCTCCTCTGTACTCTCTCCAGAGCAATTATGTCCTTCCTGTAATGTGGTGACCAGAACTGCATGCAGTACTCCAGCTGTGGCCTAACCAGCATTTTAAACAGTTCCAGCATCAGATCCCTGCTTTTGTCCTCTATAGCTCGGCCAATAAAGGAAAGCATTTCATATGCCTTCTTCACCACTCTATCTACCTGTCCTGCCACCTTCAGGAACCTGTGGACATGCAGTCCAAGGTCTCTCACTTCTTCTACCCCTCTCAATCTCCACCTGTTTATTGTATATTCCCTTGCTTTATTTGTCCTCCCCAAATGCATTACCTCACACTTCTCTGGATTGAATTCCATTTGCCACTTTTCCGCCCACTCAACCAAAACATTGATATCATTCTGGAGTCTACGACTCTCCTCCTCACTATTAACTACATGGCCAATTTTTGTGTCATCAGCAAATTTCCCAATCATACCTCCCACATTTAAGTCCAAATCATAATATATACCACCAACAGCAAGGACCTAATACTGAGCTTTGTGGAACACCACTGGAAACCGCTTTCCATTCACAAAAACATGTGTCGACTACTACCATTTGTTTCCTGTCCCGAAGCCAATTCTGGATCCAACCAGCCACATTCCCCTGTATTCCATGGGCTTTCAATTTAAAGACCAGTCTGCCATGTGGAACCTTGTCAAATGCCTTACTAAAATCTATGTAAACCACACCGCACTACCCTCATCAATCCTCCTTGTTACTTCCTCTAAAAACTCAATCAAGTTAGTAAGACATGACCTTCCCTTAACAAATCCATGCTGACTATCCCTGATTATTCTGTGCCTTTCTAAGTGATAGTTTATCCTGTCCCTCAGAATAGATTCTAACAATTTACCCACCACCGAGGTCAGACTGACTGGCTTATAATTACCTGGCTTATCCCTCGCACCCTTTTTAAACAATGGTACAACGTTTGCAGACCTCCAATCATCTGGCACCTCGCTTTTATCTCGTGAGGATTTGAAGATGATCCTCAATGCATCCGTTATTTCATCCCTGGCTTCCTTTAGCAGCCTCGGATGCAAAACATCCAGTCCTGGCGATTTATCCACTTTCAGGGGTGTCAGACCCTCAAGCACTTCCTCTCTCGTTTTACTTGTCTGATATTTCACACTCCTCCTCTTTAACTGCAATGTCTGCATCAACCCTCTCCTTTGTGAAGACAGAGACAAAAAACTCGTTCAGAACCCTGCCCACATCTCCTGCATCCACGCATAAGTTCCCCTATATATTGCTGATAAGCCTTACCCTTTCCTTAGTTATGTGCTGATAAAACATCTTCAGGTTTTTTCCTTGATTTTACCTGCTAATAATTTTTCATGTCCTCTCTTTGCTTTTCTAATTTCCTTTTTTACTTCACCCCTGCACTTTCCATACTCCTCTAGGCTTTCTAATGTATTAAGATATTTGTGATCACCATAAGCTTTTTTTTTACTTTAACTTACCCTGTAAGCTTCTAGATAACCAGGGGGCTCTAGATTTGGCAGTACCACCCTTTATCTTTGTGGGGACATGCCTACACTGTGCCTGTAGTATCTTGCTCTTGAATGCCTCCCACTGGTTTGCCACTGATTTTTCTTCAAGAATCTGTATCGAGTCCACCTTTGCCAGATCACCTCTCAGTTTTGTAATATTTGCCTTCCCCCAATTTAGAACCTTTGCTTCTATTTCATCATTGTCCTTTTCCATGATTATGCTAAAACTAACTGTATTATGGTCACTATCTCCAAAATGGTCACCCACTGTTACTTCATGTACTTGCCCAGCTTCATTACCGAAAACTAAATCTAGAATTATGCCCCCTCTCGTTGGGCTTGTTATTTGCTGGCTAAAAAGGTTCTCTTGAATGCAGTTCAAGAATTTTGTGCCCCTCTGTACCCTTCACAATGTTTGTATCCCAGTCGATATTGGGGTAGTTGAAATCCCCAACCATCACTTCCCTAAAGTTATTGCACTCAGAAATTTGCCTACATATTTGTTCCTCTATTTCCCTCTCACTATTTGGGGGTCTATAGTACACTCCCAGTAACGTGGCTGCCCCCTTTTTATTTCTGAGCTCTGCCCATATGGCCTCGTTTGATTCATTGAGCATATCATCCCTCCTCAAAGCTGTTATTGGTCACTTGACTAATAATGCTACACCGCCCCCCCCCTTTTTTATCTCCCCCTATATCACGCCTGAATACTGTAAATCCAGGGATGATGTGCTGCCATTCTTGCCCCTCCTAAAGCTGTTTCCGTTATAGCAATGATATTGTGTTGCCATGTGTCTATCTGTGATCTCAACTCATCTGTTTTATTTACTATACTCTTTGCATTTAAATAAATACCCTTTAACACTGCCAAATTCCTGTGTTGCACACTTTTTAACTTTTTCTTCTTCTGTATTTTAGAATCCCTGGCCAATTTTGCTAATTTTCTGTGTCCTATTCCCTGCCCTGAAATTGTCCTATCTAAGACTATGCTCAGGTTCCCATCCCCCTGCCAATCTAGTTTAAACCATCCCCAACAGTACTAGCAAACCTTCCTGCAAGAATATCTGTCCCAGTCCTGTTCAGGTGCAGACCATCCATCTTATACAGGTCCCACCTACCCCAGAACTGGTCCCAATGCCCCAGAAACCTGAAGCCCTCCCTCTTGCACCATCTCTCCAGCCACGCAGTCATCTGGTGTATTTTCTTAATACTAAACTTACTAGCACATGGCCTTGGGAGTAATCCGGAGATTATTACCCCTTTTGTCCTGCTTGCTTATCTCTTTCCCAACTCCCTAAACTCAGCCTGTAGGACCCTATCCCTCTTTCTTGCTATATCGTTGGTCCCAATGTGGACCACGACCTCCGACAGTGCACCCTCACCCTCCAGAATTCATTTGGTGAACTAGCTAACAGGTCTAGGCTTTCAGTAGTGGCAAGTGCTTTAAAGAGTTCTTGATTTGCTTTTTTCTTGTCGAAATCATGTTGTGGACATCTGATTAAAAGTGCAATCTCCTGTCTGCTTTTTAAAATGCTTTAGAAAACTGATTTTGAAAGGATTTTGTGCTGTGTCTAGCACTTAGGATAACCATCATGATTGATCTTGTGTTTCTTTGTTGCATTTCATATACTGGTGTACCATTGCTGTTTTAGTGGGAAATACAATGCACAAATATCTTTCAGTGTGACAGGTGCTGGCGATTGGAGCTGACCAGTAACTACTGAAGTTGTATGCCAAGTGCGTGAAATCTGATATCCCATTGCAGCTTCCTGGCTGCAGGATTTCATGCTCATTGGCTGAAACCATCAGCCTGATAATCTGGTCCTGAATCGTGTAATGTAAGTGGTGACACCCACTGATCACATTGGATATGAAACATTCTCTGAACAGGGAAATGGAGGAAGCAGAAAGTATTGATTCATTCAAATGTAAATTAGATTTCATAAGATAACATTTTGGGGTACAATATATGAGTAATATGAGACATGATGTCTTAAATATGGCATGCTTCAGGGAACAGGTGACTTTGATCTTGCAGTTCCCAAAACTTTCCACGGGTTTTCCTGACCTTGGTGTACAGGCACAATTTCAAATTATGTGGATGATATGAAACTTAGATGCATTGTGAACTGTGAGGAGGATAGTGTAGAACTTCAAAGGGACATAGACTAGTTGGTCTAGAATGGGCAGACTAGTTGGTCTAGAATGGGCGGACAAGTGGCAGATGAAGTTCAATACGGAGAAATGTGAAGTAATTCATTTTGGTAGGAAGAAAGCGGAGAGATAATATAAAATAAAGGGTAGAACAGGAGCAGAGGGACCTGGGGTATATGTGCATAAGTTATTGAAGGTGGCAGGACCGGTTGAGAGAGCGGTTAATAAAGCATATAGTATCCTGGGCTTTATTAATAGGGGCATAGAGTACAAGAGCAAGGAGGTTGTGTTGAACTTGTATAAGACACTAGCTCAGCCTCAGCTGGAGTATTGCCTCCAGTTCTGGGTTCTGCACTTTAGGAACGATGTGAAAGCATTGGAGAAAGTACAGAAACGATTGACAAGAATGGTTCCAGGGATGAGGAACTTCAGTTATGAAGATAGATTGGAGAAGTTAGGACTGTTTTCCTAACACCCAGCTCTGCCTCACCATCACCTCTACCTCACCACCAGCTCTCTCAACCCCTCTATCCCTCTGATTTGTCACTGTGCTTGTCTGGCGTCCAATGTTGGAAGAGCAGACATTTTCTCCAATTAGACATCGGAAAGATTGAAATCGTTTTCTTTGATCTCGAGCACAAACTCTGTTCCCTAGTCACTGACTCCAGTCACTGTTGTAATGTAGGAAATACGGCAACCAATGTGCGCACAGCAAGCTCCACCAATGTGATAAAGACCGGGTAATCTGTTTTTATTGATGTTGATTGAGGGATAAATTAGAGAACAGAGGGCTGAGAGGAGATTCGATAGAGGTATTCAAAATCATGAGGTGTCTGGACAGAATAGAAAGGGAAAAACTGTTCCCACTTGTGAAAGGATTGAGAAAGAGAAGGCACAGATTTAAGATAATTGGCGGAAGAAGCAAAAGTGACATGAGGAAGAACATTTTCATGCAGCAAGTGGTTAAAGTCTGGAACGTATTGCTTAAGAATGTAATGGAGGCAGGTTCAATTGAAGCATTCAAAAGGGATCTAGATTGTTATCTGAAAAGGAAGAATGTTCAGGGTTACGGGGAGCAGGCGGGGGAATGGCACTAGGTGAATTGCTCATTCGGAGAGCTGGTGCAGACAAGATGGGCCGAATAGCCGCCTCCTGCACTGTAACAGTTCTGTGATTTTATGATTCTGAAGTGTCAGCCTAGATTTTTGTGCTCAAGCTGCCGGAGTGGGCCTCGACACCACAACAAGAGAGCCTCGGCTGATACTTAATCAGTCCTCATGCATGCAAGTTGTAGGACAGTTATGTCCCAGTTAACCATGGACCGGTTAGCCTTTCAACTGGGGACAAACTGTTAGAATCCATAATGCAAGATAAAATTAGTGACCATTTAGAAATACAAAGTTTCTACAAAGAATGACAGCATGGATTTGAGAAGTGGGAAAGCTAATTGGAATGCAAATAATATAATGTATATGGATTTTCAGAACATGTTTGATACAGTGTCACACTTTATATAAAAAAACATAAGCAATATGCTGTAAAAGGAAATGTAGCAGCATGAATAGAAAGGAAATAGTTGGTGTAAATGGATGTTGCCCAGACTGGAGAAGTGTTGAAGTGGCGTAGGTTATTATCAGGGAAGGTGGCCAGGTCAGGCAGGGGAGAGGAAGGACTGGGCCGGGGGGGTGGAGCTAGGCAAGGAGTGCCAGGCAAGGAATGGAGACAGAGAAGAGGGGCTGGGCCAAGGCGCAAGGTCAGTGGAATTTTGAGTTGTATTTGTGGGGAATTGTGATGATCTGAATTACTATTGGTTATCAAGTAGTGTATATATGAAAAGGAAATTTGTTCTGTGCATGTATTCTAGGCCCACAGTTACAAGGCCTGGCTGTACCTACAGTAACTCGCTCTGCTGGGGAAAGCTTTAGTTCCTCAATCGACTCCTATCCATCCAGTCGTAGTCAGAGAATCACCTGCAGTGGCTTCTCTGGAGTACCCCAAGGATCTATCCATGGGCCCCTCCTATTTCTCATCAAATGTTGCCTCTCAGAGACATCATCTGAAAACTCAATGTTCCACATGTTTGCTGGTGACACCCAGCTCTGCCTCACCATCACTTCTACCTCACCACCAACTCTCTCAACCCCTCTATCCCTCTGATTTGTCACTCTGCTTGTCTGGCATCCAATGTTGGATGAGCAAAAGTTTTCTCCAATTAGACATCAGGAAGATTGAAGCCCTTTTCTTCGATTTCGAGCACAAACTCTTCCCTGGCCACTGACTCCATCTCTCTCCCTGGCAACTCTCTGAGGTTGAATCACCTGTTCTCAGCTTTGGTATTGTATATGACCCTGAAATGAAGTTCCAACCACATGACACCCCAAAGCGCTTCACAGCCAATGAAGTACTTTGGAAGTGAGGTCACTATTGTAATGTAGAAAACATGCCAACCAGTTTGCACACAGCAAGCTCCCACAAACATCAGTGTGATAATAACCGGATAATCTGTTTTTATTGATGTTGGCTGTGGGATAAATATTGGCCAGGGCACTGGGGATAGCTCCCCAGCTCTTCTTCGAAATAGGGCCATGGGAGTTTTTTACATTTGCCTGAGAATGCAGGCGAGACCTCGGTTTAACATCTCACCCGATAGATGGCACCTCCGCAGACATATCCACGCCATCACCAAGGCCACTTCCTTCCACCTCTGTAATATCGCCTGTCTCAGCCTCTGCCTCTGGTCCTCTGCTGCTGAAACCCTCATCCATGTCTTTGTTATCTTTGGACTCGGCGATTTCAATCTTTCCCTGGGCGGCCTCCCACCTTGCACCGTCTGTAAACTTGAGCTTATTCAAAACTCTTGCCTGTATCATAACTCGTACGTCACTCTTGTTCGCCCATCACCCCTGTGCTTGTGACGTATATTGGCTCCCAGTCCAGCAACACTTTGATTTTAAAATTCTTATCCTTGTTTTTAAATCCCTCCATGGTCCCACCTCCTTATCTCTGTAACCTTCTCCAGTCCTACAAGCCACTTGGATCTCTGCCCTCCTCCAATTCTGGCCTCTTGCACATCCCTGATTTTAATCACTCTACCATTGGTGGCCATGCCTTCAGCTGCTTCAGACCTAAGCTCTGGAATTCCTCCCCTACATCTCTCTACCTCTGTAGTTCGCTTTCCTCCTTAAGGCGCTCTTTAAAACTGACCTCTTTGTCCAAGTTTTTGGTCATGTGTCCTAATATCTCCTCCTGTGGTTCTGTGTCAAATTTTGTTTGATAATACACCAGTGAAGTGCCTTGGGACATTTTACTACGTTAAAGCCACTATATAAATACAAGTTATTGTACTGCTTCAGCTTTGTTTTTCATCTGGACTTCAGGCTGTTAATTTCACTGAAGTTGGGAGTGGGACCAGGCTGTGTGGAAGATAAGAAAGACCAGGATGTTAAGTACAAAGTTCTCTGAATATACAAATAGATAAAGCATAAAAATAGCAACAATATTGTAGGTTTTATAAATATGGACATAGAGTACAAGAGTACAAGTCATGAAGAAAATTAAAATCATCACCAAGGTAGTGAGCAGAGAGGTTAGGAGAAATTTCTTTACAGAGAGTTGTTGGCGCTTGGAATGCTTTGCCACAGGCAGTGGTTCAGATAGCCTTTTTCTGTGCTGTGAACCTCCTGTAGTTTTACAGTGGATTCTCTGATCAGTAGCTACTATCTGGCCAGGGTGAGGTTGAGGACAGAGAAGAGCTGGTATCTGGCTGGTGGCCATGGAACTGGGAGAGGGGGGTGAAGAACAGAAATTGGGCAGAGAATTAAACTAGGGAGCCAAAATCTGGAGAGAGATTGGTAAACAGTTCATACATCTTGTTGTTAGTTGCGCTGCTAACTATTCTTTTTGTATGTGGACTTTTAATTTCAACTGGATATTAATCCTGTGTCTCTCTCTTCCACTAGAAGTTGCAGAACTTGAAGCAAACCTACCCAGTAAGTAAAACATTTATCTATTTCTTATAACCTTGACCTTAAAGTGACATTAAGAATACACTCACTGTGCTTAAATAAATAGAACTTTTTGTTGGACAGAGGGGATATTGCGAAGAGTGCTTTGAGGGCTACTGGGTTTGCAGGGGAGCGAAGTTGGGCACTGAGTTTACGGGGAGTGAAGTTGGGCACTGGGTTTGAGGGGAGCGAGGTTGGACACTGGGTTTGTGAAGAGTGAGGTTGGGCACTGGGTTTGCAGGGAGTGAGGTTGGGCACAGTTTGCGGGGTGTGAGGCTGGGCAGTGGGTTTACGGGGAGTGAGGTTGGGCAGTGGGTTTGAAGGGGATTGAGAGTTTTTGGACTGGGTTTCAAGGAGGCAGGTTCCTAGGGGTGAGTTTGGGGCTGGAAGACTGATTTTGAGAGATTCAGACATAGAGTTACGGGAAAGATGGGCACAAATTTTTTTTATTCATTTGTGGGATGTTGGCATTGCTCGCTAGGCCAGTATTTATGCCCATCCCTAATTGCCCTTGAACTGAGTGGCTCGCTAGGCCATTTCAGAGGGCATTAAGAGTCATTGATGTGGGTCTGGATTCACATTTAGGCAAGACCAGGTAAGGACGGCAGATTTCCTTCCCTAAAGGGGATTAGTGAACTGGATGGGTTTTTACAACAATCGATGATAGTTTCATGGCACCATTCATGAGACCAACTTTCAATTCCAGATTTTTTTGTAGTTAATTAATTGAATTTAAATTCCACCAGTGCCGTAGTGGGATTTGAACCGGTGTCCCCAGGACATTCGTCTGGCCTCTGGATTACTAGTTCTGTAACATTACCACTATGCCACTGTCTCCCCAACTCTCCAACTGACGTTTGTGAGGAATTTGCATCAAATAAAAGGGACATATAAGGCAAACAGAGGCCGATTATTTCCACTTGGGAAATCAGAAACACAATGCCAGGATCTGTGGGTAAAAAACATTTACAGAAAGAGGGGATTAAAAAGAACTTTTTCACAGAGATTTCTTGGAATGTGAAATGTTTGGAGCAAGTGATGATTGTAGCTAAAGCAATGACAGCATTCTGTAGAGACTGCATAATTACTGAAAGGTTATAAAAGGATCCACGCAGAAAGGATGATAATGGTGCTGAGTAAAACCAGCCTTCAAGGGGGACTTACATTTAGTTCAGAAAAACATTGCGGTCGGGGGGGATTTGAATGACTATTCCCTCTGCTGAAATTTCCAATTTACAATTACCAGATAACCAAGATAACACGAACAATGAGGTTTGTGAAATAAAAATAGAAATTGTTGGAATTTGTCAGCAGGTCTGACAGCATCAGTGGAGAGAGAAACAGAGTTAACGATCGGGATTTTATCTGGGCGACGGGAGTCTCGACCTCCAGCGAAACGCTACCGAGAACCCTGCGTCACCCCTTCTGTTTTTTTTACAACTATCGACAATGGTTTTTAATTACAGATTTATTAATTGAATCCAAATTTCACCACCTGCCATGGTGTGAGTAGAACCCATGTCCCCAGAGAATTAGCCTGGGCTCTGGATTACTCGCCACCGCCTGGGACACAACAACACGTTTGCAGACTTTGGAGAGGATTGGGAAGTTGAGGAAAGCGAGGTTGGGGATAGGGTGACAGTTAGCAAGGACAGAGGGGGTGACGGGTGGTTTATTTGAAGGGAGGGATGGTAATGGCACTTTTGAAAGGGAGCATGACAGTACCTGAAAAGAAGGAACCATTTACAGTGTCAGCTAGCATGATGAGGTGAAGGAAATGGGTTGTCAGCAGGTTAGTGCGAATGGGGTCAAGGCACAGGAAGTGGATCGCGTGGAAAAGATCAGATCTAAGCTCTGCAGTCCTGCCGCATCCAGTTGTGAATGATGGTGGACAATTAAGCAACTAACAGGAGGAGGAGGCTCCACAAA
Organism: Heterodontus francisci; assembly: GCF_036365525.1. NCBI lineage: Eukaryota > Metazoa > Chordata > Chondrichthyes > Heterodontiformes > Heterodontidae > Heterodontus > Heterodontus francisci. Next base: position 114,915,977 of record NC_090377.1, read on the forward strand.
TATCCTCACCCTCAACAATGGGGGAGCCCAGCACATCAGTGCAAAAGACAAGGCTGAAGCATTTGCATCCATCTTCAGCCAAAAGTGCCGAGTGGATGATGCATCTCTGCCTCCTCCTGAGGTTCCCAGCATCACAGATGCCAGTCTTCAGCCAATTGATTCACTCCACATGATATCAAGAAATGGCTGAAGGCACTGGATACTACAAAGGCTATGAGCGCTGACAACTTGACAGCAATAGTACCGACGACTTGTGCCCCAGAACTAGCCGTGCCCCTAGCCAAGCTGTTCCAGTACAGCTACAACACTGGGATCTACCTGGACAATGTGGTAAATTGCCCAAGTATGCCCTGTGCACAAAAAGCAGGACAAATCCAACAAATTACAACTCTATCAGTCTATTCTCGATCATCAGCAAAGTGATGGAAGGTGTCGTCGACAGCACTATCAAGCGGCACTTGCTCAGCAATAACCTGCTCACTGACACTCAGTTTGGGTTCCAGCAAGGCCACTCAGCTCCTAACCTCATTACAGCCTTGGCCCAAATATGGATAAGAGAGCTGAACTCAAGAGGTGGGAGTGACTGTCCTTGACATCAAGGCAGCATTTGACCGAGTATGGCATCAAGGAGCCCTAGCAAAACTGAAGTCAATGGGAATCAGGGAGAAAACTCTCTGCTGGTTGGAGTCATACCTAGCACAAAGGAAGATGGTTGTGGTTGTTGGAGGTCAATCATCTCAGTCCCCGAACATCACTGCAGGAGTCCCTCAGGTAGTGTCCTAGGCCCAACCATCTTCAGCTGCTTCATCAATGACCTTCCCTCCATCATATGGTCAGAAATAGGGATGTTCGCTGATTGCACGATGTTCAGCACTATTTGCGACTTCTCAGATACTGAAGCAGCTCGTGTTGATATGCAGCTAGACCGGGACAACATCCAGGCTTGGCCTGATAAGTGGCAAATAATACTCATGCCACACAAGTGCTGGGCAATGATCATCTCAAACAAGAGAGAATCTCACCATCTCCCCTTCATGATCAATGCTATTACCATCGCTGAATCCCCTGCTATCAATGAAACTGAACTGGAGTAGCCACTTAAATACTGTGGCTACAAGAGCAGGTCAGAGGCTGGGAATTCTGCAGCGAGTAACTCCCCTCTCGTCTCCCCAATGTCTGTCCACCATCTACAAGGCACAAGTCAGGGGTGTGATGGAATAATTTCCACTTGTCTTGATGGGTGCAGCTCCAACAACACTCAAGAAGCTCGACACCATCCAGGACAAAGCAGCCCACTTGATTGGCACCCCATCCACCACCTTCAATATTCACTCCCTTCACCACCGATGCACAGTGGCAGCAGTGTGTACCAGCTACAAGATGCAGTGCAGCAACTCACCAAGGCTCCTTCGACAGCAACTTCCAAACCTGTGACATCTACCACCCGAAGGACAAGGGCAGCAGAAGCATGGGAACACCACCACCTGCAAGTTCCCCTCCAAGCCACGCACCATCTTGACCTGGAATAATATCGCCGTTCCTTCACTGTCCTTAGGTCGAAATCCTGGAACTACCTTCCTGACAGCACTATGGTTGTACCTACACCACAAGCACTGCAGCAGTTCAAGATGGCGGCTCACCACCACTCAAGGGCTTTTAGGGATGGGCAATAAATGCTGGCCTAGCCAGCAATGCCCACGTCCCATGAACGAATAAAAGAAAAATAAGTTTGGATAGGACATGGGATGGGGTTAGGGATGGTGGGTGGTGTGGACATAAGAGGGAAACTAGAGAAATATGTAGGTTCAGGTTAGTGCAAGCTGGAACCTTAAGAGAGATTTGTCTTGGTGGACAAAGGGTAAGGGAAGCAGCAAAAGTGTCTGAACAGATGATGTGAACCTTTGTGACAAAGAAGTCTATGAGCTCCTCACGCTTCTTATTGGAGATGAGGGTGGCGGAAGCAAGGAAGAGGGGTTTTATGGAACATGGTTGATAGTGGAGAAAAGAAGCTGAGGGTTGTCTTTGCTCTCTCCAGGATGATCCCAGAGTAGTAAGCAATTTTTCAAGAGAAGAGAAGGGCCTGATGGCGCTTCATGCGGTCCAGCCAGATCTGGTGAAGCATGTCTAAACCATTGTCCTGCAGATAGTCAAATCTACATGCCTTGGTCTTGAGGGAGCGAAGATGGGGGCATGCCAGTGGAAATGACCAGAGTGGGAAAGGGTACAGACTTTACTGAGGACAAAGGCATCAAAGGATAGAGATGGGAGAGCAGATTCACAGCTGCTGAAGTATCGTTCTGAATGAATGAGCTGGCAGCTGGAAAGTGCAACTGTAAGTGGCTTGGGGGAAAGCTTTTCCGGGATGGATGCAGAACAAAGTGGAGTTGTAACTTGACTAGGGGCCAAGAACTAGGGGTCACTGTTTAAAAATAAGGGGTCACCCATTTAAGACAAAGATGAGGAAAACTTAGAGGGTCATGAGTCTTTGGAACTTTCTTTCTCAAAAGGCGGTGGAAGCAGAGTCTTTGAATATTTTTAAGGCAAAGGTAGATAGATTCTTGCTAAGCAAGGGAGTTGAAGGTTATCGAGGGTAGGTGGGAATGTGGCGTCGAGGTTACAATCAGATCAGACATGATCTTATTGGACGGCGCAGCAAGCTACTCCTGCTCCTAATTTGTATGTTCGTATGTATGGTCGTTAAGGGGATATGGGTAGTGAGAGATAGAAGGAAGTGATCGGAAATTGCCTTGTCTGTGACTGAGGCCATGGCAGTAGAGAGGACACGTGAGATGGCGGGGTTGAGGGGGTGGCTGTGAATATAAGTCGGAGATATGGTCAAGCATAATATATTTCTTCTGCTTGGGTCAATGCCTATCTACTTCAAGAACAAGAAATTGCAGAGCTCTATGTTGCCATGATGCTTATATTTTTATACTTTAAATAATGTGCATGCATTTCTGAGGTGACATTTTTACTTCTGCTAATTTCTGTCATCCTGTACCTTCTTCTTCTTTGGGCCTCCTTATCTCGAGAGACAATGGATACGCGCCTGGAGGTGGTCAGTGGTTTGTGAAGCAGCGCCTGGAGTGGCTATAAAGGCCAATTCTGGAGTAACAGGCTCTTCCACAGGTGCTGCAGAGAAATTTGTTTGTTGGGGCTGTTGCACAGTTGGCTCTCCCCTTGCGCCTCTGTCTTTTTTCCTGCCAACTACTAAGTCTCTTCGACTCGCCACAATTTTACCCTGTCTTTATGGCTGCCCGCCAGCTCTGGCGAATGCTGGCAACTGACTCCCACGACTTGTGATCAATGTCACACGATTTCATGTCGCGTTTGCAGACGTCTTTATAACGGAGACATGGACGGCCGGTGGGTCTGATACCAGTGGCGAGCTCGCTGTACAATGTGTCTTTGGGGATCCTGCCATCTTCCATGCGGCTCACATGGCCAAGCCATCTCAAGCGCCGCTGACTCAGTAGGGTGTATAAGCTGGGGATGTTGGCCGCTTCAAGGACTTCTGTGTTGGAGATATAGTCCTGCCACCTGATGCCAAGTATTCTCCGAAGGCAGCGAAGATGGAATGAATTGAGACGTCGCTCTTGGCTGGCATACGTTGTCCAGGCCTCGCTGCCGTAGAGCAAGGTACTGAGGACACAGGCCTGATACACTCGGACTTTTGTGTTCCGTGTCAGTGCGCCATTTTCCCACACTCTCTTGGCCAGTCTGAACATAGCAGTGGAAGCCTTACCCATGCGCTTGTTGATTTCTGCATCTAGAGACAGGTTACTGGTGATAGTTGAGCCTAGGTAGGTGAACTCTTGAACCACTTCCAGAGCGTGGTCGCCAATATTGATGGATGGAGCATTTCTGACATCCTGCCCCATGATGTTCGTTTTCTTGAGGCTGATGGTTAGGCCAAATTCATTGCAAGCAGACGCAAACCTGTCGATGAGACTCTGCAGGCATTCTTCAGTGTGAGATGTTAAAGCAGCATCGTCAGCAAAGAGGAGTTCTCTGATGAGGACTTTCCGTACTTTGGACTTCGCTCTTAGACGGGCAAGGTTGAACAACCTGCCCCCTGATCTTGTGTGGAGGAAAATTCCTTCTTCAGAGGATTTGAACGCATGTGAAAGCAGCAGGGAGAAGAAAATCCCAAAAAGTGTGGGTGCGAGAACACAGCCCTGTTTCACACCACTCAGGATAGGAAAGGGCTCTGATGAGGAGCCACCATGTTGAATTGTGCCTTTCATATTGTCATGGAATGAGGTGATGATACTTAGTAGCTTTGGTGGACATCCGATCTTTTCTAGTAGTCTGAAGAGACCACGTCTGCTGACGAGGTCAAAGGCTTTGGTGAGATCAATGAAAGCAATGTAGAGGGGCATCTGCTGTTCACGGCATTTCTCCTGTATCTGACGAAGGGAGAACAGCATGTCAATAGTCAACTGGACCCATACTGTGTGACACTTGCCCATGGCAAAAAGTGAGGTTTGGGTCACGTGTTATTCAGATTTACAAAGTGATAATCTGAAGTTGATTAAATGGAAATAGTCCGTGCAGTATTTGCATGTGTTTGATCAAACAGAGATCCAATGTTACTGAGATCAGAATTACCCCTGGGTCACGGAATGACTCTGAGCCTCCCTATCCCAGGGAGTTCCTGTGGTAATACGATGAAGTTCTTACTAATTTCCACATGAGCTTTCCTATGTTATAAACATCTGATTGCAATTTAAGAATAATTTGCTGCTATCTTGCTCAGTGTCTTGCGTCAGTTGAACAGATGGAAACTATTAGTTACTTTCTTATTCCACCCTCTGCAAATATACTTCTTTTAGTCCTTGTGTAGTCATGCTGTTCATCCACATGTACTTTACAGAATTATTCACAGTGGTATTAGGAAAATACCTCATTTAAATCTGCTTATTGCACCAAATTATAGTTTTCCCTTCTAAATTTTGGTCCTTGTTATCCTTCTCATCATCAAATGAGGCCATATGGGTGAGATCAGAAATAAAAAAGGGGCAGCCACACTACTAGGAGTGTAATATAGATCTTCAAATAGTGAGAAGGAGATAGAGGAACAAATATGTAGGAAAATATCTGAGTGCAAAAACTATGGGGCAATAATAGTTGGGAATAATATCAACTGAGATACAAACAGTGTGAAGAGCACAGAGGGCACAGAATTCTTGAACTGCATTCAAGAGAACTTTTTTAGCCAGCACATAACAAGCCCAACGAGAGGGGGTGCAATTCTAGATTTGGTCTTCGGTAATGAAGCTGGGCATCTGGATGAAGTAGCAGTGGGTGACCATTTTGGAGATAGCGACCATAATACAGTTAGTTTTAGGACAAAGGTAAAACAGGAGTAAAGGTTCTAAATTGGGGGAAGGAAAATTTTACAAAACTGAGAGGTGATCTGGTGAAAGTAGAGTGGATACAGCTACTTGAAGGAAAGTCAGTGGCAAACCAGTGGGAGGCATTCAAAAGCGAGATTCTACAAGCACAGTGTAGGCATGTCCCCACAAAGATAAAGGGTGGTACGGCCGAATCTAGAGCCCCTGGTTATCTAGAAGCTTACAGGGTAAGTTGAAGCAGAAAAAGAAAGCTTATGACAATCACAAAAAACTTAATACTTTGGAAAACTTAGAGGAGTATAGAAAATGCAGGGGTGAAGTAAAAAAGGAAATTAGAAAAGCAAAGAGAGGACATGAAAAATTATTGGCAGGTAAAATCAAGGAAAACCCAAAGATGTTTTATCAGTACATTAAGAACAAGAGGATAACTAAGGAAAGGGTAAGGCCTATCAGAGATGTACAAGGGAATTTACACGTGGATGCAGAAGATGTGGGCAGGGTTCTTAATGAGTTTTTTGTCTCTATCTTCACCAAGGAGAGGGTTGATGCAGACATTGTAGTGAAAGAGGAGGAGTGTGAAATATTAGATATGATGAGCATAATGAGAGAGGAAGTACGAGAGGGTTTGACATCCTTGAAAGTGGATAAATTGCCAGGGCTAGATGCCTGCATCCCAGGTTGTTAAAGGAAGCCAGGGAGAAAATAGTGGATGCGCTGAGGATCATCTTCAAATCCCCACTGGAAAAGGGTGAGGTGCCAGATGATTGGAGGTCTGCGAACGTTATACCATTGTTTAAAAAGGGTGCGAGGGATAGGCCAAACAATTATAGGCTGGTCAGTCTGACCTCGGTGGTGGGTAAATTATTAGAATCAATTCTGAGGGACAGAATAAACTGCCACTTAGAAAGGCACGGATTAATCAGGGATAGTCAGTATGGATTTGTTAAGGGGTCATGTCTTACTAACTTGATTGAGTTTTTTGAGGAAGTAACAAGGAGGATTGATGAGGGTAGTGCAGTGGATGTGGTTTACCTGGATTTTAATAAGGCATTTGACAAGGTCCCGCATGGCAGACTGGTCAGAAAAATAAAAGCCCATGGGATACAGGAGGATGTGGCAGGTTGGATCCAAAATTGGCTCAGTGAGAGGAAACTAAGGGTAGTAGTTGACGGATGTTTTTGTGAATGGAAAGCGGTTTCCAGTGGTGTTCCACAGGGCTCAGTATTGGGACCCTTGCTGTTTGTGGTATATATTAATGATTTGGACTTAGTTTGGGAGGCATGATTGGGAAATTTGCTGATGACACAGAAATTGGCCGTGTCATTGATAGTGAAGAGGATAGCAGTAGACTCCAGAATGTCATGCAGACCCTCACTTGCCAAGAAAGAGGACTATTAATTTTGCCACATGAAGATTTCTTTTAAACTGTTACTGGAGTGAAGAAAGAACTGGTTAAAAAAACCCACGATGGATCCTTGGCTGGAGAGACATTTTTGCATATTAACAGACAGTACTTGGAAAGGACAAAGGGGCAACTCTGTGCTCCAATTTAATCCACAATGGACTTTTGATTATCAGATGTTGAGGGTGGAGGAGCTTGCATTCCAGGCTAACTGCTAAGATGGCCGAGTACACAAACAGAAGTGGTCACATGACTAACCTGCTGGACCACCTGAGTTTTTTTTTTGAATTTGAACTTGCCACAGAGTTTTGAACTGGCAGAAAGCTCCTGGATTGAGAACATCTCTCTCCTGTCTGCTCTCATCTCTTGCTCACTGGCTTTGGAATCCATTGAAGACACATGAACCCCAAGAGAAAAATGTCTCCTACAGTGAACAAGGTTTAAGAAGAATGCTGGGCCCCAACGAAAATTAAGAATTACCTACAAAAGGACTCTACAGTGAGCTCAAAGCACAGTAACAAGAAACTCTTCAGATATTGCCTCAAACTTCACTACTTTTTTTTCCTGCTCTTTTCTTTCTCTATTTGCATGTGCGTATCGCGTATGCATGCTAGCGTGGGGTGCGGCGTGTATCCTTAGGCATTAACCGAATTAGAGTTTAAGTTTTAATAAATTTCACTTTTCTCCTTTAAACCTAAGAAAGCCTGTTTGTGCTCATTTCTTTGCCTTATAATTGGAAAGCGGTGAACAAGGATTCACCAAGGGGGAGCTCAAAACACTGTGTTTAAAATAAAACCCTGTTACAGTAAGACCAGGTGAAGGCTGAAAGGGACCCTTAGACACCTTTCTCACCTCGTCATAACAAGAATGATATCAATGGTTTGGTTGAGTGGGCAGAAAAGTGGCAAATGGAGTTCAATCCAGAGAAGTGTGAGGTAATGCATTTGGGGAGGGCAAACAAAGCGAGGTAATACACAATAAACAGGTGGATATTGAGAGGGGTAGAAGAAGTTAAAATCCTTGGGGTGCATGTCCACAGGTCCCTAAGGGTGGCAGGGCAGGTAGATAGAGTGCTGAAGAAGGCATATGGAATGCTTTCCTTTATTGACCGAGGTACAGAATGCAAAAGCAGGAATGTAATGCTGGAACTGTATAAAATGCTGGTTAGGTCACAGCTGGAGTATTGTGGACAGTTCTGGTCACCGCATTACAGGAAGGACATAATTGCTTTGGAGAGAGTACAGAGGAGATTTACAAGAATGTTGCCAGGCTTGAAAGGTGCAGCTATGAGGAAAGATTGGATCAGCTACGGTTGTTTTCCTTGGAACAGAGGAGGCTGAGGGGAGGCTTAATTGAGGTGTACAGAATTTTGAGGGGCCTAGATAGAGTAGATAGGAAGGACCTTTTTTCCCTCGCGGAGAGGTCAGTTACCAGGGAGCACATATTTAAGATGATTGGTAGAAGGATTAGAGGGGGCATTAGGAAAAACTTTTTCACCCAGAGGGTGGTAGGTGTCTGGAATTCGCTGCCAGGAACGGTGGTGGAGGCAGAAACCCTCAACTTATTTAAAAGGTACTTGGACCTGCACCTGAAGTGTTGTAACCTGCAAGACTACGGACCAGGTGCTGGAAGATGGAATTAGATTGGGCGGCTGGATTTTTCAGCTAGTGCAGACACAGTGGGCTGAATGGCCTCCTTCTGTGCCGTAATATTCCTATGGTTTTGTGGGTCGCCGGAAGGTGCTGACACATGCTGGGGTACAGTTCAATCGCTTCCCTTCTCCAGAAGTTGCTGACTCATGCTGGGGTACAGTTCCATGGCTGTTATTGCCCTCCAATGCATCACACGTGTTACCAATCTTCAACTCGAAGTCCCGACAGCAGCGGTTGATAGGATATTCCACTACAGGAGGAGCCACAACTGTGTTCAGTCATGCTGCTACTGGTGTCAACACATGCATGTCCCTACTGGGTCACTGGGTGGTGAACAGGAGCGGGAACACTAGCCGTGATATTTTTCTCCTTATCCCGGGGGACAGTGAGGCCACTTATAACTCCACATCTGTCTGGCTGAGATCAGCTGATTAAGCAAAGCCCGAGGATAACATGGCACCATGCTGGGCTGTTTAGCTCAGAGGTTCCTTCACACAAGTTCTGTGCATTCAGTTCAGGGCAATCATTCCAGGTTAAGTAGCTGCATAATGCCCAGATATGTCATCACAGCCATTGTAAGCTTCATGCTGATACATAGATCCAGATGGTTACAATCCAAAGTCCCTGAGAATCCTGGAATCTTGCCATCCTGTAAAGTTCCACAGCGGCCGTGTTGCTGCTGGTTGTCCTTAAAGAAGATGGAATTATTTGTTTGGTAAAGCAAGTCATTGTCGCTTTCTCAACCTTGTGGTTGATGTTGCCAGTGCTGAATGGTCTAATGCTCCTCTTTTTTCTTTTTCTTTTCTTTTGGGCCTCCTTATCTCGAGAGACAATGGATACGCGCCTGGAGGTGGTCAGTGGTTTGTGAAGCAGCGCCTGGAGTGGCTATAAAGGCCAATTCTGGAGTGACAGGCTCTTCCACAGGTGCTGCAGAGAAATTTGTTTGTTGGGGCTGTTGCACAGTTGGCTCTCCCCTTGCGCCTCTGTCTTTTTTCCTGCCAACTACTAAGTCTCTTCGACTCGCCACAATTTAGCCCTGTCTTTATGGCTGCCCGCCAGCTCTGGCGAATGCTGGCAACTGACTCCCACGACTTGTGATCAATGTCACACGATTTCATGTCGCGTTTGCAGACGTCTTTATAGCGGAGACATGGACGGCCGGTGGGTCTGATACCAGTGGCGAGCTCGCTGTACAATGTGTCTTTGGGGATCCTGCCATCTTCCATGCGGCTCACATGGCCAAGCCATCTCAAGCGCCGCTGACTCAGTAGTGTGTATAAGCTGGGGGTGTTGGCCGCTTCAAGGACTTCTGTGTTGGAGATATAGTCCTGCCACCTGATGCCAAGTATTCTCCGAAGGCAGCGAAGATGGAATGAATTGAGACGTCGCTCTTGGCTGGCATACGTTGTCCAGGCCTCGCTGCCGTAGAGCAAGGTACTGAGGACACAGGCCTGATACACTCGGACTTTTGTGTTCCGTGTCAGTGCGCCATTTTCCCACACTCTCTTGGCCAGTCTGGACATAGCAGTGGAAGCCTTACCCATGCGCTTGTTGATTTCTGCATCTAGAGACAGGTTACTGGTGATAGTTGAGCCTAGGTAGGTGAACTCTTGAACCACTTCCAGAGCGTGGTCGCCAATATTGATGGATGGAGCATTTCTGACATCCTGCCCCATGATGTTCGTTTTCTTGAGGCTGATGGTTAGGCCAAATTCATTGCAGGCAGACGCAAACCTGTCGATGAGACTCTGCAGGCATTCTTCAGTGTGAGATGTTAAAGCAGCATCGTCAGCAAAGAGGAGTTCTCTGATGAGGACTTTCCGTACTTTGGACTTCGCTCTTAGACGGGCAAGGTTGAACAACCTGCCCCCTGATCTTGTGTGGAGGAAAATTCCTTCTTCAGAGGATTTGAACGCATGTGAAAGCAGCAGGGAGAAGAAAATCCCAAAAAGTGTGGGTGCGAGAACACAGCCCTGTTTCACACCACTCAGGATAGGAAATGCTCCTCACAGACACTGGAAGTGCCAAGGCTTTGGCTACAGCTCACTTTGCAGCATGTGATACCAGTCCATTGCAGCCTTATTTGTGAATCTAAGGCACTGCCCCTCTGTCAGACAGGCATGTGCATCTCCCTCTGTAAATGTGGTCACAGGGTACTAGTAAATAAAGCACGGCTACCCGACCAGACCCGACATGTGTCGGGTTCGGGTCGGGTCTCTCTTCCGGGTCCGGCATTCGGGGTCGGGTCGGACATGGACACAGTGCTGCCTTTCTCAGGAAGGGAAGTAATCTTCAAAATTAACTTTATTATGGTAGTCGGATCAGGTCAGGCGCAGGAAAAAAATCAAAGGACTCGGGCCCAGGTCGGGCTCGGGTTGGACGTGGTCAGGTGGGGCCCGGGTCGGGTTTCAATTTCATACCCAAGCAGGCCTTTACTAGTGAATGTGCCTTTCGTACAACCTGACCTGGTGAAGGGGCAGGGTGCATGAATGGGAGCTTAATATTCAGAGCAAAAGGCCTCTAGAAAGGATAGGGAAAGGAAGAGTAGCAGCGATATTGCGAAAAGACAATTTAACAGCAGTTGAAGCTGAGTGGGCAGTAGAAACACTCTGGTTAGAATTAAGAAACAGCAAAGGATGCAAGACTGGTGAGAGTTGTCTACAGACCTCCTGACAGCAATGATGCACTAGTGGGACGAATAGAGATCAGAGAAGCATGTAGCAAAAGCAAAGTGGTTATCAGGGAAATTTTAACTTAGACAGAAACTGAGGGATGCCAAGCAGCTCAAGTTATAAAGGATTTATAGAGTATATGCGGGACCATTTTCTGACAAAATATGTTTAAAAACTGACCAGAGAATAGGCCTTACCAGATTTAGTAATGGTAACAAGCCATGATTAATTAATAGTCTGAAAGTAAGAGAGCATCTTGCAGTGACCATAACATGATAGATTTTGGCACTAAGTTCAACGAGGAACTTGTTGCGGTACAGTGGCGCAGTGGTTAGCACCGTAGCCTCACAGCGCCAGGGATCCGGGTTCAGTTCTGGGTACTGCCTGTGTGGAGTTTGCAAGTTCTCCCTGTGACCGCGTGGGTTTCCACCGGGTGCTCCGGTTTCCTCCCACAGCCAATAGTGGGTATCTGGAATGAGCGCCTGAGGAGGTGGTGGAGGCAGGAACAGTAGCGACATTTAAGAGGCATCTGGACAGGTACTTGAATGAGCAAGGCATAGAGGGATATGGAATTAATGCAGGCAGGTGGGATTAGTATAGATAGGCATTATGGTCGGCATGGAAGCGGTGGTCCAAAGGGCCTGTTTCTATGCTGTACGACGCTATGACACTATAGGAATATGGAATTGGTGTAGGATTAGTGTAAAACGGGTGGTTGATGGTCGGCACAGACTCGGTGGGCCGAAGGGCCTGTTTCAGTGCTGTATCTCTAAACTAAACTAAACTAAACTAAACTATGACTTGCAGGTTGATAGGTAAATTGGCCATTGTAAATTGTCCCTAGTGTAGGTAGGTGGTAGGACAATGGTGGGGATGTGGTAGGGAATATGGGATTAATGTAGGATTAGTATAAATGGGTGGTTGAAGGTCAGCACAGACTCGGTGGGCCGAAGGGCCTGTTTCAGTGCTGTATCTCTCTAAGGAGAAAGATCCCACACAAATCAATGTTTTAAACTTGTTAGGGTGATTTCGAAGGAATGAGATGTTAAGCACATTAAACTGAGCTGAGCTGTAAACCTACAGAAAGCAGTGGGACGAATTCAAAGAATCATTTCCTGCAATATAAGGCCAATACATACCCCTAGGGAGAAAAACTTCCACTTGTACCTGATCAACAAGTGAGCAGGACATGTGCCTCATGGGCAAGATAAGCTAAGAGTGAGGGGAAATAGGGAAGCAGGACAAAGATGTGGGTTCAGGGCTAGAGCAGGGTGGAACCTTGGAGAAAGCTCAGCATGATGGGCAATGGGAAAGGAGGATGCAGCAGAGGCAGCTGAACAGACATTCTCAATTTTGGTGACATTGAAGTCCAAGAGCTCCTCGTGCTTGCTGTTGAAGGTGAGGGTGGAAGAGCAGGGGAGAGGGATTTAAGGAGACGGTTTTTAATGAAGAAGCTGGGGGTTATCTTTGCTCTCCAGGATGATACTGGAGGAGTGAGCAAGACCTTTATTTGGTCCAACCAGATGAATGGCAAAATCAGTTTGTGCAGAAATATGTTCAAGTCTGTGCCTCTTTGACTTGAAGAAGCAAAGATGGGCACCATTCCAGAGGGGAAATTCAGGGTGAGAGAGAGTAAGGGTTTTACTGGGGACACAGTTGTCACAGTCAGGTGAGGGAGTGATTGAACAGATCGACAGCTGCAGAAACATTGTGGCAAATGGAAGGCATCTGCTAGACATTTGGGAGATTTAAAGGATTGTAAAATTGTAACCGTTGGAAGTGACTTGAAGAGTTGTGTCCGGTAATTAATATTCAGGATTTTACTGGTACAGGAACATTGGCCATCCACAGAATTATGTAAGCGAGTGAGAGATAGGACTGACTGTATTACAGTGTGTGTTGAGCACGAAATTGGCATTGAACTTTCAAATAATACGCTTAGACCATTTGCGAATCAGTCACTGTGAGTGGAATGTCAGAGCAGGTAAACAGTGATGGGTTACATACGAACATGTGAATTAGGAGCAGGAGTAAGCCACTTGGCCCCTCAAGCCTGCTCCGCCATTCCGTAAGTTCATTGCTGAACTGATTGCGCACATTTCCACCTACCTCTGATAACCTTTCACCCCCTTGCTTATCAAGAATACTCTTGTACTCTAATTTTTCCCTCCTTATTAATCTTTTAGTCGTTCTTTGCTGCTTTTTATATTCTGTCCAATCTTCTGACCTGCATCCCATTTTTGTGCAATTACATACTTTTTCTTTAAGTTTGATACTATCTTTAACCTTTTTAGTTAACCACGGATGGTGGGTCCCCCCCTTGGAATTTTTATTTCTCGTTGGAATGTATCTATTCTGTTTATTCTGAAATATCCCCTTAAATGTCTGCGATTGTATCTCTGTTGACCTATTCCTTAACCTACTTTGCCAGTTAACTTTTGCTAGCTCTGCTTTCATGCCCACGTAATTGCCGTTATTTAAGTTTAAAATACTAGTCTTAGTCCCACTCTACTCTCCCTCAAACTGCTGTCAAGGCCTTTGCAGTATCCAGTGCCTTCAGCTGTTTCTTGATATCATGTGGAGTGAATTGGATTGTTTCCATTAGTCATTGAGACAGAAATAAAAAGCACAAGAATTCAAGATAATCACAAAAAGAATTTAAGGGCAGGCTAGAAAAAGAATCTGCACTCAGCGGGAGGTTAGAATGGAAAAAATCAGAGCACATGAATCCTTCCACAAGAGATACAATTGGTGGAAAAAGAATATTAAAGGCAACTGGAAGCAAGCAGAATATTGGGAGAAGGTTAGGTATCTGATGTGGAGGTGGATATCGGTGCACACTTTATGAGCCTACTGGTCTGTTTCTGTTCTGTAACAGTCTGTGACTTGATGAGCTGTTTCTGTACTGTAAGAGACTGAGAGTGAATGTTTTTTTTCTATCTGTGATTCGATGGGCTGTTTCTCTGATATAAATTACACATTGCACCTATGGTCACTTGAATGTATAACTTCATGTTTGAACTTTGTAACGAATGAGCCTTTTTTCCCTGTGATGTTTTGCTCTTGTAGCCTCTCTCCATGTATAATTAAAAATTAGTTTAATTTGGAGAATATGCCACCTTGTTTAGGTACAGATCAATCCCAGCTCAGACATGTCTGCGCCAGGTACCCAAGGAAGGGACCAAGGAATTCAAGTCAAATACAAGCATCTTTGTATATATATTCAGCAATTCTGTTTTAGTTATGAGATGTGAAGTCATAGAGTCATTATTATGGCACAGAATGAGGCTATTCTGCCCATCCAGTCCATGCCAGCTCTCTGGAGAGCAATCCAGTCAGTCCCATTCCTGCACTTCATCACCGTAGCCCTGCAAGTTTATTTCCCTCAAGTGCTCATCCATTTTCCTTTTGAAATCATTTCATCGTCTCTGCTTCCACCACCCTAGTAGGCAGCGAGTTTCAGGTCATTACCACTCGCCGCGTGCAAAATGTCTTCCCCACATCCTCCTACATCTCTTGCCCAGAACCTTAAATCTGCCCTAGTCCTTGTACCATCAACTAATGGGGACAGCATTTCTTTGTCTATCTTATCTAAACCTGTCATAATCTTGTTCCCATCTATCATATCATATCTCCCCTCATCCCTGGAACAAATCTGTAAATCTTCTGTGCACGCTCTGAAGGGCCCTCACATCCTTCCTAAAGTGTGGTGACCAGAACTGGATGCAATACTCTAGTTGGGGCCGAAACAGAGTTTTATAAAGGTTCAGCATAACTTCCCTGCTTTTGTACTCAATACATCTATTTATGAAGTCCAAAATCCCATATGCTCTGCTAACTACTTTCTCAATATGCCCTTCCACTCTCAAAGATCTATGCACATGCACCCCAATCCCTCTGTCCATGCATACTCTTTAGAACTGTACCAGTAAGTCTGTATTGTCTCTCCTGATCCCTCCTACCAAAATGCATCATCTCATACTTCTCTATATTAAATTCCATCTGCTGCTTGTCTGCCCAATCTGCTAGCTTATCTATGTTCTTTTGCAGTTGATTGGTATCATCCTCACTGTTTGATACACCTCCAAGTTTGGTATCGTCAACAAATTTTGAAATTTTACTCTATTTTTCAATATATATCAAGAAAAAGCAGTGGTCTGAGCACTGACCCTTGGGGAACACCACTGTCTACCATCCTCCAGCCTGAAAAACTACCATTTACCACAACTCACTGTTTTCTTAAGCCAGTTTTTTATTCAATTGGACACTGTCTCTCCTATTCCATGAGCCTCAATTTTGTTAACCAGCCTTTTTCTGGTACTTTGTCAAACACTTTCTTTAAATCCATATAGACAACATCCATTGCATTCCTTCATCAACCTTCTCCACTACTTCATAAAAATTCTATTAGATTAGTCAAACACAATCTGCCTTTTACAAATCCGTGTTGGCTCTCCTTAATTAATTCAAACCTCTCCAAAGGCCTGTTGATTTTTTTCACTTGATTATTGTTTCTAAAACCTTACCCTCCACTGATGTTAAACTGATTGGCCTATAGATACTAGGAATGTTCTTTTCTTGAATAAGGGTATCACATTTGCCACTTTGTAAACCTCCGGCATCTCCCCCACATCTAGGGAAGATTGGAAGATTGTGACAAGACCTTCTGCTATCTCCACCCACTTTCCTTAGAAACCTGAGATGCAAGCCATCCGGACAGGCAGCTTATCCACTCTAAGCATAGCCAACCTTTCTCGTACATCCTGCCTATCAATTTTCACCCCATCCGTTACTTCTGCCCTCGCCGCTTCTACTGATTAGTTTGTCAGTATTCTCTTCCTTAGTAAACACTGATGCAAAGTGCTTATTAAGTATTCTAGCCTTGCCCTGTGCCTCGAAGCAAGTATCACATTCTTTGTTCCGAATAGGATCCACCCTGCTTCATACTACTCACTTACTATTTACATGCAGGTAGAAGATTTTTGTGTTAACTGCCATTCAATTCTCATATTCTTTCTTTGCCAGTCTTATTTTTCTCTTCACTTCTCAACTTATTGTATTTGACCTGGTTCTTGCTTGAAGAATTCACCTGACCTGCCTCATACGTCCTTTATTTTTATGTCAGCATATTCTCTATCTCCCTATCATCCACATGTGCAGTTGATCATGCCCTGCACCTGAGGGAATCCTGCCATTGAGGCAAACCCCAAGGCCCTGTGTGCCTGACTGGCTGCAGCTGTGCTGAAAATAATAAAGTCTGATGCCCTTACAGAAAGTGCATCCGTCACCTGAGATATGTAGCTGTGAGCTGCCGATTGTAAGATTCCACATAAGTCAGCTACGGAGCACTGAAAAGAGCCCGAAGCTAGAAACTTCAAGGTTACTGTCAGCTTGACAGATACTGGCGTACGGTGTCCCTCTGCGCCTTGTGGCGTAAGAACGTCCTCCAGGAATGCGCACAAAACATCTGTCTAGATAGGAAAAGCCATTGGCGCCACTGCTGCTCCGACGTGGACGGGAAGCTGACCCTTTGGCGGTAGACTCGATCACCTTCTGGCCCTCCTGCTGATTGACCAGCATCTCTGCATCCATGTGACTATATGACTGCCTTTGTTGCTGCATCCGCTGCTCCTCCTCACCTCTGATAGGTAGCCGCCCATTATCAGAGACAGTGGCAGACACCAGGACCTCAGCTGACAAACTTTCCTTGCATCTTTATGGAAGAGACGTTCCCAATCACACTGCTCTGCATCATAAATGGCAGGTTGAGTGTACATAAGCTTCTGCTTGATGATTCCTCCTTTTAGACATATTTTCAAATGGCTGCCGCTTTAGTCAAAGGGTTACTGCTGGTGCAGACGCCTATTGTGCTTGGACGAGTGCTGACACAGTGTGGGGCCTGTGCACCTCTGGTAAAATGAGGCTCTTGTGCATATTAGAAACACCTTAATATCTGGGACTACATATCCACTTCACTTTACAATGACGTTTAGTTCATTAATTTGAGCTGGCTATTAAAGCCCTTCGCTTTGCAAGCTGGAACGTCAGAACTATGTGTCCTGGCCTGTCGGAAGACCTTACACAAATCAACGATTCTCGGAAGACCGCCATCATTAACAACGAGCTCAGTAGACTCAATGTAGACATTGCAGCACTTCAGGAGACTCGCCTCCCCGCGAGTGGATCTCTAGCAGAGCAAGACTACACCTTCTTCTGGCAGGGCAGGGATCCTGAAGAACCAAGACAGCATGGAGTGGGCTTTGCCATCAGAAACTCCTTGCTCAGCATGATAGAGCCTCCCTCAAATGGCTCGGAACGCATACTGTCCATCCGACTGCTCACCACCTCTGGTCCAGTACACCTACTCAGCATCTATGCTCCAACACTCTGTTCCGCACCTGAAGCTAAAGACCAGTTCTACGAGCAACTCCATAACATCATTAGCAGCATCCCCAACACCGAACACCTATTCCTGCTGGGGGACTTTAATGCCAGGGTTGGGGCCGACCATCACTCATGGCCCTCCTGCCTTGGGCGCTATGGCGTTGGAAGGATGAATGAGAACGGGCAGAGACTGCTTGAGTTGTGTACCTATCAGAACCTCTGCATCACCAACTCGTTCTTTCACACTAAACCCTGTCACCAGGTTTCATGGAGGCACCCAAGATCGCGTCGTTGGCACCAGCTAGACCTCATTGTCACAAGGCGAGCCACCTTAAACAGTGTTCAAATCACACGCAGCTTCCACAGTGCGGACTGCGACACCGACCGCTCCCTGGTGTGCAGCAAGGTTAGACTCAGACCAAAGAAGTTGCATCATTCCAAGCAGAAGGGCCACCCGCGCATCAACACTAGCAGAATTTCTCACCCACAGCTGTTACAAAAATTTCTAAATTCACTTATAACAGCCCTTCAAAACACTCCCACAGGGGATGCTGAGACCAAGTGGGCCCACATCAGAGATGCCATCTATGAGTCAGCTTTGACCACCTACGGCAAAAGTGCGAAGAGAAATGCAGACTGGTTTCAATCTCATAATGAAGAGCTGGAACCTGTCATAGCCGCTAAGCGCATTGCACTGTTGAACTACAAGAAAGCCCCCAGCGATTTAACATCCGCAGCACTTAAAGCAGCCAGAAGCACTGCACAAAGAACAGCCAGGCGCTGCGCAAACGACTACTGGCAACACCTATGCAGTCATATTCAGCTGGCCTCAGACACCGGAAACATCAGAGGAATGTATGATGGCATGAAGAGAGCTCTTGGGCCAACCATCAAGAAGATCGCCCCCCTCAAATCTAAATCAGGGGACATAATCACTGACCAACACAAACAAATGGACCGCTGGGTTGAGCACTACCTAGAACTGTACTCCAGGGAGAATGCTGTCACTGAGACTGCCCTCAATGCAGCCCTGCCTCTACCAGTCATGGATGAGCTGGACATACAGCCAACCAAATCAGAACTCAGTGATGCCATTGATTCTCTAGCCAGTGGAAAAGCCCCTGGGAAGGACAGCATTACCCCTGAAATAATCAAGAGTGCCAAGCCTGCTATACTCTCAGCACTACATGAACTGCTTTGCCTGTGCTGGGACGAGGGAGCAGTACCGCAGGACATGCGCGATGCCAATATCATCACCCTCTATAAAAACAAAGGTGACCGCGGTGACTGCAACAACTACCGTGGAATCTCCCTGCTCAGCATAGTGGGGAAAGTCTTTGCTCGAGTCGCTCTGAACAGGCTCCAGAAGCTGGCCGAGCGCGTCTACCCTGAGGCACAGTGTGGCTTTCGTGCAGAGAGATCGACCGTTGACATGCTGTTCTCCCTACGTCAGCTACAGGAGAAATGCCGTGAACAACAGATGCCCCTCTACATTGCTTTCATTGATCTCACCAAAGCCTTTGACCTCGTCAGCAGACGTGGTCTCTTCAGACTACTAGAAAAGATTGGATGCCCACCAAAGCTACTAAGTATCATCACCTCATTCCATGACAATATGAAAGGCACAATTCAACATGGTGGCTCCTCCTCAGAGCCCTTTCCTATCCTGAGTGGCGTGAAACAGGACTGTGTTCTCGCACCCACACTTTTTGGGATTTTCTTCTCCCTGCTGCTTTCACATGCGTTCAAGTCCTCTGAAGAAGGAATTTTCCTCCACACAAGATCAGGGGGCAGGTTGTTCAACCTTGCCCGTCTAAGAGCGAAGTCCAAAGTACGGAAAGTCCTCATCAGGGAACTCCTCTTTGCTGACGATGCTGCTTTAACATCTCACACTGAAGAGTGCCTGCAGAGTCTCATCGACAGGTTTGCGGCTGCCTGCAATGAATTTGGCCTAACCATCAGCCTCAAGAAAACAAACATCATGGGGCAGGATGTCAGAAATGCTCCATCCATCAATATTGGCGACCACGCTCTGGAAGTGGTTCAAGAGTTCACTTACCTAGGCTCAACTATCACCAGTAACCTGTCTCTAGATGCAGAAATCAACAAGCGCATGGGAAAGGCTTCCACTGCTATGTCCAGACTGGCCAAGAGAGTGTGGGAAAATGGCGCACTGACACGGAGCACAAAAGTCCGAGTGTATCAGGCCTGTGTCCTCAGTACCTTGCTCTATGGCAGCGAGGCCTGGACAACGTATGTCAGCCAAGAGCGACGTCTCAATTCATTCCATCTTCACTGCCTCCGGAGAATACTTGGCATCAGGTGGCAGGACCGTATCTCCAACACAGAAGTCCTCGAGGCGGCCAACATCCCCAGTTTGTACACACTACTGAGTCAGCGGCGCTTGAGATGGCTTGGCCATGTGAGCCGCATGGAAGATGGCAGGATCCCCAAAGACACATTGTACAGCGAGCTCGCCACTGGTATCAGACCCACCGGCCATCCATGTCTCCGCTATAAAGACGTCTGCAAACGCGACATGAAATCCTGTGACATTGATCACAAGTCGTGGGAGTCAGTTGCCAGCATTCGCCAGAGCTGGCAGGCAGCCATAAAGACGGGGCTAAAATGTGGCGAGTCGAAGAGACTTAGTAGTTGGCAGGAAAAAAGACAGAGGCGCAAGGGGAGAGCCAACTGTGTAACAGCCCCGACAAACAAATTTCTCTGCAGCACCTGTGGAAAAGCCTGTCACTCTAGAATTGGCCTTTATAGCCACTCCAGGCGCTGCTTCACAAACCACTGACCACCTCCAGGCGCGTATCCATTGTCTCTCGAGATAAGGAGGCCCAAAAAGAAAATAAAAAGACTGGAATCCCAGACTCTAATTCTTCATTCCCTTTTCTATGTACTGGTTAATCAATCTATTTGGCAATTTACAGTCTAAGCCTCAGCCTAGTGATGCCTACCATCCTCCGAAGTTGGGAGACAATCATTTGACTTTGTGTGATACACCAATAGTCACAATACAGTTTCTAGGGTTTCTTGTTTGACCAGTGGCCTCACTACAAATGACCAAGATACTGAGCAGGGAAAGGCACACTCTGGCTGTTGGGGAATGATTGCTTCTCTGTGGAAGGGGTCTAATGTACCTAGAATAAAAACCCCGAAATGTGATTGATCTGCTTTCCTGAGATCAAGGAATCTCTTAACAGGACAAAGGAAATGAAAGAGAGGGGCTGTTACTTATCGGACGAGGAGCAGCTTCCCACCTGTCACTAGTAAGTCACTGGGTTCCTGATGTTGGTTTGACTGTTGACAGTACATAGCAGGCTGAGTGTTCTGGGGTTACTGACTGAGATCTGGGGCAGGTCATCTGGCTCTAGTCTGCTGGGGAATGGTGTTTGATGCTGATTGGGAGCGAGTTGAGGAGGGAAAAATGATGGAGCTTCTTACCAATCAGCTTCCAGACGTCGACAGCTATGAGTGTGCTGTTAGCACTATCAGCAGCACATAGCATCCACATTCCAACTAATCTGATCTGCAGGGCCTGAGCTAATAAACACTAAAGAATCTGAGGAATAGCTCCAACATTTAGATTAACGGTCCCAGAAGTGCTACAGTGATTGAACAGAGTCAGGGCTCAGGCTGTTCTTCAGTATTCTGTATATTGCTTTCAGTGATAGTTTGTAATGTCAGATTGTGTTTGCTAGCCCATTGGGTACAGTGCCAAGTGGGTAAGGAACTGTCAAACATTGAGGAAATGCTGGCAGTGATAGTGTGATCAGTAAGGGCTAGATTGATTCCATACCAATTTTTAAAATGTAGCTGTTATTTTTTACATGGAATAACAGAACAGATGGATTTTTAGGAACAGGGGAAAGCCATCTGGTGAAACAAGTATGACTGTTTCACATGGATCAGCCCAATGCTCAACCAATCACTTTTCACTCCAGAAACGAATTCAATTCTCCCTTGATCCCATTTACACTGTTGGCTTCAATGTCCTTCTTCAGTAACTTAATCCACAGATCAATTTGCCTTTGGTGGAAATTTCTATTATGTTTCCCTTCTTACTTTCACAATGCTGTTAATGGAAATAGACCATGCTTTAAACTAGACTGAGTTACACTGGTGAGGCGGTGTGTAATATTCACAGGCTGTGTGATGTTGGCGGGCAGTATGTGATGTTCATGGAAAATACCTGTCCCTTTCCTTTTCGTTTCGATGAGGTGATCCAAGCCTAGTCGACGTGCCAATGAAAATAGCCCAATCTGATGAGATCTCACTGAGCCTGAACCAGGAGAATTTTTTTAATATCTGTTCCCCTTACTCACTGTGCACCCACTGGTGTACTCTGATATAGGCCTGGCACCAGGCTTTACGGCAGGCACAAACTGCTTCCCTGTTGGCACCAGCCAGTAAGATCCAGTGGGCATCAACATTGCTGCAACAGTTAACTGTAGCCGTAAAAGTGCCATTATTGGGCTGTAAAATTCACTGGGTCAATTTTAAGCCTACCTGTCCAGTGGAAACTTCACATTCATGGGTGGCGAGTAACATTCACGGGTTGTGTAGAAACTGAGCAGATGAGCAGTTAAAATCGAACAGGTTCCTTACCCGCTCAGGGCTTGACCATTTTGCACCATTCTGATCTTAACCTGCAGACGGATGAAGAGAGAAATGCAGGGTTAACGTTTCAAGTTGATGACTGAAGTTCTGACAAAAGGCAATGGACCTGAAACGTTAATCCTATGTTTCTTGCTCCACAGATAAATCCTGACCCGCTGAATGTTTCCAGCATTCTCTTTTTTTATTTCAGAATTCCAGCATGTGCAGTCTTTTACAGTCATTGAAGGATTTTAAGTTGTGTTTTTAATTTCCTTCTCTCCCCTCGTCCCACCCTAATTAGGGAACATTCTCCAGCTAAAGCTCAACATTCACCTTCCATTCCTGTCTGTCTGTCTTTTGCTCCAACACCATATGCCAATTCTGCAGCAGTTACACCCCAGATCTCAGGAGCTGTCTCCCCAATCACTGCCGTTTGCACCTCTTGCTGCCTGCTTAAAAACCTGTCTCTTCAATTATACCCTCAATCCCTTTTCCCCTTCTCCCCCATAAAGACCTGGGAGACCCCTGTTTGCATAAAAATGTCTGTCTGACCATTTGATTATTTGTTTGTCAGTTAACTTTTATTTGGCCTCAAATTCATTCAACAACAACAACTTGCATATATATAGCACCTTCAACATTGTGAAACATCCCAAGGTGCTTCATAGGAGTATTATCAACAAAAATGTTGACACCAAGCCATGGAAGGAGATATCAGGACAGATGACCAAAACACTTGGTCAAAGAGATAGGGTTAAGGGACGTCTTAAAGGAGGAGAGAGAGGTAGAGAGTCCCAGAGGTTTATGGTGGGATTTCTAGAGCTTAGGGCCAGGAAGCTCAAGAAATGGACACCAATGGTGGAGCAATTAAAATTGGCAGTGTGCAAGAGGCCAGAATTGAAGGAGCGTGGAGATCTCAAAGGGTTGTATGGCTGGAGGAGGTTATAGAGGTGGGGAGGGGTGAGGGCATGGAGGGAGTTGAAAACGAGGATGAGGATTTTTAAATTGAGGTCCTGTCGGATCATGAGCCAATGTAGGTCAGCGAGCAATTCAGCTGCTGTACATGTGATTTGTTACGGAATTGATAGATACCCTGAAGCAAGCTGTTCAGTGACTTGGCAGATGCAGTACACTTGTGACCACCTATCCACTAAATAAAAGTTTTGTAAAGAAAAAAAACGTTCTCAAGGGAAATTTCCTTCATCGTTTTGAGCCAGAAGTGCTATTTATTTAGGTCCATTTCAAATTGCTGAGATTTCTGCCTTGTTATGCTTGTATCTGCAGTGATGCTGTATTATTAGTGGAGCTGCCCAGAGTACTGTTCACCTCTTCACCACAAGTAACAACCTGCAGCGAATTATAAGAAAATTCGAATCTGACACAAAATATGGTTGAAACTAAACAGTTTATTGTGTGACAACAAATCTTAACATTGGTCCTGGTACACACAATGTTTGATCAACAGAAAAGAAAACAATTACCCCATTCTTTTCTCGGGTAAAAGGACGTAACCTTGTTCCAGGCTATGGAACGTGTAGACCTCCCTTATCAGTGTCCAACCTCCCTCAATGCCTGCTCCACATCCTTAAAACAGACTGCTGTAAAAACAGCTTTCAGATGATCCTTTGTTAGCTATATTCCTCTGCCTTAAGGGTAGTTTAATATGACCATTTCTGTCTTTTTAGCTGTTTGCATGCTTAATCTAATTTCTGTAGAGTGAGCTGGTTATAGGTAGTACAATACTTAACCAAAACGTGAGTGATTTATATATTTTATGTTAAAAGCACCTAATCTAAAGTTAAACTTTATATACTGAAAAATGAGCATAAAAGGCTTAATCTTACAATGTGGTTGTGAGGCTTGGGCTATTAAGCAACAAATAAATTTATTATCTGTTAAATAGGTAAAGGAACAGTCCTTACTGTAATTTATCTAGTACAGTGTCTCATGGTTATGGGACTGGGCTAGCAAACTCTAGTTGAGAGTTTGAATCCCACATGGCAAGTTATAAAACTGAATTCACTAAATCCGGTAATTCACAGGCTGGCAGCAGAAACTGTGACCAGTATTGAAGCAGGCCATTCCGCTGATGAGGTCTGCTCGTGCATTGGCTGCTGGTTAAGCAATGCCTCGATTTTTAAAATACTCATCCTTATTTTCAAATCCCTCTATGGCCTCACCACTCCCTGGCCAGGATTTTTAGGTCCTTCTGAGGGAAAGAATGGAGGCAGGCAGTGTAAATAGCACCACCGGCTTGCGTGCTGGTCTCCCGTCCCCAGCAAGTTTCATCAGGATGGGGGAAGGCCAACGCTGGAAACCCGCCCGATCCAGCAATAAGGCCAATTAAGGTAGCTAAGGAGCTCACTGAAAGGTCGTAGAGGGCCAGTTTGGGATTTTGGTGGGGGTGCACATGTTACACGCAAACCAGGTGTGTGGAGGCGCCATCACAGCAGGGAGCCATTCATGGCTGCCCCTGAAACTAGGGCCCATAAAAGGGAGAACAGCTGAGAGGGGCACTCAGCCGTTGATGCACAATTGCTGTTGTTTGGTCACAGGTTGTGGGGAGAGTGGTCACTTCACACTTAGGCAGTGCAGAGGGTGGGTCACCCTCCTGGGATCAGAGGGGCGGGGGCATAAGAGGAGGGGGTAAGTCTTCAAGATATTATTGGGAGTCGAGTTGAGCGCAAAGAAGGCAACAGCTTATAAAGGGAGCGTGACTCTCAGATTTTGGGTCTAGTGGCAATGAGAAGCATCATCCTCCGCAGGAGAGGCAAAGCCCCGGGCATGAGGAGGGCAGCGGAAAAGGACAAGGAGCTGAAAGGCAGCGGAGGCCATACACCCAGCATAGGGTCGACCAGTGAAAATAGAGCTGCCTTGAGATGTGGGACAACCAGTGCCGCAGGAGACTGTGACTCTCCAGGCAGATGGTCACAGAGATTTATGCCCTCGAGGCGGAAGACCTCACACCTCACTGCACTGCTCGTCATTCCCTGCCAGTCGCCATTAAAGTGACTGTAACCTTGAACATCTTTGCCTTTGGATCCTTCCGAGGATCAGCTGCAAACTTCGCTGATGTCTTGCAAATGGCTGCACACCACTGCATCTCAATGGTAACTGATGCCCTTTTTTGTGAGAGCTGGACAATATTTTTTTTTATTCATACATCCAATTTCAGACATATGGGCCCTCACAGGGCAGTGGTTTCACCTCAATCGCTGGATGCCCCCAGGTGCAGGGCATCATCGATTGCATCCATCTGGCCATCAAGGCACCAAGTGACCGGCCATTGAGATTCACCAACAGGAAGGGGTTCCACTCCCTCAACATTCAGCTGGTCTGCGGCCACAACAAGAGCTTCTTGCATGTGTGCGCTCACTTTCCTGGGAGCTGTCATGACTCTTCCATCCTCCGGCAGTCCAGGGTGCCGCAGCTCTTCATTTCAATCCCCAAATATTGTGGATGGATTCTACGGGACAAGGCTTGAAGAGATGGTTACTCACCACTGTATGAGACCCCGAGACAGAGCCACAGAGGCGCTACAACTGAAGCCATCTGGTCACAAGGACCACATCGAGCAGGCCATCAGGCTTCTGAAGATGCAGTTCTGGTGCCTGGACCAGACGGATGGGCACCCTGCAGTACACTCCTGCAAGGGTCTTGTACATTGTAGTGATCTGCTGCGCTCTCCATAACATGGTCTTCCAGAGAGGTGTGGACCTTGAAAAAGGTGAGGCCCTGAAAAGACACAGCTCATCATCATCATCAGAGGAGGAGGAGGAGCAAGATGTGGCGGAAGAAGAGGAAATGCAGAACACAGAGGTGCCCCAGCTGCACGTGGAGGTAGCTGGTACCGGCACAGGACTCGAGGACTCGTCAGGATGCCATCCAGGCTTGTTTCAGCTGATGCCTTCTAACCCAGGGATGACACCATGGTCTGGAACCCACTTAGAGCTGCCTGTGAAGACACTTCCATTGACGACGCAGTCTGGAATAGATCCACTGTGACTGCCAATGAAGGATGCATATCTGTCCAGAGGTTTCACAGCCCACCCCCCCACTTCAAGGATCCTTATTCCCTTCGCCACCTCTTCCCTCTTTTCCTGTCCCGCCATTAAAGAATGGAAGCTCACATGTCTGGCATCTTGGGTCCATATTTACATAGTGTTGAAAAGAGAAGTACACATTTACAGGTGAAGCAAAACCCAGTGACCCACTCAGTGCTTTGCCCGACACGGTAGCCTCCGCTCTCCGCTGTCAGCTCAGAGGTGCTCCTTTGTGGCCTTGGATCAGGTGGAGGCAGTCTGCTCCCTTGTCTCTGCTTGTGGCTGATGTATGTGGCTGTCATCCTCGTCCTGGAGGTGCCAGTGGGGGCACCTCCAGAGGCTGCTGTACTGGCATCAATGCAGGGGTAGCCTGTGTCACATGGTTCTCCTGCATAGATGGTCCCTCAGTCAGAGGGGCCAAGGAGGCCACTGATGATGATGTTACCCCATGATGGATGGCATCCTCATCCTCCTCAGTGACTGCCTCAGCCCTTGGCTGGTGCTCCAGATGGCTTACGGGAAGCAACAGCTGGTGCGCAACTGGCATCCACTACAAACGTCCCTGCACCATCTGCGCCACTGACAGGTCAAGGCTACAGAGTGTGGCATACATTCTGCGCAGGTCAGCGCTGTTCCTTCATCCACTCCGAGCGCTGCCACATATAGCTCTCCATGAGGTTGGACACTCTCAATGGAGGAGCTCATATGTCAAAGCCCTGGACCAGGGTCACGCACATGAGTTGATTGAACTCCTCCACTCTTAGCCCATGACCCGCACTGCCTCAGGGAACTCTGATGTGTAGGAACACATCTGTTGCTGCTGGTCTCAGCAGAGCCTCCTTTCTTGTGGTTCCTGAGGCCCTGCAACAGTGCCCAGCTGAGCAGGGCTGTGTCTGTCTTCCACCCTCCGAGGGGCTCAGCCCCAATTGCCTCTATCTCTCCCACCTCTTCCTGCTTAGTCGTACTGTGCTCATCACCCAGTGCTACCTTATCTAATTGCATGCAAGGACCCACTGAGGTGATTGTATCTGAGCTGGTGGAGGGTACGCTTATAAGATGTGATGGTGCTTGCCCCGGTGTAGACAAAAGAATCTGTCCTTCCCCCTCCACATCAGAACCTGTGGGAGACACAAGAAGAGATAATGAGCAGAAGCCTCTGCAGTGCTGAGGCTTCCCAAGGCGGCTGAATCTTTGGCCTGCTGTTGGACAGGGTGGAGTGCACTGCACCTCCTTCATCTACACATTGCCGTTTCTATTCACCCTCTCCACTAGGAATGCTCATCTCGCCTTCCTTGACTTGTTCCTGGGTGACCACCCTAGCAATCTGCATAGCTCCCTGCATCATAGAGGTACCGATGTGCAGATGGGGCACCCCTCATGTTGGTCTCTATGGCCAGTGCCATCGCCTTATTGACGTAGGAAGCTGCATTATCAGTTCAGGCAAGTCCTCAACAGTGCTTTGGCTCTGAGCCTTGCTGAGCGGTCAGTAAATACCATAGGCTCACATTCCTCCCATGTTCAGGAGCAGCATGCATCCTCAGGCTCCCCAGGTGGTCTGTCTACTTGAGGTTGAATACCCAGATACCTGTCTTGTGGACATCCAATCTCTCTATAGCTCCATCCCCCACCAGGATGGTCTGAGGGCTCTCCGCTTCTTCCCTGAACAGAGATCCAACCAGTCCTCATCCTCCACCACCCTCGTCTACCTGGCTGAATCTGTTCTCACATTGAATAACTAACTTCCCCTTCAGCACCACTCACTTCCTCCAAATTAAAGATGTTGCTATGGGTACCCACTTGGGTCCTAGTTATTCCTGTCTTTTTGTGGAGTATGTCGAACACTCCTACTCAGGCCCCCTCTCCCAACTCTTTTTCCGGTACATTGATGACTGTATTGGTGCCGTTCCTGCTCTCACCTCGAGCTGAAAAACTTCTTCAACTTTGCTTCCAATTTCCACCCTTCTCTCACCTTCACATGGTCCCTCTCTGACACTTCCCTTCCTTCGACTTCTCTGTCTCCATCTCTGAGGATAGGCAGTGCACTAATATTCATTATAAGCGCACTGACTCCCACAGCTACCTCGACTACACTGCCTCACATCCTGCCTCCTGCAAGGACTCCATTCTATTCTCCCAGTTTCCCCGTCTCCAACGCAAGTGTTTCAATGATGGAACCTTCCATAACAGCGCTTCTGATATGTCTTCCTTTTTCCTCAACCAAGGATTCCCCTCCACTGTGGTTGACAGGGCCCTCGACCGTGTCCGACCCATTTCCCGCACTTCTGCCCTCACCCCTTCCCCTCCCTCCAAAAAATGCGACAGGGTTCCCCTTGTCCTCACTTTCCACCCCACCAGCCTCCATATCCAAAGGATCATTCTCCGCCATTTCTACCATCTCCAGTGTGATGCCACCACCAAACGCATCTTCCCCTCCCCTCGCCTGTCAGCATTCCGAAGCAATCATTCCCTCCACGACACCCTGGTCTACTCCTCCATTTACCCCCAACACCTCATTCCCTTTCCATGCAATCGCAGGAGGTATAATACCTGCCCTTTTACCTCCTCTCTCCTCACTATCCTTGGCCCCAAGCACTCCTTTCAGATGAAGCAGCGATTTACTTGTACTTTCAATTTAGTATACCATATTCGCTGCTCACAATGTGATCGCCTCTACATTGGGGAGACCAAACGCAGATTGGGTGACTGCTTTGAGGAACATCTCCGCTTAGTCTGCAAGCATACCACCGAGCTTCTGGTCGCCTCTCATTTTAATTCACTAACCTGCTCTCCTGCTCACATTTCTGGCTTTGTCCTGCTACAGTGTTCCAGTGAAGCTCAACGTAAGCTTGGGGAACAGCACCTCATCTTCCAATTAGGCACTCTACTGCCTTCTGGACTCAACATTGCGTCCAATAATTTCAGCGCATGACTGCCATTTTAATTTTTTTAATGTTTTATTTATTTATTTAACCATGGGCCTGTCTTACACCAGTTTTTCATGTTTTTGCTTCTGGACAGAGCTGTTCATTATTCAGTCATTAGCACACCTCTGGACTAATGCTTTGTCTTTTACTACAACTATTAGCACTCCCTTTGCCTTTTGTTCTGTGTCATTTCTGTCATTAATCTCTCCTGTTCTCTGCCCTATCACACACCTTCCCTTTTGTTCTTCTTGCCCCCCCCCCCACCCCCAACCCCTTTCACTTGCTCAAAGCCCATTACATTTCTAACTTTTGGTCACAGACCTGCAATGTTAACTCTGCTTCTCTCTCCACAGATGTTGCCAGACCGGCTGAGTATTTCAAGCACTTTCTGTTTTTATTTCCAGCATCTGCAGTATTTTGCTTTTATTATTATGCCTGTCATGAGGGTCTGGCATTGCACTCACCTTGCCAGAGCGAATAAAGTCATAGGACCTTTTCCGGCGCAGGACCCAGTTCCTCCTCACCACACTTCATCTGCTAACATTCCCAGCAACCTCAATCCATGCATGCTTGGTCTGGGAGGGTGACCTTCTCCTGCCACCCTCTGGAAAGAGGACTCCCTCCTCCCTCTCGCTGCCTAAAGGAGGACCTCCAGGTCAGGGTCAGCAAAGCGAGGGACAGCCCTGCCCTGGGTGCCAGCCTTCTGGCTTTCTTCTCCCATCACTCCTGCTTCATTTCACTCAGTAAAACAATAGCTATAGTAATAGCTGCCGCGGTCTGTTTAAATCAGGCCTGCACTTGTTCCCGTCCCCACAGCCGCTAATTGGTCGTCCACCTGCCATCCAGCCAATTAGCAGGCTGCCTACATGAAAATCAGGGGCTGTGACTGCTTTCAATCCCACCCTGGGGAGGAATCAGGACCCGGAAACAGCTCTGACATAGTTTTCCCAATCCCGGAAGGAAAATCAGGTCCCCTATCTCTAATATCCTCCAGCCATACAGCCCTCTGAGATATCTGTGCTCCTCCAATTCGGGCCATTTGTGCATCCTCGATTTTAATGGTTCCAGTGTTGGCAGCTATACAAACAAAGAACAAAGAACAAAGAACAGTACAGCACAGGAACAGGCCATTCGGCCCTCCAAGCCTGCGCTGATCTTGATGCCTGCCTAAACTAACACCTTCTGCACTTCTGCAATTCGCCAGAGCTGGCGGGCAGCCATAAAGACAGGGCTAAATTGTGGCGAGTCGAAGAGACTTAGTAGTTGGCAGGAAAAAAGACAGAGGCGCAAGGGGAGAGCCAACTGTGCAACAGCCCCAACAAACAAATTTCTCTGCAGCACCTGTGGAAGAGCCTGTCACTCCAGAATTGGCCTTTATAGCCACTCCAGGCGCTGCTTCACAAACCACTGACCACCTCCAGACGCGTATCCATTGTCTCTCGAGATAAGGAGGCCCAAAAGAAGTGTTGGCAGCTATACAAACAAAGAACAAAGAACAGTACAGCACAGGAACAGGCCATTCGGCCCTCCAAGCCTGCGCTGATCTTGATGCCTGCCTAAACTAACACCTTCTGCACTTCCGGGGCCCATATCCCTCTATTCCCTTCCTTTTCATGTATTTGTCAAGATGCCTCTTAAACGTCGCTATCGTATCTGCTTCCACCACCTCCCCTGGCAGCAAGTTCCAGGCACTCACCACCCTCTGTGTAAAAAAACTTGCCTCGCACATCCCCTCTAAACTTTGCCCCTCGCACCTTAAACCTATGTCCCCTAGTAACTGACTCTTCCACCCTGGGAAAAAGCTTCTGACTATCCACTCTGTCTATGCCGCTCATAACTTTGTAAACCTCTATCATGTCGCCCCTCCACCTCCGTCGTTCCAGTGAAAACAATCCGAGTTTTTCCAACCTCTCCTCATAACTAATGCCCTCCAGACCAGGCAACATCCTGGTAAACCTCCTCTGTACCCTCTCCAAAGCCTCCACGTCCTTCTGGTAGTGTGGCGACCAGAATTGCACGCAATATTCTAAGTGTGGCCTAACTAAAGTTCTGTACAGCTGCAACATGACTTGCCAATTTTTATACTCTATGCCCCGACCAATGAAGGCAAGCATGCCGTATGCCTTCTTGACTACCTTTTTCACCTGCGTTGCCACTTTCAGTGACCTGTGGACCTGTACACCCAGATCTCTCTGCCTGTCAATACTCCTAAGGGTTCTGCCATTTACTGTATATCTCCCACCTGCATTAGACCTTCCAAAATGCATTACCTCACATTTGTCCGGATTAAACTCCATCTGCCATTTCTCCGCCCAAGTCTCCAACTGATCTATATCCTACTGTATCCTCTGACAATCCTCATCATTGTCCGCAACTCCACCAACCTTTGTGTCGTCCGCAAACTTACTAATCAGACCAGCTACATTTTCCTCCAAATCATTTATATATACTACAAACAGCAAAGGTCCCAGCACTGATCCCTGCGGAACACCACTAGTCACATTCCTCCATTCAGAAAAACACCCATCCACTGATACCCTCTGTCTTCTATGACCGAGCCAGTTCTGTATCCATCTTGCCAGCTCACCTCTGATCCCGTGTGACTTCACCTTTTGTACCAGTCTGCCATGCGGGACCTTCAGCTGTCTAGGCCCTAGGCTCTGGAACTCCCTCTTTAAACCTCTCTGTCCCTCTCTGTGGCTTTAAGACGCTCCTTAAAACCTACCTCTTTGACCAAGTTTTGGGTCATCTGCCCAGATATCTCCGTATGTGTTAAATTTTGTTTGAAAATGCTCCAGTGAAGCGCTTTATTTCATTAATGATGCAAGTTGTGATTGGTGTAGTTTTTGTTCTACAGGAATGATCTTTTCGAACCCCACTATACTGCTTGTTTCCTACTCATATTTCTCATTTTTAAGCAACTCATTCTCTTTTAGAAGAATTGATGGACACTGCTTTATCAAAGTTTGTATCAGAGAATTCCACATTCACAGCCTCTCCCTGAGAACATTATTTTAACCTCTAGTTCTTCTTATGATTCTATTAAATTCTATCCCTCTCAGCCATGCTTTGTTGATCAATGGAAACAATATATCACAGTTTGCTTTACCATCATTCTCATATTTTGAGACTTTGGCCTATTTGGCCAAAGATGGATTTTGGATTAACTTATATTAAAATGGTGCTATTAAGTTAAACTCAGCCCCGAGGGGGTTTACTCCCCATAACTG
The DNA here is from genome assembly GCF_036365525.1 of Heterodontus francisci. NCBI lineage: Eukaryota > Metazoa > Chordata > Chondrichthyes > Heterodontiformes > Heterodontidae > Heterodontus > Heterodontus francisci. The sequence continues at coordinate 114,948,249 of NC_090377.1, forward strand.
AGTAGGGTCAGAGCTGAATGTGCCATGTAGGTGCCACATGGGAAACGTTTCTGGTTTGAAGTAGCAGCTCGATGTGCCAATCCTTGTTGAATAGCTGGGGAAGATCAGCTGTGGTGTTCACGGCTCTGAAAATGACAGTCTGCCAACTTTTAGATTTGAACAGATCAGTGAGAGGTATAGGAAGCTCTTTCTAAATGAGTAACAATGAGTCAACAGTACTGATTTGTGAGGTAAGGTAGGCCCAGATCAAGGGTAGGGTCTGTGCATTTTTTTTTTTAGTTTTGATGCTATTAGCAGGAATAAGAAATGGATAAAACTCGCTGTCAAAATGGTATTGTATTCATTCATGTGTTTCATTTGAAATAAGCCAGTTTGTTGGTTTACAATTAGCTTCATCTCAGTGGAGTGCTCAGCAAGCTGTCTTTGGAAAGATTGAAGAAAGGCGCTTGGGGACATATGCAAAAAGAAAAAAAAAAATCACAGAAGGAGGCCATTTGGCCCATCTTGTCCATGCTGACTCTGACTCTATTCAGCATACTCAACAAAGTGTCTTATTGTGACCAAAAATCATATCACCAGATATTGGACAGTAAAGGTAAATTCCTGATCATGTAGGACAAAGGGTTCATTTATGGGAATGACCGATGACACTGAGTCTAATGAAGTATCCAGTACTGCCCTGAAATTTGCAACAATAACTCTTAATAATCTAGAAGACCTCGTAGGAAGAATATAATATCCGTAGATTCACTCGGAAGCTATCAAGGATGAATGGCAACAGTTATCAAGAGACTTGAGAAATTTGGGCTTTATCAACAGAGCTGGGGAGATTAAGGGTTGATTTGATAGAGGTCTTCTAGATTATTAAGTGTTATTGGTGTTGCCTGTCCTGTTTAACCTAACTGAAGTGACCATTAATTATAGAGCCTAAATGATGAATTTTAGGCAGATATTCTTTTGTAATGGCATCACAGGCGAGTCTGTTTATCCACACGTTCATATTTCCAATGGGATCCTTGGCTAGCAACTAAGACTGTGAACATGGCGATTTTTAATTCCTGTTCCTGTATTTCCATGAGCTGTACAGTAATATATGTCTGTTTGAGTTAATTAAGGACAGCCAGTAAAAGGCAGATCATGCTTGACTAATCTAATTGAATTTTTTGATGAAGTAACAGAAGGTTGATGAAGGGAGTGCAGTGGATGTTGTCGATATGGATTTTAAGAAAGCGTTCGATAAGGTACTACATAAAAGGCTGGTTAACAAAATTGAGGCTCATGGACTAGGAAGGTCAGTGTCCAATTGGATAAAAATTAGCTTAAGAACAGAAAACAGCGAGTCGTGGTAAATGGTTGTTTTTTAAACTGAAGGATGGTACACAGTGGTGTTCGCCAAGAGTCAGTGCTCAGACCCGCTGCTTTTTTTGCTGTATATAAATGACCTGGGATATTGGAATCCAGAGTAAAATTTCAAAATTTGCAGATGATACCAAACTTGGAGGAGTGGCAAACAGTCAAGATGATACGAACTGCCTGCAATAGGACATAGATAGGCTAGCAGAATGGGCAGACAAGTGTGAGGTGATGCATTTTGGCAGAAGGGATAGGGTGAGGCAATATAGACTTAATGGCACATTTCTAAAGAGTGTGCAGGAACAGAGGGACCTGGGGGTGCATGTGCATCAATCTTTGAAGGTGTCAGGACATATTGAGGGAATGGTTAGCAAAGTATATAGAATCTTAGACTTCCTACATAGAGGCATAGAGTACAAAAGCAGGGAAGTTATGCTGAACCTTTATAAAGCTCTGGTTAGGCCCCAACTAGCGTATTGTGTCCAGTTCTGTCACCACACTTTAGGAAGGATGTGAGGGTCTTTGAGAGGGTGGAGAGGAGATTTACCAGAATGATTCCAGGGATGAGGGATTTTAGCTACAAGGTTAGGTTGGAGAAGCTGGGGTTGTTATCCCTGGAGCAAAGGAGATTGAGGGGAGATTTGATAGAAGTGTACAAGATTGTGACAGGCTTAAATAGGAAAAGCTGTTCCCATTAACTGATGGTACAAGGACTAGGAGACACAGATTGAAGGTTTTGGGCAAGAGATGCGGGGGAATGTAAGGAAGACCGTTTTTAAGCTGTGAGTGGTAATGGCCCGGAACTCGCTGCCCCCGAGGGTGGTGGAAGCGGAGACAATCAATGATTTCAAAAGGAAATTAGATAGGCGCTTAAAGGAAATAAACTTGCAGGACTACGGGGATCAAGCGGGGGAATAGGCCTGACTGGATTGCTCCACGGCGAGCTGGCGTGGACTTGATGGGCCGAATGGCAGCCTCCTGTGCCATAAATGCCTCTATGGCCTTTGTACTTTTCTCATTTAAGAATGTGCAGTTTCTTTTGTCGCTCTTCTCAGCAGTGGGCCTGCAGTAAACTTACCTCATGACATATTGCCACATTTATTACCTCGGTATTACTTTTGGGAGCTGTCCTCTGGATGAGAAAGGCCCTGCCATTTCTCTATCAGGAATTTTACAAGCACACAAAAGGGAGGTGTGGGCTAGTTAAGTTTTTCAACATTCTCATCAATCTCTTAGCAAAAACAGTGGATACCTCCCAGAAGGATACCCAGGCGTTAATAAGTTGCACCACTTAACTGCTGGGAAAATGCTGAATTATCATTTTCACGTCAGATATTACTGATTATTTTTTCATTCCTAACAAAGAAATATCCTACAACAAAATTGTAGCTCTCAAGACAGCGCACCATCCCCATTTTGTTTGGGAGGCGTTTACTTTTTTGCTAAGATCGGCAGTTGATATATTTTGCCATGGCCTCCCAAGATTTGTTTGCCTTTTCAGTTTGTTTTCTCTGTTTAATATAGTCAATGATCCAACAGCCTTTACTTTAGGTGCGTGCAGAATAATGGGTAAGATAAGTGCATGGTCATAATGTCTGCATTCAAATTGGACAGGTTTCACTGCAGGGTATGAAGGAAGTCAATGAAAATTTTATGCCTTTCAATTCTTTGAGGTCCCTATTTATACAACCCAACACGTTTTTACAGCTTTATCTCCCTGTTTTGAACTTCCAAGAAATTATATGTTTGACCCTTTAGTTTACTCTGTTTCTCCACACCCTTTAACCTCACACTTATCCGCATTAAACTGCATCTGCCCCCGTCTGCCTTCCTGAAGCTTTTACAGTTCCCCTCACTGTTGGCCATATCTCCTTTTCTGTCATCTGTGCACTTTGAAATTGTGTTCTTTATACTCAAATCCAACTTTTTCCAATAAGTCTCCTGCGAGACTCTTTATGAAATGCATTCTGAGAATTCATATACACCACTGCATTCTCTTTATCACTTCTTGCAAAAAAAATTAGAGTTGTCAAACATGACTCCCCTTTACAAATCCCTGCTGTCTGTCCTTTAATAACCCATGTATTGCTAAATGCTCACTAATTTTGTCTTTAATTGTGGATTTTAAGAGTTTATCCCAGGTGACGTTAGACAAACTTCGTCCGTAGTTGCCCTGGCCATCCTCTCCCTTCTTGAACAAAACTGTTAAATCAACAACTCTGAAGTCTCATACATCGCATATTTAAGGAAAATTGAACAATTATAACCAGGGTCTCTGCTCTGTCCTCTCTAACTTCTTTCAACAGCCAGGGGTGCAGCCATCAGGGCCCAGTGACTGATCCATTCAGAGTTCCAGCATATCCAGTACTAATGCCTTTTCTTCAGTTACCTGTCCTAATCATTCATGTCCTCATCTAGTACATCAACATTCTCACTTCCAGCATCATTTGTAACAAATTAAGCATTTATTTAATATCTCCACCATGCCATTATCCTGCATAGTTAGACTCCCTCTTTCAGCCCTGAGAGTGTTTCACATTACCTTTTAACCCTTTCTTATCTCTCTTCCACTACATTTTCTATATTCCCCATGATTTTCTTCAGTATTTCCATGGCAACTTTACAACGCACCTCCCATTTAAATTTCAAATTAGTTTTAATCTTTATTTATTTATGGTGCTCTATTCATTGATGCCCTTTTTTGGTCTGTAATGGATTCGTTCATGATTGTTTTGTCAGTGAGGTTCTGGTGATTTAAACTCATTATTGCAGTTTGTGTGCAACTTCTGTGTTCTATATCACAATTTAGATAAATATATAGAAAAACACAGATTTTATGAACACATTCACTCAAAGAGTAAGAACTGTTTGTAATAATCTACCTGCCTAGGAATAGAGACAGGCAGATTGAGAGCAGTGAAAATGCAGCTGGATCCTGTAATTGGAGGGTTAGGGTACTAGAAGGTATGGGTGGCGACTTAATGTATCAGAGGGATGGGCGGAGGGACCTTTGTCCTCCTTGTCTTTAATGTTTTTTGTTCTTAGCGCTGACTCTATTTGCATTCACTCCATTTATCGGTTTTATCTCTGCAGGCACATGCAAACTGGATTTCCCTGATGCAAACAAACTTTATTCGTTCCAGCTGAATGTCATGCCAGGTAATCTTTACTAACCTGATCATCGAATTACTTGACCATGGTAGAGAAACAATTAACACCACGTGAAGGTTCAATCGACTGATTTGTGGGATGAGAGGGTTATCTTATGAGGAAAAGTTGGACAGGTTGTATTCATTGGAGTTTAGAAGGATGAGAGGTAACATGTTGAAACATATAAGATCTTGAGGGGACTTGACAGGGTGGATGTTGAAAAAATGTTTCCCCTTGTGGGAAAGACTAAAACTAGGAGGCATAGTTTAAAAATAAGGGGTCTCCCATTTCAGACAGAGATGAGGAGAATTTTTTTCTCCTGAGGGTCGTGATAGTGCATGGAACTCTCTTCCCAGAGAGCAGTGGAGGCAGGGTCATTGAATGTTTTTAAGGCCGAGGTAGACAGATTTTTGACAAACAGGGAGTCAAAGGGTATCGGGGTTGGCAGGAAAGTGGAGTTGAGTCCACAAACAGATCAGTCATGATTTTATAGAATGGCAGAGCAGGCTCAAGGGGCCAAATAGCCTACTCCTGCTCCTAGTTCATATGAAGGCTGTGCTGTTATTACTGAATAAATCCAGTCGCATGTGTTCAGCAATCAGGCTGCTTCACTGCTATAAAGTATGCAGTACGTTAGGGTGCTAAATTGAAAAGTGGGGAACCTGGTTTATTCATGATAGTAGAACTCTCACTTCTGATTCAGAAGGTCATGGGTTCAAGTCCCACTCCAGAGACTTGAGTACATTAAGTAGGCTGACACTCCCAGTGCAGTACTGAGGGAGTGCAACACTGTCAGAGATGCTGTCTTTCAAATGAGACATTAAAGCAAGGCCCTGTCTTCCCTCTTGGGTGGATATAAAAGATCGATGGCATTATCAAAGAAGAGCATGAGAGTTCTCCAGGCATCTTGGCCAATGTTTATCTCTCAATTAACACCACTGCAGGTTCCCTACATTGCAATAGTGACTGCACTTCAAAAGGCACTGGCTTTCACGTGCTTTGGCGCATCCTTGTGTTGTGGAAGCCGCTATATAGTAAACCCCTTTTCAAAAGACACTCAACAGTAAACTGCACTGCCAGAACTTTGTCTTTATATCCCAGCTTACAGTGAGTTTGCTGATTTCAGCCTGTGGCAGTATGAACACCACACTGTGGTGCTCCTGGCATTGTGTTCTGACAAAGACCTAGCATCTTCAGGAGAGGACAGAAAGAAAAGATTGTGTTGCAGGTCAGTGCACCAGGTAAAGGGAGGTGAGTTCCATGAATGAGCAACAGATACAGTCCCCACTGTTTATAGGAGACTGTGGTGAAAACCCCCGAATTTTAATAGGGGACTTTCACTGTTACTATGAATTTTGGGATGGACACATCATAGGGATGACCAACCCAGTCCAGAATACAGCAGATTGCAGGAGGGGTGGGAGATAGTGATTTCCATGTGAGACTGCCTGTGAATGTGGGAGAGTTGCTGGGCTTGATATACATAAACAATCTATCATTATGCCTCCAGTCTTTTTTTGAAACTGTGATATGTGTCCCTTTATTTGGCAATCTGAACAGAACTTGGACAAAGGAAGACGTTTTTGAGGCACTTAAAGGAGAGAGGGATAGAAGAGGCAGAGAGGTCTATGGAGGGAATTACCGAGCTTAGGGCCTAGGCAGCTGAAGGCACGGCTGTGACTTGTGGAACAATTAAAATCACGATGCACAAGACGCCAGAAATGAAAGAGTGCAGAGATCCCAGAGGGTTGTAGGGATGAAGGAGGTTAAAGAGATGGGGAGGGGCGAGGCCATTGAGAGATTTGAAAACAAGAATGAAAATTTTAAAATGGAGGTGTTGCTGGACCTGGAGCCAATGTATGTCAGTGAGCATAAGGCTGATGGGTGAACGGGATCTGGTCAGAGGTGGAAGACAGACAGCAGAGCTCTGGATGAACTCAAGTTGATGTAAGGTGGAAGATGGGAGTCTGGCCAGGAATGCATTGGAACAATCAAGTCTAGAGGTAACAAGGCATGCAAGAGGGATTGAGCAGAGGATGAGCTGAGGCAGGGGCAGTTTCAGGCGATGTTATGGCGGTGGAAATAGGCAGTATTAGAGATGGCACGGATATGTCGTCAAAAGCTCACTTCAGAGTCAAGTAGGATACCAATGTTGTGAACAGTCTGGTTCAGTCTCAGACATTTGCCAGGGAGAGAGATGGAGTTGATGGCTAGGGAACAGAGTTTGTGGCAGGGACATAAGGTCATGGCTTCAGTCTTCCCAATATTTATTTGAAGAAAATTTCTGCTCATCCAGTGCTGAATATCGTACAAGCAATCTGACAATTTAGAGACAGCAGAGGAGCCAAGAGAGGAAGTGGTGGCAGTAGAGCTGGGTGTTGTCAGCATACATTTGGAAACTGATGTTGTGTTGCTGGATGATGTTGCAAAGATGAGAAATAGGAGGGGGCCAAGGATAGATCCTTGGAGGACTTCAGAGGTAACAGTGAGGGAGTGGGAAAAGAAGCCATTGCAGGTGATTCTCTAACTACAGCTAGATAAATAAGAATGGAACCAGATTAGTGCAGTTCCACCCAGTTGGATGACAAAGGAGAGGCATTGGAGGATTGTGGTGTAGTCAACTACATTAAAGGCTGCAGACAGGTCAAGAAGGGTGAAGAGGAATAATTTACCTTTCTCACAGTCACATAGGATGTTATTTGTGACTTTGATAGAAACATAGAAAATAGGAGCAGTTATGATCATGGCTGATCATCCAACTCAGTTCCCGCTTTCGCCCCATATCCTTTGATTCCTTTAAACCCAAGAGCTATATCTAACTCCTTCTTGAAAACATACAATGTTTTGGCCTCAACTGCTTTCTGTGGTAGTGAATTCCACAGGTTCACCACTGGGTGAAGAAATTTCTCCTCATCTCAGTCCTGAATGGTTTACCCCGTATCCTTAGACTATGATCCCTGGTTCTGGACACCCCCACCATCGGGAACATCCTTCCTGCACCTACCCTGTCAAGTCCTGTTAGAATTTTATAGGTTTCTATGAGATCCCCCCCCTCACTCTTTTGAACTCCAGCGAATATAATCCTAACCGACTCAATCTCTCCTCATACGTCAGTCCCGCTATCCCAGGAATCAGTCTGGTACACCTTAGCTGCACTCCCTGTATAGCAAGAACATCCTTCTTCAGATAAGGATCCAAAACGGCACACAGCATTCCAGGTGTGGCCTCACCAAGGTCCTGTCTAATTGCAGCAAGACATCCCTGCTTCTGTACTCAAATTCTCTCGCTATGAAGGCCAACATACCATTTGCCTTTTTTACCGCCTTTTGCACCTGCATGCTTACCTTCAGCGACTGGTGTACGAGAACACCCAGGTCTCGTTGCATATTCCCCTCTCTCAGTTTATAGCTGTTCAGATAAGAATCTGCTTTCCTGTTTTTGCTACCAAAGTGGATAACCTCACATTTATCCACATTATACTGCATCTGCCATGCATTTGCCCATTCACTCAACTTATCCAAATCACCCTGAAGCCTCTCTGCATCCTCCTTCCACAACTCACCCTCCCACCCAGTTTTGTATCATCTGCAAATTTGGAAATATTACATTTAGTTTCCTCATCTAAATCATTAATATATATTGTGAATAGCTGGGGTCCTAGCACCGATCCCTGCCGTACCCCACTAGTCACTGCCTGCCATTCAGAAAAAGACCCATTTATCCCTAATCTTTGTTTCCTGTCTGCCAACCAATTTTCTATCCATCGCAATACACTACCCCCAATCCCATGCGCTTTAATTTTACACGCTAATCTCATGTGGGACTTTGTTGGAAGCCTTCTGAAAGTCCAAATAAACCACATCCATTGGCTCCCCCTCATCAACTCTACTAGTTACATCCTCGAAGAATTCTAGTAGATTTGTCAAGCCTGATTTCCCTTTCGTAAATCCATGCTGACTCTGTCCGATTCCACCACTGTTCTCCAAGTGCTCTGCTATAAAATCTTTGATAATGGGCTCTAGAATTTTCCCCACTACTGAAGTCAGGCTGACTGGTCTATAATTCCCTGCTTTCTCTCTACCTCCTTTTTTAAATAATGGGGTTACATTAGCTACCCTCCAGCCTGATGAGGGCCATTTTGGTACTGTGGCAGGGGCCTCGATTGGAGGCATTCAAACACAGAACTGAAGGAAAAATGGGCACGGATTTGGGAAGTGCCTTCACATTCGAATTCTTTGGGGAAGAAAAGGAGGTTGGAGGTAGGACAGTAGTTTTCAAGGACGGACAAGTCAAGAGTAAGTTTTTGAGGAGAGAGGGGTGATGACGTAAGATTTGAAGGGAAGAAGGACAACGCCTGAGGAGAGGGAGCCATTAACAATATCAGCTAACATTATTATTGCCAAGAAGGGAAGTTGGGTGTCAGTAGTTTGGTGGGAATAGGGTCGAGGTAGCAGGAGGTGAGTGTCATAGACAAGATGAACTTGGAGAGGCCATGAAGGGAGATAGGAGAAAAACTTGAGAAAGACATGGGTTCAGGGCTCGGGCAGGGGGGATCCTGAGCGGAAGTGGGCAAGGGAAAGGGAGAGACGTGGCAGAGGCTGCTGTTTGTATTGTCTCAATCTTAGTGACATAGAAATCAGGCAGGTTGAGGGATTTAAGAAGGTTTGTACTGGAGAAGAGAAGCCAGGAGTTATTGTTGCATTCCAGGATGACCCTAGAATAGTGAGCAGTGTTACAACCAGGTGAGGAGAGGGTCTCAGGCTCCCCTTTCGCCCCATCTCTGGTTTGACCACAACAGGGTTTATCCTTTTTTTTAACACAGTTATTGCACTTACCACCTCAGTGAGCACTTGCTCCTGTTCCTCTAATATGCTCGCATTCATGCATTCAGTCACATGAGAGATACACACACATACACAAATGTATTACAGAGGGAAAAACAGAGTTGGAGTAGAATCCGGAATAAATGGAATTTAAATACAGTTTATCAGTCCAAGAGTCCACAATTGAAATTGTAGTCCTGAGGTCCTCGCTGGGCAACGTGCACAGTTGTGGACTTGCTCCTCAGGCTCCGAAAGGCAGAAGAGGGGGTTTTGACCATTGTCCTCTAGTTGCTGGCTATGGCGGTCTGACTGGACTTGGCTTTACCAGTTGCAGCCGGGTCTTCTCTGGATCTGTACTGGAGAGAGAGAGAGAGCTGCTCTGTGGATGGTTTCTCAGTTACTGTCCTGCTTTCTGACTCTGAAAAAACTTAGTCTCTCCAGAGCTGCACAGCAGTCACATGACATTCCCAAACCTCTATGTTTTTTTTTTAATGAGGTCCTTCTGGTAGCTTCTGTGATGTTCAAGGCTTTATCCCCTCAAGCTGTCCAATCTCACTTGGTAGGGGGGGTTTGGCTCTTTCAAAGTCAATGGGTGTTGATGGCTCTTGACAACCGTGTTGATAAAGCCATTTCAGGTAATTTAATCAGAGAGCACCCCATTGTTCTGGCTAGGTTGACTCAGTCATGTTGTCTCCAGCCTACTGTGTTGATGTTTCATATATAAATTGCAGTGGCCATGTTGGCTGCCAGCTTTTCTTTTTAAAAGTTATTTGCAACAATTTCCAGTAAAAGTTTCAGACAAGGTTCCAATTGATGAAATTAATATTTCCCATTTGGCATATAGGGTTTTCATGACAGCAGTTTTGGCAGAGGAGAGCAGGACCCAATAGTGGTCCAGCCAGATCAGGTAATGAATGGTTAAACCAATTCTCCACCATATGTGTTCAAGTCTCCGCTTCTTTAAAGTAAGGGAGTGGAGATGAGGGCCATACCATCTCTGGAAAAAAAAAATGCTTCTGTGATTTTGAAGCACTGGTCTCATTTTGCATATTCAATTCGGGGAGGCACAACAATCCTTGATTTATATTGCCAAATTGGTAAACAGGTGGAGAAGACACACAAAGGAATCTTTTAACAATAGAGGTTTCAATTGAAGTTGTCTTGCATCCTGATGACCTGTTTAATAAATTGTAGATCACTAGTGAAGACAGAAGCAGGACTGCATGTAATGCAACTATAGGAGCCATCATCTTTTATGCCTGAATGTTGATGTTGGTGTCTGTGTCTGGATATTGATGCTGGCATATGCGTCTGGGTGCTGATGCTGTTTACATTCTCTGGCTTGTTGCAAAATGTCTGCAAAGCTTTCTTTTCACGGTCTTCTGCTAATAGCCACCTTGGAATGAGAGGCCTTCAGGAGAGATTCACATGTGTATTTGCAAGACATGCTGAACATGATATTCCAGTACATTGGAGAGAAACTTGCTCATGAGTCAATATACCTCAGTGCTGGGGTCAGAGTAATTATTGATTAATATGTGCTAAAGATTGCCTCATCATTCTTGCAGTAAGTGATAATATAACATTGCAGGCGGGTGTAGGCTGGATGTAACAACAGGGCTGTCCTCATTGGCTATAAATGTAGGAAATTTAATATCAGGTAACTGCTATGAAATTGTTGCCATGATTACTCCAAAAATGTTTCATTAAACACTGATTCCTATCCTCATTAATCTTATTTCAGCTGTGGCTGTTTCTATTCTTGCTGATTTCCTGTAATTAACAGTATCAAGGGCTGATCTTGGTGGAGTGTGAGGAGCTGTGTCTGTGCCGATAGATTACGAGGGGGTGTGTTTGCGCCTGTAGAATGGGAAAGGGCTGGATTTTGTGCTTGTTCCAATGGCAGGTTTCGTGGCAGGGGTGGGGTGGGGGGAGTGTGCCGGAGAATCGGGCAGAATCACCTGCCACGAAACCTGACAGCAGGAATCTGTTTGCAATTCTCCCGGGGGCGGGATAGGCTGATGACGACCTCTTCTCGCCACCACTGGAACCTTACCAGAGGTGAGAGGGGCTTCTGCCATGCCAGGAGGATGCCTTGTAAAACGAGGCACCCTCCCTGTGTGTTGGGGGGTGGGGTCCCTACTTTGTGAACAATTTGTAGCCCACAGAGGACCCCACTGGGAACAAATGTGCCCCCAGGATCCTGCTCCCCATGGACCAAACGCCGACAACCCTCTCACCGGGGCCTTCCGGACTGGGCCCGGTGACGCCGCCTCACTTACCTTAGGTCCGGGGTTCCAGCACTAGGCCTGGGTCCAAGGCCTCTGCAGTACCAGCAGTTTCCACCACTCCCAATGGTACTGCCGATACTGCTGAGCTGCCAGCCCTGTGATTGACCGACAGTGGGGGGGAGGGGTGATGGTGGGGAGTCCCCGTCCCTATTAAGTGTTTAAAGGGACAGGGATCCCACCTCCTTAAACTTTGACCCCAAAAGACTGGAGGATTGTTCCGGGTGTCAGAAAAATGCTGAGGCTGGGTTCCCCCTGACTTTTCAGCCTGGAGCCCTGCATCCTGCATAAAATCCAGCCCAAGGAGCGCATTTGTCTGTTGATCAGGTAAGCGTTTGTGTTTTTGATCTAGAGGGTGTCTTCTTGTGGTTTTTGTTTGGGAGCAATGTTCCCTCTAAATTTTCTGTGTACTGGGCAGATTACAAATTCCTCTGAGCATTACTTTTTGTCCATAGGCACCTTGCATTTTAAATGTCCTTCTCCTCAATTGTCCCATTCACCTCCACTTCTCAATACATACAGATTTCATAATTCTCATTAATCTCTTCTATTAAACCTGCATACTCATCAACTATACCTGCATCTTTTAGCAGAATTTTTAATCATTGTGAAGTAGGGTGGGCAAACTGTCTATATAGCTTTAAAAAATTATTTTCCCCCTTGTGCTTATCACTATTAATATTTGCCTGACATTCTGGTGGAAAACATCAGGTTTTGTTAAGGGGATACAATAATGTCCTGATCAACTTATTTCTCAAAATAATTGCCTTATTGTATTCCATGTCAAGTTTCATTTGTGCCTTTTTCATGTAGGGTTTACTGAACAGCATAGGTACCTCATCATCACTAAACCTAAAGCAAGTAGTACTTTTATATTCCTTAATATGCAGGACATTCTGAAGGCGGAGGGTGAACAGTCAGAGGTCATGGTTCACATTGGTACCAACGACATAGGTAGAAAGAGGGATGAGGTCCTGCAACAAGAATTTAGGGAGCTAGGTAGCAAACTAAAAAGCAGGACCTCAAAGATTGCAATCTCTGGATTACTCCCGGTGCCACGTGCTAGTGAGTATAGGAATAGGAGGCTAGAGCAGATGAATGCATGCCTGAAGAGATGGTGCAGGAGGGAAGGCTTTAGTTTCCTGGATCACTGGGTCTGTTTCTGGCGAAGGTGGGACCTGTACAAGTTGGACAGGTTGCACCTGAACCGGAACGGGACCAACATTCCTGCTGGGAGGTTTGCTAGTGCTGTTGGGGGGGTCGGGGGGTTGGGGTTTAAACTAATTTGGCAGGGGGATGGGATACAGAGTGGAGTTACAGTAGGGGGTGATGCACAGCCAAATATAGAAGAAAAATTAAGTCAGTCTGGAAGGCAGAGCAAATATAGACCTGTTAAGGCACAAGTGAATTATGCAACGCTAGATTGTATCTATTTTAACGCATGGAGTCTTACAAGTAAGACAGATGAATTGAGGGCGTTGATTAACACATGGGAATATGATATTATTGCTATCACAGAGACATGGTTGAGGAAGGACAAGACTGGCAGTTCAATATTCCAGGATATAGAATCTTCAGGCGTTACGGGGGGGTGTGGGGAGGTGTAAAAGAGGAGGTGGCATTGTACCATTGATCAAGGAGTTAATTACTGCAGTAAGGAGGGATGATATCTTAGATGGTTCCTCAAATGAGGCCATATGGGTAGAACTTAAAAACAAAAAGGGGGCAGTCACTTGGCTGGGAGTTTACTACAGACCTCCAAACAGTCAGGAAAAGATAGAGGAGCAGATATGTAGGCAAATCTCAGAGAGGTGTAAAAATAATAGGGTAATAATAGGGAATTTCAACTTCCCCAATATTAACTGGGATAGTCTTAGTGCAAAAGGCTTAAAGGGGGCGGAATTCTTAAAGTGCATCCAGGAGAGCTTTTTGTGTCAGCACGTAGAAAGTCCTACAAGAGATGGGGCAGTACTGGACCGAATCTTAAGGAATGAAGCTGGACAAGTGGTAGAAGTGTAAGTGGGGGAGCATTTCAGGGATAGTGACCATAACTCTGTAAGATTTAAGGTAGTTATGGAAAAGGACAAAGATGGACCGGAAATAAAGGTACTGAATTGGGGGAAGGCAGATTTCAATGTGATAAAACAAGATCTGGCCAAAGTGGACTGGGAGCAGCTACTTGTAGGAAAGTCTACATCAGACCAGTGGGAGTCATTCAAAAAGGAAATAGTGAGAGTTCAGGGCCAACATGTTCCCGTAAATGTGAAGGATGGGACCAACAAGTCCAGGGAACCCTGGATGTCAGGAGATACAGAGGATTGGATAAGGAAAAGAAAGGAGGCTTACGGCAGATTCAGAGCACTGAAAACAGCGGAGGCCCTAGAGGGGTATAGAAAGTGTAGGGGGAAACTTAAAGAAGTAATTAGGAGAGTGAAGGGAGGACATGAAAAAACACTGGCAGGCAAGATAAAGGAAAATCACAAGATGTTTTATAAGTATATTAAGGGTAAGAGGATAACCAGGGAAAGAGTAGGGCCCATTAGGGACCAAAGTGGCCATCTGTGTGTGGAGCCGGAGGACGTAGGTGAGGTTTTAAATGATTACTTTTCATCTGTGTTCACTATGGAGAAGGACGATGTAGATGTAGAGATCAGGGAGGGGGATTGTGATATACTTGAACAAATTAGCATTGAAAGGAAGGAGGTATTAGCGGTTTTAGCGGCTTAAAAGTGGATAAATCCTCAGGCCCAGAAGAGATGTATCCCAGGCTGTTATGTGAGGCAAGGGAGGAGATAGCAGGGGCTCTGACACAAATTTTCAAATCCTCTCTGGCCACAGGAGAGGTGCCAGAGGACTGGAGGACAGCGAATGTGGTACCATTATTCAAGAAGAGTAGCAGGGATAAACCAGGTAATTACAGGCCAGTGAGTAACATCAGTGGAAGGGAAACTATTGGAAAATATTCTGAGGGACAGGATTAATCTCCACTTGGAGAAGCAGGGCTTAATCAGGGATAGTCAGCATGACTTTGTCAGGGGGGGATCATGTCTTACAAACTTGATTGAATTTTTCATGGTGGTGACTAGATGTGTAGTTGAGGGTAAAGCTGTTGATGTAGTCTACATGGACTTCAGTAAGGCTTTTGATAAGGTCCCGCATGGGAGATTGGTTAAGAAGGTAAGAGCCCATGGGATCCAGGGCAATTTGGCAAATTGGATCCAAAATTGGCTTAGTGGCAGGAGGCAGAGGGTGATGGTCAATGGTTGTTTTTGCAATTGGAAACCTGTGACTAGTGGTGTACCGCAGGGATCGGTGCTGGGAGTCTTGCTGTTTGTAGTGTACATGAATGACCTAGACGTGAATATAGGAGGTGTGATCAGTAAGTTCTCAGATGACATGAAAATTGGTGGTGTCGTATATAGTGAAGAGGAAACCCTGAGATTATAAGATGATATAGATGGGCAGAGCAGTGGCAAACGGATTTTAATCCTGAGAAGTGTGAGGTGATGCATTTTGGGAGGACTAACAAGCCAAGGGAATATACAATGGGGGTAGGACCCTAGGAGGTACAGAAGGTCAGAGGGACCTTGTTGTACTTGTCCATAGATCACTGAAGGCAGAAGCATAAGGTGATTAGAAAGGCATACGGGATACTTGCCTTTATTAGCCGAGGCATAGAATATAAGAGCAGGGAGGTTATGATGGAGTGTATAAAACGCTAGTTAGGCCACAGCTGGAGTATTGTGTACAGTTCTGGTCGCCACACTATAGGAAGGATGTGATTGCACTGGAGAGGGTGGCAGAGGAGATTCAGCAGGATGTTGCCTGGGCTGGAGCATTTCAGTTATGAAGAGAGACTGGATAGGCTAGAGTTGTTTTCCTTAGAGCAGGGAAGGCAGAGGGGAGACTTTTTATGAGGTATACAAAATTATGACGGGCACAAATAGGGTAGATAGGCAGAAACCTTTTCCTTTAGTGCAGGTGTCAATAACCAGGGGGCATAGATTTAAGGTAAGGGGCAGGAGGTTTGGAGGGGGATTTGAGGAAAGATGTTTTCACCCAGAGGGTGTTTGGAATCTGGAACACACTGCCTGAAAGGATGGTAGAGGCAGGAACCCTCACAACTTTTAAGAAGTATTTAGATGAGCATTTGAAATGCCATAGCATACAAGGCTATGGGCCAAGTGCTGGAAAATGGGATTAGAATAGATAGGTGCTTGATGGTCAGCACGGACACGATGGGCTGAAGGGCCTGTTTCTGCACTGTATAACTCTATAACTTCCCAGTACAAGAGCTCACACTTTCAGGAGAGGAGATGAAATGTGAAAAGAGTGAGGAGAAGCACACAGATTGAAAGTCTGAGGTCTTCGATCATAAACAACCATAAAGATCCATTCATCTCACAAAACAGTGAAATAAAACTCACATAATCTGGTCTCTCACCCATTGCCCATTCACCTAGAGAGCTTCAATTAATCTGCGATTTCCAGTCTTGTATATTAGGCTCAGTTAATGCTCGAGGCAGGTGTTCATTGCCCTTGCTGCTTGTATATTATCAATAACCCAATCTGTATTACAAATCTGCCTGTCAGAAAGCATTAGGTGCTGATTGAGATGAAATCCATTAATCAACTTCACTGCACACTGTGTGTTTATCTGGCCATGATGGGCCATGTCCACTGGGTTTGTGACTTTTAGTAGCTGTAGGTCTTTCTGTGTCATACGACTTCTGGTTTAGTCCTAAGCCATTGAGAACTGCTGAATGGAGAACACTCCTGAGTTCATTCTAATCCAAGGCTAGCAACTAGACACTCTGCGGGGCCCATCACTTTAATGCAACTCAAACCAGTCCTCTTCCCCTCCCACTCACCCCTGCCCCTCACCCTCATCCTCCAACCCCTCCCCCTTCCTCCCTCCCCCCCATCCCATGCCCCTCCTTCCCTTGCTGAGTATCGAGAGCAGGAAGTTCCAGCAGGAGAACAGTGTAGAATGAAGCAGTGGTGTTCAGTACGAGCTAATGCTGGGCCTGCCACTGAGAACTACATCACTGAATAAAACACCTTACTCTTGATGATAAATGTGGTCTGATCACGCTCCTGTGAAGCGCCTTGGGAGGTTTTACTACAATGCGCATTGCATTGTCACCTGCAATGGCTTATCTTTCCTGCACAGTTACTTCTGGTGTCCCCCGAGAATCTTGGCCCTCTTCTATTTCTTAACACAAAAAGCAGGACAAATCCAACCCAGCCAATTACTACCCGTTCAGTCTACTCTCAATCATCAAAGTGATGGAAGATGTTGTCAACAGTGCTATCAAGCGGCGCTTACTCAGCAATAACCTGCTCACTGATGCTCAGTTTGGTTCTGCCAGGGCCGCTGAGCTCCTGACCTCTTTACAGCCTTGGTCCAAACATGGACAAAAGAGCTGAACTCAACAGGTGAGGTGAGTGACTTCCCTTGACATCAAGGAGCCCTAACAAAACTGGAGCCAATGGGAATTGGGGAAAATTCTTCACTGGTTGGAGTCATACCTAGCACAAAGGAAGATGATTGTGGTGGTTGAAGGTCAATTATCTCAGCTCCAAGACATCACTGCAGAAGTTCCTCAGGGTAGTGGCCTAGGACCAGCCATCTTCAGCTGCTTCATCAAACCTCCCCTCCATCATAAGGTCAGAAATGGGGATGTTCGCTGACGATTGCACAATGTTCAGAACCACTTGCGACTCCTCAGATACTGAACCAGTCCGTGTCCATATGCAGCAAGACTTGGACAGAGTTCAAGCTTGGGCTGATAAATGGCAGGTTACATTCATGCCACACAAGTGCCAGGCAATGACCATCTCCAACAAGAGAGAATCTAACCATCTCCCCTTGACATCGAATGGCATTACCATCGCTGAATCCCCTACTATCAACATCCTGGGGGCTACCATTGACCAGAAACTGAACTGGATCAGCCATTTCAGTACTGTGGTTACAAGAGCAGGTCAGATACTGGGAATTCTGCTGCGAGTAACTCACCTCCTGACTCCCCAAAGCCTGTCCATGATCTACAAGGCACAAGTCAGGAGTGTGATGGAATACTCTTCACTTGCCTGGTTGAGTGCAGCTCCAACAGCACTCAAGAAGCTCGACACCATCCAGGACAAAGCAGCCTGCTTGATCGGCACCCCATCCAAAGCCTTCAACATTCACTCCCTCCACCAGCGACGCACAGTGGCAGCAGTGTGTACCATCCACAAGATGCACTGCAGCAATGCACCAAAGCTCCATCGACAGCACCTTCCAAACCCACGACCTCTACCACCTACAAGGACAAGGGCAACAGATGCATGGGAACACCACCAACTGCAAGTTCCCCTCCAAGCCACACACCATCCTTACTTGGAACTATATCACCATTCCTTCACTGTCACTGGGTCAAAATGCTGGAACTCCCTTCCTAACAGCACTGTGGGTGTACGTACACCACATGGACTGCAGCGGTTCAAGGAGGCAGCTCACCACCACCTACTCGAGGGCAATTAGGGATGGGCAATTAATGCTGACCTAGCCAGCGAAGCCCACATCCCATGAAAGAATAATAAAAAAACTGCATGCTGCTCCTCAGCGGCATCATCCAGAAACACAGCCTCAGTTTCAACATGTCCGCTGACGACACCCAGCTCTACCTCGTCACCGCCTCTCTCAGCCCCTCCACTGTTGCTAAATTGTCAGACTGCTTGCCCAACAGCAGGTACTGGATGAGCAGACATTTCCTGCAATTAAATATTGGGAAGACTGAAGCCATTCGGCCCCACCACCAACTCTGTTCTGCAGCCACTGACTCCATCCCTCTCCCTGGCAACCGCCTGTGGCTGAACCAGACTGTTCGCAACCTTGGTGTCTTATTTGATCCTGAAATGAACTTCCAACCACATTTCCATACCATCAGTAAGGTTGCCTATTTCCACCTCTGTAACAACACCTGGCTTCACATCTGCTTCAGCTTATTTGCTGCTGAAACCCTCATCTGTGCCTTCATTACCTGTTGACTTGAATATTCCAACGTACTGCTGGCTGGCCTCCTGCATTCTACCTTCCAGGAACTTGAGGTCATTCAAAACTCTGCTATCCGTGTCCTAACTCGCACCAAGTCCTGTTCACACATCACCCCTGTGCTCCCTGTTCTGTACTAGCTTCAGGTTTGGCAACGCCATTGTTATGAAGACCCCACCTGCCAAGAATGAGGCATATTAATTTCATCATATGAACATTAATTTTAAACTGTTGCTGGAGTGAAGAAATGACTTGTTTAAAAAGAGATCACCAGACACTTGGCTGGAGGATATTTGCATACTCAGACAGTGCTTGGAGAGACAAAAGAATTGCTCACTGATTCAATTAACAGAGATTGGGCTGGGCAATGGTGATCCGCATCTTGTCGGGGTAAGAGACAGCACTACACGCCCCCCCACCGAGAGCTTTGGAATCCACAAACACAGGAGTGGTTAAGACAGCTGGCAACATGACTAACCGGCTGATCCAGGCTTTTTGAACTAGACACAGGACAGACTGCAGATTGTAACTGAACCTGGACAAGACAGCTTCTTTCCTGGTTGGCACTCTTGCGCTTTCTCACAAGCCTCCGGACCCACTGAAGTCGCTTAAACCTCAAGGGAGAAAAGACTCCTACATTGAAACAAGTTGAAGCGTGCACTGGGCCCCAATGAACAGCAAGACTTTCGGGCAACCAAAGACTCCACATTGAACTTAAAGGACCATAAATAACTACCAGATATTGCCTCAAACGTTTCCCCTTTATTCCTTCTACTTTTTCTGTCCCTATCTGCATGTGTGTTTATTGCGTATGCATGCTAGAGTGGACGTGTCGCGTACTTTTAGTAGTTAACCGAATTAGAGTTTAAGATTAATAAACTTCCACCTTTCTTGTTTAAATCTAAGAAAACCTGTCTGATTTCTTTGCCTTACAATTGGAAAGCAGTGAACAAGGATTCACTGAGCGGGAGCTAAAAACACGGTGTTCTTGAAATTAAACCTTGTTACAGTTGGACCAGGCAAAGGCTGAGAGGGAACCCCTAGACCCCTATCTCACCTGGTCGTAATACCATGATTTTAAAATTTTATTCCCATGTTCAAATCCATCCTTGGCCTTGCTCCTCCCTGTCTCTCTTACCTCCTCCAGCCCTACAACCCTCCGAGAGCCCTGTGTTCCTCCAGCTCTTGTGCATCCACCACTTCCTTCGTCCCGCCATTGGCACCCTTCCATCTCTATAATCTCCTCCAGCCCTCCAAACCCTCTAAGATATCTGTGCTGCACCATTAGCGGCATTCAGCTGCCAGGACCTCAAGCTCTGGAATTCCCTACCTAAACCTCTCCGCCTCTCTACCTCTCTCTCTTTGTTTAAGATGCTCCTTAAAACCAAGCTTTTGGTCACATGCCCTAATATCTCCTGTGGCTCATGTTAAAATTTTGTTTTGATAATCCTCCTTGGCATGTTTTACTATGTTAAAGGTGCTAGATCAATCCAAGTTGTCATTTTTGTTGACCTGTCACACCAACAGCTGGTGTGCTGCCCCTGGGGTATAACAAGTGTACACATTCCCAGTTACACCATGCACACATTCCTGTATATGTTCCCCTGCATTGTATGCACATTCCCATACATAATATACACATTACCATGCACATTGTGAATGTTCCAATAGAGCCCAAGCATGGACTACATGAGCACTGTATAAGCCCCGCTACCCCAGCACAGTTCACAGAACCCCAGCCACCTGGAAGGTGAATGCTTATTGCCTATTTGATATGACAAATGTAAGGTCCTGCATTTTAGTGAATAAGTAGCTCATCTAGATGCACACCAATGGGATATTGATTAATATGCAGCCAGCAAAGGATCTGTGGCCACATGGTTGAAGTGCAAAGACACAAATAGAACATGTAGGCGTGTGACCCACTCGACAGAGTGAAAGGCCAGGAAAATGGCACTGTGAGCACACTAGGGGTACTGCACTGTTTGCTTAACTAACACACTGACACCAGAAAGGAAACAAGCAAGGGCAGCAGGGTGTCAGCGGAGAATAAATAATCTGCAGAGACTTGGGCTAAATGAAACCAAGATTCAACAACAAGAATGCCTGGTATTTTTACAACACCTTTAGTGTAATAAAACGTCCTAAGTCAGCTTAACATCGGTAAATGAGAGACTTCTACAAGTCATAATCAGAGGGTTACATTATTAAAGTTCTCTCCTGTTCATTCAAAGTTGTTTTTTGCTTTTAAAAGGTCAATTTATCCAGTCACTTAAATTATGCTACTTGAATAAAACAACACAGGAGACAATTATAGCATAATTTCAGCTCAAATTGTCAGATCTTGGATGTTGTGCATGGATTTTCAATCCACGTGGACAACTTCTGCAAAAACTATGAACACAGAGCGTGCAGAAGCAGCGTAAATGGAACATGTACAAGAAGGCCAAGGCTTTAACCTTGTGCTTAACTCCAGAGGCTTGAGCATACAAATCTGGGCTGACACTGCAATGCAGTATTGAGGGCAGTGCTACACTGCCAGAGGTGCCGTCTTTTAGATTCCCCATCTGACATCTCGGATGGACATAAAAGATCCCGTGACACTATTCAAATAAGTGCAGGGGACATTTCACCGGTGTCCTGTCCAGTATTTATCCATCAACCAACATCACTAAAAACAGATTATCTTATTATCACATTGCTCTTTGTGGGAGCTTGTTGTGCACAACAGTAACTACACTTCATCGTACTTAACTAGCTCTAAAGCACTTTGGGACATCCTGTGATAATGAAAGATACTCTAAAAATGCAAGTCTTGCTTTACCTTCAGTCCTGGATTTGAGATGTTAATGATGAAGTTTGTTGAATATTTCATACTCGTGCATCTTAAAATAGCTTCCATATGAATGTTAATGCAAGATCAAGGATGCCACTGCTATTTTGGATCTTGAAAATCTACATTTGCATAAAGCAATGATGGTAGTAGTATATTTAAACTCTGGCAGAGATGTTTTCTAAGTATTTTGCCTCTTTTTATAGAATCATAGAATGTTTTACAGAGGAAGATACCAGTGAGACTATCAGACTACCTGACAAGGGGTTGGAACATTCACTACTGGAGAGAAATATTCAAAACATAATGTAATTCAAAAGCTAATAGAACTGAAAGTAGAAAATTACCCTGATCCAGATGGTATCCATCCAGGAATATGAGGCACGTTTGAAAGGAGATATCACGGTCACTAACTATAATTTTCCAGAAACCTTTGGAAACAGGAACTGTGTGATAGGACTGGGGAGTGGGGTATATTAAAGCCCTGTTTGAGATAGGGGAAAGTGCAGTAGATTTATATATGGATTTTCACATAGTGTTTGATAAGGTTGAATGTGGAGACTTCTTGCAAAAATGAGAGTGCACAGTATTAAAGGGAATGTAGCCACATAGAGAGGTGGCTGGGGACAGCGAGCAACGCGCAAGTCTAAATTGATGTTTTCAAATTGCCAAAATGCAGTTTAATGCAGAAAAATGTGAAGTGGTATAATTTGGGAACAAGAACTGTGAAAGGAGGTATAACCAAATGATAAGCTCCTAAATGAGCATAAAGGTTGAGAGGTGCAGGTCCTTGGCTATTAATGTAGTATGAGCAGAAATAGTCATTAGGCTAAAGGCGAATGTGATCCTGATTTTCTACGAGGTATTGATTGCTAAAGCATTGCCAAAATAATTGATGTTGAATTTGTACATGGCATTGTTAGTCCACAGGTATTGAGTGCAGTTCTGTGCACCCCAATAGAGGAAGGATATTAAAACCCTGGACAGGGGCCAGCAAAGATTCATTAACATGATACTGAGAATATGAGGTTCGAGTTAAAGACTGTAAAAATTGAGGTTATTTTACTGGTTCGGAGTATGTTAAGGGGGAATGTAATTGCGGGTTTCAAAATTATGAAAATGATTAAACTAGTGACAGATTATCACTGGAGAATGAAGGAGAAGTTAGAAGAAATGCTTTCACACACGGTTATTATGCCAAAAGGGGCTATTGAGACAGAAACTGTGACATTGTTTAAAAGAGAATTAGATGAGGAATTGGGAAGGAAGAATATTTAAAGATATGGAGAAGGGAGAGGGAAATGGGATCAGAGCCAACAGCTCCAGCTGATGAGCTACGACTGACATAAGCACAAGAGGGTGAATGGCCGCTTTCTGTGCTGTAACTTTTATCAGTGTTGCATATGCAGTGCTGGAAAATGCTTTGATAATTGCGGTATCTGTTCATATTAGCCAGTTTCGCCATGCTGTTCCAACAGACTGCGCCTACACGTAAAATTAATTCTGCTTGTCTGCTGAGAATCACATTAATCAGGTTTCCTGTTGAGTAGGGTTGTTGTTTGTTTCCAGTAAGTGGATTTACATTGCAGATGAGCTGCTGAGCAGTGTAACAATTCAAACTGACTCTTGTTTTTCTACTCTGCTAAGCAAATACGCAGTGATATAAAAGCAAAATACTGTGGATGCTGGAAATCTGAAATAAAAACAAGAAAGTGCTGGAAATACTCAGCAGGTCTGGCAGCATCTGTGGAGAGAGAAGCAAAGTTAACGTTTCAGGTCAGTGACCCTTCTTCAGAACTCTTCAAATACTCAGTGATGATGCTGCAGAACTGCTGCCACGGAGATCCTCAATGGAAGAATTCCAAGTAGCCACCTTGGAGTAGAATAACAACATGCAACACCGACTGAGAATCAGGTGTTTCTAAACTCCAGGTCTGGTCCATAGAGTACTAGGTAGAGAAAAAGAAAGACTTGCATTTATGTAACGCCTTCCGTGACCCTAGGACGTCCCAAAACACTTTACAACCAATGAAGTACTTTTGAAGTGCAGTCACTGTTGTGATGTTAGCAGCCTCTGCTAACAGCAAGCTTTCACAAACAATACTGTGATAATGACCAGATAATCTGTTTTTGTGGTTTTGATGGCAGGATAAATATTGACCAGGACACCAGGCATAATAACTCCCTCTTTCTTCGACAAAGTTCCTGGGGTTCCTCCGCCTTATCACACACCTATCCTTTTGTTCTTCTTCCCACCACCACCTCCCCCCCCCCCCCCACCGCCCCTTATCACTTGCTCAAAGCTTATTACATATCTAACCGTTGCCAGTTATGATGAAAGGTCACAGACCTGTATTGTTAACCCTGTTTCTGTCTCCACAGATGCTGCCAGACCTGCTGAGTATTTCCAGCACTTTCTGTTTCTATTCCCGGGGATCTTTTACATCCATCCAAAAGGGCAGATGGGGCCTCTGTTTAACAGCTCCTCCAAAGGTCAGAACCTCCAACAATGCAGCACTCCCTCAGTACTGCATTGGAGTGTTAGCCTAGATTTTTGTGCTCAGGTCCTGGAGTGGGATTTGAACCCACAACCTTCTGACTCGGTGAAAGTGCTACTAACTGAGCCACAGTGACACTGATTAGGAGAAATTCCTTTTATACAGAGAGTTGTTGGATCATGACATGGTCTGCTTCATAGAGTGCTTGAGGCACAAAATGATGCATCTTTTAAGGGAAAATTGGATAAATATTTGAAGCAGCAAAGGATACAGAACTATGGGGCGAGTAGAGCAGTAGGATTAGTTTGGGATTGATACAGGAATATAGAGGGAATGGGGCACTGGGATTAGTTTGCGATTGCTACAGGGGTGTAAAGAGAGTGGGACAGTGGGATTAGTTTGGGATTGATACAGTGATATAGGGAGAGCAGGGCAGTGGGATTAGTTTGAGATCGATACAGGAGTATAGGGAGAGCGCGGAGCAGTGGAATTAGTGTGGGATTGCTAAAGGTCTATGGGAAGAGAGCGAGCCAGAGGGATTACTTTTGAGATTGCTGTAACAAAGAACCGGCACAATGATGGACCAAATGGCTTGTTGTGCTATGAACATCTGGTTCTGTAGTCCCTGGGTAATTAGAAAGTTGTTGCAAGTATTCCCTCAGGGAAGGGGTGGAGGGGGGGAGTGTTCCATGCTGCAGATGTACCAGGATCAGGTACATAAGAACATAAGAAATAGGAGCAGGAGTAAGCCATTCAGCCCCTCAAGCCTGCCCCGCCATTCAATAAGATCATGGCTGATCTGTCCTAGGCCTCAACTCTTTCAGGCCTGCTCCGCCTAACCCTCGACTCCCCGAGATTTCAAAAATCTATCTACCTCCTCTTTAAATATATTTAGTGACCTAGCCTCCACAACTCTCTGAGGCAGAGAATTCCAGAGATTCACCACCCTCTGAGAGAAGAAATTCCTTTGCATCTCAGTTTGTGACCCCTTATTCTGTAACTAAGTCCCCTAGTTCGAGATTCCCTCGCTAGTGGAAACATCTTCTCAACATCTACCCTGTCAAGCCCCCTTAAAATCTTATATGTTTCTATAAGATCACCTCTCATTCTTCTAAACTCCAATGAATAAAGGCCTAACCTGTTTTGCCGTTCTTGATAAGACAACCCCTTCATCCCAGGAATCAGCCTAGTGAACCTTTTCTGAACTGCCTCCAGTGTTAGTATATCCTTCTTTAAATACGGAGACCAAAATTGTACGCAGTACTCCAGGTGTGGCCTCACCAACACCCTGTACAGTAGTAAGACTTCCCTATTTCTAAACTCTAACCCCCTAGCAATAAAGGCCAGAATTCCATTTGCCTTCCTAATTACTTGCTGCACCTGCGTGCTAACCTTTTGTGTTTCATGCAGAAGAACACCCAGATCCCTCTGTACTGCAGTATTTTGTAGTCTTTCTCCATCTAAATAATAATCTGCCTTTTTATTCTTGCTACCAAAGTGGATTACCTCACACTTTCCCACATTGAACACCATCCGCCAAGTTTTTGCCTACTCACTTAATCTATCTATATCCCTTTGCAGATTCTTTGTGTCCTCCTCACAACATGCCTTCCCACCTATTTTTTTTTATCGTCAGAAAATTTGGATACACTACACTCTGTCCCTTCCTCTAAGTCACTAATATAGATAGTAAATAGTTGACGCCCTAAGACCGATCCTTGTGGCACCCCACTAGTTACAGCTTTCCAACCTGAAAAAGACCCATTGATCCCAACTCTCTGCCTTCTGTGTGTTAGCCAGTCCTCAGTCCATGCCAACACATTACCCCCAATACTCTGAGCTCTTATTTTGTGCAATACCTTTTATGTGGCACCTTATCAAACGCCTTCTGAAAATCCAAATACACTACATCTACTGGTTCCCCTTTATCCACTCTGCTTGTTATATCCTCAAAGAACTCTAACAAATTTGTCAAACATGATTTCCCTTTCATAAAACCATGTTGACTCTGTTTGATTGCATTATGTTTTTCTAAATGTCCTGCTGTTTCTTCCTTAATAATGGACTCAAGCATTTTCCCAATGACAGATGTTAAGCTAACTGGTCTGTAGTTTCCTGCTTTCTGTCTCCCTCCTTTCTTGAACAGGAGCATCATATTAGCAGTTTTCCAATCCGCTGGTACCCTGCCGGAATCCAGTGAGTTTTGGTATATTATGACCAATGTCTCCACTATCTCTGCAGCCACTTCTTTTAAAACGGTTGGATGCAGGCCATTAGGTCCTGGCGACTTGTCTGCCTTTAGTCCCATCAGTTTGTCCAGCACCTCTTGCCTCGTGATAGAGATTGTTACAAGTTCCTCCCTCCCATTTACACCTTGCTCATCTATTATTGTTGGGATGTTTATAGTGTCGTCCACCGTGAAGACCGATGCAAAATATTGGTTTAAATTATCTGCCATTTCCCTATTCCGTTATTAATTCCCCAGTCTCGTCCTCTAAGGGTCCCACACTTACTTTAGCTACTCTCTTCCTTTTAATATACCCGTAGAAGCTCTTACTGTTTGTTTTTATATTTCTTGCTGATTTATTCTCATAATCAATTTTCTCCCTCTTTATTAGTTTTTTAGTCATCCACTGCTGGTTTCTAAAAAATTCCCAATCCTCTGGCCTACCACTAGCTTTCGCTGCTTTATATGCCTTTGTTTTTGCTTAACACTCACCTTAACTTCCTTTGTTATCCACGGGTGGTTCATCGTTCTCTTGGATTCCTTCCTTCTTACCAGAATAAATGTTTGCTGAGTGTTATGAAATATCTGCTTAAAAGTCTGCCACTGCTCATCTACTGACTTCCCCTGTCGTCTATCTTCCCAGCCCGAGTTAGACAACTCTTTCTTCATACCTCTGTAATTGCCCTTGTTTAAGTTGAAGATACTGATTTGAGACCCATTGCTCACCCTCAAACTGAATTTGAAATTCTACCATGTTATGATCGCTTCCTTAACTTCGAGATCTCTTATTAATCCTACCTCATTACACATTACCAAATCTAAAATAGCCTGTTCCCTGGTAAGTTCTGCAACGTATTGCTCTAAGTAATAATCCCTGAGGCACTCTACAAATTTGTCTTCCATGCTACCCTTGCCAATTTGACTTGTCCAGTCTATATGCAGATTAAATCACCCATGATAATTACAGTGCCCTTCTAACACGCCTCCATTATTTCCTGATTAATATCTTGTCCTACAGAGAGGCTACTCTTCGGGGGCCTATAGACCACTCCCACCTGTGATTTCTTTCTCTTGCTATTCCTTATTTCCACCCAAACTGATTCTACATCACAATCTATTACACCTATATCATTACTCACAACTGCACTGATCCCTTCCTTTAATAACAAAGCTACCCCACCTCCTTTTCCTTTCTGCTTATTCTTCCGGAACGTCGAATATCCTTGAACATTAAGATTCAAGTCCTGGTCATCCTGCAACCACGTCTCAGTGATAGCTATCAAATCATATTCATTTATTTCTGTCTGTGCCGTCAACTCATCTATCTTGTTACAAATGTTACATGCATTCAGATAAAGATCCTTAAGCTTTGACTTTTTACCATTTTTACCTACTCTGGTTCTAATTTCTGCTGTACTCTTGTGCTTGTATTCTCTGTCCCTTCCTGTCACTCTCTGATTACTGTTTGCTCCTTCACTATCCTGCGCTCTCATTACTTTTCGACTTTTTAAACTTCCTTTCAATTGAACCCCCCCCCCCCCCCCCCCCACTATTTAGTTTAAAGCCTTGCCTACAACCCTAGTTATACAATTCGCTAGGACACTGGTCCCAACATGGTTCAAGTGAAGCCCATCCCAACGAAACAGCTCTCTCTTTCCCCAGTACTGGTGCCAGTATCCCATGAATCAGAATCCATTTCTCCCACACCAATCTTTGAGCCACACATTTACCTCTCTAATCTTATTTACCCTATACCAATTTGCACGTGGCTCAGGTAGTAATCCGGAGATTATTACCTTTGTGATTCTGCTTTTCAATTTGAGCAGCTCGGGCCATAGTCACTCAGCAGAACCTCTTTCCTAGTCCTACCTATGTCGTTGGTATCTATGTGGACCATGACAACTGGATCCTTTCCCTTCCACTCCAAGTTCCTGTCCAGCCCAGAAGAGATGTCCTTAACCTTGGCACCAGGTAGGCAACACAGCCTTCGGGACTCTCTATCTTTGCTGCAGAGAACAGTATCTATATCCCTAACTATGTGATCCCCTATTACAAGTACATTTCTCTTTTCTCCCCCCACTTGAATGGCGCTCTGAACCGCGATGCTGTGGTTAGTTCGCTCATCCTCCCTACAGTCTGTGCCCTCGCCCACACTGGGAGCAAGAACCTCGTACCTATTGGATAAGGGTACTGGCTGAGGCGCCTCCAAATCTAAATTCTGGATCCCCATACCTGCCTCACTCGCAGTCACACCCTCCTGTCCCTGACCACTGGCCGAATTCAATGTTGTTAATCTAAGGGGGGGGTGCCTGTCTCCTGAAACACAGTGTGTGGAGAATTCTGAGAAAAGACTGAGCTTTGTTATTGATGTAGCCATTGATGCAAGTGCTTTGAACCCCAGGGCTGTGCAATTATCATGCCAGAAATCCTGCAATAAGTCACAGTGAAATACTTAATTATAAATAAAATTGTATTATGCGTCAGTCAAGGTTTTAGCTGGGCGATTAGTTTGGTTTCCATTTTTCAAATGAGCAAGAGGTTGTCATATCTAATATAACCCAGGCTGGGACACAACAACCTAATCCCAGGAGAAATATAAAATGTTTCTTTCTCGCTTTGAGTTTCTCCCTTTCTCCTTTCCTGGCCCCTGCCTGTTGACCAGATTTGTTTTGATACATTTTCTGCAGCTCATTACTATTGCTCAATATTTCCGTGGTATTTGAATTAGTTTTTATCCTCAGTGTCAATCTTAGTCACTGTTTATATTTGGCTCCATTCTCTGGCTCCCAGTTCTGGTGTTAAATATCTCATTCTCTGTTTCTATTTTTTGCATTTATTTTGCTGCACTGAGTATGATCGGTGATGACAGTAGTGGTACTCTGTGTTTTCTGTATTTAGTGTTCTATTTATTTGGAGACATGTCTGTAAGGTTTGAGATTTATTTTGATGTCGTCTTTCTCTCTGATTTCTCATCAGGTATGACTGCCTGGCATTTGGCTGAATTTTCTTTGAGTGTAGACCCTGGCTGGACTACTCCAGCAGCCTGCTGTTGCTTTCATTGCACCAGTGAATGTGCTGCTGGTTACGGTTGAATTTAGCTTCTCCCACTCTGGATGCTCGATGTTGAACTTGATTGAAAGCCCCCAGCTCTTGCAGTTACCTGTGTTTTGCTGTTAACCTCCAGGACTGACTGCTGGTGGCACTGAACTTCATTTTGGTAACTGAGGGAACTGTTCAAATTGGTCTGGCTTTGATATTTTTATCGTATATCCTACAACACCTGAGAAACGAAATTGTTCAAAACTGGGCAAAATTGGAAGATAACGTTTTGTTGCCTGGTTTACATTAGCAGTTAAAATATCTGGCACCCAGATCAAAAATTGGTAACATCTTTAGCTGACCAAAGCCCAGGCTTATCCCTGAGGGAAGAGGGAAAATGGGATTGGGTGGGAAGTTTCTTCACACCAATCTATTTTGCCCAGGCCAGGCGTAGTCTTCTGCTCTGGTGAAGAGCATGGGGGAGGGGAGAAGGCAGCAGTGATGGTTCCAGAGGGTATCCCAGTGCAGAAAACCATCTGTGAGACTCTTGGTCTGGTGGTCTGTTTTGCAAGAATTTTAAATCACCCAGTGCTGACACACAGCAGAGCTCTGAATGGATTAGATCCTTCATTTTGCTTGGCAGTCCACCTAACTCGAAGGCCAATTGTATTCACAATGACAATTTTTATACCAAATGAATGGGGGAAGCAGGCTCAGTGAGAATACAGAGGGAACAAAGGCTAGCAGGGCTGTACAATATACAAGATTGGAGATGTTTGAACTCTCGCCTCTTTTTTTGCTTTTCCTCTGTCAGACGTCTGATCTGTGAGCCCAATTATTCAAAATGGGTGCAGTTTACTTTCCAACCACATTAAAATTATTGACATTATTTTGGCTTTGTGATTTATGTGGTTTTGGGAGGTGCCTGTAACTGTAATAAATAACATTGACAGTCTTTAATTAAATTGAATTAAAGTGAGGTCCAGGAGCTACACTGAGAACTGAGTGTCTCAGTATTGGGGGGGCGTGGTACAGAGTGAAAGCCCCAATAACAAGAATGAGTTGGTCAAATTATTTCTCTCTCTCTTTCTCTTCTCCTCGTTCTCTCTCTCTGGCCTGTGATTGTTTATCCTTTCTCACACAGTTTCTTTCTCTCCCTGTCTTCTTCCTCCTCTCTCAATCACATACTCACTCTGTGACTCTCTCCCCTATCCTCAGTAGCAGTGATGCCTAACTCCTGAGGAAGGCAGAAAAAAAGGAATCTAATTTAAT
This sequence comes from Heterodontus francisci, assembly GCF_036365525.1. Classification (NCBI taxonomy): domain Eukaryota; kingdom Metazoa; phylum Chordata; class Chondrichthyes; order Heterodontiformes; family Heterodontidae; genus Heterodontus; species Heterodontus francisci. The sequence continues at coordinate 114,978,771 of NC_090377.1, forward strand.
GGAAACTCTTGGAATCCCTCCTTGACTCCCTAAGGTAGTCAAACGTGGCTACTTCTAGCACATCACTAAACATATTTAACTAAACGCTCCCCTGCCAAATTCCCTGTTCCCAATATGTCCCACCAGTCACAAACACCACAGACTTCCGACCCCATGTATTCATCATCGATTTGCAATAACATCATCTACCTTCTCTGTGATCCTGGGTGTGAAATGTCACAAAGTCATCATCTCTGTGGAAAGAAGTTGCTGTTCATTGTTTACTTAAATCCATGCCCCAGGGATTAGGAACAGTGAGCAGAGTCAATGATTTAAAGGGAACGAATAAGAATTTTGGTTTTCATTTCATGTGACTATGGGATTTGTTCCTGGATATCAAATTCTGTAAGTCCATCAGGTTTGTTATTCCTGCAAAAACTGGCCTTGGAAATAGTACCCCTTACAAACCTAATGCAACTCTGAGGGTGTAACCCAGGTTAAGCTTAATCCAGCAGACACAGTTTACTTGGGTTTTCAAAAAGTAATTCAACATAATTCCTGATCAGTCGAGGACCAGACCAAGAAAGGTGATGCAACATTGAGAAGTGGTTTTGCTGCAGGAGCCAGAGCCTGATGATGAAAGCTGAATGTTCTGGATGGAAACCAGGGGAGTCCATGGTAGATCAGTCAGAGATGGACTCTAGTTGGAATAGGTTGTTGAGGGAGGGACAGTCCATGTTAGATATGGTAATGCCATGGTTATGTTACTGCACTAGGAATTCTGAGGTTGTAAGTTCAAATACCACTGTAAATTGTGAAATTAAGTTGATTAAACCTGGTCATTTGTGAGCTGGCCCAGGAAAAATGGTCATGAAAGCCTCTGCATTGTGGCAAAAACCCAATTGATTTGCAAATAACCTTCAGGAAAAGGAACCTGCCACTCCTGTGCAGTTTGGTCTACATATGATTCCCGTTCCATATTACCTAGTTGTCTCTTAATGCCACTTATCCCCATATCGCCATCTCCCAATCATCAATGAAGTGATAGAAGGAGCCACCAATCATGCCATCAGGCAGTGCCCACTCACTCGTAACCTGCTACTGACAGCCAGTTCACCACATGGCACTGCAGCAGGTCATGGAGAAGGCCCACCACCACCTTTTCAGAAAAAATAAGGATGGGCAATACATGTCAGCCATGCCAGCATCATCTGCATTCTGAGAACAAATATTAATCACAGTATCCACATGGAGTGAGTTTCATGGTGTGTTGCTGAGGGTACTCTGGGTGGAGTGAGGTGATGGACTGAATGGCCTTTACTCACCAGATTTTCTTGTATATTTTGTGTGTGTGTATGTGTGTGTGGGAGAGATATAATGCGATATATGATGTGTGTGTGAGAAATAGTGTGATATGTAATATATATATATATATTAATGTGCAAGATATGGTACCTTAAATGGTGTGGGTTATGCGAGAAGTGTAGGTGTATTTGTGACAACGGGTGCATGTTATCTGTTAGGAATGATACTTTGGAGAAGCGGTTATATCTGTTGTGATGTTCTTCCATCTGAACTTATTTTCTGTTCTGCTAACAGATGAAGGGTATTACCAGGGTGGCAAGTTCCAGTTTGAAACAGATGTTCCAGAAGCCTACAATATGGTGGTGAGTGGAGGAGCTTTGCTGATTTTTGATCAATTGCATAGCCTGAAGGGCAATACAGGAGGAAATGGATCCAGGAAATTCAGTCTGAGTGTATATTGTTTTTATGTAAATTTTGTGCACATCAAGGTGAGGAATCTTAGTGCTGGTGAGCAGAACAAAATAACCATTTCAGTGCCTCCATGTCAGCAGGGAGCCCCCCCAGGGCAGGTACAGCATGGTTTAGATTGGTAAGGGACGGTTCTGCCTCATACTTCCTAGCTCCTGCTCTCCTAGCCACTGTCCTTCCTCACTCGTACTGAAGGCTGTCAACCACATGGGGTAACACTCAGACTTTCTCTCTTCCGGTCTCAGTAAGTCACTATCAAGCTCATGTCACTTTTCCTCATGTTCTTTAAATAGAAATATGACGAGATGTCCTGAAATTCTGTTCGCTGGTAATGCAGAAAGCAGGTGATCATTTGTTAAATGCATTACTATTTGATTATACTGAATCCCTTGTATGTGAAGTGAATTGTACATACTCACATGGGTGGTGAACCTTTGCAGAGGAGTATCACATACCATAGTGCCATTGGTCTCTCCTTCTTGCCCTCTCATGTGACTGTTAGATTAAAGAGTGCCATAAAGTTCATCCCTTCTGGTGTTTTATGGAAATGAGACTGGATAAATCTGTTAGCACAAGCCAATTAATTAGTTCTACACTACCACCTGGTCTTTTTTTTACCCAAAAATGTACTATATTCGTAAAAATCTGTAAAAAAAAAAAAAAATACACTCCAACACAGTTCAAAACATTACTAAGTTGACATTCCAAAAAGTGCAAAGGAAATCAGTTTTCTTCAATACAGGAGTGAGTTGCCTCACAACCCTTCCATTCTATTTTACATGCCATGTACATTTTACAGTAAACCCACATTTGGTGTATACAGGCCGAGGGGTTTCCCATGGGTCCAGCCCCTCAGTTCACTATGGCGGGAGGACCTTACACAGTGGTCTTTCCCCATTCAGCCTTTGCAGCAGCTGCCCCAAGCTTTAGTGCATCCCTCAGCATGTAGTCCTGGACCTTGGAATGTGCCAGTCTGCAACACTCGGTCGTGGACAATTCTTTGCGCTAGAAGACCAGCAAGTTTCAGGCAGACCAAAGAGCGTCTTTCACCAAATTGATGGACCTCCAGCAGCAGTTGATGTTTATCTCGGTGTGCGCCCTGGGAACAACCCGTAGAGCACAGACTCCTGTGTTGCAGAGCTGCTTGGGATGAACCTCGACAAAAACCACTGCATCTCTTTCCACACCTGCTTTGCAAAGACACATTCCAGAAGGAGGTGGGAAACGGTTCCTTGCCCACCACAGCCACCTCGAGGGCAGCGTGCAGAGGGGGCGAGACTCCGGGCGTGCAGGAAGGATCTGACGGGGAGCGTCCTTCTCACCTCCAGCCAAGCTACGTCTTGGTGTTTGAAAGTTCTGGTGATGAGGCATTCTGTCAAATGACTTTGGTAGTCTGCTCAGGGAACCATCCGACAGGATCCACCATCTCCTTTTCCCGTAGGGCCTTGAGGGCATTCCGTGTAGACCACTGCCTGATGGATGGTGGTCAAAGGTGTTTTCCCGCAGAAACTGTTCTGTTTTCCCACAGAAACTGTTCCATAAAGGATGGGTGGTACAGCACAGTCCAACCAGATGGAGTGTTCCGCGGCAATGTGACCAGACTCTTCCTTCGCAACACCAGGGACAGACAGAGCCTCAGCACGTAGTGACACTTGGTGTTTGCGTCCTGGGGCTCTATGCACAGCTTGATGCAGCCGCACACAAAGGTGGTCAGCAGGTTGAAGGCGACGTTGGGTACATTTTTCCCGCTCTTACCCAGAGATTTGAACATCGTGTCCCTCCGGACCCAGTTCATTTTGGATCTCCAGATAAAGCGGGAAATGGGTCAGGTGACCGCCACGGCACAGGAGTGAGGTATGGGCCAGACCTGCGCCACATACAGAAACAGCATGAGTGCCTCGCACCTGATGACCAGGTTCTTACCTACAATGGAGAGAGATCGCTGCTCCCACATGCTCAGTTTATGGCTACTCACTCCTTCCAAGTTTTGGCGCAAGCCTCAGCCCTTCCAAGCCATATCTCCAGCACCCTCGGGTAGTCTGACCTGACAGTGAAGGGAAAAAAGGATCGGTTGGCCCACTTCCCAAAGAACATGGCCTCACTCTTGCTGTGGTTAAATTTGACTCCCGAGGCCAGTTCGAACTGGTCGCAGTTACTCATCAGTCTGCGAACAGACAACAGATCCGAGCAGAAGACGGCGACATCATCCATATACAGGGAGGCTTTGACCTGAGTGCTTCCGCTGCCTGGGATTGTCACCCCTCTTATACCTGCATCCTTCCTAATGGACTCAGCAAAAGGTTCAAAACAATTTGGACATGGGAGAGAGGACAGCCCTGTCTGACTCCAGATTGAATCGGGAAACATTCTGATTCCCACCCATTGATTGAGACTGCACTACTGATATTTGTGTAGAGCAGTTGGATTCAGTCCAAATGCCATTTTGGAGAGCACGTGTAGGTGTGCATTATCCTGTCAAAATCCTTCTAGGGTCCACCCTCCTGTCCCGTACATAGGCGATCATATCCCTGAGTAGCACGAGATTATCAGAGATCTTCCTCCGGGTACAGTGCAGGTCTTGTCAGGGTGAATCACCAACTCCACAGCAGACTTGACCCAACTGGCGATGACTTTGGACAGAATCTTGTAGTCAACATTAAGCAGTGAGATGGGTCGCTAATTTCTGACTTCCGCCCTCTTCCCCCTTCCGCTTGTAGATGAGGGTGATGATGCCTTTCCTTATGGATTCTGACATGCTGCCGGCCAGACGCATACTCTCGTATACTTACAGCAGGTCTGGGCCAATTCAGTCCCACAGAGCTGAATACAACTCAACCAATAAGCCGTCGCTTCCGGGAGTTTTACTCGTCTCGAAGGACCTGGCCGTCTGCCAGCTCATCCAGAGTTAGCAGTTTGTCAAGTGTCTCCCGCATGCTGTCATCTAAGACCTCCGTGAAAGATGACTGGAAGGACTGGGAGGCCGTGCTGTCCATGGGCTTCACTTCGTAAAAGGATTTGCTGATCTTTAGTATGTCGGACTGCGAAGACGGAGCGGACTCTGGACCGGAAGATGATCATGGAGGCCTCCGTGGCAAAGAGCGAGGCCTGCTGGCTCTTCACCTCTTCGCGATCCTCCTTGACCTCAACCCCCATCAACTGCAGCCGGTGCAGATTTTGCATTCTTTTCTGGAGTCGGGACATTTCCCTCCATCTCTCTCTAGCCCTCCAAACACCTTTGGAGATAAAGAACCTCTTGATCTCCTTGATCACTTCCCACCAGTGAACTGGAGACTCAAAGAGGGGTTTCATGGTTCTCCAACCTTTGTAATCCCTTTTGAGTTCCTCAACGTTCTCTGGGGTTAGCAGTGTAGCATTGAGCATCCATGTCCCCTTGCCAACCTGCTGGTCGTCCTGTAAGTGACAGTCAGCCAGTAAGAGGCAATGGTCAGAGAAGAACACCGGCGGATTGTCGGTGGTTCTGACAGCATGAGACACAAACGTGAAGTCAATCCTGGAACGGGTAGACCCGTCCAATCTTGACCAGGTGTATCTACGCTGCACTCCGTCTGCAGGTTTGCTGAAGACGTTGTGCAGCTTGGCATCTTTTACTGTTTCCATCAGGAATCTGGACGTAGCGTCCTGTTTGCTGTCGTCACTGCCAGATTGTCCAGCTGCATCAATGATGCAGTTGAAGTCACCGCCTAGAATGACCGGCCTGGACGTCACCAGCAGTAGTGGGAGCTGCTGGAAGACGGTCAGCCGCTCGCTGCGTTGTACCAGGGCGTACACGTTGATCAACCGGAGTGGAACATTGTTGTACATTGCATCTGCTACGAAGAGGCAACCGCCCACCACCTCCTTAACTTTGGAGATGGTGAAGTTGCCTCCCCGCAGCAGAATACCCAGGCCAGAGGAACGGGAATCATTTCACCCTGACCAGATCGATGGCCTGTGGGACCACCGTCGAGACCATTGCCTGTAGGTGCTGAGGTGCAGTATTCCACACTCCTGCAGAAACAGCAGGTCGGCTTTGACCTTGGCAAGGTAGTCCAAGGTCGAAACACATCGCATAGTGGATATAACGCTACGCACGTTAATCAAAGCAATCTTTATACCCATTTTAAAGTTGGGTATTGCTTCCTACAGCAGGTGTCCTTGCTAGTCCCAGTCCTTGGGTATGTTCCTGCATAACCATAGTGTGCAAATTTGTTTCACATTCGTTAGGCTCAGAAACCCTCCTGGTTACTCATGGGGGGTTTGTTCCACTGGGGACATCGGGGGGTGGGGGGGGGGTGGTGGTCTTGTAGGCAGCAGGGCTTGGGCTGTCCTCTGCTGGTGGTGTCTTTCCCCTCTATTCCTCCTCGAAGACATCACTGCTCCCGGCTTCCCGGAGCTGGAATGCGCCAGACGCTTCGATGCTCTCAGTGTCCCGGAGCTGGGGTGCACTGGGCATCTCGCTGGGTTCGGCGCTTTGGATTCAGTGCCCCGCAGCTGGGGGCTTTCTCTTCCAGCTCTTTTGAGTTCTGCCGCTTCTTTGACAGGTGCCGTCGTTCCGGCCCTTCCTCGTCCAATGAGGAGTTGCTGCCGTAGTCTGTCTCAGACGGTAGCCTCCTCTTGACACTGGGTGGTGGCCTGTTCCTTTTTTGGAGGTTTCTTCTTTGTAGTTTTCCTTTGTACCACCTGCCACTGACCAGTTTGTCCATCTGCTGCCTCCTCCTCCATTGATTCTGTCTGTAGAGGAAGGGTTTCTGGGCACAGGGTAGGTGTTGGGTCGCTGGTTGCAGCTGCCTGCCCTTTCTTCTCCTTCTCAGATAGACTTTCCTCACAGCTGGGAGGATTGCTAGTCTCCTTCCCAGCTCCAGAGGCATTCACCGTTCCTTCTCCCGGTCTTTCCTTGGACCTTGCCGCTTAAGCATAACTGAGGCAGCGTTCGGGGCAGGTTTTGCAGAGGTGGCCTGCCCCACCACACAGGTCGCAGCACTTACTCTGTTTACAGTCCTTGGTCTGATGGCCTTTCTTCTTGCAGTTCTTGCAGACGACTGGGCTGCCCCGCATAGCCCAAGAAGCCCCGACTTGCTCCGATAGCAAAGCTGGAGGGAGGATGGATGATGGCTCTGTTGGCATCAACCCAAATCCCAAATGGGTCCTTGACATCAGTGCTGCTGCCGGCCACCTCGACGTTCCTAGCAAGGAAGGTGAATGCATCCACAACAGAAACATGGGGCTTATAGAGATGGATTGTCACCACCCGGTCGCGTGAAGAGCGGCTCCACTGTGAGGATCGACAGCGGCGCCAGGTTTCCCTTCCCCTTGAACACCTTCAGGAACTTGATGCATCCCGCCACGTTCTTGAACGTCACGTCGAAATATCCTCCGCTGGGGAAGTCCTGCAGGCAGAAGCTGTCTGCAGCTTGGAATCCACAGCAATCAATAAGGATTTTCTTAATGAAAAAGGTAGGGCCCACAGGTACACCTCGTTCATTAGCCTTCACCACCACCCAAACGGTGTTACACACTCCCTGGCCTGAAGCTCTAGATTTGGTTACAGCCATTTTACTCAAAACCTACCTAGAACAGGATCAAAGGCCACTGATCATTGTTTCTTCCCCTGCCAGGTAAGTACACTACCACCTGGTCACTGGGAGAGACTGATTCCCCTCACCCCTTGGGATCATTGTATACGGTCACCTGGGGTCACTGGCAGACTGAACCCCTCACCCCTCAGGGTCATTCTACATTTTTACCAGGTCAGAGAGACTGAAGAGAATGGTTAGTATTTTGGTGCATTTCCTTCATTAGAAATAAAAGCAGTATGTTTGGAGAAGTGGAGAGGGGGAAGGGGAAGAGAACCAAATCGATTCTGCAATCATGGAAGGTTGTGGGTTAAATGACATGCAAACTGCTTGGTAGAAAATCGTTAGATGGCATGAATGATCATCAGTGAAATATAGCAGAGATAATTAAGGATAAAAGAAGGTGGAACTAGTTGGGACCTTGAATAATGACAGGACAGGTCGACCCAACTGAAAGTGTGAGACAATGAGGAAAATAAGCTGTAAATTTAACAGTGAGAAATTAATGAATTGTGGGATCCCCCAGTCGCATGAAGCAATTCTGATTATTTCAGAGTTCCCTTTTTTCAGTTTAAAATTTTGGTCTGGTTTACTCGTTTAGCCATGTGCACTGTGGGCTCCCTTTGTTAGAGAGGAGCTGAGACTGGCTGTAAACGTGACCATGCTGACTACCCTGCATGCTGTGGGTAACAGTGCTTGCCATCTGTCTCTTCGATTTCCTGCTTTTGCTTTTTTTAATCGCTACTGAAGATGGTAAGGTTTCTGCTGAAAAAGGGTCAGTTACATAACTTCTTTTGAAGACTGCAGCTGAAGTGAGGAATCTGCCAATGTTGCATCTGTAGGTTTTTGTCCTTCAGATGGGAGAAGTGCTGATGGGAATTTTTGCAGTTAGATACTAGTCTTGTCAAAAACTGATGTACTCAGCTGTCACTGCCGCTGTGGAGTTCTCCAGTGACTGGTATTTGCTGACCCAGGGTGCCCTCTGCCCTGTGGTGCTCCCCCTTCCAAATGCTAAAAGTGAGAACCAGCAAAATGAAATGTACAGGATCAAAATATTCCCTGAATCATTGGACTTTATTGACCTTGAATAAGCCTGTTCTAAATAAGCTGCTTAGCTTGAAAACTCATATCACTAAATACAGCTTACAACTGTATAAAATTGAGAAAACATTATCGACAATGCAAGTGAATAAACCTTGAAAAGGATGGCATAGATCGAGGCAAATTTATAAAAAGGATTGCAGCTGAGAATTCAACGTCAAAAAGGATGAACTGATAAAAGTTAAACTTGAAAGGCAGTACCTGGAACAAATGAAAGAAACCGTCACAACAGGCCAAAATTAAAAAGGATGACTTTTTTTAAAGGATAAAGAAGAGTAACAGGAGCATCTGACAGATTTAAAGAGAAGAAAAGGTAGCTAGAAAAGCAGGGATTGGAAGGGATTTGGCTTGCAGATCAGAGATATTGTAATTGTAGGGATTGTTTGCTCTGGTAAGTAGATGGCAATGTATGTTGTACAGGCAGTACCTACAGCAATTTGGAGTTGGAACTATGTACATTGAGGAAAGGTTAGAAGAGGTACTGTAGGGACCAGAAGGAAACCACTGGTGGTGATCCATATAGAGGTAAATAACATGGTGAAAAATAATATAGACACTTACACTAGTCATTCCAAAACTCAGTGGTAAAAAGTGCACCATATTGTTCTCTCTTATACTCCAGCCTTTGGGAAAGGAAGGGAGACCCCAAGACAACCGAGGTAACTCGGGCAAAATTACTGCCTTTGATATAAATTCGGCAGGGTCGCTTGATTGGCATGGGACTAATGAGATGCTTGTATTCAAGGTTGCACGCTCACTCCCCACTTTAGGCATGATTTGAATCCCATATTGTACTGTCAGAGTTCAAATTTGCATCTCAGTGCCTAGAAACTTGGTTCCCATCCTGCACATTCTTAGGATTGTCTTAATGTTAATGAGCAGGTTGATTATAAATCTCTTCCAGCCTACGTACCATTGAAAATAGTTTTGGCATTGACCAGTAATATGAACTCTTGGATATGAGGGTCGGTTAGCAGTCCCTGATTAATTTAAACTGTACATGATGCAATTCTATTTTTATCCAACAGTGATTATGTATTCCTTGCTAGTCAGTGAGTTTGTAATCAGACAAAGATTGGGTGTAGTCCTAGGGCTGAAACACAGTAGAATGATGCCCAGTTTTAAGGCCAGTTCACATAGGCTCTCAATAGCCCAGTGGAATGACTGTCATACCTCATGTTGAAGGAGGAAACGTTTGCTGCAGCAGATGTTATAATGCTCTCTTTCAGTTTCTAATGTATACAGGACTGGGGACAGAACTAATGATGAAATCTCATTATTGGAATACTGAGTAATACCCTGAGTAATATCTCTGTACAGGAGTCATCTGTGCTTTGTCCCATGTTTGGTGTGGGGCAACGTGCGTGAGTGAGCCGTAATTGCCAATTAAACCTGTCGACACAAATTTTGCAGCCAAGACACTGTCTCCAAAGTGCCTTGTTCAATAGCGGCAGATTAGACCCGGAATTTAATAAGAGTGCCCAGCGATTTAATTACAGAAAAATAGTCAGCCCTGTCAAAAAAGATCTGGAGAAATTGATGATGGAAGATAGGATTGAATTGTTCATGCTGCAGGAAGGGAATGGGACTGTGAGTGAGTTGATTGTGCGGGGAGGGAAAGGACTGAGTGAGCGGATATGTAGGGAGGGGAAGGGGCTGTGAGTGAGTGGATTATGTGGGGAGGGGAAGGGGCTGTGAGTGAGTGGATTGTGTGGGGAGGGGAAGGGGTAGTGAGTGAACAGGTTGTGGAAAGAGGGATGAAGTGACTGAGGATTGTGAGGGGAGGGGGCAGTGAGTGAATAGATTGTGAGGGAGGGACTGAATGACTGGAGAGTGAAAGGGAGGGATTGAGAGTGAATAGACTGTCAGAGGAGGGGCTGGAAGTGGACAGATTCAGGGGGAGGGATCGGGAGTGACTAGAGAGTGAAGGGGAGGGCTGTGAGTGAATAAATTGTGAGGGGAGTGGGCTGTGAGTGATTCCGCAAAGGTAATCTTAACAGAGAGCTGGGGGTCCTAGTAGACTGAACTGATATTGAGCTACATTAGCAAATGAGTAGAAAACAAGTCAGAGAAAGTCATGATCAAACTGGAGTAATGTTTTGGGCAGAATGTATGGGGCAGCAGAGACCTCTTTCTGAAGAATGTTACTGATCCATCTGGGCTAACCCACAATTTACCAGATTTGTTGAATTGAATGTCACAATTTTTAATGATGGGATTTAAGCTGTTGGAGATGGATTTTGCCGAGATCTCCGTGACCCCGACCTGGGACTCAATTCCAGGCTGGGAACCTGCATGTGCCGTGCCAGGACATCGCTCGTGATCTTCCCAGTGGCGGCCAATTAAGAAGCCAGGAACCACATCCAGTTAAGGACAGTGGGCGGACCAGTTAAGTGGGAGGCCCAATCAGGAGAGCCATTGCGATGTCCGGCTGGCAGCCCCGCCAAGCAAGGTAGGTGCCGCTGAAGCCGGCAGGAAGCCACAAGGACACCTCAACATGAAGGCGTCTCTGCAGGATTGTAAAATGTTAAAAAAAAAAAAAAAAAATCCCTCATGGCCACAGCTGCGAGGCCATCAGTGTGGAGGGGGACCCCCTCATTTCCAGGCTCTGGCCTCAGCAGGGGACCTGGCCACTGTCCAAAAGATCCCGGTGGCAGCCTCTAATCTCTCCTCTAATTGGGCCAGTATTGGGCCTAATTGGCTACCCAGCACTTGTGGGCAGGTAGCCTCTGCCGCATTCACCCCACCTCTTGCAAAATCACTCGGAGGCGGGAGCACGTCAGGTAGCCAACCCGACGCACTATTTCTCAATTTTGTTCCTGGCCCTACCTCCTACCCCACCTCTGCAGGATTGGGAAAATTCAGCCTATGAACTCTGGGTTGCTAGCACAGTATCAGAACTGCTATAGTACTGTACCTTTTTAACCCTTTATGTACCATGACAGAATTCAAGAAGCCAGTGCCAAGCTAAATGTTAGGCAAAATCACTTCATTCCTGTCACATCAGTTTCCCTTTTTTGTTTTTAATGCTGGTGAGGAATAAAACCAAAGTTATTCCGCTTGTAACAGCACACCAGAATAGCCACTTCGGTAACACAGTGATGACATACTTCGTTGCAACAGCTGTGCACTTTTGTGACAAGTTAATGGACCCCACAAATAAGGCACACTGAATATAGTAGGCTGGTCTGTAAGTGTACAGTTGCAGGTTAAAGATTTTTTTTCATTGCTGAATAAGAATAATCAGCTGGCAGCAACATGTGCCTCAGGTGAATATCTGATTCCTCCTACCCAGGAGCATTTACCTAGCTCAGTGCCTAGGCCAATGTATCAGTGTAAACCATGAAAGCTCAGGAATAATTGGAACAAACTAGCACAGGATCTGCATATCCTTCAGCTTTACAAAAGCATCTTATGACTCCTAACACTTGGATGGGCTTCAAGTTCTGGGTTGGCTGTATTACTCTAAGCCCAGGACTTGAGTTGGGCCCAGTGTGTGATGGAGCCTGGTTGGGTCTCTGTTTGCCCCCCACTAGACTGTGACCAAATTACAGTGTTTCACCTTTGCCTACGTTACTTGTTTCAACCTGTTTACTTCATCAGGTTAATGCATAACTGCCATAGGTAAGGTGTTCCTTCCATATCCAACTAAAAGCTCTGAGAGTCCTTGCTGTATGCAAATATCCTGCTGCGCTACCCTACAATTACCACAGTGGCTACACTTCAAAGGCAATTAGTTGGCAGTGAAGCTATTGGGGATGGCCTGAGGGCACACAACGCCCCATAAATAGCGATGGCATTGTCTGCAGGGCCATCGGCTTCGCTCTCCTGACTTTGTTTCCAGTAATTTGCACAGAGACACTGGGCTTGTTCTTCTTGGGGTCAATCCCATCAGTGATGACAAAAACAAAATACTATGGGTGCTGGAAATCTGAAATTAAAACAGAAAATGCTGGAAATATTCAGCAGCTCAGGCAGCATCTGTGGACAGAGAAACAGAGTTAACATTTCAGGTTGATGACCTTTCATCAGAATCTGAAATGACTTGACCATCAACTTCATTGACCTGAAATCTGTTTCTCTCTCCACAGATGCTGCCTGACCCACCAGAGATGAGATGATTGTTTTGCTCCCAAGCCCCGCCTTTCTCGTTATTTATAAAATCATAGAGTGGTTACAGCACAGAAGGAGGCCATTTGGCCCTTCGTGTCCATGCCTGCTCTCTACAAGAGTAACTCAGTTATTCCCACTGCCCTGCCCTTTCCCCATAGCCCTGCAAATTATTTCTCTTCAAATGTTCATATTTTTAAGGCAGAGGTAGACAGATTCTTGACAAACAAGGGAGTCAACGGGTATCGCGGTAGGCAAGAAAGCGGAGTTATCGGGGTAGGCAAGAAAGCGGAGTTGAGTCCACGAACAGATCAGCCATGATCTTATGAAATGGCAGAGCAGGCTCGAGGAGCCGAATGGCCTACTCCTGCTCCTAGTTAGTATTTTTAGATAATTATCCACTTCTCTTTTGAAAGCCATGATTAAATCTGCCTCCACCACACTCAGACAGTTTATTCCAGATCCTAACCACTCGCTGTATAAAAAAAAAATGTGACTGTGTAAATTACTGGAAACAAAACGATGAGAGCAAAGCCGACAATTACCTGCTGCCTCAGGACAGGAGATCCCGGAGAAGCCCAGGAACACCAAGTATCCAGTGCCTTTCAATCTGACCAAAGGTTATTGGCAGATACCGTTAAGCACACAGGTGCAGTTATGCTCCACATCTAGTACAGCCAGGAATGTAAAGGTTTACACTTGGGTTGAAGAGCAGCATAGTTGATTCAGCCCTGACAGGAGCAGGATTACACCCTTGCAGACAATGCTATCATCATTTATGAAGAACCTTGTGTGCCCTCAGGACATCCCATTCTATCTGGAGTATTGTGTGCAGTTTTGGTCTCCTTATCTGAGGAAGGATTTTCTTGCCATGGAGGGAGTGCAAAGAAGATTTACTAGGCTCATTCCTGGGATGACAGGATTGACGTATGAGGAGAGATTAGGTCGACTAGGTCTATATTCACCAGCGTTTAGAAGAATGGGAGGGGATCTCATAGAAACCTATAAAATTCTAACAGGACTAGACAGGCTAGATGTAGGGAGGATGTTCCCGATGGCTGGGGAGTCCAGAACCAGGAGTCACAGTCTCAGGATACGGGGTATGCCATTTAGAACCGATATGAGGAGAAATCTCTTCACTCAGAGGGTGGTGAACCTGTGGAATTCTCTACCACAGAAGGCAGTGGAGGACAAGTCATTAAATATATTGAAGAAGGAGATAGATATATTTCTTAATGCCAAAGGAATCAAGGGATATGGGGAGAAAGTGGGAGCAGGGTACTGAATTAGACGATCAGCCATGATCTTTTTTGAATGGCGGAGCAGGCCTTCTGCCTCCATCCATAAATCCCCTTTCTGACCCCACTCCTCCTTTTACTAGCCTTTTACTATTTATATGGCTATAGAAGAAGACTTTTGGATTCCCTTTTATGTTAGCTGCCAGTCTCTTCTCATACTCTGTCTTTGCTTCTCTTATTAGTTTTTTCATTTCCCCTCTGATCATTCAATATTCATTCTGGTTCTCATTTGTATTATCATCCTGACATCTGTCATACACACTCTTTTTCTGCTTCATCTTACTCTCTATCTCTTTTGTAATCCAGGGAGCTATGGCTTTATTTGTCCTACCTTTCATTCTTGTTAGAATGTACCTCGACGGTACCCGAATCATCTCCTCTTTAAAGGCAGCCCAGTGTTCCATTACCTGCCAACCTTTGATTCAAATTTACCTGGGCAAGATCCATCTCACCCCACTGAAATTAGCCTTCCCCCAATTAATTATTTTTACTCTGGATTGCTCCTTGTTCTTTTCCATAGCTAACTTAAACCTTATGATATTATAATCACTGTCCCCTAAATGTTCCTCTACTGATACTTGATCCACTTGTCCCACTTCTTTCCTCAGAACCAGATCCAGCAATGTCACTTTTCTCGTTGGTCTGGAAACATACTGATCTTGAAAATTCTCCTGAGCATACTTCAGAAACTCTTTCCCCCCCACCATCCTCTGCCTTTTGCACTATTACTATCCCAGTCTGTACCAAGATAATTAAAGTCCCCCATTATAATCACTCTATAGTTTTTGTACCTCTCTGTAATTTCCTCGCAAATTTGTACCTCCATATCTTTCCCCCTAGTTGGTGCCTATACAATTTACCCAGTAGTGTAATGATATCTCTAGTTTTTCTTAGCTCTAACCAAATAGATCCTGTCCTTGATCCCACTAGGACATCCTCTCCCTCCAGCACTGTAATATTCTCCTTAATCCACACTGCCACCCTTCTCCTTTCGTTCCTTCCCTGTCCTTCCTGAACACCCTGTATCCAGGAATATTTAGTATCCAGTCCTGCCTTTTTTTTGAGCCATGTGTCCATTATCGCCACAAGATCATATTCCCTGGTGTCTATCTGCGCCTGCAGCATGCCAGCCTTATTTACCACACTCTATGTGTTCACATACATGCACTGCAAACCTAATTTGGATCTTATTGCATTCCCTCTTCCTCTGACCCCACCTAATACCTTACTATTTCTTACTCTAGTGCTGTCTGTCTCTTCCACTCCTTAGTGCACCTCGTTTCTCCTTTCTAATGTTACATCCTGGTTCCCACCCCCAGAACTGGCCCCAATGCCCCAAGAATCTATTGCTTTTCCTCCTGCACCATCTCTCCAGCCACGCATTCAACTGCTATATAGTTCTACTTCTATACTTACTAGCGTGTTAGACCAGGAGTAATACGGAGATTACTACCTTTGAGGTCCTGCTTGCTAATCTTTTTCCTAACTCCCTATACTCAGCCTGCAGGACCTCATCCCTCTTACTACCTATGTCGTTGGTACCATATGGACCATGACTGCTGGCTGTTCACCCTCCCCACTCAGAGTGCTCAGATGTTCAATTCCATGCTTGACCCTGTCACCAGGGAGGTAACATAACATCCTGCATTCATGTCTGTGGCTGCAGAAACGCCTGTCTGTTCCCCTAACTATAGAATCCCCTATCACTATTGCTTTCCTATTCTTCCTCCTGCCTGCCCCAGTACGGCTGAGTCACCCATGGTGCCATGGACTTGGCTCTGGCTGCACTCCCAAGACAAACTATCACTCTCACTGGTATTACTGCACTACCTACTTAGTCCTCTTTGATTGCCTGGTGGTCATCCATTCCCTGTCTGCCTGCAGTCTTTTAGGCTATGCGGTGACCACATCCAGAAACTCAGCCCTGCACTGCAATGAAGATAGCTGCTGCTCAAGCTTCCCTCACTTTGTGTTTGCTCATGCTGTGTGGCACAGGGTATCTACACTGAAGCCCTGCTTTTGAAGTGTTTATGTTCACCATGAGTACAGATTGCTTTCCAGAGCTTGGTTTGTCTAAGAACAGTGAATTAGACCCTTGCCGCAGCCTCCTAGCTTTCTGTTTTGGTATGGAAAGGTCTGGGAGTGACTCTGGATTGAGCTGTGGGGAAGGGTCTGGAAGTGACTCTGGATTGTGCTGTGGGGAAGAGTCTGGGAGTGACTCTGGATTGTGCTGTGGGGAAGGGTCTGGGAGTGACTCTGGATTGTGCTGTGGGGAAGGGTCTGGGAGTGACTCTGGATTGAGCTGTGGGGAAGGGTCTGGAAGTGACTCTGGATTGTGCTGTGGGGAAGGGTCTGGGAGTGACTCTGGATTGAGCTGTGGGGAAGGGTCTGGAAGTGACTCTGGATTGAGCTGAGGGTAAGGGTCTGGGAGTGACTCTGGATTGAGCTGTGGGGAAGGGTCTGGGAGTGACTCTGGATTGAGCTGTGAGGAAGGGTCTGGGAGTGACTCTGGATTGTGCTGTGGGGAAGAGTCTGGGAGTGACTCTGGATTGTGCTGTGGGGAAGGGTCTGGGAGTGACTCTGGATTGAGCTGAGGGTAAGGGTCTGGGAGTGACTCTGGATTGAGCTGTGGGGAAGGGTCTGGGAGTGACTCTGGATTGAGCTGTGAGGAAGGGTCTGGGAGTGACTCTGGATTGAGCTGTGAGGAAGGGTCTGGGAGTGACTCTGTGAGTTGGTGTGAGTTTAATACTGGTGAATCCTGTGAGAAATGCACTAGGCCATTGATTTTGTTCTGTGGATGGTAGTTTCTGTATGTCAGTGTATTTGGATCCGAAAAGAATTGTGGCTCTGCATTCTGATAAAGGCACAGTTCTCATAGGGTGGGTAAGTGACATTTTAGGGACTCTTAAAGTAAAGCTATTAACTCCCAGAGAAATCCTCAGATAAATCTTGCTGCTTGCTCAGCCCACATGAAGTGCAGCTCAGGCTGTCATCAATAAAACAGGTCCCTGGTGATAGATGGGGGCAGCAGATCGTGTGAAACATACCAAACTGCTGAACATGTCCTGTTTATCTGAGCTGGAGGATATTACATTCCTTTTATCAACATCCAGAATCGGCTACATAATTGTCCTTGCTCAGTGGGTAAGAAACAGACTTGTTACAGAATGGCCATGTTCTCAGCTAGTGGGAGGCATGCAAAACAGTCAAGGCTCCAGCTTTTCACAGCTTTGTAATTTGTTCCACAATTGTCATTCCACAACGTTGTTAAAATTCTCAGCTTCCCAACAACTCGATACCCTATCCAACGCCGCACACGATCAGGGACACTGTACCCCATCCAACTCCTCACCCTCCGACACACTCTGTACCCCATCCAGCTCCTCACCCTCTCCCACACATTGTACCCCATCCAACTCCGCACCCTCTCACACAGGCACTGTACCCCATCCAACTCCTCACCCTCCTACACGCACTGTACCCCATCCAACTCCGCACCCTCTCACACAGGCACTGTACCCCATCCAACTCCTCACCCTCCTATACACACTGTACCCCATCCAACTCCGCACCCTCTCACACACACTGTACCCCATCCAACTCCGCACCCTCCTACACACACTGTACCCCATCCAACTCCGCACCCTCTCACACACACTGTACCCCATCCAACTCCTCACCCTCCTACACGCACTGTACCCCATCCAACTCCGCACCCTCTCACACACACTGTACCCCATCCAACTCCTCACCCTCCTACACACACTGTACCCCATCCAACTCCGCACCCTCTCACACACACTGTACCCCATCCAACTCCTCACCCTCCTACACACACTGTACCCCCATCCAACTCCTCCCTCTCCCACACATTGTACCCTATCCAACTCCGCACCCTCTCACACACACTGTACCCCATGCAACTCCGCACCCTCTCACACAGGCACTGTACCCCATCCAACTCTTCACCCTCCTACACACACTGTACCCCATCCAACGCCTCACCCTCCCACACACTGTACCCCATCCAACTCCGCACCCTCTCACACACACTGTACCCCATCCAACTCCGCACCCTCTCACACACACTGTACCCCATCCAACTCCGCACCCTCCCACACACACTGTACCCCATCCAACGCCTCACCCTCCCACACACACTGTACCCCATCAACTCCTCACCCTCCCACACACACTGTACCCCATCCAACGCCTCACCCTCCCACACACACTGTACCCCATCAACTCCTCACCCTCTCACACACACTGTACCCCCATCCAACAAATCACCCTCCCACACACACTGTACCCCATCCTACTCCTCACCCTCTCACACACGCTGTACTCCATCCAACTCGTCACTCTCTCACACACACTGTACCACATCCAACTCCTCACCCTCCCACACACACTGTACCCCATCCAACTCGTCACCTTCTCACACACACTGTACCCCATCCAACTCCTCACCTTCCCACACACACTGTACCCCATCCAACTCCTCACCTTCTCACACACACTGTACCCCATCCAACTCCGCACCCTCTCTCACACACTGTACCCCATCCAACTCTTCAGCCTCCCACACACACTGTACCCCATCCAACTCCGCACCCTCTCACACACACTGTACCCCCATCCAACTCCGCACCCTCCCACACACACTGTTCCCCATCCAACCCCGCACCCTCTCACACACACTGTACCCCATCCACCTCCTCACCTTCTCACACGCACTGTACCCCATCCAACTCCGCACCCTCTCTCACATACTGTACCCCATCGAACTCCTCAGCCTCCCACACACACTGTACCCCATCCAACTGCTCACCCGCTCTCATACACTGTACCCCATCCAACACCACAGCCTCCCACACACACTGTACCCCATCCAACTCCTCACCTTCTCACACACACTGTACCCCATCCAACTCCGCACCCTCTCACACACACTGTACCCCATCCAACGCCTCACCCTCCCACACACACTGTACCCCATCAACTCCTCACCCTCTCACACACACTGTACGCCCATCCAACTCTGCACTCTCCCACACACTCTGTACCCCATCCAACTCCGCACCCTCTCACACACGCTGTACCCCATCCAACGCCTCACCCTCCCACACACACTGTACCCCATCCAACACCTCACTCTCTCACACACACAGTACCACATCCAACCTCTGACCCTCTCACACACACACTGTACCCCATCCAACTCCTCACCCTCCTGCACACACACTGTACCCCATCCAACTCCCCACCGTTTCATAATTACTGTACCCCATACAACTCCCCACCCTCACTGACACACTGTACCCCATCCAATCCCTCATCCTCTCACACACACTGTACCCCATCCAACCCCTGACCCTCTCACACACACACTGTACCCCATCCAACTCCCCACCCTCTCTCTCGCACACTATACCCCATCCAACTCATCCTCACACACACACTGTACCCCATCCAATCCCTCATCCTCTCACACACACTGTACCCCATTCAACCCCCCACCCCTTCACACAACCACTGTACCCCATCTAACTCCCCACCCTCTCACACACACTGTACCCCAACCAATTCCCTGCCTGTCACACACACTGTACCCCATCCAACCCCTGACCCTCTCACACACACACTGTACCCCATCCAATCCCTCATCCTCACACACACACTGTTCCCTATTCAATCCCTCATCCTTTCACACACACTGTACCCCATCCAACTGCTCACCCTCATGCACACACACTATACCCCATTCAACTCCCCACCCTTTCATACATACTCTATCCCATCCAGCTCCCCACCCTCTCTCACACACTGTACCCCATCCAACTCCCCACCCTCTCACAAACTGTACCCCATCCAACTCCCCACCCTCTCTCACATACACTGCACTGTAACATTGATCCTTCCTCTCTTATTGCAACAGTAGTCCCTTCCTTGTGTCTGCAGGTGCCAACTATGGCAAAACCAGCACAACTAGCCTGCAGCTGGAATCTGGGGCACTGCCGAAGTGCCACTGGTGATTACCATTTACCACTGTAACACTTTTTTCCCCAAAAATATACTTTATTCATAAAAATCTGTAAAAAAAAAATACAGTTCAAAACAGCACCAAGCTGACATTCCAGAAAGTACAAAGGAAATCAGTTTTCTTCAATACCGGAGTGAGTTGCCTCACAACCCTTCCATTCCATTTTACATGCCATGTACATTTTACAGCAAACGCATATCTGGTGTATACAGCCCAAGAGGTTTTCCATGTATCCAGCCCCTCAGTTCACTTTGGTGGGAAGACGTTACACAGTGGTCTTTCCCCATTGAGCCTTTGCAGCGGCTGCCCCTAGCTTTGGTGTGTCCCTCAGCACGTAGTCCTGGACTTTGGAATGTGCCAATCTGCAACACTTGGTCGTGGACAACTCTTTGCGCTGGAAGACCAGCAAGTTTCGGGCAGACCAAAGAGCGTCTTTCACCAAATTGATGGTCCTCCAGCAGCAGTTGATGTTTATCTCGGTGTGCATCCCTGGGAACAGCCCTCTGACTCCTGTGTTACAGAGCTGCTTGGAATGAACCTCGACAAAAAACACTGCATCTCTTTCCACACCTGCTTTGCGAAGACACATTCCAGAAGGAGGTGGGCAACTGTCTCTTCCCCACTGCAGCCACCTTGAGGGCAGCGTGCGGAGGGGGCGAGACTCCGGGCGTGCAGGAAGGATCTGACAGGGAGGGCCCTTCTCACCACCAGCCAAGCTACGTCTTGGTGCTTGTTTGAAAGTTCTGGTGATGAGGCATTCTGCCAAATGACTGTGGCAGTCTGCTCAGGGAACCATCCGACAGGATCCACCATCTCCTTTTCTCGTAGGGCCTTGAGGACATTCTGTGCAGACCACTGCCTGATGGATTTGTGGTCAAAGGTGTTTTCCCGCTGAAACTTCCCCACGAAGCATAGGTGGTTCGGCACGGTCCAACTGGATCAAGCGTTCCACGGCAATGTGACAGGATCCATCCTTTGCAACACCGGGGACAAATAGACCCTCAGCACGTAGCGACACTTGATGTTTGCGTACTGGTGCTCTACGCTTGATGCTGCCACACACGAAGGTGGTCATCAGAATGAGGGTGACGTTGGGTACATTTTTCCCGCCCTTAACCAAAGATTTGAACATCGTGTCCCTCCGGACCCGGTCCATTTTGGATCCCAGATAAAGCAGAAAATGGCTCGGGTGACCGCCACAGCGCAGGAGTGGGGTATGTGCCAGACCTGCGCCACATACAGCAACAACGTGAGCGCCTCGCACCTGATGACCAGGTTCTTACCTACAATGGAGAGAAATTGCTGCTCCCACATGCTCAGTTACCACTGTTACTTGTCTTCTTGAGGAGTGTGCTGGTGCCTCGAAGGTACTTCTCACCATTTGCAACACAGGATCGTCTCTACCATTGCCATTGGTGCTGCCCTGTAATCTTGTGGTGTTAAAGTGATTATTAATGAGATTGGTGTATTCTCATTATTTTTCCAGTGGGTTGACTGCTTTACACAAGATATCTGGAGTGTAAATCGATGCCAACAGTTTCTACATCTGGTACTGCAACTCATTTCTTGGTTAGCAAAATATCTCTGAATGTGCTGGGAAACAAATGCTGGTGTGTTGAAAGCTTTTTCTGATTGGTTTTTATGCACCTAAAGTATAGCTGAGGAGTGTCTGTTCTCTTCCATCAGTAAAGCCACAATTCTTTTGGGAAGTGTGGCTTGGAAGTTTTATCATTTAACCAAGGCTTTCCTCTTAACTACTTTGTAAATGTAACACACAACCTTCCCATTTTGCTCAAATATCATCTGGTTTGACTTCTTTGTGGTAGCAGGACATCATCCAACTTATAACAAATGAACTTGAAAAATAACTTTCTCCTTTTTCTGCAGCCGCCCAAGGTGAAATGTTTGACCAGAATTTGGCACCCCAATATTACCGAGACTGGAGAAATCTGTTTAAGGTATTGCATTTGTTTGATGCTTCTCAGTTTTCATTTTTAAAAAAATTATTTTTATTATTTAGAGATACAGCACTGAAATAGGCCCTTCGGCCCACCGAGTCTGTGCTGACCATCAACCACCCATTTATACTAATCCTACACTAATCCCATATTCTTACTACATCCCCACCTGTCCCTATATTCCCCTACCACCTACCTATACTAGGGACAATTTATAAAAGCCAATTTACCTATCAACCTGCAAGTCTTTGGCTCTGTGGGAGGAAACCGGAGCACCCGGCGAAAACCCACGCAGACAGGGAGAACTTGCAAACTCCACACAGGCAGTACCCAGAATTGAACCCAGGTCGCTGGAGCTGTGAGGCTGCGGTGCTAACCACTGCGGTGATCGATTGCAACAGGCTGATGTATTTTATGCATATATGTTTAAATGATAAGTACACATCTTCAGTTGATCAAGTGATGCTAGGGTACTGACTATGTTTGGGTTAATGTCCTGATTTCCATGGTGGAGCAGTGGTGCTTACAAACTCAGACATGGTAATGCTTGAGTCTTTTGACTGATCCAGTCGCCGCTGAGGTCAGACTCCCTACTCCTGAGATGGGTCCCAATTGCAAGGAAGAATTGGCAGAATCAGAGCCCCTGTGTTGCTTCAAATTCTAAATCATTTCCGTTTCAAGTTTTATATAGGTCAGTGAATGACCTGCATTTAGCTGTATTACGATTCCTTAGTCTCTTGAGGAGAAGGGCAGTATAATCAACTGTCTAGATGCTGTCAACATTTTCATAGGTCATTTATTCAGAGATACCTTCATCTCTTTGAAATGTTAAATGCATGCTAAAATTCTAGAGGCCAGTCGAATGGTCTAGGGTTGTTCCCTGAATGCAATCTAATTGGATTACTGATTTTTTGACGAGCACTGGGTATTTATTTGTATATTCCAATTATATAGGAATAGACCATTTAGCTCCCGGAGGCTATTCCATCATTCAGTGAGCTCATGGCTAACCTGTGACCTAATTCCATATACCCACCTTTACCCCATATCCTTTAATACCTTTGATTGACAAAATTATATCAGTCTCCGATTTAAAATTAACCTAAATCAACCTACTATCAACTGCCATTTGTAGAAGAGAATTCCAAACTTCTACCACCCCTTGTGTGTACAAGTGTTTACTAATTTCACTCCTGAAAGCCTAAAAAGTAGAGCCAGGCCTAAGTCCCCTAGTCCTAGATTCCCTCACTGGCGCAAATAGTTTCTCCCAAACTACCCTATCTGTTCCCCTTCATTTCTTGAAAATGTTAATGAAATCACCCCTTAATCTTCTAAGATCCAATGAATACAATCTTAGTTTACGTAATCTCTCCTCGTAATTTAACCCTTGGAAACCAAGTATTCTAGTAAACCTATGCTGCTCTACCTCCAAAGCCAGTAGATCCTTGCTGAGGTTTAGTAGCAATTCTTAGGCAGTAGAAATGGTTTTGATGTTGACAACTGTCAAAGAATATGAGATAGATTCATTGTCACTAATTTGACCATCAGGGTTTCTTGAAAGGAAGATAGTTAATGTCTCAAGTTTGTAACAACATTTTTGACAGGAAAGGCTTCTTTTGTCATAGAACAATGCATTGCTCATCACCCTCTGGTCAGTGTTCAAAGTAAGAGTGAAAATTTTCAACACTCTTGCAGTTTCTGTAATTGATTTTAGACTCTCCATGTGGTAGGCAAGAATATTCCCTTTCCTCATGTATAAACATCACAACAGAAAGTGCAAATGCCTGTGTCCTCTAAAAGTCTTCTAGCTTATTGGACTGTGTAGGAAATCTTTTCTGGGTAAGATAATTGAAACTCTTGTGGACAAATTCAGTAGCTGATTTCTAAGTGTTTAGTCTCTTGCTGAAATATATTTGGTTCCGTGTAATTCAATTCCTGTAAATAAATTTAATGATTAGTTTTAGCCTAAAGCATATACCCTTTCGCCTTGGTGACTCCTATACATTCTGATCAACATATCTACACATTACTGTCATTCATTGCATGCATAAGAGAGAAACGGACAACTTTCATTTATATAGCGCCTTTCACAACATGCCAAAGCACTTTACTGCCAATTAACTACTATCGAAGTATAGTCACTGTTGTGATGTAGGAAGCAGGACAGCCAATTTACACACAGCAAGCTTCCACAAATAACAATGAGATATATGACCAATTAAACTGTTTTAATGATGTTGGTTGAGGGATAAATATTGGCCAGGACAGTGGGGAGAACTCCCCTGCTCTTCTCTAAAATAATGCTGGATCATTTGCACTCACCTAAGAGGTTAGACATGGCCATGGTTTAACATTGCATCCAAAAGACAACAAGGTTATAAGTAAGTCAGATAAGATTTGGATTGAAAGAGATGAGGGTCTACTTCTGTAAATTGCTGTTTTCCCTGAACAGGAAGAAGTTAGAAAAGAACTTAAACAATAACCCCGTGTGTGATAGAGAGCCAGAAGTTTGTGATAGAAAGAGCAATCTGTCATATTTCAAATCAAATGCATTTTTTAATGTGCATGCTTAGGATTTTGGTAATTTGGTTAATGCTGAATGGGCACAGCCAGGCTACGTGTAATATAAAATCTCCTGAACCAAGATTGTCACCATATGGCATAAAGCTGTGCAAATAGAGCGCAGTTCTGGCTGTATGCAGTACAAACACGCTCTGGATATATGAAATCTGGCTGCATGCAGTTCAGGCGCACTCTGGATACGTGCAGTCCGAATGTGTGCAGACCAAACATACTCTGGATCTCTGCAGTCTGACTGCGTGCAGTCAAACATGCTCCAACTAGCAGATGTTGATTCTGGTGTAAGTAACGATTCTAAACACTTCTATTGCTTTGGTGTAACCTGAGAGAGAGTCTGATAGTGAAAATAAAACTAGACAAATTATTCAGTAACAAATTTAAAGGTGCATTGGGGCTGCTTTTTGCATTTAAACTCCTTTTTCCAAATGTTTCAATCAATCGGGAGGAGTAGCCAACTGTTGCACAGAAAAGTCTGTCATTTCCAAAAGTTTTGGTGTTGGCATCTCCTCCACTGGTGAAACACCACCAGCATCCTGTCTGCTGAAATCTTTCTTTCATATTTTACAGTTTGCTGAGGGAACACTCCATCGATGGCACAGGCTGGGCTCCAACCAGAACTCTAAAGGTACTCTCCTTTGGAAGAAACAAAAATTATCTTCACCTTCCCGCCCCATGAATTTTTTGCAAGATAAAACAGCTGGAATGTATCAAATATGTTTGAGTGTTCAGGAAGACAGGATAACAGTGAGTTGCCATGCAGTTTCTGTAGAACCTCCAATGTCCTAGGAGTCGACAGGCCAGGTGATGTATATCTTGGAATTCTGAACCAGACTATGAGAGCAATGTTTGCAGTAGCACAGTCTATTACCATAAAAGAAGTAATGGCTACCAATGAGGACTGCAGGCAGAAAACACAGTCAATATGTTGAGAAGGGTGTCATCCCTGACCCAGATAATAACTGGCCTCATGGCCTCACATCAGCAGGAAAAGTACTGGAATCTGCTGCATCCTGGGCAAGAACCAGGACACCAATATTCACCTGAGATTAGATAGGATCTTCTTGTCCAAAAACCACCATGACTTCTCTGACTAGACAGATAAAAGTAGATAGTTCATTTGGACCTGACAAAGTTGCACATGAAAGAGGTCAAATTAAACTAAAAGCCACAGGAGCCCTGGATAGGGCATGGGACTGGGCAAATAAATAGTGAGAGAGGTGTAATATCAGACTGGCAGGAGAGATTCATTGGCATCATCCAGGGTCATTGCTTGGACCCCATAAAGAAAGCAACTGCAAACTTGTCAAACCGGCCAATGAGACTTAAATAGGGAGATAAGAGAAACAGAGGTTGCAGCTCGAGATTTACAGGATTGAGACATCTTTGTCACTAAGATTGAGACCATCCATTCAGCTGCCAAAGCCACGTCCTCCTTCCCCTTTTCTGCCCAGCCAAACCTTTCCTTCCTACCCTAGGCCTGACTGTGCAGCTTACTCTAGTTTCTCTTCTATCTACTGTCATACCCACTCCAAACTCATCTCGTCCATGAAACCCACTGCCTAAACCCTTGAACCCATTCCCACTAGCCTGCTGACCACATAACTGCCCTACCTTCCCCCCAAAGTTAACTGCGTTGCATGTGGATCCCTATCGGGTACTGTGCTGCCTCCTCCTCAAAAGAATGCTTGACTTCTCTGTCCTTGCAGACTATCACCCCATCTCCAACCTCCCTTTCCACTCCAATGTCATTGAACAACTTGTTGCCTCCCACATCTGTGCCCATCTTTCCTGCAACTCCAATCAGATTTCTGACCTTACTACCGCACTGAAATAGCCTAATCAAAGTCACACATGACATTCTCTGCGACTGTTATCATGGTAAAATATCCCTCCTCATTCTTCTCGCCCTGTTTGCAGCCTTTGACAAGGTCAACCAAACCAGCATCTTCCAATGGCTCTCATCCATTGTCTTAACTCAGTGGGACTGTCCTCACTTAGTTCCACTCCTACCTATCCGGTCGCAGCTAGAGCATCCCTAGTAATGACTGCTCTTCTTGCTCCTGCATCATTACCTCTGGAGATCTCCAAGGAGTCTTCCTCTTCTACATGCTCAATCTAACTGCCCCTCTACCTGTCTTTCTCCTTTAAGACCCTCCTTAAAACCACTTTGACCAAGCTTTTAGATAACCTTCCTAATATTTCCTCCTTTGGTTCTGTGCTAGTTTTGTACCATTAAAAGAACTGTATAAGTGCAAGTTGTTTATAGCAATGTATCGAAATATGAATTAAAACTAAATCTTTTCAAGCCATGGAGTTAAAAGTCCCAAAATGTTACACTGAGTCTAGTTTTTATAAATAGTTATCCTCCAATTGAACTTTTTCCATTTGTGGCCATAAGTCTGTAATGTTGAAAATTACAGTGTTTGGTACCTTTTTGCAGCTCACAAAATTAATGAGTTGCAGTAGGTCCCCTCTCCCCTCTCCAAGGAGTCATCAGGATCCAGCTGGGATTCTCATCCACATCTTTCTCAATTTTATCTATCACAAAAAGCAGATTACTGCTGAGAACTGAAAGGAAATCAGAAAGCACTAGGGATACTTAGCATTTGAGGCAGCATCTATCGAGAGAATGCCAAGTAGCATGCATTTCAAGTATTCTTCTTCCCTTCCCCCCTTTCCTATCTTAGCCTTAAAGCTCCTTGACCATCCCTTGCAGTGTTAGAATCAGAGCTGGTATTAGTGAGATTTTTTTCTGCCAAGAGTGGTGCCTGCGTTATATACTCTATTGCTGGTTAAACATGCCTGGGGTTTGTCCACTGTTGTCATTGGCAGAGTCTTTTATGTGAGGTCCCAAAAATTATTTGATGATGAATGTCACCTTGGCCTGTTGCTGAGGCAATGGCTTTTTGTGAACACTTGCGATGTGCTCTGAGCTGACAGACTGGTGTAATCCTTGCTGTTCTGGGAGATTTCACATACCAGATGCAAAGCACATAGGCTGTCCACTTATTTTTCAAATTGTCATGGAGCAGAGGCCTAACAAGCTGCAATTAGACTACATGTTAAACAACCCACATAGAGTGTGCCAGACAGATTGGAACATCTGCTGTGATATATGATCCTGTGCCTGGAATAGCTGCATTACATTCCATTGCAGGCACTTGCATACACAGTTCATGGAATCATTGCAAAATAGTTCTACCTTTTTAAAAATTTTTCCTTGTTGAGAAATAATCCTAACGGCATCTTCAGCTAACAAGCTGGCATAAAGTTTCTGTTTTGGGAGCTCCTTCACCTTGCATTGATTCTTCAAAATGGTCACTACCCTTTGATCACTGCTCATGACCTCGTAACAGCCCTCTGTTCACAGGTTCGTAGCCCCATCACTCCCCTCTGTTCACAGGTTCGTAGCCCCATCACTCCCCTCTGTTCACGGGTTCGTAGCCCCATCACTCCCCTCTGTTCACAGGTTCGTAGCCCCATCACTCCCCTCTGTTCACAGGTTCGTAGCCCCATCACTCCCCTCTGTTCACAGGTTCGTAGCCCCATCACTCCCCTCTGTTCACAGGTTCGTAGCCCCATCACTCCCCTCTGTTCACGGGTTCGTAGCCCCATCACTCCCCTCTGTTCACGGGTTCGTAGCCCCATCACTCCCCTCTGTTCACGGGTTCGTAACCCCATCACTCCCCTCTGTTCACGGGTTCGTAGCCCCATCACTCCCCTCTGTTCACGGGTTCTTGGCCCCATCACTCCCCTCTGTTCACAGGTTCGTAGCCCCATCACTCCCCTCTGTTCGCTGGTCCGTGACCCACTCACTCCCCTCTGTTCGCTGGTCCATGACCCACTCACTCCCCTCTGTTCGCTGGTCCGTGACCCACTCACTCCCCTTTGTTCGCAGGTTTGTAGCCCCATCACGCCCCTTTTTGTTCACGGGTTCGTAGCCCACTCACTCCCCTATGTTCATTGCTGCGTGACCTCATAACTCCCCTACGTTCACTGATCCCTGACCCTATAACTCCCCTCTGCTCACTGCTTCGTGACCTTATCACTCCCCTCTGTTCATTGCTTTGTGACCTTGTCACTCTCCTCCGTTCATTGCTGTTTGACCGGTCACTCCTCTCTAATCACTGATCTGTGACCCAGTCACTCCCCTCTGGTTACTGGTCTTACAGTAATGAGAACTATCATATAATTGAGAAGCATTACAGTTACCGTGACATATTAGTATGCAAAAATCAGACACACGTATCAAGGAATTTCAAGCGTAAATTACATCCGGTGCAAATAGAGTTTCCACATTCTTTTGCACTAGTTTAAAAAATGGCTTGAAGCTTGTCCCACCCTCAAAACTGGCCAGGCCCTAGATCGAATTAATGGCCATGGTGTGTTTCTGCTAATTGTGCCCATTTGCAGGACTTCGAGGTGGCTATAAAATTAAGCTTTTTTTTAGGCACAAGGACACCAATAGGCTAATAGGCTCCTTTTAATTTTTTTTAAATTTACTAACAAACTGACCACTGTACACCACTGTAACTAGGAAGTGGTTCTGTAGCTTTTTTGAAGTCAGTTACACATAGGCGACAGACTAGCCATTCTGAATATATTGCTTATTTTTTGCAATACCCAGCTGTATTTGACACGTCATAACATTCAAGGCTATGGGCCAAGTGCTGGCAAATGGGATTAGGTAGACAGGTCAGGTGTCTTTAATGCATTGGTGCAGACTCGATGGGCCGAAGGGCCTCTTCTGCACTGTATTATTCTGTGATTCTGTATTATATACAGCTTTTCAGCTGTATTAATAAAACTGTACCAGGTTACCACTCTCATATCAAGGAATAATTTTTAATTGAGACATTGTTTTTAAAACAATTAAGTTCTAAAACGCTGCCCATTTACACTGGTTCATGGAAGATTTCACATTTGGCTATATGTAAATGAATTTGAATGGAAACCTGAGCAAAATAAAAACACTAGTGCAATTTTGAGCACAACTTGTGCCTGGATCACCGATTGCACCCGGATCACCGATTGCAC
This sequence comes from Heterodontus francisci, assembly GCF_036365525.1. Classification (NCBI taxonomy): domain Eukaryota; kingdom Metazoa; phylum Chordata; class Chondrichthyes; order Heterodontiformes; family Heterodontidae; genus Heterodontus; species Heterodontus francisci. The sequence continues at coordinate 115,008,223 of NC_090377.1, forward strand.
CCAAAGTGGAAACCCTTAGCCAAGATCTCTTGAGATACACGTAGGAAATGCTGGGAATGCTTAGCAGTTCAGTCAGTACTGTGAAAGAGCAAAGACTGTTTAACATTTTAGATGCAGACCCTTTACTTGTGCTGTTGAAGGGTATACACCTGCAATGTTAATGACTTGCTGTGTGTTTTTAGTGTTCTCTCTTATACCAAGATTTGCCACTTTTTTATTTACTTTCTGTGGGGTGGTGTAGTTGAGGCTGTAACGTGCCAAAACATAAGCATCTGAAGCAGTGTATCAAATGGCGCATATTTAAAAATACTAAATTAACTTTCTGTTCAAGCTAATCTGGTGTAGGAATAGAAATTAGTTCCTTAACACCCTCTTCTATCAAACTCTAATTTGGATGAATCCGTGTTACTCATCTGTCAATAATTCTGCATCATGTTAGTGCAATTACACTGGTCGTCTCTGAGGAGTTTCATCTTCACTCTGCTGTAACATGGCATGTGTGGGCACTAGCTTCAGGAACTCTCCACTTTCATTAATGAGCCTGAAGGGGATACCTGTCAAGAAAAATGGACTGGTTTCTTCAACAATGCAGCATTGACTCTCAAAATGCAGTTTCCACATGAATGTGTGAAGGGCAGGATTTAGAGTATTGCCGTCCTATTATAATCCAAAGGCCCACCTAATTTTACATGGCTTGGAGGCAGGCAATCATCCTCAAGCTTCCTCCAGAACAGACATTTCTAATAATTTCTAATATTCTAAAAATGGTTTGCAACATCAAAAATTATGTATTTCCTGATGTCATGGTTAAACTTAACTGTAAAGTTGCATCATCGTCTTTGAGGACCTTTGTTAATGTCTTTACTTATGTTCCAGTTTGGCCAGGTTGGTAGCACTTTCACCTAAGTCAGAAAGTTGTGGGGTCGAGCGCACCATCTAGACTGATATTTGAGGGAGTGCTGCAGTGTTGGAGGTACCAGCCTTTAAATGAGGCATTAAAGCAAGGCCTCCTCTGCCTTTTCAGGTAGACATAAAAATCCAATGGCAAGTTTTCAAAGCAGTGAGTACACCTGGGCCAACACTCACCCCTCAGTTTGTCTGTTTTTGTTCATTTGAACACAAACTGGACAATTAATCTGAATAGGTTTTCAACTAAACTTTTAAATAAAAGGTTTTTACTTAATTTTTTACTTCAGAAAATGTGCAACGCTAAGAGAGATAGAATGTAAAGGGAAGTGTGGGAGAGAAAGATCTTATCCTGTTGTTTACATTTATAATTTTCCTGTCTACATGAAATTTGTTTTTTTTTTATTCTTGGGATGTGGGCATCGCTGGCTGGGCCAGCATTTATTTCCCATCCCTAATCCCCTTGAGGAGATGGTGGTGAGCCGCCTTCTTGATCCGCTGCAATCCATCTGGTGTGGGACACCCACAGTGTTGTTAGGGAGGGTGTTCCAGGATTTTGATCCAGCAATAGTGAAGGAATGGTGTTATAGTTCCAAGTCAGTATGGTGTGTGACTTGGAGGGGAAGTTGCAGGTGTTGGTGTTCCCATGTGTCTCCTTCCCTTGTCCTTCTAGGTGGAAGAGGTCATGGGTTTGGAAGGTGGTTTTGAAGGCAGATGCAGTATAACGTGGATAAATGTGAGGTTATCCACTTTGGTTGTAAAAATAGAAAGGTAAATTATTATCTGAATGGTGATAGATTGGGAAAGGGGGAGGTGCAACGAGAGCTGAGTATCCTTGTACATCAGTCGCTGAAAGCAAGCATTCAGGTGCAGCAAGCAGTTAGGGAGGTGAATGGTATGTTGGCCTTCATTGCAAGAGGATTTGAGTGCAGGAGCAAGGATGTCTTACTGCAGTTATACAGGGCCTTGGTGAGACCACATCTGGAGTATTGTGTGCAGTTTTGGTCTCCTTATCTGAGGAAGGATTTTCTTGCCATGGAGGGAGTGCAAAGAAGATTTACTAGGCTGATTCCTGGGGTGGCAGGATTGACGTATGAGGAGAGATTGGGTCGACTAGGCCTATATTCACTAGAGTTCAGAAGAATGAGAGGGGCTCTCATAGAAACCTATAATATTCTAATAGGACTAGACAGGCTAGATGCAGGGAGGATGTTCCCGATGGCTGGACAGTCCAGAATCAGGGGTCACAGTGTCAGGATACAGGGTATGCCATTTAGAACCGAGATGAGGAGAAATTTCTTCACTCAGAGGGTGGTGAACCTGTGGAATTCTCTACCCCAGAAGGCAGTGGAGGCCAAGTCATTAAATATATTCAAGAAGGAGATAGATATATTTCTTAATGCCAAAGGGATCAAGGGATATGGGGAGAAAGCGGGAACAGGGTACTGAATTAGACAATCAGCTGTGATCTTTTTTGAATGGCGGAACAGGCCTGAAGGGCTGAATGGCCTACTCCTGCGCCTGTTTTCTATGTTTCTATGTAAGGAGGAGTGATGAGTTGATGCAGTGCATCTTGTAGATGGTACACACCACTGCCACTGTGTGTCGGTGGTAGAGGGAGTGAATGTTGAAGGTGGTAGATGGGGTGCCCCTCAAGCGGGCTGCTTTGTCCTGGATGGTGTCGAGCTTCCTGAGTGTTGTTGGAGCTGCATTCATCCAGACAAGTGGAGAGTATTCCATCACTCTCCTGACTTGTGCCTTGTAGTTTGTGGACAGGCTTTGGGGAGACAGGAGGTGAGATACTCGCCGTAGAATTCCCAGCCTCTGACCTGTTTTTGTAGCCACAGTATTTCTGTGGCTGTTGCAGTTCAGTTTCTGGTCAATGTTAACCCCCAGGATGTTGATAGTGGAGGATTCAGCGATGGTAATGCCATTGAATGTCAGGGTGAGATGGTTAGATTCTCTCTTGTTGGAGATGGTCATTGCCTGGCAATTGTGTGGCGTGAATTATAATTGCCACTTATCAGCCCAAATCTGAATGTTGTCCAGGTCTTGCTGCATATGGACACTGACTGCTTCATTATCTGATGAGTTGCGAATGGTACTGAACATTGTACAATCATCAGCGAACATCCCCACATCTAACCTTATGATGGAGGGAAGTTGATTGATGAAGCAGCTGAAGCTGGTTGGACCTAGTTAAAGTGAGGTGAGGGAGTCTCTCGTTACTTGATGTGTAGAAGATTTTGAGAGGTTTTAGTTTTTTTTGCATATTAACATTATAGAGTTAAGTATCTGGATGTATTTATGGCTGATGGTGAGACTGACGCTTACAAAATCCACTCTTTCCAACCACTTTCCAAGAGATGTAAAAATTGATAACAAGTTTTCTGGTTAAAATCAAACATTTGGAAGGACTAATTCTTTTTGAATTGCACAGTTATGTAGCGTACTGGCCACTTTTATTCTTGAAGCCTTTGCTGGGCTGTAGTGCAGGCTTCTTCAGATCTGTCAAGGGATGTGAAATGAGTCTTCAAGCTTCGGATTGCCTGCTGAATACAGTCACCCCACTTAAAACGGGCAGTCATTTATATTAACCAAAAAGCAAAAGCCATTAGGCACTTTATTAATGCCAATTTCAGAGTTGTCGGAGCATCTTTGTTGCTCTGCTTATTTCGGGTGGAAACAATTGAGGCCAGTGTTTTATTGGAAAGGAAGTCAATGATTGATGTCAGTACTGCAGATTATGGATCTTCAAACTTTCTGTGACAAATGGTTTTCTTTTCCAGTTAACCTGTTCACACTTTTATATTAAAATCAAAACTAGCTCTGGATAAGTCCCGCTGACACTTCTAGCTTGAGTATTACATTGTTTTAGAACAAGGTATTTTAGGGTGAATGACTACACAGCATTGTGACACATTTTAACTTCTTGGCAATTATCTGCACCAATAGGAAAGCGGAGCACATATATGCGCATGTTGGCTGATACGCATTGCGTTTAGTGGGCAGATCACTTTCGCCACACAAATGTGCCCACTTTATACTGTACCCCAGTTCAGAGTTATTCCAAGGACCTCATGATATCTGTTGTCCTCTGCTGAGTATGGCGACCTTAGAGAAATCACCAACCAGAGTTTCTGCTCTGCAGTTAGCCATCTCAATACATTGATTGGCAAAGTATAAACCAAGTCCTAGCAGCGTTTGGGGAGCAAGCATTGAGGTGCAAAATTATGTGATTTGCAGCAACCCCACTCATTGCGCATTAACTTGCAGTTCGTAAAAGAGATACAAGAGTACCATCAGTGACCCTCTGTATCTTTGGCAATCCTGCGAGTCTATAAAAATTGACTGCTTTGCTTTGCAGAGTCAGTTGAGAATGTGGTGAGTTAAGATGCTCACCTGAACAGGGCAAGTGTAACTTTCTTAATACAGCTTTGCACAGCTGATTGACCGAGATCACCTAAGGCTACCTGGAAGGACCCAATTGCATGAAGATTCAGAGCTGTGGTCACTTTGACATCCAATATTAAAGTTATGCTCCATGTTGTTGTGGGCTACATTGGCCAGCAGCATGCATAACCCCAAATGCCAGTGTTGGTAAGCACAGTCATCTAATGAATAGTTAGTATAGGAAGTCGAGGTATGAACTCTGAGGTCAATAGACCCTAGCTGAAGACATCGTCCGTGAGGCTGCACTCTCCCAGTCTCAATCCTTACCTTTTCCAAATCTCATCATCTTCCTCTTCGTAACATTGGAATTAAGGGTATTCTCACAGGAGAAGTCAATTAATTCCCCAAAATAATACTTTTTCCTGCATTCACATCAAAAGTACTATCAAATGTCTATAAAGTAAAAAAAAAAAAGACTCAAATTCTCATCTCCAAAGGGCCTGCAGTTAAGAGTTTTCTATAAATGATGGCCTCCACTCAGCTTTTCCTCCTCTTGGACACCATACTGGCTGCCAGAACATCACCTGGGGCAGTATCAGGTTAGACACAAGGAATAATCACTGTTGGGATCTAGTAAACTGTGCCCACCTTGCTGCCATTTTCATGGCGAGTTCGGAGAGCAAAATGCTGACAGCCTGTTTTTGTGGCAGGGTAACAGAATGCTGACTGCCTTGGTTTCCTTAATTTACTACTGCTAAATCATCCAAATATTGAGGAAAATCCAGGCTTTAAAGTCTTGCATTGTTACAACGCTGCTACTACTGCAAGCCTCACTAAATCCCATCCTCAATCTCTTCCCACAATTCCATAATCTCCAAATATTCAGTCCCTTCTTATTTCTTAACACAACTCAGATAGAGCCTGAACACAAACATTAATAGAATTTTTTCCCTGTCTTAATTATTAACTAATGAGGAACCCTCCTCCCCTTTTGCCTTTTCTCTTGAAAATTTTATTTCTGGAAGCATTTATTTCCCAGCTTCAGCTGGGCCAAAGCCAAATATTCATCAATGCTACACCATTGTGTCCCTCTATAATCATAGAAAATTTACAGCATAGAAAAAGGCCACTTGGCCCATCATGCGCTTCTCGTTCCGTCATTGTATTTGTAATTCTGTTTGCACACTGACATTCTTCTTTTTTTCTTTTGGGCCTCCTTATCTCGAGAGACAATGGATACGCGCCTGGAGGTGGTCAGTGGTTTGTGAAGCAGCGCCTGGAGTGGCTATAAAGGCCAATTCTGGAGTGACAGGCTCTTCCACAGGTGCTGCAGAGAAATTTGTTTGTTGGGGCTGTTGCACAGTTGGCTCTCCCCTTGCGCCTCTGTCTTTTTTCCTGCCAACTACTAAGTCTCTTCGACTCGCCACAATTTAGCCCTGTCTTTATGGCTGCCCGCCAGCTCTGGCGAATGCTGGCAACTGACTCCCACGACTTGTGATCAATGTCACACGATTTCATGTCGCGTTTGCAGACGTCTTTATAACGGAGACATGGACGGCCGGTGGGTCTGATACCAGTGGCGAGCTCGCTGTACAATGTGTCTTTGGGGATCCTGCCATCTTCCATGCGGCTCACATGGCCAAGCCATCTCAAGCGCCGCTGACTCAGTAGTGTGTATAAGCTGGGGATGTTGGCCGCTTCAAGGACTTCTGTGTTGGAGATATAGTCCTGCCACCTGATGCCAAGTATTCTCCGAAGGCAGCGAAGATGGAATGAATTGAGACGTCGCTCTTGGCTGGCATACGTTGTCCAGGCCTCGCTGCCGTAGAGCAAGGTACTGAGGACACAGGCCTGATACACTCGGACTTTTGTGTTCCGTGTCAGTGCGCCATTTTCCCACACTCTCTTGGCCAGTCTGAACATAGCAGTGGAAGCCTTACCCATGCGCTTGTTGATTTCTGCATCTAGAGACAGGTTACTGGTGATAGTTGAGCCTAGGTAGGTGAACTCTTGAACCACTTCCAGAGCGTGGTCGCCAATATTGCTGGATGGAGCATTTCTGACATCCTGCCCCATGATGTTCGTTTTCTTGAGGCTGATGGTTAGGCCAAATTCATTGCAGGCAGACGCAAACCTGTCGATGAGACTCTGCAGGCATTCTTCAGTGTGAGATGTTAAAGCAGCATCGTCAGCAAAGAGGAGTTCTCTGATGAGGACTTTCCGTACTTTGGACTTCGCTCTTAGACGGGCAAGGTTGAACAACCTGCCCCCTGATCTTGTGTGGAGGAAAATTCCTTCTTCAGAGGATTTGAACGCATGTGAAAGCAGCAGGGAGAAGAAAATCCCAAAAAGTGTGGGTGCGAGAACACAGCCCTGTTTCACACCACTCAGGATAGGAAAGGGCTCTGATGAGGAGCCACCATGTTGAATTGTGCCTTTCATATTGTCATGGAATGAGGTGATGATACTTAGTAGCTTTGGTGGACATCCGATCTTTTCTAGTAGTCTGAAGAGACCACGTCTGCTGACGAGGTCAAAGGCTTTGGTGAGATCAATGAAAGCAATGTAGAGGGGCATCTGTTGTTCACGGCATTTCTCCTGTATCTGACGAAGGGAGAACAGCATGTCAATAGTCGATCTCTCTGCACGAAAGCCACACTGTGCCTCAGGGTAGACGCGCTCGGCCAGCTTCTGGAGCCTGTTCAGAGCGACTCGAGCAAAGACTTTCCCCACTATGCTGAGCAGGGAGATTCCACGGTAGTTGTTGCAGTCACCGCGGTCACCTTTGTTTTTATAGAGGGTGATGATGTTGGCATCGCGCATGTCCTGGGGTACTGCTCCCTCGTCCCAGCACAGGCATAGCAGTTCATGTAGTGCTGAGAGTATAGCAGGCTTGGCACTCTTGATTATTTCAGGGGTAATGCTGTCCTTCCCAGGGGCTTTTCCGCTGGCTAGGGAATCAATGGCATCACTGAGTTCCGATTTGGTTGGCTGTATGTCCAGCTCATCCATGACTGGTAGAGGCTGGGCTGCATTGAGGGCAGTCTCAGTGACAGCATTCTCCCTGGAGTACAGTTCTAGGTAGTGCTCAACCCAGCGGTCCATCTGTTTGCGTTGGTCAGTGATTATGTCCCCCGATTTTTGCTTACTCCTTCATTTACTATCCTCCTCCTTAACCACCCTCCTGTCTGCCCTGAGATATTTCTCTCCCTACTGGATGGGTTCAGATGGTTTGTATTAGAGAGAAGCAGACACCTGTGAACAACTTTCAAGCTGGAAGGCTGTGACTCCTCCAGAATCTCAGAGTCTCAGGGTCAGGGTCACCTCATTTACCTGGGATATGGTGAGCATAAGTACCATTTGGAGCACATCTCTAGTTCCCACCTGCTAATGACTTCTGCAATCTGTGGCCAACCCGCCCTTGATAGGGGAGAGGTGTGCCAGCTCCCCACAAACCAGGCCTTTGTCCAGGTACACACTATATAGTTGGCACTCAGTGATGGTGTAATCATGTACATAGTTTATCGGTGTTACTTGGAGAGGTATATGAGAGATGTTATTGTGTATAAGGTGTAGATTATAGTGAATAATTTATACGTTACAATGTGAAGATATTTTCAGCGTTCTTCCTAACCCAGTGTAACTTGATTGGGCAGGGATTAATGATTTCTTATTTTATATTTATTCTTGATTGTTATTTCTAAAAGTAATGTAGGGGGTTGTGTGGTGGGGCTGAATCATGTTCAGGAGGCATGGTGTATAATTTATTTTTTTTAGTTTATTTATTTAGAGATACAGCACTGAAACAGGCCCTTCGGCCCACCATGTCTGTGCCGACCATCAACCACCCATTTATACTAATCCTACATTAATCCCATATTCCTACCACATCCCCACCTTCCCTCAACTCCCCTACCTATTCAGTATGTTCACACCTAATCTGTACTACTGCTTTGTCTTTCAACACACCATTAACATTATTGTTTGCCTTTTCTCCGTGACCTTTTGGTCAGCTATGTGGCCTGGTCCAATCTGCACCTTCTCCTTTGTTATCTCTTGCCCAACCCCCACCTTACTTGTTTATAATCTGTGACTTTTCTAATATTTGTCAGTTCCGAAGAAGGGTCACTGACCCGAAACGTTAACTCTGCTTCTCTTTCCACAGATGCTGCCAGACCTGCTGAGTGATTCCAGCATTTCTTGTTTTTGTTTCAGATTTCCAGCATCCGCAGTATTTTGCTTTTATTATATAAATGCAAGTTGTTGGTGCAGCCTGTTAACCCATCGATTGCTGACAGTGTCAATTAACTTGCTAGAAACACATTACTACTTTTGACATACACAGTCTTTGTTTCAAAGTCAATTTTAAAAGCTGTTTTTCAGTTAAAAGAGATACCAAGTTCTAGAGTAGGATTGTCCAACATACAGTCCGCGGGCCAGGATCCGGACTGCCAAAGGTATCCATCCGGCCCAAGGATGTAAACTACCCAGGCCATTCCTCATCCTCACCAGGGGTCCATGACTGGAAGTGAAACATTTCCCATTGGCTTCTACTTTCAGACCGGCTTTAAAAAAAGATCGCAAGTCAGTTTCACAGCTGACTTGTGCTGACACGGGAACAGCGGTTTCTGAACTTTGGACAGATGCGGGGTTTTCCGGCGGGACAGAAAGAGAGAGACAGACAGACAGAGAGTGGGTATGGAAAGAGAAAGGGGGGACAGAGAGAGAAAGAGGAGGAATGGAGGGGCACACAGAGAGCGAGGATGACAGAGAAGGGGGACAGAAAGAGAGAGAAGGGGACAGCGAGAGAGAGAGAGAAGGGGACAGCGAGGGGGGTGCAGAGAGAGAGAGAGATGGGGGACAGAGACAGGGAGAAAGGGGGACAGAGAGAAGAGAGGGGGGACCGATAGGAAGAGAAGGGAGACCGAGAGAGAGAAGAGAGGGGAGGACAGACAGATAGAGGGGAGAGAGGAGCGGAGTACAGAGACAGAGAGGGGAGGGAGAGAGGGGGGACACAGAGAGTATGACAGAGAGAGGGGAACAACACAGAGGGGGGACATGGAGATAGAGTGATCAAGATCGCTCCGAACAGAATGGCATCTATCCTGAATACTCTGCATTGTTACACCAAGTGTGCGGGCAAACATTGACTACTTGTGCAAGCAAAAACGTGCCAGGTATCTCACTAAATCAGAGTCCAACATAATGAAGGGAAAGTAAGTCAATAAACTTCATTTAAAGCTTCTTCTCAAAAATGTACATTTGTTGTTTTGATTAATAGATAAATTCTTAATGCCTTTATCTTTCCGAGATTGTCTCACCAGCCCCCGATGTGAGATCAAAATTGTAATGTGGTCCCCCACTCGAAAAGGTTCGACAGCCCTGTTCTAGAGTGACCTGAGGCTGAGCACTCCCATCCTAAACCACAAACATTGCTTGCCCTGCTGCCCCAGATGAGTGAACTTGTTCAGTCTTCAAACCATCAACTGTTTAACACACATTTCACTTTACCTGTCACGTCTGAGCTACAGCAATCTGTGTGCATCTGATTCTCACCTTTCCCTGCTTCCTCCTGTGCTCTCACTCTCCATCTCCCACCCTCTCTCCTCCTCTCTCACATGCCCTCACATTCTTGCCTGCCCGTTCTCCCTCCCTCCCTCTCTCTTTCCTTCCCTTCCTCTCTCCCCCCCACCCCATTGCCTTCTCTCTCTTGCCCACCTTCTATTCATATCTTTTGCCCTTGGCATCTCTCTCACAACACACCTCTCACTCTCCTCCTTTCCATTCCTGCCCCAGTGATTAAGGTTGAATTTGTTTCTGAGCGCTGGCTCTGCTGTTTGTTCAACAGGCTGCTTTGCAATGTTTGGTGTGCACAGAGTTTATTCTTCTCCATAATCTGGATGCGTACTAAAAATGAGGAGAAACAGTGGTGTAAGTCACTGATGCCCATCCTATCATTAGGTTCTGAGCTAAACATGCCGGAACGTCCCAGGTTCAATACCTGGTCTGCATTGAGTTAGATTATCTCACTGTCATTGGGCAAGGGAGTGGAAGATGAGGAAAATTCAGAACCCCACTAACCTGTCTGTCAAATAATACATGAAATGCTTGAACAAACAATTTTGAACTTGGTTTTCTCTCTGTGTTTAGCCCTGAGTATCAGCTGCCCTTGCCATGACTGGCACAAATGATGTGACTGTATTGGACACTGTGATGACAGAGTGCAGAGACTCTGAGAGAAATTGGCAGTGGTGGACAGGTTTCTCTGAGATATGAGGGTAAAGGTATAAGGGGGCAGCTATAGAGGGGAGGAGAGATGTACGGAGAACTGTCGAACTGCTCACCCATGCACCATGTTAGCTTTGTTCTGTTCTGTGCTTCAGCTTTATGCACATTAAATCACAATGTATTTCACCTCCTGTATTTTTCCTCACAGGATGTGGTCTGGGGATTGAATTCATTATTTACTGTAAGTAAGCTGACCAAAATTATGTACAGTTAAAACAAAGTTTTAAACAAGAATATGCTCTGTTTTCGATCATTCACGTGTGGTGTGCAAGTGGAACAGAGCAGTGTTTCACGTACCATTCACCCATTCAGTGACAACTAGCTTGAAACGCTTTGAAACTGAATCAACAATATCAGCTGCTAAGCTCCCCTCCTAGAACCAATTAAAAGGGGACACAAATGTCCCTGTGTGACATAACAGATACCCAGGTTGTAATCTAATTGAGGGCTTCTGGGGGATTTGGGAGGGTTATAATAGATACCTGGGAGTGAGTTACAGGCTGGAATCTAATCGAAGGGTTCCAGTGGGATACGTTGCTAGGATGTGGTTCTGCAGGCACCAGGCACCTCTGGTATATCACACTCATGGTCATTCTTGATGTGTGAACCCAGTCATTGAGTGTGGGCTAGTTACTGGGCTAGTGGTAACATCACTGCCAAGCCTGATCCCATCTTAACCCAACGTGCACATCTGTACTTTCCAACATCCCTGAGCAAGTTTCTGTCAATAACCAAGGGTGCTGGGTTTAATTGTAGTCCCTATTGGCACTCTAGCTGAGAGCATCTAACTCAGCACAGAACAGGAACAGAACCATAAGCTGTCCTGCTCTACGTGCTTCAGTGTTTCATCACTTTCTCGCAGAAACTCCCTGTTATTGAAATTCAGCCCTGTGCAAGTTTAGTTTGGGACTAATGAATGGCCTTAAAGTGCAGCTAGCTTTGACCATCCCTCTCTTTCTCTGCCACAGGATCTCTTGAATTTTGATGATCCCCTGAATATTGAGGCTGCGGAGCAACACTTGCGTGACAAGGTGGGTCATTCCGTGTGCTAATGGGACATGTTCCGTGCACAACACCAAAGACTGCTTCTGCATGGGTCTGTGTGGTGTTATGGGGGAGCGGTCTCTGGGTGTGGTGTAATGATGGGGAGGTTGCTGTGTCTGGTGTTACTGAGATCATAGAATCATATAATAATACAGCACAGAAGCAAACCATTCAATCCATCCTGCCTGTGCCAGCTCTTTGACAGAGCTAACCAATTAATCCCATTCCCCTTCTCTTTCCCCATAGCCCCGTAAATTTTTTCCCCTTTTCAAGTATTTATCCAATTCGCTTTAGAATCTTACTTTTCAATGAGATCCAGATGCACAACAACTCGCACTGTAAAAAAAAAAATGTTTTCTCATGTCACCTCTGGTTCTTTTGCCAGTTACCTTACATCTGTGTCCTCTGGTGACTGACCCTCCTACCAATGAAGCCATCAGAACCATTCATGATTGTGAACACCTCTATCAAATCTCTTGTTATCCCTCTCTGCTCTAAGGAGAACAACCCCAGCTTCTCCAGGCTCTCCACATAACTGAAGTCCCTCATTCCTGGTACCATTCTGGTAAATCTCTTCTGCATCTTTCCCAAGGCCTTGTCATTTTTCCTAAAGTGTGGTGCTCAGAATTGAACACAATACTCCAACAGAGGCATAACCAGCCTTTTTAACATAACTTCCTTGCTTTTGTACTCTATGCCTCTATTAAACAGCCTTATCAACCTGTCCTGCCACCTTCAAAGATTTTTGTACATACACCCCTGGATCGCTATGTTCCTGCACCCCCTTTAAAATTGTATCATTTAGATTATATTGCCTCTCCTCATTCTACTTATAAATATATATTACTTCACATTTTTCTGCATTAAAGTTTATCTGCCACATCTTTGCCCATTTCACCAGTCTGTGGATGACCTCCTGACGTCTGTTACTATCCTCCTCACTGTTTACTACATTTCCAAGTTTTGTATCTTCCGCAAGCTTTGAAATTATATCCAAGTCCAGATCATTAATTTAGGTCAAAAAGAGCAGCGGTCCTAATACTGATTCCTGGGGTACACCACTGTATACTTCCCTCCAGTCTGAAACACAATTGTTCACCACAACTTTTTGCTGTCTGTCCCTTAGCCAATTTCTTATCCACACCGCCACTGACTCTTTAATTCGTGTGCTTTAATTTTGCCAACAAGTCAATCATGTGGTACTTTGTCAACACCTTTGAAAATCCATATACACAGCCTCAACCACACTACTCTCATCAAAAGTCTCCGTTACTTCATCAAATAACTGGATCAAGTTAGTCAAACACGACTTGCCTTTAACAAACTTGTACTGACTATAATTTATTAGCAAATAGTTTTTTAAATGCCAATTAATTTTGTCCAGGATTATTGTCTCCGAAAGTTTCCCCACCATTAACATCAGATTGACCGTCCTCTAGATGCCAAGTTTATCCCTCTCTCTGTTTTTAATGGGCCTGATTTACTAAGGATGAGCACCCAACTGTTACGTAAAGTCCTTGATGCCTGACTGTTTCTGTATTGTCCCAACAGGAGGACTTTCGGAGTAAAGTGCAGGATTATATTAAGCGCTTTGCAAGATGATCACATGAGCTGCCTTAAGGGACACTTTACTTCAAGCTGTAGAAGCCGAGTCTTCTGTCTTCTGATGTCGATCATCAATTAAACACTGGACTGAGGCAGTCCAGTAACAGTGTTGTTGTGAAGAAGAGAGGCTGTTGGTGCTACTTTGAATTCAGCGTCAGTACAGTACAGTACAGCAAGTGATGGGCAACTTTGGGCTAAGATTCGAGAATAATTACTCTTATTGTGGCAAAATAGTCGGGTTTTCTTCAATTATAAGGATTGTACAGAGCATCTAGAGTCTGTCTCTTTACTGATTGAATCACAAAGGACAGTTTTTTTCTAGTGTAATCTGGTGTGGCTTGGAAACCACAATATTTTGCAACAAAATGTCTTAAGACAGAAGTGTTTGAAGCATTAACAGCATGTGGCTTGCAAATATTAAATGACTGTGTGTGGAAAACCCAGTGAGCAACACTTGAGCTAGTGTCTCTATCCTCGGGAGGGGCGCTGCCTTAAATAAATTGGACTCATTACTTGGTCCCACAGCTCCCATTTGGTCTATTAATGGATAAAGTAAGTCTGTCATTGCAGATGTGAATTGAATCTGTTTGAGAATTGTAATCCCCTAGATGAAACTAAGGTTTATATGCATGTGATATATATGGCATACCTATAAGTACATATATTACCAAATGTGAAAAATATGTTGTGTACTTGTATGGATGCATATATGTTGCCATGTGTGTATTATAAAATGTACCTGTGTATATGCATGTATTACCATGTGTAGTGTATACAGAGCTCTTGTAAGTGTGTATCTCTCTCCTAACCACTGGCTGAAATGTTGAGCGGAAGAGCGTGTCCTGCAGAGCTCTAACAGCTGGTGACTGCTTACTCCACCACTCAAGTGACCTCTTACCTCTGCCAATAATACCCACTGAATCCTCTTCCACAACAGGTAATGAGCCCCACCTCCCCATCATGAGATTCTTTGTGGTATCTTAAGCAACACAATGAGGTACGTGGATTCCAGTTCCTTGAAGATCTCTAGAAGGTTTATTAACAGCTAAACTAGTACTTACAACACAGAGCAAACTATATACAGAACCTTTGTCCAGGGTATGTGCAGTGTGACTATGGCCTCTAGTCACATGACTACATCCTGGTACTTAGCTCATTAGCATACAGAGTTCTTAAAATGACATCACTCTTAAAGCGATCATGCAACATCCCCCAACTGCACACAGTAATGACCACCCCCTCCCCAAATATTCAGCCAACACCCAGTGTTACTGACTGTATCTCTATTGATGTTAATCCAGCTTCCTCACATTGTCACTCCATAACCGCCCCCCCCCCACCCCCGTCCAGCGCCCTGTGTTGCTGACTGTGTCTCTACTGATGTTATTCTAGCTCCTTCACATTATCACTCAGTGATCCCTCCCCCTCAACGTCCTGTGTTACTGACTGTATCACTACTGATGTTAATCCAGCTCCTTCACACACCCTCTCCCCCAAGAACCCTATGTTACTGACTGTATCTCTACTGATGTCAATCCAGCTATCACACACTGTCGCTCAGTAAACCCTCCCTGTAGCAAATTGTGTGACTGATTGTATCTCCACTGATGTTAATCCAGCTTCTCACGCTGTTGGGTTGGTGTTTACGGGGGATATTACTACATATTTGGAAAGTAAGAATGCTGATGGGTATAGAGAAAGGATCGAAATCAGGACCACACAGCCTTCATTGCACACAGGATGGCAGAGGTGGGCTCAATGGTCGAGTGGCTAACCCCTGCTCCATACTCCTGGTAAGTGCCCTCTCAGTCATGTAATCTACTATGTGAACTTTTTGCTTGTAAATGAAGACTCCCAATCCATGTTCAGATTCAGAAACAACCAGCCTGAATCCTCCAAACTCATGCACAGGGAGAGACCTGTTACTGGATTCTGGTAGTGTTTCTATTTGGCTCCAGATAACTTGCAGCCCCAACTGCTAATGGGAAGGATGGTCCTAACTGAACAATCAGCAAGGTACCTGTGATTGGTGTAAATGAGATTTAGATGCTGCTAACTTGGAGACAGTTAAACCAACAGAGGCCTCCTAACCATCTATGATCATCCTAGACCATATCCCCGACAGATGTAGCTTTCCAAGGTTCCCTTTGCCTGCAGTTATTTGTCTGATCAATACAACCCTTTCCTGCCACCACCTTCTAACCATCATTAAAAATGCTACACAAATCCTGCACCCCTGTGAAGTTGAAAGGTGAATGGCCTAAAAGATGCTGTGTTGTCTACACACCCAGACAGGCCTCTAAACACTCAAGGGCTTGTTAGAAATTAATACCAGTACCACCATTTCTTAATACCTTCCCTCTAAGTCTGGAGATGTTTAGACCAACTCCAAACATTATTTCATCAGCATCATCGTCTATCTCGATCTATTATCATGCAAATTTCTACCCATTTGTTTTACATAGTCATATTTTTGCTAATATGTTGTTATTGTGAATTGAAGGATGAGCAAAGCTTAAAGCCTATTTCTCCCCAAGTACTCCCATATATCAAAAAGTCATTCCCTGGTGCTGTGACACTGCTGGATTTTAACCAGCTAAAAGCGCCCAGCTTCCTGCTTAATAAGCCATAATAATCCATCAGTCTACTCTCAATCATCAGTAAAGTGATGGAAGGTGTCGCTGACAGTGCTATCAAGCGGCACTTGCTTAGCAATAACCTGCTCAGTGATGCTCAGTTTGGGTTCCGCTCGGGCCACTCAGTGCCTGACCTCATTGCAGCCTTGGTTCAAGCATGGACAAAAGAGCTGAACTCAAGAGGTGAGGTGAGAGTGACTGCCTTAGATATCAAGGCAGCATTTGACCGAGTATGGCATCAAGGACCCCTAGCAAAACTGGAGTCAATGGGAATCGGGGAAAACGCTCCACTGGTTGAAGTCATACCTAGCCCAAAGGAAGATGCTTGTGATTGTTGGAGGTCAATCATCTCAGCTCCAGGACATCACTGCAGGAGTTCCTCAGGGTAGTGTCCTAGGCCCAACCATCTTCAGCTGCTTCATCAATGACCTTCCTTCAATCATAAGATCAGAAGTGGGGATGTTCGCTGATTGTGCAATAATCAGCACCATTCGCGACTCCTCAGATACTGAATCAGTCAGTGTAGAAATGCAGCAAGACCTGGACAATATCCAGGCTTAGGCTGATAAGTGGCAAATCGCATTCGTGTCACACAAGTGCCAGACAATGACAATCTCAAACAAGAGAGAATCTTAGCATCTCACCTTGATATTCAATGGCTTTACCATCGCTGAATCCCCTATCAACATTCTGGGGATCACCGTGGACCTGAAACTGAATTGGAGTAGCCATATAAATACCATGGCTACAAGAGTCAGAGGCTAGGAATCCTACGGCGAGTAACTCACCTCCTGACTCCCCAAAGCCTGTCCACCATCTACAAGGCACAAGTCGGGAGTGTGATAGAATACTCTCCACTTGCCTAAATGGGTGCAGCTCCCAACAACACTCAAGAAGCTCGACATCATCTGGGACAAAGCAGCCCGCTTGATTGGCACCCCATTCACAAACATTCACTCCCTCCACCACTGACGCACAGTGGTAGCAGTGTGTACCATCTACAAGATACACTGCAGCAACTCACTAAGGCTCCTTAGATAGCACCTTCCAAACCCGCAACCCCTCCCACCTACAAGGACAAGGGCAGCAGATGCATGGGAACACCACCACCTGCAAGTTTCCCTCCAAGCCACACACCATCCTGACTTGGGACTATATCGCCGTTACTTCGCTGTTGTTGGGTCAAAGTCCTGGAACTCCCTTTCTAACAGCGCTGTGGGTGCACTTACTCCCACGTGGACTGCAGCAGTTCAAGAAGGCGCCTCACCACCACCTTCTCAAGGGTAATTGGGAATGGGCAATAAACGCTGGCCTAGCCAACGACACCCACATCCCATGAATGAATGAAAGAATATCTAGACAAATAATCAACATGCATAATAAACAATATGCAGTGAAGGAATCTTCATGTATTAAACACAAAGCAAATGACAATAAATAAAACAGCTCCAATATTCACTGTAAAATAACTCCAGTATACACTGTAGAACCACACCAATGTACACTAAAACCAACAGCAACATGGGCTAAAACACTTGCACTGAATCTGCATGTTCATTTACGAGACAGGGGTCATATTGAAGTGGTTTTGTTACTGGAAATCTCATTGTGGCAGTTTGGAATATGAATTCAGTTTTTTTTTAATTAAATATATCTGGAATAAAAGGCTGGTGTCAGTAAAGTAACCATGAAGCTGTCAGGTTGTCGTAAAAACCCAACTGGTTTACTTAATGTCCTGTAAGGAAGGAAACCTTCCTTACCTGGTCTGGCCTATATTTGACTTCAGACCCACATCAATATGGTTGACTCTTAACTTCCCTCTGAAATGGCCTAGGAAGCCACTCCATTTTATCAAACCATTATAAAAATTAAGATTAAGAACGAAACTGGACAGACCACTCAGCTGCGACCTTGGCATTGATGCAGGACCCAGTGAAGGGACACCCAGCCACATGATCCTACAAGGTTCTTATCACTGACATTTGGGGACTGGTGCCAAAATTGCAAGAGCAGTTTGAGAGACTGGTCAAGAAACAGCCTGACAAAGTCGTACTGTTAGAGGATGGGTGTTCTTACTTATAAATTACTCCTCAAAATAATAGGGTTCACAATATTACAGGTGGATGTTCAACACACAATTAACATATCTTTGCTCCATGACCTTCTGGTCAGCTATTCTGTGACTTTGGCCTATCTACACCTCCTTTGTTATCTTTTGCCCCACCCCCACTTTACTTGCTTATAACCTTTGCATTTCTAATATTTGACAGTTCTGAAGAAGGGTCACTGACCTGAAACGTTAACTCTGCTTCTCTCTCCACAGATGCTGCCAGACCTGCTGAGTGTTTCCAGCATTTCTTGTTTTTATTTCAGATTTCCAGCATCCGCAGTATTTTGCTTTTAATGGCATAAAGATGCTGTGTTGTCTACCCACCCAATCAGTCCTCTAAACACTCAAGAACTTGTTACAAGTTAAGTTACAGAAGCTGTTTATATCAAAGTGCTAACCACACTGATAGTGAGATCAGCTACAATTGAAAAGTTAGAAATCAATAGTAGTACCATCTGATAAACCATTTCCTGATATTGTTGGTCTGGAGGTGTGTAAGGCCAACTTTAAACATTATTTCATCAGTATCATGTATCTAACTCAATCTATTGTCATGCAAATTTCTACCCACTTGTTTAACATGATCTATCAGCAAAAAAACTCATTAGTATCATTGTATATTGAATGGCGAGCAAAGCTGAAAGTCTATTTCCCCCTGTGTGTCAAAAAGTCATCCCCTGGACTTAAAAGACCCTCCGGTATTCTCCTATGATTATCCATATTGCAGATAATCTTAATCAGATTATCCTTTTGGCCATTAACTCTTGCAATTCTAGTGTCCACTTGGTGGAATCCACCTTAATTTTGGAATTTCCAATTTTGTATCTTTTTCCACTTGTATTTCCATCTCTCTGGTAGGGTGAAAGATACTGGTATAAAGCCAAAAGGTGCTGGAAATACTCAGCAGGTCTGGCAGCATCTGTGGAGAGAGAAGCAAAGTTAACGTTTCAGCTCAGTCACCTTTCATCAGAATTGGCAAAGGTTAGAAATGTAATAGGTTTTAAGCAAATAAAGTGGGTGTGGGGCAAAAGAGAACAAATGGGAAGGTTGATAGGACAAGGGGGGGGTCACAGAGAATAACTGACAAGGAGGTCATGGGGCAAAGACAAAGAGTGTGTTAATGGTGGGTGAAATACAAAGTGTTAGTGCAGAGAGGGTGTTAAATGACAGAATAATGAAAGCCCTAGCCAAAAGCAAAACATGGTTTAAAAAAAAGTGTAATGATGAAACAAACTAGAATAAAATGAAGTAAAACTAAAAAAAGGGGGGGGGGGTCCAGTTATGCCCTGAAATCATTGAACTCGATGTTCAGTCCGGTAGACTGTAGCGTGCCTAATGGGTAAATGAGGTGTTGTTCCTTGAACTTGCGTTGATGTTCACTGGAACACTGCAGTAATCCCAGGACAGAGATGTGGCCATGACAGCAAGGGTGTGTGTTGAAATGGCAACGGTCAGCAAGCTCGGGGTCATGTTTTTGGACTGAGCGGAGGTGTTCCACAAAGCGGTCGCCCAGTCTGCGTTTGGTCTTCCCAATGTAGAGGAGACAACAAATTGTGAACAGCGAATACAGTATACTAAATTGAAAGAAGTACAAGTAAATCGCTGCTTCACCTGAAAGGAGTGTTTGGGCCTTGGATAATGAGGAGAGAGGAGGTAAAAGGGCAGGTATTACACCTCCTGCGATTGCATTGGAAGGGGCGAGGTGTCGGGGTAATAGAGGAGTGGACCGCTAATGGGAGGGGAGGGGAAGATGCATTTGGTAGTGGCATCATGCTGGACGTGGCGGAAATGGCAGAGGATGATCCTTTGGATGTGGAGACTGGTGGGGTGGAAAGGGGAACCCTGACGCGGTTCTGGGATGGAGGGGAAGGGGTGAGGGCAGAGGTGCGGGAAATGGGCCGGACATGGTTGAGGGCCCTGTCAACCACAGTGAGGGGGAATCCTCGGTTAAGGAAAAAGGAAGACATATCAGAAGCACTGTTGTGGAAGGTAGCATCAGCAGAGCAGATGCATCGGAGACGGAGAAACTGGGGAATGGAATGGAGTCCTTACAGGAGGAAGGGTGTGAATAAGTGTAGTCGAGGTAGCTGTGGGAGTTGGTGGGCTTATAATGAATATTAGTAGAAACATACTGGTACCTGTCTATCTGTTTTATTAATTGTATGCAGATGGCTGGTTTCCTTAGGGGACCTTAATGCACACCATGAGTGAAAGTGTTCAAATTGGTTGAGATACAGTAAGTATTCTCACTATCTTGAACCACATTTACCATGTCATATTGTATCCTTGTCAGTGTGACTGTGCATAGCAAGGACCCATTCTTCAGTACAGTTTCATCATGCGCTGTGCATATTGCTCGTCCCACGTGTAACATGTCACCCTTGCACACATATCCCAAGATCATGCAGAATGATGTATCCGGCTCGAACCACTCTTGTTCTTTCAGGCTATAGACTAACAGGTCAGGTTTATAAATGTGTTGTATGTGCACTTGTTATTGCATGGTCCTGATATTGCACGCAGTGGCTAGGTTGTGGAATACATTGCCTCACTTAAACACAGGGAGTGAAATGGTCATTTCAAGAATAACCTGGATCCAGGTGTTGTTGCCTGGCATATGCCTCCCTCCTCCATCACCATCATGCCAACTGATCAACTCTGGTTCAATGAGGAGGGTAGAAGTGCATTACATGAGCAGCACCAGACTTACCTGCAAGTGAGATGCCAACTGGTGAAGCTACTAAACAGGACTACACATATGCTAAACAGCGGAAGCAGCATGCTAAGCAGCATACAGTGCTAAGCAATCCCACACCAATGGATCAGATCAAATCTCTGCAGTGCTGCAACATCCAGTTGTGATTGATAGTGGACAATTAAGCAACAAATGGGAAGATAAACCATCCCCATCCTCAATATTGGCAGAGCCCAGCACATGAATACAAAGGCAAGGCTGGAGTATTCACAACCATCTTCAGACAGAGGGGCCAAGTGGTTGATCCTTCTCGGCCTTCTGATGTCCCCACCATCAGAGGTGCCAATCTTCAGCCAATGCAAATCATTCCAGGTGCTATCATGAAATGGATGAGTGCAGTGAACACAGCAAAGGCTGCAGGTCCCCACAACATCCCAGTTGTAGTGCTGAAAACCTGTGCCCCAGAACTAGCCATGCTTCTATCAAAGCTATTCCAGTAAAGCTACAGCACTAGCATCTACCTGGCAATGTGGACAATCATCTCAGGTACGGGACATCACTGCAGAGGAGGGTCCTCAGCCCAACTATCTTCAGCTGCTTCATCAATGACCTTCCCTCTGTCATAAGGTCAGAAGTAGGGCTGTTCGCTGATGATTGCGTGGTGTCCTGCTCTACTACTATCTCCTCAGATAATAAACTAGGCCATATCTGCATGCAGCAAGACCTGGACAACATCCAGGCTTGGGCTGATAAGTGGCAAGTAACATTTGCACCACACAAGCAGGTGGCAGGGATATAAATAAATTGAAAAAGATTTAGATATGCTAGGGAAATGGGCTGCACAATGGCAAATGGCATTTAATTTAAATAAATATAGTGCCAAGCATGTTGGTAGGACCAGAGCTGAATATACGTATCATTTGCAGGAATATGGTACTGAAACAGCTTGAGACAGAAAAAGATCCAGGTGTTATTGTACACAGATCACTTAAGGTTCATAACCAACGCTGAGAATCTAGTTAAAATTCAAGAAGCTCGGCACAACTCAGGACAAAGCAGTCCACTTGATCCACTCCCTCTACCACTGGAGTGTTACAGTGTTTGTGACCTACAGAATGCACTGCAGCAAATCACCAAGGCTTCTTTGATAGGACTTTCTAAACCCTCAACCTTTATCACTTAGAAGGAGAAGGGCAGTAGGTGTTTGGGTACACCATTACCTCTATGCTCCCATCCAGGTCATGCACCATCCTGACCTGGGCATGTATCTTCATCGTTGCTGCAGCAGTCCTGGAACACTCTAACAGCACTGTAGTTGTACCTTCACCAAATGAACTGCAGTGGTTCAAGATGGCCCACCCTATCCTTCTCTGGGCAATTACGGATGGGCAATAAATGCCAGCCTTGCAGGCAATGTCCATATCCCAAGAATGAATAAAGAAATAATACCTGATATTGCGTGCCCAGTTACTAGTCCATGACCTGATACTGAATGCCCAGTTACTAAACCATGACAAATGATACTGCATGTCTAGTTACCAGTCCCTGACACATGATACTTCTCGTCCAGTTACCAATTCATGACACGTGATGCTGCAGGTCAAGTTACTGGTCCATGATGTGATACTGTGTGTCCAGTACTAAATATTTAGAGTGTTTGATGTGAATATTCAAGGGTACTTGACATTTCCAAGAGACAGGCAAAATGGAAAAGGAGGTGGGGTAGCACTGATAGAGGATGTAATATGCAAATATGTAATTTTTCAATATGTAGAAAAGAAAAGAATAATAAAGGTGAATGTTGATCCCTTTAGAGGTTGAGGCAGGAAAATTATAATGGAGAATAAAGAAATGGTAGAGATGTTAAACAAATATTTTCTGTCTGTCTTCACAGTAGAAGACACACAAAAAATACCAGAAATAGTGAGGGAAAAAGGGGCTAATGAGAGTGAGTAAAAGTACTAAGGAAACTAATAGGCGTAAAAGTCAACAAATCCCCTGGACCTGATGGCCTGCATCCCAGGGTTTTAAAAGATGGTTGTGATCCTCCAAGATTCCCTACATTCTCGAACAGTCCTAGCAAAAGTAACATGTTATTCAAGAAAGGAGGGGGAGAGAAAACAGGGAACTCCAGGCCATTTAGCCTGACATCAGCCATGGGAGAAAGTCCTGGAATCCATTATTAAGAAGGTGTTAACAAGGGACTTATGATTAGGCGGTATCAATATGGTTTTATGAAAGGGAAATCGTGTTTGACAAATTTATGAAGAGTTTTTTGAGGATATAACTAGCACTAAATAAAGGAGAACCAGTGGATGTATTATGTTTGTATTTCCAAAAGGCATTTAATAAGGTGCCATATAAAAGGTTATTACATAAGGGCTCATTAGGTTGGGGCAATATATTAACATGAATAAAGGATCGTTTAATGAACAGAAAGCAGAGTAGGGATAATGGGGCATTTTCTAGATGGCAGTCTGTAACTAGTTGGTGCTGCAAGGATCAGTGCTGAGCCTTAGCTATTTATGAACAAAAAAACATCTGTATACGAACATATGAATTAGGAACAGGAGTAGGCCACTCGTCCCTTCGAGCCTGCTCTGCCATTGAATAAGTTCATGGCTGAACTGATTACTCCACATTTGCACCTACCCCCGATAACCTATACAATCTATATTAATGACTTAGATGAAGAGCCTGAGAGTAATATATCCATGTTTGCTGATGATACAAAGCTAGGTGGGATGGTAAGCTGTGAGGAGAACGCAAAGAGGCTGCATAGGGATATAAACAGGTTATGTGAATGGGCAAGGTGGAGTATAATGTAGGGAAATGTGAGGTTATTCACTTTTGTAAGAAGAATAGAAAATCAGAATATTTTTAAATGGTAAGAAATTTTTAAAATGTTGGTGTTCAGAGAGATTTAGGTGTCCTCATATAAGAACCACAAAAAATTAGCATGCAGTAACAGCAAGGAATTGAGAAGGTAAATGGCATGTTGGCCTTTATTTTAAGGGGTTTGGAGTACAAGAGTATTGAAGTATTGCTTCATTTGAACAGGGTTTTGGTGATACCACACCTGGAGTACTGAGCACAGTTTTGGTCACTATAGCTAAGGAAGGATACCCTTGCTTTAGAGACAGTGCAGTGAAGATTCACTAAATTGCTTCCTGGGGTGAGAGAGTTGTCATATGAGGAGAAACTGAGCAGAATGAAGCATACTTTCTGAAGTTTAGAAGAATGAGGAATGATCTCATTGCAACATATAAGATTCTGAGGGGGCTTGACAGGGTAGGTGCTGAGAGGTTGTATCCCTGGCTGGAGAGTCTAGAGCTAGAGGAGATAAACTCAGGATAAGGGGTCGATCATTTAAGACTGAGACCAGGAGGAATTTCTTCACTCAGAGTTGTGAATCTTTGGAATTCTCTACCCCAGAGAACTGTAGATGCTTAGTCATTGAGTATATTCATAGCTGAGAGAGATAGATTTTCGACTCTAGTGGAATCAAAGGATATGGGGAGTGGGTGGGAAAGTGGAGTTGAAGTCAAAGATCAGCCATGATCTTGTTGAATGTCAGAGCAGGCTCAAAGGGTCATATGGGCTACACCTGCTTCTATTTCCCATGTTCTTGTGCTGCATATCCATGATGGTGTATGTCCAGTTATGAGTCCATGACAAGTAATTCCCAATCTCAGGTCCGTGACATTTGATACTGCACGTCAAGTTACTAGTCCATAGCAGAGGCAAAGACAGGATGAGAAGAGACTGCCAGCTAACATAAAAGGGAATCCAAAAATCTTCTATAGGCATGTAATTAGTCAAAGGATAGTAAGAAGTGGGGTGGGGCCAATTAGGGACCAAAAAGGGGATCGCCACAGATACTAATAGGGCTAAAAGCTGACAAAACCCCTGGACCTGATGGCCTGCATCCCAGGGTTCTAAAAGATGTACTGGATGTGATCCTCTAAGATTCCCTGCATTCTACAGCAGTCTTAGCAAAAGTAACATGCTATTCAAGAAAGGAGGGAGAGAGAAAACAGGCATGGCTGAGGTACTAGATGAATACTTTACATCTGACTTTACCAAGAAAGAAGATGCTGCCAAAGTCATAGTGAAAGAAGAGATACTTGAGACACTGGATGGGCTAAAAATTGATAAAGAGGAGTTATTAGAAAGGCTGCCTCTACTTAAAAGTTGCTAAGTCACCAGGACCAGATGGGATGCATCTGAGGATGCTGAGGGAAGTAAAGGTGGAAAATGCAGGTGCACTGGCCATAATCTTCCAATCCTCCTTAGATACAGGGGTGGTGCCAGAGGACTGGAAAATTGCAAATGTTACACCTTGTTCAAAAAAGGGCAAAAAGAAAATCACAGCAACTACAGGCCAGTTTAACCTTGGTGGTGGAGAGGATGAGGTAGTGCGACTAGCTGAGTTGCTCTTGAAGAGAGCTGACACAGCCACAGCAGGCTGATTGGCCTCCAACTGTGCTGTAACCATTCTATAATTCTATGTGTCATGCGAGCCCCCACCTTCCAAGAATAAGGCACATTAATTTTGCCACATGGACATGAAATTTCAAATTGTTGCTAGGAAGAAGAGAAGGGCTAATACAAGGGGTTGCCAGGCCCCTGGCTGGAAAGATATTTTTGCATACTAGCAGACAGTGTTGGAACAAAGGAGCTATCCCCGCTCCCAATCCACAGAACAGATGTGGTCAGACCACTTTAGTCACATGACTAACTGATTGTTGCAGTGTTTTGAACTGAGAATTTTAAATTGAAGAAAACAGTGTTTGAAGACAGAAAGCTCCTGGCTCCTGGATTGAGAACATCTCTCTCCTGTCTGCTCTCATCTCATTCTCACCAGCTTTGGAATCCATTGAAGACACAGGAACCCCAAGAGAGAAGAGCCTCCTACAGTGAACAAGGTTTAAGAAGAATACTGGGCCCCAACGAAAAGTAAGAATTACCTACAAGCCAAGAACTAGCTACAAAAGGACTCTACAGTGAGCTCGAAGCACAGTAATAAGAAACTCTTCAGCTATTGCCTCAAACCTCTCCACTTTATTTTTCTTCTGCTCTTTTCTGTCTCTATTTGCATGGGTGTATCACTAGTGTGGGGCATGGCGTGTATCCGTAGGCGTGAACTGAATTAGAGTTTAAGTCTTAATAAATTTCACTTTTCTTTAAACCTAAGAAAGCCTGTTTGTGCTAATTTCTTTGCCTTATAATTGGAAAGTGGTGAACAAGGATTCACCAAGGGAGAGCTAAAAACAGGGTGTGTTTAAACATTAAACCCTGTTACAGTAAGACCAGGTGAAAGCTGAAAGGGAGCCCCTCGACTTCTTTCTCACCTGGTCGTAACTTATGGTAGTTTACTACATGTCCTGTTATCAGTCCATGACAAATGATAGCGTGTCCAGTTACTAATCCATGACATGTGATACTGCACGTCCCGTTACAAGCAATGCCCCCCTCTAATATTTTTTGTTTTGCACAGCCTGTTCATTTCAATGTGTGGTAGATTTAAATTTCTTTCTGTAGCCGCAGTATCTTAAAAGGGAAAACTTGTGAGTGGCCTGTGCTGTGCCTGCTGGGTTGTTATATGCCCAAGTGTGCACAGCGTAGAGGTAACATTGATTACCAGGGTCTGTGCTTTCCAAAATGGGGTTTGGGGAGGGAATGTGCAATTGGATCAAACAGCTCTACACAAACATCAGTAGCGCAGTCTCAATCAATGGGTAGGAATTGGAAAGTTTCCTGATCCAATCTGGAGTCAGACAGGGCTGTCCTCTCTTTCTCCTCGGTCTTGTTTGTTTGCTGTATTGAACCCTTTGCTGAGTCTATCAGGAAGGATGCGAGCATAAAAGGGGTGACAATCCCAGGCAGTGGAGGCACTCAGGTTAAAACCTCCCTGTACATGGATGACGTCACCATCTTCTGCTCAGATCCTCTGTCCTTGTGCAGACTGATGAGCATCTGCGACCTGTTCGAACTGGCCTCGGGAGCCAAAGTTAACCACGGCAAGAGCGAGGCAATGTTCTTTGGCAACTGGACTGACCGATCCTTTGTCCCCTTCACCGTCATCTTTGACCACCAATCCATCAGGCAGTGGTCTGCACGGAATGTCCTCAAGGCCCTGCAGGAAAAGGAGATGGTGGATCCTGTCGGATGGTTCCCCGAGCAGACCGCCAGTCATTTGGCGGAATGCCTCATCACTAGAACTTTCAAACAAGCACCAAGATGTAGCTTGGCTGGTGGTGAGAAAAGCCCTCCCCGTCAGATCCTTCCTGCACGCCTGAAGTCTCACCCACTCCGCACAATGCCCTCGCGGTGGCTGTGGTGGGGAAGAGACGGTTGCCCACCTCCTTCTGGAATGTGTCTTTGCAAAGCAGCTGTTGAAAGAGATGCAGTGGTTTTTTTCGAGGTTCATCCCAAGCAGCTCTGTAACACAGGAGTCTGTGCTCTACGGGCTGTTCCCAGGGACGCACACCGAGATAAACATCAACTGCTGCTGGAGGACCATCAATTTGGTGAAAGACGCTCTTTGGTCTGCCCGAAATTTGCTGGTCTTCCAGCGCAAAGAGTTGTCCATGGCCAAATGTTGCAGACTGGCACATTCCAAGGTCCAGGACTACGTGCTGAGGGACGCACTAAAGCTTGGGGCAGCCGCAGCAAAAGTTCAATGGGGAAAGACCACTGTGTAAGGTCCCCCCCCCCCCCCCCCCCCCCCCACCAAACTGAACGGAGGGGTTGGATTCTTGGAAAACCCCGCGAACTGTATCAGGAAAATTTTTGTTTGCTGTAAAATGTATAATGGCATGAGAAATGAAATGGAAGGGTTGTGAGGCAATTCATGATTGTATTGAAAGAAACTGATCACCCTTGCACTGTTTGTATTTTTTTGACTTGGTGCTGTTTGGAACTGTTTGGTAATGTATTTTTTACAGATTTTTACGAATAAAGTATATTTTGGAAAAAAAAACAGGGTCTTCCATGTGGTCTCAGTCTGTACTTACCTGGCAGTACTTACCTGGCAGGGGAGAGGTCATGATTGGTGGGTTTTGATCCTGCAGGTAATCTTTTTTGTGTTTTGTTTTTGGAGGGTTTCTGTCATTTTTATGGCATTTCACCTTTGGGATCAAAGATCTACTGTGGTTGTAGGTTGGGGTTTTAGTACCCATCCCAGGAAAGCTTCAAGCAAAAAATGGCTGCAGCCAACACCAGAGCTCCAGGTCAGGCACAACACCGAAGGAGGTGCACCCATCGACTGAGCCTTCTTCATTAAGAAAATCCTGATCAAATGCCGTGGATTCCAAGCTGCGGACGTCTCCTGCCTGCAGGGCCTCCCCAGCAGTGGCTACATCGATGTGATGTTCAAGAATATGGCGGGATGCATCAAGTTCCTGAAGGTCTTCAGGGAAAGAGGAAACCAGGTGCTGCTGCCGATCCTTACGGTGGAGCCGCTCTTCACTCTGCTGTCACAACGGAACCAGGTGGTGACCATCCACCTCTACAACCCCCATCTTCCTGTCGTGGATGAGCTCACTTTCCTCACCAGGTAAGTCGAGGTGGCCAGGAGTAGCACCAAGGTCAAGGACCCCTTTTGGGATGTGGACCAGCAAGCGGCAGGTCAAGGTGGCCTTGAAGGTCGATGCCAATGGAGCCATCATCCAGCCTTCCTCGAGGCTTCTTGGACTATGCTTAGCAGCCCAGGGTTTGTCGTACCTGTGGCAAACCTGGTCATATGGCGGCCAACTGCAGCATAGTCGTCTGCAAGAACTGCCAGCAGGAAGGCCATCACACAAAGGACTGTAAGCAGAGTAAGTGCTGCAACCTGTGTGGTGGGGACCTGCCCCAAATGCTGCCTCAGTTACGCACAGGCGGCGAGGAACAAGGAAAGGCTGGAGGAAGGAACGGTGAATGCGCCTGCTCCTGCGAAGGAGACCAGCAATCCTCCCTCCAGCGAGGAAAATCAACCTAAGAAGAAGAGGAAAGGGGAGGCAGCTGCAATAAGTGACATAACACCTACCCCATGTCTGGAAACTCCTCCTCAACAGACAGAATTGATGGAGGAGGAGGCAGCAGAAGGACAACCAGATGAGTGGCAAGTGATCAAAAGAAAACCACAAAGAAGAAACCCCAAAAGAAGGAACAGGTCACCACCCAAACCAGTGCCAAGAGGCGGCTACTGTCTGAGACGAACCACGGCAGCTGCTCCTCATCGGCTGAGGAAGGGCCCAGAATACGGCACCTGCAAAAGAAGTGGCAGAATGCAAAGGAGCTAGAAGAGAAAGACCCCCAGCTCCGTGGCACTGGAAGCAGCGATGGGCCCAGCGCACCCCAACCCCAAGGCGCTGAATCCAGCGAGATGCCCAGCGCACTCCAGCGCCGGGAAGCCGAGAGTAAAAACGGCCTCGAGGGGAACAGAGGGGAAAGACACCACCAGCAGAGGACTGTTGCTGCCTACAAGACCGCCCAATGTCACCTCAGTGGAACCAAACCCCCGCCCCCATGAGTGACCGGGAGTTTTTTCTGAGCCCAAAGAATGTGACACAGCTGGTGTACACTATGGGTATGCAGGAAAATACGCAAGGACTGGGACTAGCAAGGACACCTGGTGTGATAAGTGACTTCCATCTTTAAATGGGTATAAAGATTGCTTCCGTTAATGTGCGTAGTGTTAAATCCACTACGCGATGTGCTTCGACCTTGGACTACCTCACCTTGGACTACTGTTTCTGCAGGAGTGTGGAATACTGCACCTCAGCACCTACAGGCAATAGTCGCGATGGTGGCCCCACGGCCATCCATCTGGTCAGGGGGAAATGATTCCTGTTCCTCCGGTCTGGGTATTCTGCTGCGGGGAGGCAACATCACCATTTCCAAAGTTAAGGAGGTGGTGGGCGGTTGCCTTCTCGTAGCAGACATAATGCACAACAATGCTCAGCTCCAGTGAATCAACGTGTACGCCCCGGTACAACGCAGCGAGCGGCTGACCGTCCTCCAGCAGCTCCCACTGCTGCTGGCGACGTCCAGGCCGGTCATTCTAGGCGGTGACCTCAACAGCATCATCGATGCAGCTGGACGATCTGGCAGTGACAACAGCACAGCAAACTGGACACGATGTCCAGATTCCTGATGGAAACAGTAAAAGATGCCAAGCTGCACAATGTCTTCAATTCTGCAGACGGAGTGCAGCGTAGATACACCTGGTCAAGACTGGACAGATCTGCTGGTTCCAGGATTGATTTCCTGTTTGTGTCCCGTGCATTCATGGTCAGATCCACCGACATCAAGCCGGTGTTCTTCTCTGACCTCTGCCTCCTACTGGCCGACTGTCACTTACAGGACGACCAGCGGGTTGGCAGGGGGACGTGGAAGCTGAATGTAAAACTGCTGACCCCAGAGAGCCTCGAGGAGCTCAAAAGGGATTACAAAGGTTGGAGAACTGTGAAACCCCCTCTTTGCGTCTCCAGTTCACTGGTGGGAAGCAATCAAGGAGAACATCAAGAGGTTTTTCATCCTCAAAAGTGTTCAGAGGGCGAGAGAGCGACAGAGAGAAATGTCCCGACTCCAGAAAAGAAAGCAGAATCTGTTCTGGCTGCAGTCGATGGGGGTTGTGGTCGAGGAGGATCTCGAAGAGGTGAAGAGCCAGCAGGCCTCGCTCTTTGCCACGGAGCCCTCCAAGATCATCTTCTGGTCCAGAGTCCGCTCCACTGAGCAGGACGAGAGGTGCTCACGTTTATTCTTCCAAAAGGTACACAGAGAGGGCTCTGTGATCAGCCGCCTGAAGGAAGAGGATGGCTCGGCAACGTCTTCGCAGTCCGACATACTGAAGATTAACAAATCCTTTTATGCTGGGCTGTACGACATGAAGCACACGGATAGCACGGCCTCCCAGTCCTTCCTGTCCTCTATCACGGAGGTCTTAGATGACAATGCAGGAGAGTCTGGACAAACCGCTAACTCTGGATGAGGTGACAAAGGCTGTCAGGTCCGTCCAGATGAATAAAAACGCCTGGAAGCGATAGCTTACCGGTTGAGTTGTATTCGGCTCCGTGGGACTGGATTGGCCCAGGCCTGCTGGAAGTATAACGAGAGTATGCTCCTGGCCGGCAGTATGTCAGAATCCATGAGGAAAGGCATCATCACCCTCATTTACAAGCGGAAGTGGGAGAGGGCGGAAGTCAGAAATTGGCGGCCCATCTCACTGCTTAATGTTGACTACAAGATTCTGTCCAAAGTCATCGCCAGTTGGGTCAAGTCTGCTCTGGAGTTGGTGATTCACCCTGATCAGACCTGCACTGTACCCAGCAGGAAGATCTCTGATAGTCTCGCGCTACTCAGGGATACGATTGCTTATGTGCAGGACAGGGAGGTGGACACCTGCCTCATCAGCCTGGACCAGGAGAAGGGTTTTGACAGGATATCGCACACCTACATGATGGACGTGCTTTCCAAAATGGGGTTTGGGGAGGGAATCTGCAATTGGATCAAACTGCTCTACACAAACATCAGTAGTGCAGTCTCAATCAATGGGCGGGAATCAGAAAGTTTTCCCAATTCAATCTGGAGTCAGACAGGGCTGTCCTCTCTCCCCTGTCTTGTTTGTTTGCTATATCGAACCATTTGCTGTCTCCGTTAGGAAGGATGCAGGCATAAGGAGGTGGCAATCCCAGGCAGCCGAGGCACTCAGGTCAAAGCCTCCCTGTACATGAATGATGTCGCCATCTTCTGTTTGGATCCGCTGTCCATTCGCAGACTGATGAGCATCTGCGACCAGTTCGAACTGGCCTCGGGAGCCAAAGTAAATCACGGCAAGAGCGAGGCCATGTTCTTTGGGAACTGGGCAGACTGGTCCATTGTCCCCTTCACCGTCAGGTCAGACTACCTGAAGATGCTGGGGATATGGTGCGGTGGGGTCAGGGCATGCGCCAAAAACTGGAAGGAGCGAGGAGCCATGATGAAACATAAACTGAGCATGTGGGAGCAACGTTCTTGCCCCATTGCAAGTATGAACCTGGTCATCAGGTGCGAGGCGCTCACGTTGTTATTGTACATGGTGCAGGTCTGGCCCGTACCCCACTCCTGCGCCATGGCGGTCACCCGCACCATCTTCTGCTTTATCTGGAGATCGAAAATGGACCATGTCTGCAGGGACACGATGTTCAAACCTCTGGATAAAGGAGGGAAAAACGTACCCAATATCGCCCTCATCCTAATGGCCACTGTTGTGTGTGGCTGCATCAAGCTGTGCGTAGACCCCCCAGTATGCAAACACCCCAAGTGTCACTATGTGCTGAGGTGCTATCTGTCCCTGGTGTTGCAAAAGATGGATCTGGGCATATTGCCACAGAACACTCCATCCAGTTGGACTGTGCCAAAGCACCTGTCACTCATGGAAATGTTTGTGCAGAAAAACTCCTTCGACCACAAATCAATCGGGCAGTAGTCCTTACGGAATGTCCTCAAGGCCCTACAGGAAAAAGAGATGGTGAATCCTGTCGGATGGTTTCTTGAGCAGACTGCCAAAGGTATTTGGCAGAATGCCTCATAGCCAGACCTTTCGAACAACCGCCAAGATGTAGCTTGGCTGGTGGTGAGAAGGGCCCCTCCGCCTCCGTCAGATCATTTCCTGCAAGCCTGGAATCTCACCGCCGCCACATGCTGCCCTCGAGGTGGCTGTGGTGGGGAAGAGACTGTTGCCCACCTCCTTCTGGAATGCGCCTTTGTAAAGCAGCTATGGAAAGAGATGCAGTTGTTTTTGTCGAGGTTCATCCTGAGCAGCTCGGCAACACAGGACTCTGGGCCTATCCCAGGGACACACACCGAGATAAACATCAACTGCTGCTGGAGGACCATCAATTCGGTGAAAGACACTCTTTGGTCTGCCCGAAACCTGCTGGTCTTCCAGAGAAAAGAGTTGTCCACGACCGAATGTTGCAGACTGGCACATTCCAAGGTCCAGGACTACGTGCTGAGGGACGCACTGAAGCTAAGACTCAATGGGGAAAGGGCACTGTGTAAGGTGCTCCTGCCATAGGGAACTGAGGGGCTGGAACTTGTGTAAAATCCCTCACGCTGTGTACACCAAGATGTTTTTTTTAACTATGTAATGCCAATGTACATTGCATTTAAAATGGGATGGCAAGAATTGTGAGGCACTTCATGGTTTTCTGTAGCAAAGAAATCAGATCTCTATTGTATGTGAAATTTGAACTGTTTTGAAATGTATTTTTGCAAATTTTTATGAATAAACTATATTTTGGGAAAAAAACATGTCGCATGATACTGCATCTCCAGTTACTAGTCCATGCCACATAATACTGCATGTGAGTTACCAGTCTATTACACATGATACTGCATGTCCGCGACACATGATAATACATGTAGTTACAAGACCATGATAAGTAATACAGCATGCTGAGTCACAAGTCTGTCACATATGGTCCATGACACGTGAATACTGCATGGTCAGTTACTAGTTATATGATACATGATACCTTGTATCCAGTTACTGGTCCATGACATGTGATATTGCATCCTCTGCCATTACTGCCCACCTCCAGCATGATGCCACAACCAAATACATCTTCCTCTCTCAGCATTCCAAAGGGACCATTCCCCGCAACCCCCCCCCCCCCCCCCCCCCACCCACAGTATCCTGGCTCAATCTGCCATCATGTCCCAGCATCTACTGTCCTTCCTCCAGTACCTTCCCCTGCAAGGACCAGAGCTGAAAGACCTTCCATCTTATGTCCTCTCTTCCCATTGTGCAGGGGTTCCAAACACTCCTTCCAGGTACAACTTGTACTTCTTCAAACCTTCTATACTCTATTCATTGCTCATGGTGTGGTCTCCTCTACATTGGAGAGACCAAGTGCAGAGTGGGCGATCCCTTTGCTGAGCATCTCTATTCAGTCTGCAAATGTGAGCCTGAGCTTCTGGCCACTTGCTGCTTTAATTCTCCATTCTACTCCCACTCTGACCTCCCTTTACTCAACTTCCTAATTGGTGTCAATGAAGTTTAATGGAATTTCAAGGAACAGCACATCTTTCCATTAGGAACAGCCTTCTGGCCTTAACATTGAGTTCAACAAAGAACGAAGAACAAAGAAAATTACAGCACAGGAACAGGCCCTTCGGCCCTCCAAGCCTGCGCCGATCCAGATCCTCTATCTAAACATGTCGACTATTTTCTAAGGGTCTGCATCACTTTGCTTCCTACCCATTCATGTATCTGTCTAGATACATCTTAAAAGACGCTATCGTGCCCGCGTCTACCACCTCCGCTGGCAACGCGTTCCAGGCACCCACCACCCTCTGCGTAAAGAACTTTCCACGCATATCCCTCCTAAACTTTTCCCCTCTCACTTTGAAAACTTTAGATCGTAACCTCTGCTTCCAGTTTCTCAACCGGCAGTTACAGGTAATGGAGGAAAGCTGCAGCAGAGCCACTGGGAGTGGAGGAGGTATGGGCTGGTGCTGGTGCCATTCAAGACAGAAGCAGCCAAGCTGCGGTGGAAGTAGATTCAATATTGGCAGGGCTATGATGAAAGAGCAGTGAGGTGGGGGGCACAGCTGGGACTAATTGGATAGTTTTTTTCAAAGAGCTGGCACAGGCACGATGGCCAAATGGCCTGTGTCTGAGCTGCATCATTTTATGACTGCTTCCATTTCAATCTATGCTGAGGGTAGGGGCTGTCCTATCAGTACATAGCTGGGGGGTGGGTGGGGGTGGTGACCCACACCCCTGGGGTCTACCAACCTTTTCCTCCACAGTCCTGGGTATCTCTCTTTTCCAGATTTCCATGCTTCCTGTACACTGTTATTCTACTGTCACTATTTACACCTCCTCTTGGCCCATTTGTTTTTTTTTTAAACTTGTCCCATTACCACTCCATTTTGCCTTGCACCATCCTCCCATTTGTGAGTTAATCTCTCCTACCTTCCACCCAATCACAGATTCTTCCCCTCCCCCGACCCCCCCTTTCCCTTGGCTTTCTTTAATTCCTGTTGCATCTCGAACTGATTCCAGTTCTCATGTAACGTTAACTCAATTTTTCTCCTCACCTGCTTTCCAGCATTTTTTTGTTTTTATTTGCCAATTCCTGTTTAATATTTGAGGCTCCACAGCATTCTATTGGGTTAATGTCTCTTTAATCACGGTGTGATTAAAGGTTCAACGAACCAATTTTTACAAAAATATTCCTTTCCAATTTTGTCCCACTGTTCTTCCCTCCTCTGCTAGAGGCACTGAATCTTTTTGAGAAGCAGTCCCATTCTTTCTATACTGGTCCAGCAGACGAAGTCTAATCTAATTCTGACATCAGTGGACATCCAAATTTGCACTTTCCAGGAGGGATGATGGCGAGTCAGTCAATGACAGCAAAGACCATTACTGGTCTTCTGCTCCTTGCTGCAGGGCATTAGAAGAAAGCATAGCCTCCCTCCCCAAGTCCAGTCAAGGGTAGATTTCATCATAGATTGAAATGGAAGCAGTCATAAAATAATACAGCTCAGACACAGGCCATTCGGGCCATCGTGCCTGTGCCAGCTCTTTGAAAGAACTATCCAATTATCCCAGCTGTGCCCCCCACTCCACCACTCTTTCACCATAGCACTGTTATTATTGAATCTGCTTCCACCATAGCTTGGGTGGTTCTGTTTTGAATGGCACCAACACCAACCCAGAACCTTGCCCACCCACTCTCTCTTCCCCTAATATCCAGGTTTGGAGCCCCCATGTAATTTTGGTTTTCAGAAAGCAGTACAGACTGCTCAACAGGTTAGCTTTACATGGGGAATTCACCATCTAAAATAATGAGAAATAACAGGTAACAAAACAAGCAACCTTCTGGATTTAAATGAAAAAAAGTTACATTTTCGTTCTTCATCATACTTTTTTTTGCCAACTTTCAGTCCTCTGATTCTTCTTGTTGCTCCAAAGGGAGTAGTGGGTTGCTGTTGGTCATTACTTTATATTGTTTATACAATGTTTGACTAATTCATTCATTAATAAGGAAAATTCATATGTAGCAGTAAGGACATCAGAAGTTTGCATCAGTATATCAATGGGTTTTATACAAATACATTATTTAGAATCAAAAATGGCATGAATGTCCACATATGCACTGAGCACTTGGTGTAGTTTCCATGTGAGTTTTGTCATTAGCAGGATTTAGCCTAACACATACATTATAAAATAAAAGCAAAATACTGCGGATGCTGGAAATCTGAAATAAAAACAAGAAATGCTGGAACCACTCAGAAGGTCTGGCAGCATCTGTGGAAAGAGAAGCAGAGTTAACGTTTCGGGCCAGCGACCCTTCCGATGAAGGGTCACTGGCCCGAAACGTTAACTCTGCTTCTCTTTCCACAGATGCTGCCAGACCTGCTGAGTGGTTCCAGCATTTCTTGTTTTTACATACATTATAAAATTTGTCAAAATCAAAGTCACTAAAGTCACAAATGTTAAATGGCCCAGTCCAGGTGGTTTAAATTTTACTATGGCAACGTTACAGAACGGCTTGTTAAACTTGAGCAATATCCCTGCTTAGGACCAGTGAGTGCCTAGAATGTCTTATGTTTTCTACTTGCTGTTTAGACACCCAAGGACCATTCAGCAGTGAGTTTGAGTTCAACTTTAGACACTTGCTGTTGATACCCTCCAATGTAAAGTTGGCTGAAACAGTATCATTGCTTTATCAGATCAAGGTTAAAACCCCCAAAAAAGTGTCCTCAAACAATAGAAGGGATTGTAAAGTCTTTAGACAATGCCCTCATTCCGTTTGCTTCTCCACACCACAAGTGCTGTCATAAGCAGAGTAATCATCACCGGGATCACAATGAAGGGCCCTATGATGTTGTTTGGGGGATCCCCCAAAGCTCTCCCAGAGACAGGACAGTTTGCAAAGTATGCCTTGTGGATGGTCACGAAGAATTGGTCCACCACCTGGTTTGGCCAAAAACAGTCCATCTTGTTGGCGATCAAAAATGTGCAGTTGGTGAGGTCCCTATAGGAGCTGCAAAGAAAGAGCATTCATTAACAGGGTCAGGTACAATAGTCACAGCATCTTTCAGGTACTGATGAACATGTGTGTTTCCAAAATTTTTCATTAATCTTTGTATGTCTTATAGAAAACTGGAGACTTGCCAAATAAAACAAGGGAAAGAGGGGTGCCTAATGAGAATTATAGGATCTGGAGCAGCATAGTAAAAAATAAACCTAAACAATACAGTTAGATAGCCCAATGTAGGAGGGCCCTTATAGAGGGGTATAAGATACTGAATGGAATAGAGTAAACATAACGAAATAGTAGCAGGAATAGGCCATACAGCCCATGTGCCTACTTCACCATTCAACAAGATCATGGCTGAACTTTTACATCAACTCCACTTTCCTGCTCTATCCCTTAATTCTCTTTGTGCCCAAAAGTCTAATCGATCTCAGTCCTTAATATGCTCATTGACTGAACATACACAGCTCTTTGAGGTAGAGAATTCCAAAGATTCACAACCCTCTAAGTTAAGAAATTTCTCCTCATCTCAGTCCTAAATGGTCGACGCATTATCCTGAAACTGTGACCCCTAGTTCTAGACTCTCCAGTCAGGGGAAAGATCCTCTCAGATGGCTTGACAGCGTAGATGCTAAGAATTTTATACGTTTCAATGAGATTACCTCTCCTTCTTTTAAACTGCAGAGAATATTGGCCCATTTTACTCAATCTATGCTTAAAAGGACACCCCTCTCATCCCAGGAATCGATCTAGAGCAATACTGTCTGATAGGGCAGGAGGACAACAGGGCACAGGGTCAGGATGTGAAAGGCAAGCTTAGGACTGACACCAGGTAGTAGTTTCTTAAACAGGAGGCGATACACAGCAAGAACAGGGTTACCAGGAAGGGTGGCTGAGGCTCAAACACATTTAAGGATAGCTCCATGCTGGGAATATGCTAGGGTTGGTATCCTGGAAGGATGGGATCAATTGGGCCAAATTCTTCCAACTGAAACATCGGTGTCAGTTTAGCTCAGTGGGTTTCATTCTCCCCCTCAGAGTCACAAGGTTATGTGTTCAAGTCCCACTCCAAAGACTTGAGCCCATAATCCAACTGACACTCCTAGTGTAGGACTGAAAGATGCTGTCTTTCAAATGAAATGTAAAACTAAGGCCTGCCTGTCCTCTCAGGTGAAATATAAAACACATCAGGAGAACAGAGCAGGGGAAGTTCAGTGTGATATCCTGGTCAATATTTATCCTTCAACCAACATCACTGAAAAAAAATCTGACCATTTGCCTCATTGCCATTTGTGGGAGCTTGCTGTGCAAAAATTAGCTGCCACGTTTTCTATATTACAATGGTGACTACATTTCAAAACTAGTTCATTAGCCAGAAGGTGCTTGAGGTCATCCTGAGGTTGTGAAAGGCACTATAGGAATGTTCTTTCTTTATTGTCAGTGTTTGTTGACAAAGTTTTGAAGTAATAATAGTCACAGGCCTAAATCACTCTGCTTAACTGTGTAAAGTATTATGGAAAGAATTTTTTATTAAATCGGTGTTCCTTTAGTGGCTCAATTGCATATCACCAAACTACACAAAGCAGGGATGTCTCTGGTTATGTAGAGTTTACTGATCTCAGCCAGGGCACCGGTTTGGGTTACATGCACATGTATGCAGATATACACAGGTACATGCACAAAGTTACACATATTAGCTATACACACACAGGACACATTCAGATACACATACAAACATATGCATGCACAGATATATACACAGACATAGATGCACACACATTCACATACATGCATGCACACACACAGATGTGCACTCACACTTTCCAGCATGAGTCATTGAACCATGATCCAAATGGGAACATGGTGATTTTTTGCCTGGTTAACTCAGCACAGACTGGGAATGGAAGCTAAGAGTTTCCTTTCCTGTAGAACGCAATACACAACAAGACTATTTACCCAACAGATCCTTCAGCTTCACAGCAAGCCTGGGACAATTT
Organism: Heterodontus francisci; assembly: GCF_036365525.1. Lineage (NCBI taxonomy): Eukaryota > Metazoa > Chordata > Chondrichthyes > Heterodontiformes > Heterodontidae > Heterodontus > Heterodontus francisci. Next base: position 115,046,919 of record NC_090377.1, read on the forward strand.
GACAATACATAATGAAAACAGTGTAAGTGATAAGAGGTCCAAATCAATTTTCTATTACCAAGTTTTATAAAGAATTCTCAAAGTACCTTAGTGTTGCTTCCCAGTCACACCATAACTTCTGTCCAATATCAGTCATCTGAAATCTGTAGGCCTCCAAGCAAATATGTTTGATAAGATCGGAGTAATAGGCTTCATTGCAGGCAGTGAGCAGAATAAGGTGATGTGCTACAAAGAGAAAATTGATCATTTTAACAGTCTTAAATCAACTTATAACTCTCGCCAGTGATTCAGAAGGTTGTGGGTTCAAATCTCACTCCAGAGAATTTATTACATAATACAAAAGCAAAATAATGCAGATCCTGGAAATCTGAACTAGAAGCAAAAATGCTGTATTGACTGAGCAGGTCATTGATCGGAAACATTAATTGTGTTTCTCATGACTAGGTAAGAGGGGTCTAGGGGTTCCCTTTCAGCCTTTGCCTGGTTTAATTAACAGGGTATAATTTTTAAACACCGTGTTTATAGCTCCCCCTCCGTGAATCCTTGTTCACTGATTTCTTTGCCTTACAATGGGAGCAAACAGGTTTCCTTAGATTTAAACAAGAAAAGGTAGGAGTTTATTAATCTTAAACTCTAATCCAGTTAACGACTATGAATGTGTGATGTGACCGCGCGAGCATAAATACATGATAAACTCACATGCAGTTAGAGACAGAAAAAGTAGAAGGAATAGAGGGGAAAGTTTGAGGCAATATCTGGTAGTGACAGTCCTTTAAGTTTTTTTTAAAATTCATTTTTGGGACATGGGCGTCACTGGCCAGGCCAGCATTTATTGCCCATCCCTAATTGCCCTTGAGAAGGTGGTGGTGAGCTGCCTTCTGGAGCCGCTGCAGTCCATGTGGGGTAGGTACACCCACAGGAAGGGAGTTCCAGGATTTTGACCCAGTGACAGTGAAGGAACGGCAATGTTGGTGTTCCCATGCATTTGCTGCCCTTGTCCTTCTAGTTGGTAGAGGTCGCAGATTTGGAAGGTGCTGTCTAAGAAGCCTTGGTGTGTTGCTGCAGTGCATCTTGTAGATGGTACACTGCTGCCACTATGCGTTGGTGATGGAGGGAGTGAATGTTTGTCGACGGGGTGCCAATCAAGCGGGCTGCTTTGTCCTGGATGGTGTTGAGCTTCGAGTATTGTTGGAGCTGCACCCATCCAGGCAAGTGGAGTGTATTCCATCACACTCCCAACTTGTGCCTTGTAGATGGTGGACAGGCTTTGGGGAGTCAGGAGGTGAGTTACTTGCCGCTGACCTGCTCTTGTAGCCATGGTATTTATATGGCTACTGCAGTTCAGTTTCTGGTCAATGGTAGCCCCTAGGATGTTAATAGTGGGGGATTCAGCAATGGTAATGCCATTGAATGTCAAGGGGAGATGGTTAGATTCTCTTGTTGGAGATGGTCATTACCTGGCATTAGTGTGGTGCGAATGTTACTTGCCACTTATCAGCCTATGCTTGGATATTGTCCAAGCCTTGTTGCATTTCTACATGGACTGGTTCAGTATCTGAGTAGTCACGAATGGGGCTGTACATTGTGCAATCATCAGCGAACATCCTCACTTCTGACCTTATGATTGAAGGAAGGTCATTGATGAAGCAGCTGAAGATGGACACTACCCTGAGGAACTCCTGCAGTGATGTCCTGGAGCTCAGATGATTGACCAACAAGCACAACCATCTTCCTTTTCGCTAGGTATGACTCCAGCCAGCGGAGGGTTTTCCCCCGATTCCCATTGACCTCAGTTTTGCTAGGACGTCTTGATGCCATACTTGGTCAAATGCTGCCTTGATTAGACTAGAATCCAGGACTGGCATGTTCCTGTGAGGAAGGATAAGTTTGGCAAGTTTCAGGAACCTTGGATAACGAGGGATATTGTGAGCCTAGTCAAAAAGAAAAAGGAAGCATTCATAAGGGCTAGAAGGCTGGGATCAGACGAAGCCCTTGAGGAATATAAAGAAAGTAGGAAGGAACTTAAGCAAGGAGTCAGGAGGGCTAAGAGGGGTCATGAAAGGTCATTGGCAACCAGGATTAAGGAGAATCCCAAGGCTTTTTATATGTATATAAAGATCAAGAGGGTAACGAGGGATAGGGTTGGCCCACTCAAGGACAGAGGAGGGAATCTATCTGTGGAGCCAGAGGAAATGGGTGAAGTACTAAATGAGTACTTTGCATCAGTATTCACCAAAGAGAAGGACTTGGTGGATGATGAGTCTGGGGAAGGGAGTGTAGATAGTCTCAGTCATCTCATTATCAAAAAGGAGGAGGTGTTGGGTGTCTTGCAAAGCGATAAGGTAGATAAGTCCCCAGGGCCTGATGGGATCTACCCCAGAATACTGAGGGAGGCAAGGGAAGAAATTGCTGAGGCCTTGACAGAAATCTTTGTATCCTCATTGGCTACAGGTGAAGTCCCAGAGGACTGGAGAATAGCCAATGTTGTTCCTTTGTTTAAGAAGGGTAGCAAGGATAATCCAGGAAATTATAGGCCAGAGATTCTTCGGGACAGGATTTACTCCCATTTGGAAACAAACGAACTTATTAGCGAGAGGCAGCATGGTTTTGTGAAGGGGAGGTCGTGTCTCACTAATTTGATTGAGTTTTTTGAGGAAGTGACAAAGATGATTGATGAAGGAAGGGCAGTGGATGTTGTCTATATGGACTTCAGTAAAGCCTTTGACAAGGTCCCTCATGGCAGACTGGTACAAAAGCTGAAGTCACGCGGGATCAGAGGTGAGCTGGCAAGATGGATACAGAACTGGCTTGGTCATAGAAGACAGAGGGTAGCAGTGGAAGGGTGCTTTTCTGAATGGAGGGATGTGACTAGTGGTGTTCCGCAGGGATTAGTGCTGGGACCTTTGCTGTTTGTAGTATATATAAATGATTGAGGAAAATGTAGCTGGTCTGATTAGTAAGTTTGCATACCACACAAAGTTTGGTGGAGTTGTAGATAGTGATGAGGATTGTCAGAGGATACAGCAGGATATAGATCGGTTGGAGACTTGGGCGGAGAAATGGCAGATGGAGTTTAATCCGGACAAATGTGAGGTAATGCATTTTGGAATATCTAATGCAGTAAATGGCAGAATCCTTAGGAGTATTGACAGGCAGAGAGATCTGGGCGTACAGGTCCACAGGTCACTGAAAGTGGCAACGCAGGTGGATAAGGTAGTCAAGAAGGCATACGGCATGCTTGCCTTCATCGGTCGGGGCATAGAGTATAAAAATTGGCAAGTCATGCTGCAGCTGTACAGAACTTTAGTTAGGCCACACTTAGGATATTGCGTGCAATTCTGGTCGCCACACTACCAGATGTACGTGGAGGCTTTGGGGAGGGTACAGAAGAGGTTTACCAGGATGTTGCCTGGTCTGGAGGGCATTAGCTATGAGGAGAGGTTGGATAAACTTGGATTGTTTTCACTGGAACGACAGAGGTGGAGGGGCGACATGATAGAGGTTTACAAAGTTATGAGTGGAATGGACAGAGTGGATAGTCAGAAGCTTTTTCCCCCTCAGAGTGGAAGAGTCAGTTACTAGGGGACATAAGTTTAAGGTGCGAGGGGCAAAGTTTAGAGGGGATGTGCGAGGCAAGTTCTTTACACAGAGGGTGGTGAGTGCCTGGAACTTGCTGCCGGGGGAGGTGGTGGAAGCAGGTACGATAGCGACATTTAAGAGGCATCTGGACAAATACATGAATAGGATGGGAATAGAGGGATACGGTCCCTGGAAGTGCAGAAGGTTTTACTTTAGACAGGCATCAAGATCGGCGCAGGCTTGGAGGGCCGAATGGCCTCTCCTGTGCTGTACTATTCTTTGTTCTGATCTTTGATGTCAAGGGCAGTCACTCTCATGTCACCTCTTTTGTCCATGTTTGAACCAAGACTAATGAGGTTAGGAGCTGAGTGGCCCTGGCGGAACCCAAACTGAGCGTCACTGAGCAGGTTATTGCTAAGCAAGTGCCGCTTGATGGCACTGTTGATGACACCTTCCGTCACTTTGCTGATGATTGAGAGTAGGCTGATGGGGTGGTAATTGGCTAGGTTGGACTTGTCTTGCTTTTTGTGTACAGGACATACCTGGGCAATTTTCCACATTGCAGGGAAGATCCCAGTGTTGTAGCTGTACTGGAACAATTTGGCTAGGGACGCAGCAAGTTCTGGAGCACAGGTCTTCAGTACTATTGCCGGAATATTGTCAGGGCCCATAGCTTTTGCAGTATCCAGTGCCTTCAGTCATTTCTTGATATCACGCGAGTGAATCGAATTGGCTGAAGTCTGGCATCCGTGATGCTGGGGACTTCAGGAGGAGGCCGAGATGGATCATCAACTCGGCAATTCTGGCTGAAGATTGTTGCAAATGCTTCAGCCTTATCTTTCGCACTGATGTGCTGGGCTCCCCCATCATTGAGGATAGGGATATATGAGGAGCCAACTCCTCCATTTAGGTGTTTAATTGTCCACCACCATTCACTGCTGGATGTGGCAGGACTGCAGAGCTTAGATCTGCTCTGTTTATCGCATGCTGCTTACGCAGTTTGGCACGCAGATAGCCCTGTGTTATAGCTTCACCAGGTTGACACCTCATTTTGAGGTATGCCTAGTGCTACTCTTGCTATGCCCTCCTGCACTCTTCACTGAAGAGTTGGTTTCCTGGCTTGATGGTAATGGTAGAGTGGGGGATATGCCAGGCCATGAGGTTACAGGCTGTGGTTGAGTACAATTCTGCTGCTGCTGATGGCCCACAGCGCCTCATGGATGCCCAGTTTTGCATTGCTAGATCTGTGCAAAATCTATCCCATTTAGCACAGTGATAGTGCCACACAACACGAAGGAGGGTATCCTCAATGTGAAGGCGGGACTACGTCTCCACAACGACTGTGTGGTGGTCACTCCTACCAATACGGTCATGGACAGATGCATCTGCGACAGGCAGATTGGTGAGGACGAGGTCAAGTATGTTTTCCCCTCTTATTGGCATACCCAGTCTAGCAGATATGTCCTTTAGGACTCGGCCAGCTCGGTCAGTAGTGGTGCTACTGAGCCACTGTTGGCAATGGACATTGAAGTCCCCCACCCAGAGTACATTCTGTGCCCTTGCCACCCTCAGTGCTTCCTCCAAGTGCTGTTCAACATGGAGGAGTGCTGACTCATCAGCTGAGGGAGGGCGGTAGGTGGTAATCAGCAGGAGGTTTCCTTGCCCATATTTGACCTGATGCCATGAGACTTCATGGGGTCCGGAGTCGATGTTGAGGACTCCCAGGACAACTCCCTCTCTACTGTATACCACTGTGCCGCCACCTCTGCTGGGTCTGTCCTGCCGGTGGTATCCAGGGATGGCGATGGCAGTGTCTGGGACATTGTCTGTAAGGTATGATCCCATGAGCATGACTATGTCAGGCTGTTGCTTGACTAGTCTGTGGGACAGCTCTCCCAACTTTGGCACAAGCCCCCAGATGTTAGTAAGTAGTACTTTGCAGGGTCTGCTGTCGTCGTTTCCGGTGCCTAGGTCAATGCGGGTGGGCCGTCCGGTTTCATTCCTTTTTATTGACTTTGTAGCAGCTAGATACAACTGAGTGGCTTGCTAGGCCAATTCAGAGGGCATCTAAGAGTCAGCCACATTGCTGTGGGTCTGGAGTCACATGTAGACCAGACCAGGTAAGGACAGCAGATTTCCTTCCCTGAAGGACATTAATGAACCAGCAACAGTTTAAAATCAATATTCATATGACAAAATTAATATGTCTCATTCTTGGCAGGTGGAGGTCTGCATGGCAGTTTCCCTTTACACAGATGCTGCCTGACCTACTGAGCATTTGCAGCACTTTGTTTTTACTTGACCACATAATCTAGTCTGACACTTCAAAGAAGTACTGAGGGAGGACTGTACTGTCAGAGGGATCATTTTTTGAATGCAGTATTAACCTGAGGCCCTGCCTATCCTTAAGATAAACATTAAATATCCCATGGCAGCAGAGGAAGAAACAGTGATGGGTCATTCTTTCAAAGATTTGGCAGCTTTGGGCATTACATCGATGGGAAGCACCACCAACCCACATTACACCAGCTAAAAATCTCAGAACTTGGGAAGGAGGCGGTATCAGTCCAACACATCAGAGAGAGGGAGCAGCTTCAGGAGTGGAAGTTTGAGAGGGTAGTCACACAGCTGAGAGATAAAGGAACAGGCAGGGAAGGAGGACAAATGGGTGTCTGACCAAGAGGTGGGGAAAGGCAGGAAGAAAAAGGTTAGAACAAGAGCACCCAGAGCAACTTACACTTCTCAAACAGATTTGCAGCTCTTGGTTCTTGTGGGAAAAATTATATCCACTTGATGGACCTACCCAGAGTCTTCAGTGGCACCAACAAAAAGGAGATGGCTCAAGGTGGAGATTAGCAGCACAGCTGGAACAGCAGTAGATATAGAGGACTCTCAGTCAGTGGGACCAACACAATCCTTCACAGTCCAGAATGACTGTTTAGAACAAGTGTCCAGACTGACCCTCCCGGTACATTTCTGCCTCCCAGGTGCTGAGGTAAGGGACCTATTTGCATATAGTTTAGAAAGGATTGTGCAAGGGGAGGGAGAGTAGGCAGTTTTCATGGTCCCACTGGGAGCCAATGATGTGGGTAAAGAAAGAGCTGAAATCCCACAAACTCAATTTAGGAGAATGGGGAATAAGTTTAGGAGTAGAACTTCACAGATGGTAATTTACACAGAACTACAATCTCCCTTTCCATTAGATGATAATCTCAGGATTTCTTCCTTGGCCACGTGATGTAATAGGGAAGGACAGGATGATTAGGGAAATCAATGCCTGGCTAAGAGTGATGTCAGAAGGAGAGATTCCACTTTGCACAACATTGGCATCAGTTCTGTGACAGATAGGGTCTACTCTGCAAGGGTGGGCAACATCTGAACAGGGAGATTACCAATGTACTCACAAAACAGTTAAATATGGAAGTGGAGAGATATTTCAATTAGGAATATGAGGGCTGGGAACCCAATACCAACCAAGATCATCCAATGGTGGCAGGAGAATTAAAATGAGAATAATATGCATTCAGAAAACAATTCAACAGAAGGAATTTTGAGTAGGGAAATAAAATCGGCAAATTATAAATGGGGATAAAAACTGGAGTAAATATAGGAATTAGCATAGCCAAAAAAACATGGGAAAAGAAATAGTACCAGGAAGTGGTTGCCAAATTGTGAAAAGGGAATCTGCAGTCAGACTAGAGGCAGGCGAGTAGGAATAATAAAATTGTTCCGAGAGATATCGATTGGAGCAGGGAGGGAGGGAATGGAATTTCTCAACTGTACAGGACTCATTCCTCAAGAAATATGTGAGACAGGCTTCAAGACTGGAAGTGTGGCTCGTAACCACAATATCTTAAAGTTTAAGATCCAGCTAGGAATGATAAAACCAGAATATAAACTAGAAAGGCATAGTGGGATTAGGATAGTTTTTAAGAAAGGGGAGTGTGCTAGCTGAGGGGAGGTGCAGGGAGAAATTGGCATGGGACTGTAGGAAAAAAAAAGTGATTGCAAAGTACAGAATACACATATTCCATCAAAAAAAAAGGATATCATGGATAAATGAAGATGTTTGAAGCAATTAAAATTGAAGAGGGTCCAATAATGAAGATCCAAAATGGGCAATGAGAATATAGGAGGCAATTAAAGAGCAGGATGAGGAAAGCAAAGAGGGAGCATGAGAGAAGATCCAATAAACTTCAAAAAGGAACAGTAAAATATTTTACAAATACAAGAGGAGAATTGTTGCAAGTGAGGTGGGACCCAAGAAGAGGGGATTGCCACGATATAAAAAAGGATGAAGAAAAAAATGGTAGAGATGTTTCACAAATTTTTCACATCAGTCTTTAATAAAGTGAAGGCTGTCAGAGAGGAGGTGAATCCCAAAAGTGGAGAGATGAGTGATATTGTATTATGTGATAAAAGGAAAATTGTAGATAAATTAGTGAAGCTAAAGGAAGACAGAACACCAGGACCCAACTGGATACATTCTAGGATCCTGAGGGAGATAATTGCAGATGTCCTAGAATTATATTTTAGCCCTACGGAGAGCCGATGTATGTTGGAGGACTTGGAGTGTGGCCAGTGTAGTCTATTTCTCATTGGCATTAAATCCATGAAGTTCCTCTCCTTAACTTATTTTTTAAGTTCCGTGTACCACTAGTATTTTGTCTTCCTCCTTCACTATAAAAATTATAATCTCACCTGCATCGGTCTTTCAGGAGTTCACACTCCCCCTTACCACTCTTAATATAGTTACAAAAAACTCCTGCTCTTAGCTCAGATAATCACTTGCATTGTTTTATATTCCCATGTTATAACTATAAACTTACCTTGTAGCCCTTTGTTGATTTTTATGGCTCTCCCAGAGAATGTATCTTGGTGGTAGCAGTAACGGAAGATAGCGAATTGACATTGACTTCAATTGGAAAGGAAATTGGGCAGAGTGCAAAGTAGTCCTACATAAGTACACAAGAAATAGGAGCAGGAGTAGATCATATGGCTTCTCGTTACCATCATGGCTGATCTTCTGCCTCAAATCCACTTACCTGCCCACTCCCTCGTATCCCTTGATTCCCTGACTGACCAAAAATCTGTCCTCAGCCTTAAATATATTCAACGATAGAGCATCCACAACCCTCTGGAGTAGAGAATTCCAAATATTCACAATCCTTTGAGTGAAGAAATTTCTCCTCATCTCAGTTCTAAATGATTGACCCCTTATCCTGAGACTGTGCTCCATGTTCTAGATTCCCCAGCCAAGGGAAACAACCTCTCAGTGTCTACCTTGTCAAGCCCCTTCAGAATCTTGAATGTTTCAATGAGATCACTTCTCATTCTTCAAAGCTCCAGGGACTATAAGCCACATTTACTCACCCTGTCATCCCAGGAACCAATCTGGTGAATTTTCGCTGTACCGCCTCCATGCAAGTGGTGATGACCAGGTGAGAAAGGTGTCTAGGGGTCTCTTTCAGCTTTCACCTGGTCTTATTGTAACAGGATTTAATTTTAAATGCACTGTGTCTTTAGCTCCCCTTTGGTGAATCCATGTTCACCGCTTGCCAATTATAAAGGTAAAGAAATGAGCACAAACAGGCTCCTTTAGGTTTAAAGAAAAGTGAAATTTATTAAAACTTAAACTCTAATTCGGTTAACGCCTACAGATACATGCCATGCCCCTACGATATGCACATGCAAATAAAGACAAAAAAAACAAAATGGAGAGATTTGAGGCAATATCAGAAGGAGTTTATTGTTACTGTGCTTCGAGCTCACTGTAGTCCTTTTGTAGATAATTCTTGCTTTTCATTGGGGCCCAGTATTATTCTTAAACCTTGTTCACTGTAGGAGACTTTTCTCTTGGTGTTCAGATGTCTCCAATGGTTCCTGAAGCTGGTGAAAGAGGAGAGCAGACAGGAGAGGGGTCTTTTCAGTTCAGGAGCAAACAGCTTTTCTGAGTATTAAAACTCTGTGGCAAGGTCAAATTCAAAAAACTCCAACTGCCAGTTAGTCATGTGACTAAACTGGTTTGACCAGGTCTTGTGTATTGGAGAAGCAGGGACTGGTTCCTTTGTTCCAACACTGTCTGCTAGTATGCAAAAAAGGTCTTTCTGGTGAAGGGCCTGGCAATTCCTTGTGATAGGCCCTCTTTTCTTCCCAGCAACAATTTTAAGTTTTAATGGTCATGTGGCAAAATAATGTGTGCCTCATTCTTGGCAGGTGACAAAGTATATCCTTCCTGAAACAGAAACCAAAACTGCACAGAGTACTTCAGGTGTGGTCTTACCAAAACCCAGGACAATTCTTCCTTATTCTTGTACTCCAATTTCCTTGCAGTAAAAGTAAACATGCCATTTGCCTTCCTAATTGCTTGTTGTACCTGCACACTAACTTTGTGTTCCTTGTACGAGTACACCCAAGTACCTCTCATTTAGATGTTTCACACCTTTTAAAAAATATTCTGCTTTTCTAGTCTTAGTATCAAAGTGAAATTTAAACCAGGCAGCTTGACTCTGGCCAAGGCATTGCCTTTAAATTTTAAACAAAGCTTGGCAGTTAACTGTCGGTCACCATAAACTGGTGCATTCTCCATGGCAACGCCTTTACCAATCAGCACTCTTTTCTCATACAGTGTAAACTTCCCTTAGATTGGTATTCTTTTGAATTATCCTGATGAGTGCAAGACGAAAAGCTTCAACAAAATGTCTTGGTTTTCAGCAATATCATCTCCTTTTGTGGCTCAGTCATGTGTTGTTTTATAATGCTCTTGTGAAGTGCCTTAGGATGATTTATTAAATTAAAGGCACTATATAAACATAAGTTGTTGTTGATGGATCATCAGTTTTGCACTACTGCACAAGACCCATTTTTTGTTCTGTGCTTCTTCCCTACTTGTGTTTACTTTTCCAACTTTCCTTTTGGTTTAAGGACATACGGTTCTGCGAGCCTGGTCTGCTATTCAGTAAGATCATGGCTGATCTTCAACCTTAACTCCACTTTATCTTAACTCAATATCTCCTGAATCTCTTAGGGTCCATCAGTGTATCTTGGTTCATCTGTGAAATGATGGTCTGAATCCTTAATAAAATGGTATTAGAGAGCTGAGAAGGACACAGACTTCAGTTTGAACTCTGGATCTGAATTAATCCCTGCAGGATATTTGATTTGAGATTTAAATTCTTATTTAATAAGATTGATCAGGGATTAGGAGATTCTGTTACATCCAGACCAACAAATATCTCAAGGGCAAAATCGTGGATAGCATGTTTAGGGAGGTGGTCACACTGCAGGTAAAGACTGCTCAGGCAGAAAGGGAATGGGTAGTGCAGGTGTCCCCTGGGTCCATCTCCCTCTAACACATTTTCCGCTTTGGATACTGTTGGGGGAGATAGCTTCTCAGGGGAATGCAGCAAGAGCCAAGTCTTTAGCACTATGGGTGGCTCAGCTGCACAGGATTGGGGGGGGGGGGGGGGCGCAGGGGGAAAAGAGTGGGAGAGCTATAGTTAGTGATAGGGGATTCTATTGTAAGGGGTACAGATAGGGGTTTCTGTGGCCGCAAACATGACTCCAGGATGGTATGTTGCCTCCCTGGTGCTAGGTTCAAGGAGGTCACAGAGCAGCTGCAGGACATTCTGAAGGGGGAGGGTGAACAGTCAGAGGTCATGGTTCACATTGGTACCAACGACATAGGTAGAAAGAGGGATGAGGTCCTGCAACAAGAATTGAGGGTGCAGATTAAAAAGCAGGACCTCAAAAGGTTGTAATCTCTGGAATGCTCCCAGTGCCATGTGCTAGTGAGTATAGGAATAGGAGGATAGAGCAGATGAATGCATGGCTGAAGAGATGGTACAGGAGGGAGGGCTTTAGTTTCCTGGATCACTGGGTCTGTTTCTGGCAAAGGTGGGACCTGTACAAGTCAGACCGTTGCACCTGAACCAGAACTGGACCAACATCCTTGCAGGGAGGTTTAAACTAATTTGGCAGGGGGATGGGATACAGAGTGGAGGTACAGTAGGGGGTGATGCACAGCCAAATATAGAAGAGAAACTAAGTCAGTCTGGAAGGCAGAGCAAATATAGACCTGTTAAGGCACAAGCAAATAATGCAAGGTTGGATTGCATCTATTTTACTAGTAAGGCAGATGAATTGAGGGCATTGATTACCACATGGGAATATGATATTATTGCTATCAGAGACATGGCTGAGGAAAGGGCAGGACTGGCAGCTCAATATTCCAGGGTATAGAATCTTCAGGTGTAACAGGGTTAGAGGGTGTAAACGAGGTGGCAGCATTGAACTGTCAAGGAGTCAATTACTGCAGTAAGGAGGGATGATATCTTAGATGGTTCTTCAAATGAGGCCATATGGGTAGAACTGAAAAACAAAAAAGGGGGCAATCACTTTGCTGGGAGTGTACTACAGGTATCCAATCAAGCAAACAGTCAGGGAAAGATAGAGGAGCAAATATGTAGGCAAACCTCAGATGTAAAAATAATAGGGTAATAATAGTAGGGGATTTCAGCTTCCCCAATATTAACTGAACTAATCTTAGTGCAAAAGGCTTAAAGGGGGCGGAATTCTTAAAGTGCACCCAGGAGAGCTTTTTGAGCTAGCACGTAGAAAGTCCTCCAAGAGAAGGGGCAGTACTGGACCTAATCCGAAGGGAATGAAGCCGTGCAAGTGGTAAAAGTGTCAGTGGGGAAGCATTTAGGGGATAGTGATCATAACTCTAAGATTTAAGGTAGTTATGGAAAAGGACAAAGATGGACTGGAAATAAAGGTACTGAATTGGGGGAAGACCGATTTCAATACGATAAAACAAGATCTGGCCAGAGTGGACTGGGAGCAGCTACTTGTAGGAAAGTCTACATCAGACCAGTAGAAGTCATTCAAAAAGGGAATAGTGAGAGTTCAGGGTCAACATGTTCCCGTAAAGGTGAAGGGTAGGACCAACAAGTCCAGGGAACCCTGGATGTCAAGGGATATAGAGGATTGGATAAGGGTGCGGGGCGGGGGGGGGGGGTTGGTGGGAAAAGAGGCTTATGGCAGATTCAGAGGGCTGAAAACAGCAGAAGTCCCAGAGGAGTATAGAAAGTGTAGGGGGAAACAAAGTTAGTTAGTTGAGCGAAGAGGGGGCATGAAAAAACACTGGCAGGAAAGATAAAGGAAAATCCCAAGGCGTTTTATAAGTATATTAAGGACAAGAGGATAACCAGGGAAAGAGTAGGTTCCGAAGAAGGGTCACTGACCCGAAACATTAACTCTGCTTCTCTTTTCACAGATGCTGCCAGATCTGCTGAGTGGTTCCAGCATTTCTTGTTTTTATAGAACATTACAGCGCAGTACAGGCCCTTCAGCCCTCGATGTTGCGCCGACCCGTGAAACCGTCTGACCTACACTATTCCATTTTCATCCATATGTCTATCCAATGACCACTTAAGTGCCCTTAAAGTTGGCGAGTCCACTACTGTTGCAGGCAGGGCGTTCCACGCCCCTACTACTCTGAGTAAAGAAACTACCTCTAACATCTGTCCTATATCTATCACCCCTCAACTTAAAGCTATGTCCCCTCGTGTTTGTAATCACCATCCGGGGAAATAGACTCTCACTATCCACCCTATCTAACCCTCTGATTATATGTCTCTATTAAGTCACCTCTCCTCCTCCTTCTCTCCAACGAAAACAACCTCAAGTCCCTCAGCCTTTCCTCATAAGACTTTCCCTCCATACCAGGCAACATCCTAGTAAATCTCCTCTGCACCCTTTCCAAAGCTTTCACATCCTTCCTATAATGCGGTGACCAGAACTGCACGCAATACTGCAGCTGCGGTTTCACCAGAGTTTTGTACAGCTGCAGCATGACCTCGTGGCTCCGAAGCTCGATCCCCCTACTAATAAAAGCTAACACACCATATGCCTTCTTAACAGCCCTATTAACCTGGGTGGCAACTTTCAGGGATTTATGTACCCGGACACGCAGTAGCTGCTCCTTGAATAAGCTCCACATTTCGATTGTGCCCATCCCCTGCAGTTTCCTTCCCCATCCTACGCATCCTAAATCTTGCCTAATCGCATCATAATTTCCTTTCCCCCAGCTATAATTCTTGCCCTGCGGTATATACCTGTCCCTGCCCATCGCTAAGGTAAACCTAACCGAATTGTGATCACTATCACCAAAGTGCTCACCTACATCTAAATCTAACACCTGGCCAGGTTCATTACCCAGTACCAAATCCAATGTGGCATCGCCCCTGGTTGGCCTGTCTACATACTGTGTCAGAAAACCCTCCTGCACACACTGGACAAAAACTGACCCATCTAAAGTACTCGAACTATAGTATTTCCAGTCAATATTTGGAAAGTTAAAGTCCCCCATATTTCAGATTTCCAGCATCCGCAGTATTTTGCTTCTCTTAAAGAGTAGGGCCCATTAGGGACCAAAGTGGCAATCTGTATGTGGAGCTGGAGGACATAGGTGAGGTTTAAAATGATTACTTTTCATCTGTGTTCACTATGGAGAAGGATGATGTAGGTGTCGAGATCAGGGAGGGGGATTGCAATATATTTTAACAAAATGGCATTGAAAGGAAGGAGGTATTAGTGGTTTTAGCGGGCTTAAAAGTGGATAAATCCCCAGGCCCAGATGAAATGTCTCCCAGGCTACTATGTGAGGCAAGGGAAGAGATTGCAGGGACTCTGACACAAATTTTCAAATCTTCTCTGGCCACAGGAGAGGTGCCAGAACACTGGAGGACAGCGAATGTGGTACCATTATTCAAGAAGAGTAGCAGGGATAAACCAGATAATTACAGGCCGGTGAGTCTAACATCAGTGGCAGGGAAACTATTGGAAAAAATTCTGAGGGACAGGATTAATCTCCATTTGGAGAAGCAGGGATTAATCAAGAATAGTCAGCATGGCTTTGTCAGGGTGAGATCATGTCTAACAAATTTGATTGAATTTTTCAAGGAGGTGACTAGGTGCGTGGATGAGGATAAAGCAGTTGATATAGTCTACATGGACTTCAGTAAGGCTTTTGATAAGGTCCTGCATGGGAGATTGGTCAAGAAGGTAAGAGCCCATGGGATCCAGGGCAATTTGGCAAATTGGATCCAAAATTCACTTAGAGGCAGGAGGAAGAGGGTGATGGTCGAGGGCTGTTTTTGCAATTGGAAGCCTGTGACCAATGGTGTACCACAGGGATCGGTGCTGGGACCCTTGCTGTTTGTAATGTACATTAATGATCTAGACATGAATATAGGAGGTATGATCAGCAAGTTCACCGATGACACGAAAATTGGTGGTGTCGCATATAGTGAAGAGGAAAGCCTTAGATTACAGGATGATATAGATGGGCTGGTAAGATGGGCAGAGCAGTGGCAAATGGAATTTAATCCCGAGATGTGCGAGGTGATGCATTTTGGGAGGACTAACAAGCCAAGGGAATAGGACCCTAGGAGGTACAGAAGGTCAGAGGGACCTTGGTGAACTTGTCCATAGATCACTGAAGGCAGCAGCACAGGTAGATAAGATGGTTAGGAAGGCATACGGGATACTTGCCTTTATTAGCTGATGCATAGAATATAAAAGCAGGGAGGTTATGATGGAGCTGTATAAAATACTAGTTAGCCCACAACTGGAGTACTGTGTACAGTTTTGGTCACCACACTATAGAAAGGATGTGATTGCACAGAGGAGATTCATCAGGATGTTGCCTGGGCTGGAGCATTTCAGCTATGAAGAGAGACTGGATAGGCTAGGTTTGTTTGCCTTAGAGCAGGGAAGGCTGAGGGGGGGCCTTTTATGAGGGGCATAGGTAGGAAGAAACTTTTTTCCCTTATCGGAGGGGCAGATTTAAGGTAAGGGGCAGGAGGTTTACAGGGGATTTGAGGGAAAAAAATTCCCCTCTAGGGTGGTTGGAATCTGGAACACACTGCCTGAAGGGGTAGTAGAGGCAAGAACCCTCAACATTTAAGTATTTAGATGAACACTTGAAACGCCAAAGCACACAAGGCTACAGGCCAAGTGCTGGAAAATGGGATTAGAATAGTTAGATGTTTGATGGCCGGCATGGACACAATGGGCTGAAGGGCCTATTTCTGTGCTGTATAACTGACTCTAAAATAGTCCTCAATTAGAAACTGGCTTCTCTTAAAGGGTTACTAACTTCATCAAAATGCTGGCAAGTCTTCACTTGGTGTAAAACTGCCAGATACTGATGCAAATGTCCACACATTGCAGCAGCTGGTGTTAAATAAGTAACTTTTCTATACAAAAACACAACATGTATTTAACGCGGTAAAACATCCCAAGTTGCTTCACAGAAGCGTTATCAAACAAAATTTCACACAAAGTCACAAACAGTCGTAAAAGGTGGGCCGTAAAAGGTGGGCCGAGAGAGAGATTTACGGAGGGAATGCCCGAGAACAGGGCCAAGGCAGCTGATGGCACAGCCGCCAATGGTGAAGTGATTAAAAACAGGGAAGCGCAAGAGGCCAGAATTGAAGTAGCACAGAGAACTCCATGAGTTGCAAGGTTGGAGGAGGATCATAGATGTTTACAGCACAGGAGTATATTCAGCCCATTGTGTCTGTGCCAGGCCATTACTTGGGTAATACAAGACTAATACATTGCCCTACTCTCTCCCCATCTTCTGAATCGTCCTCTGCTTCAACTATTTCCCTTGGAATATACAATAGTCTTTACCTTAACCACTCCCTTGGCAACACATTGCATGACTCAACAACCCTCTGTGTAAAGAAATGTATCTATCCTTGCTCTCAATGTCAATATTAAATTGATCCCCTCTTCAACTGATTCCCCAACCACAAGAAATAGTCCTTCCGCATTCACAGTATAAATGTTAGTCATAATTTTGGTAACTTCTATTAAATCTCCTCAGCCTTCTTGGCTACAGTAGAAACAGTGCCAGTATTTCAAATCTCTCCTCAATTATATCACCCTGGTGCATCTATTCTGGGGACTATCTAGGGCTTTACTGTTCTTTCTATAATGGGACTCCCAAACCTGCACACACTACTCTAACTGTAGCCTGACCAATCATTTGTATAAATGCGTCATTACTTCCATACTCTTGTATTTTCTACCCCTATTTGTGAAACTTTAAATGCTGTTTCCCTTTTTTCTGGTTTTATCTAAGTATATGATTCTATGGAAAGATAGAGATGTGAGGAAAAACTTTTTTTTTTTTTTTAAATGCAGCAAGTGGTAATGACCTGGAATTCACTATGAGGGTGGTGGAAGCAGAGACAATCAATGATTTCAAAAGGAAATTGGATGGGCATTGAAGGAATAAACTTTCAGGGCTACAGGGATAGAACAGGGGAATGGGACTGATTGGATTGCTCAATAGGCTGAATGGCCTCCTTTTGTGCTATTATGACTCTATAAACTAAACTAAAACTTGAGACACATGACTATGTTAGTGCTAATATTACTAAAGATGAGCTCACCACTACCTTTTCAAAAGGGCAATAAATGTGGGCATTGCCAGCAATAGACAGGTCCCAGGAACAAATTTTTTTTTTAAAACTCAGTGTAAAAAATTTATTGGGGAGGGGAAAAGGGGGATTAAAAAAGGGAATGTGTAAAAGATTAACAGGTAATATAAAATGAAATAATGGGGGCTTTTTTCAGCAAATAAAGTTAAAAGCCATTACTTTTTATTTGCTTGTAAAATACCTTACAATTTCCATTTATTTTATCTGCTGTTGGACTTTTACCATATTCCCTTTTTAGCCCTTCTAACCTTCCCACTACACTTCCTATAACCAGCATTTTCTTTACTGTTAGCCCAAAATTTCTCTCCATTTTAGTTTGATTTAAATTTCCCCATTTATTCCTTGTTTCTGTCTTATAGGAATATATTTATTTCATACGTTTCCTGTCTCATGTCTGAAGCTTTTTGTTGCCAATTCATGAAGCTGTTAGCTGACTTTTCTGTCGAGCTAATCTATGTTACTGAACTTTGTTTTTTTCTTCTAGTCCAGCACACTTAACCTTGGTCTTGTCATTCCAATTCCTACCTTGAACCCAATTTTGTTGTCGCTGCTGTTTCCCAATAGTTTTCCTGCCACTACATCAGTTATTTGCCCACTCCATTATCCAGAACTAAAATCAACCAATGCTTCCTTTTTTTGTTAGATTAGAAACAGTCCCTACTTTGCTCACTTTACCTTTATAAAAATCAGTCTAACTTGGGATAGTTAGTCACCCAGTATTGTTGCTTCGTTGTTCTTCCATCCCTCTGAATTGTCTCCAGATCTCCTATCTGATTTGATGGCCTGCAATGCACACTGAAAATTGCACCATTTCCCTCCATTTCTTAATTCAGTCTATGGATTTTGTCTCAACACAACCTGCAGGATAAGCTAGAGCTGTGATAGTCTTCCAGAAAGCATCTGATAAGGTTCCACACAAGAGATTGTTAGCAAAACTGAGAGTGCATAGGTTTAGCAGTAACCTTGTGACAGGAGTTCGTAATTGTTTGTTGGTCGGAGAAAGACAGTAGGGATAAAGGCTCAATTTTCTGCTTGGCAGAATGTGGCAAGTGATGTTTGCCAGGGATATTTGTTGTGGCCTCAGCTTTTCACTATAAATATATTAATGACTTGGATAAAGGAATAGAGAGTTCTCTTTCCAAGTTTGCAGATGACACTAAGTTTGGAGTCACAGTAAGTTGTGTAGATTAGAGGAAGTTACAAAAGGGACAAATTAAGTAAGTGGCCAAAACTGTGGCAGATGAAGCTTAATGTGGAGAAGGGACATCTGAAAAAGAAACTGGATTATCTAAATGGCAGGAGACCAGGAGCTTTGGTGGATGGAAGAGATTTAGATATCTATGTTCACAAATCACGAAAAGTAGCGCACAGGTACAAAAAGTAATCAAAAAGGTGAATGGAATGCTGGCCTTTATCTCAAGGGGAGAAGAGTAGTGAGATCAGCAAATGGCGACTGAAATGTGAAAATTTAAAAAGGTCACCTCATTAATTATTTGGCTATTCCTTTGTGCCGAGGGCCCTCCTCCTGAACCAATATGGTGGGTGGCACATTTATGGCTGCAAGTGTGCATAGGCTTCCTGCCCATCATATTGGAGCATTAGCAGTTCAAGCAGAACCTGTAAAACCCTTATCCATGCCTTTGTTACCTCTAGAATTGATTAACCCAATGCTCTCCTGGCCAACCTCCTGTCCTCCACCCTAAATAAACTCAAGTTCATTTAAAACTCTGCTGCTTGTACCCCAATTCACACCAAGTCCCATTTACCCATCACCCCTGCAATCGCTGACCTACATTGGTTCCTGGTCCGGCAGCACCTCGATTTTAAGATTCTTGTCAAATCTCTCCATAGCTTTGCCTCTCCTTTACTCTGAAATCTCTTCCAGCTCTACAACCCTTCAAAATCTCTGCACTATTCCAATTCTGGCATCTTGGGAGCATCTCCAGGTTTTATCACTCCAACATTGGCAGCTGTGCCTTCAGCTGCCTGGTCCCCAAGTTCTGGAACCATAGAAAGGTTCCAGTACAGGAGGAGACCATACAGCCCATTGTGTCTGCACCAGTTGAAAAAAAATTAGTTGCCCAATCTAATCCCACCTTCCAGGACCTGGTCCATAGCCTTGCAGGTTACAGCACTTCAGATGCATACCCAAGTACCTTTTAAATGAGTGCAGGGTTTCTGCCTCCACCACCAATCCGGGCAGTGAATTCCAGACACCCACCACCCTCTGGGTGGGAAACGTTTTCCCTCATGTCCCCTCTAATCCTTCTACCAATCACCTTAAATCTATGCCTCCTGGTAATTGACTTCTCCGCTAGGGGAAACAGGTCCCTCCTGTCTAGTCTAATTAGGCCCCTCAAAATTTCGTACACCTCTATTAAGTCACCCCTCAGCCTCCTCTGTTATAAGGAAAACAACCCTAGCCTATCCAATCTTTCCTCATAGCTGCAACTTTCAAGCCCTGGCAACATTCTTGTGAATCTCCTCTGTACTCTCTCCAGAGCAATTATGTCCTTCCTGTAATGTGGTGACCAGAACTGTACGCAATACTCCAGCTGTGGCCTAACCAGCGTTTTATACAGTTCCAGCATTACATCCCTGCTTTTGTATTCTATACCTCAAGACAATAAAAGGAAAGCATTTCATATGCCTTCTTCACCACTATCTACCGGTCCTTCCACCTTCAGGGACCTGTGGACTCCCTAAACCTCTCCACCTCGCTCTCATCCTTTAAAAGACACTTGTCAAAAAGTACCTCTTTGACCAAGCCTTTGTTCATCTGCTCTAATATCTCCCTATGCAGATCAGTGTTGATTTTTGCTTAATAACACTATGAAGCGCTTTACTATATTAAAGGCGTCATAGAAATTCAAGTTGTTGCTCATATCTAATGAATTGCGTTGTGTGGCACTACCACCGTGCTAATGGGATAGTTTTCGAACAGTTCTAGCAATGCAAAACTGGGCATCCCTGAGGCGCTGTGGGCCATCAGCAGCAGCAGAATTGTACTCAACCACAATCTGTAACCTCATGGCCCGGCATATCCCCCACTCTACCATTACCATCAAGCCAGGAGACCAACCCTGGTTCAATGAAGAGTGCAGGAGGGCATGCCAGGAGCAGCACCAGGCATACCTCAAAATGAGGTGTCAACCTGGTGAAGCTATAACACAGGGCTATCTGCGTGCCAAACTGCGTAAGCAGCATGCGATAGACAGAGCTGAGCGATCCCATAACCAACGGATCAGATCTAAGCTCTGCAGTCCTGCCACATCCAGCAGTGAATGGTGGTGGACAATTAAACACCTAACTGGAGGAGGTGGCTCCACATATATCCCTATCCTCAATGATGGGGGAGCCCAGCACATCAGTGTGAAAGATAAGGCTGAAGCATTTGCAACAATCTTCAGCCAGAAGTGCTGAGTTGATGATCCATCTCGGCCTCCTCCTGAAGTCCCCAGCATCACAGATGCCAGACTTCAGCCAATTCGATTCACTCCGCGCAATATCAAGAAACGACTGAAGGCACTGGATACTGCAAAAGCTATGGGCCCTGACAATATTCCGGCCATAGTACTGAAGACCTGTGTTCCAGAACTTGCCGTGCCCCTGGCCAAGCTGTTCCAGTACAGTTACAACAGTGGCATCTACCCTGCAATGTGGAAAATTGCCCAGGTATGTCCTGTACACAAAAAGTAGGACAAGTCCAACCCGGCCAATTACCGCCCCATCAACCTACTCTCAATCAGTAAAGTGATGGAAGGTGTCATCAACAGTGCCATCAAGCAGCACTTGCTTAGCAATAACCTGCTCAGTGACGCTCAGTTTGGGTTCCGCCAGGGCCACTCAGCTCCTGACCTCATTACATCCTTGGTTCAAACATGGACAAAAGAGCTGAACTCGAGGTGAGATGAGAGTGACTGCCCTTGACATCAAGGCAGCATTTGGCAGAGTATGACATCAAGGAGCCCTAGCAAAACTGAAGTCAATGGGAATCGGGGAAAACCCTCCGCTGGCTGGAGTCATACCTAGTGCAAAGGGAGATGGTTGTGGTTGTTGGAGGTCAATCATCTGAGCTCCAGGACATTACTGCAGGAGTTCCTCAGGGTAGTGTCCTAGGCCCAACCATCTTCAGCTGCTTCAATGACCTTCCTTCAATCATAAGGTCAGAAGTGGGGATGTTCGCTGATGATTGCACATTGTTCAGCACCATTCGTGACTCCTCAGATACTGAAGCAGTTCGTGTAGAAATGCAGCAAGACCTGGACGATATCCAGGCTTGGACTGATAAGCGGCAAGTAACATTCACGCCACACAAGTGCTGGGCAACAAGAGAGAATCTAACCATCTCCCCTTGACATTCGACAGCATTACCATCGCTGAATCCCCCACTATCAAGATCCTAGGGGCTACCATTGACCAGAAACTGAACTGGAGTAGCCATATAAATACCGTGGCTACAAGAGCAGGTCAGAGGCTAGGAATCCTGCGGCGAGTAACTCACCTCCTGACTCCCCAAAGCCTGCCCACCATCTGCAAGGCACAAGTCAGGAGTGTGATGGAATACTCTCCACTTGCCTGGATGGGTGCAGCTCCAACAAGCTCGACACCTTCCAGGACAAAGCAGCCCACTTGATTGGCACCCCATCTACAAACATTCGCTCCCTCCACCACCGACGCACAGTGGCAGCAGTGTGTACCATCTACAAGATGCACTGCAGCAATGCACCAAGGCTCCTTAGACAGCACCTTCCAAACCCGCGACCTCTACCAACTAGAAGGACAAGGGCAGCAAATGCATGGGAACACCACCACCTGCAAGTTCCCCTCCAAGTCACACACCATCCTGACTTGGAACTGTATCGCCATTCCTTCACTGTCGCTGGGTCAAAATCCTGGAACTCCCTAACAGCAATGTGGGTGTACCAACCTCACATGGACTGCAGCAGTTCAAGAAGGCAGCTCACCACCACCTTCTCAAGGGCAATTAGGGATGGGCAATAAATGCTGGCCTGGCCAGTGACGCCCACATCCCTGAATGAATAAAAAAAATAATTTTTAGAGCTGAAGGGCACTGAGATGCAAATCACAAGTTGTAGAAAGTGGAACATCTGTTATGAAAACAAACTAAATGAAGCAAACTATTTCCACTAAGTGGTTCATCAGTAACTAAAGAGCACAAATCTAGTATTACAATAATAGACTAATGTTACAACTAAGGCACTAATATACAATGAAAAACATTAATATTGCCATGGTAAACACTAATCATACAATGATAACATGAATGGTGTAGTAATAAACACTGAAACAACAGTAATAAATGTTAACTGTACAGTTTCTCCCCCATTTACCATTTGCCTACATAATGACAGTACCCACACACTTTTAAAGATTTGTGGGTTTCAACTCAAATCTTTACTATTCAATTCAAAACAATTAATTGGCTCCAGAACACCTTGCTTCTACCTTTAGAGGATTTACCACATTGTGATATAAATGTTTGTTGTTGTTTTTGCCGAAAAAGAGACACCAATAAATTGGGATTATTTTAAGGAAGGGAAATAGACTCTGTTTAAACAAAGGCCAGTGAAGTTTATTGGTGTTCAGTTCAGACTGCAAATATTAAGAAAGGCAATTTGTGCCAATCCATTTAAGTACAGGGGTTTTATTCAGAAAGAAAAGTGCAAGTGTTGGGATATCTTGAGAATGTGGCAGGTGCTACATAACAGCAAGTCTTACTTCACCGAATCAAAACCTCAGAATTTTGAACAGTACTCACAGATCTCCTCTTAACCTTCTGTGCTCTAATAAAAAGAGCAGCAGTTCCTTTAGCCTCTCATCCCTGGGATCATTTAAGTGAATCTCTTCTGCACACTCCCCATGACCATGAAATCCTTCCAAAAGTAGGGCACAATCATCAAGAATATTATTGATCAGCTGATGTTTTATCCAGGGTTTCAGTTGTACATACAGTGGTCAGTAAGGCAGATCTTCCCAAGGAAATTATTGGTGCATATTCTACCTGTGACCTACTTAATGATTTGAGATTTAGTATCAACTCCTTGCTTTTGTACAGTGTCCCTATATAGAAAATCTGGGATTCCCATATGCTCTCTATAGCTTTATCAACTTATTCACCGCACACCCACTTTTAAAGGTTTGTGTAGCAGAACCCCACAGTCTGTCTGTTCCTCTGCTCCTATTAAAAGGTTTTACCATTTAGTATACATTTCCCCTCCTTATTCATCTTCCAAATACATATCACGTCACACTTCTCTGCATTAAATTTCACCTGACATCTATTGACTAACCTACTGAAGCTTACTGTAATATTAGTGTTTGTTGGAATGTTAGCACTGATCCTGTAAAGTGCATATTGTACTTAATTGTTGAATGCTTAGTATTTAATATCGTATTAATGTCATTATTAGTGCTCATCACTGTATGGTTAATTTTTAATTGCACTGTCAATTCCTGAGGTCTAAAACACAAATCAGTGGTGCAGGGATAGTGCAAGTTCTCTGAATCTGCTGGGAGTGTAAGGGTTAAAACTATGAGACTCAAGAATAGTATCGATCAGAAGCAGGGCACAACTTTTTTTTTTAAAGAAAAAAAAAAGGACGAATTTGTAGGGTTATGGGGAGAAAGTTGGGGTTTGGGATTAAACTGGACAGCTCTTTCAAGAGCAGCACAGGTAAGACAGGCTGAATGTTGTAAATTTTTAAGATTCTAAGCCTTGGTCTGAACACCAATCGGTGTTAGTCAGCTGTACAAACATGGGACTAAAATCATCCTGAAGTTGTCTGGCATCTAATTAAATGGTTTTATATTACTGCATGTTGCTATATATAGAGTTCAGCTGTGGCTCTGTCTAGATAAAGTTAATTAACTAAAGATCATTATTCAACTCTGCAAGTGAACAAATTGCTATTGTATTTTAATAAACAGTTAACCTCCACCAACTAAATTCAAAAATCAACAGCAGTTTAATAAGATGACCCATCATTTACCCCAACCTCTGACTGATGTATAGCCCTACTAGTGGCAGCATTAACTACTTGTCTTCATGATTTTTAAGGCTTACTTTCAAAATCAGCACTCCTTAATCAAACAGGAAAATGTGCTCAATGAATATTGAAATACAAACAATTCCTTCAATGATGAGTGAGAAATGCCCCCTTTATCCATTCATAATAACACAAGAATTAGGAGTAGGCCATTCGGCCCCTCGAGCCTGCTCCACCATTTGATAAGATCACGGCTGATCTGATTGTGGCCTCAACTCCACTTTCCTGTCTGTCTCTCTTAACCCTCGACTCCCTTGTTGGTCAAAAATATATATCTAACTCAGCCTCGAATATATTCAATGACCCAGCCTCCACTGCTCTCTGAGAAAGAGAATTCCACAGGCTAACCACCACCTGTATTTATACTAGCTGAACTGCGCAGAGCTGAGTCATGCACTGCTAGCTAGCAAAACCAGTTCTAACTAGTTACCTAATTAACTAACTGTAGCTGCCTCTCCAGCAGGACTTGTTTATCCCCAAGACTGTAAGAAGCCTAACTTTCACAATAAATTGTAGTTCAATGCTAAATGCAACTTTGACTAGCTTTTAGAACAAGATTAACCCTTAATATTCCCACACTCACAAAATTCCCAAGCTCACCATTTTTGCCTTCATTTCTCTGAAGCAAACACCATCAGCAGGTGTTAAAGGGCAAAGGGGATTTGTCTGAGAAGAGAGAACTTGTACCACCAACCACAGCTTAAAGTCACACCATTGGTAAATATACACTTCGATTAACAACAACTTGCATTTATATAGTGCTTTTTAACATGGTGGCAGGATGTTTTACGATCAAAAAATATGACACCCAGCCACATAAGGAGATATTAGGACAGGTGATCAAAAGCTTGACCAAAGAGGTAAGTTTTAAACAGCGTCTTAAAGAAGGAGAGGGAGGCGGAGAGGTTTAGGGAGGGAATTCCAGAGATTAGGAATTCAGCAGCAGCCAGGTTTGGAAATAGGGCTTTAAGTACAACGTTTCTGAGGCTGTTTGTTGGCGCGTTTGGGCTCCAGTTGTAATGATACAGAGGGGCTGCTGTGGGAAACGGTGCTCACACTGTCCACGGTTACAAGAGTGAGGGGATGTCGGGGTCAGTTCATGCTGGCCTTCTATATGGTGATATTTCTAGTTGGAGAGTGGGAAGATTAATATGCTCCATCTCAACAGGCACAGTCCATGGGCTGCATGACCAAGTTTAGAAAGCAGCGAGAGCTGATCCCCTTCGATTTGACTCAAGTTGTCGGTTCCAGTCACTGTCAGAATTTTACTGCAAGTTCAATATTACAGCAGACGGGACGCGCCGCCATCCAGTGCGCGGAGCAACTGGGATCGACCGTGCAATTACGTTGCAGGACACACTGTGTCTCCGAGTGTGTATGTGTGTGTGTCTGTCTATCTCGGTGTCCCACTGTGTACGACTTCACGTTGTATCTGGGTAGGTGTGTGAGACTCACTGTGTATCTGGCCATATGTCAGGTTATCTCACTCAGTGCTGTGTCTCTGTGCCTCTCTCTAGTTCATTCTCTCTAGTTCGTTCTCTGCTTTGCGTGTCTGTAGCTGTGCGTGTCAGTGTTTCAGTCTGTGCCCGTATCTCTGGGACTCTACTTCAGTCTGTCTCTCTCTGTAGCCCACTATGTGTCTGTGTGTGTGTGTCTCTCTCTTTGTGTCACTGTGCCTCTCTAGCTCATTCTGTGTCTTTGTCTCCTCTCTGCTCACATCACGCCCACATTCACGATGGTGTGGCTGTTGCGGTGGGGTGGGGGTTCCTGTATCCTTGTAAAACGCAGCGAGCAGATGGTGGCGGAACCGCAGGGATCATCATCAGCACCGAGACCCCAGTAGCCGGGATTTGGTGCCCAGGCACGGGGCACCCTCCTCGGCAACACCGCACCCGAGGGGACGCTCCCCAGCCTTTAAACCCCGTCCTGCCGACCGCTCGGAGACAAATGGGAACCGGAGACAGTGACTTACCGAGCAGCAGGAGGCCGAGAACCCGGCCGCTCCAGCGAGCCATCGGAAGACGCTTCGCTCGCTGTGTTCCCGGAGCCACTCACTGCATTTCCCCGTAGCTGCGCCCAATTGCAGCCTGAAACCCGCCTCTCCTCCGCTATTTAAAGTCAGCCCCAGAATCAGGACTCCTCCTCCGGCTTAGATTCAGCTTCTCTCCCCAAACAGGTTCAAACCTCCGAGTGGAGAGGGACCCTAAAGCCCACACATTGACCCTAAAACCCACACACTGACCCAAACTCCACAGACCGACCCCCAAAGCCCACAGACTGACCCTAAAACCCACACACTGACCCAAACTCCACAGACTGACCCCAAAAGCCCACAGACTGACCCCCAAAGCCCACAGACTGACCCTAAAACCCCCGCAGACTGACCCCCAACCCTGCAGACTGACCCTAAACCCCACAGACTGACCCCCCCAACCCTGCAGACTGACCCCAAGCCCTACAGACTGACCCCAAAACCCAAAGACTGACACATAAAGCCCACAGACTGACCCAGACCCCACAGACTGACTCCAAAACCCACAGACTGACCCCCAACCCCCACTGACTGACCCCCAACCCCCACGGACTGACCTTAAACCCCACAGAATGACCCCCAAACTCACAGACTGACCCTCAAACCCACAGACTGACCCCAAAATCCACAGACTGATCCTAAAGCCTACAGACTGACCCCAAAATCCACAGACTGACCCTAAAAGTCAGAGACTGATCCTACAACCCATAGATTGACTCTAAAAGCCAATAGACTGACCCTAAAAACCCATTGACCGATCCCAAACCGACACTGACTCTAAAACTCTCAGAACGGCTCCAAAACCTAAAGATTGATCTTAAAACCCAGCGCATTGCTCCTCCTGTGCTATGTGGGTGCTCCAGGACACATCCCGTATGTGCAGGAAGTGTCGTCAGTTGCAGCAGTTTGAGCTTGAGGTTTCACAACTTGAGTAGCAGCTGGCATCACTCTGCTGTATCCATGAGGCTGAGGGCTACATGGATAACATGTTTATAGAAGTGGTCATTCCACAGTTTAAGAGTATGCAGGGAGAGATGGAATGGATGGCCATTTAAAAAGGCCCAGGCAGGTAGTACAGGAGTCCCCTGAATGCGTCTCGCACTCCAGTTCTGAATAATCATGTGGGTGATGCTTCACCTGGGGAGTGCAGCCAGAGCTAAGTCCATGGCACCACAGGTGGCTCAGCTGCACGGGGGGTACAGGGAAGACTGGAAGAGCCATAGTGATAGGTGATTCAATAGTCAGGGGAACAGACAGGCATTTCTGTGGCCGCAGATGCGGTTCCAGGATGGTGTGTTACCTACCTGGTGCCAGGGTCAATGATGTCACTGAGTGGCTGCAGAGCATCCTGAAGGGGGAGGGTGAACAGCCAGCAGTCGTGGTCTACATCGGAACCAACGACATAGGTAGAAAGAGGGATGCGGTCCTGCAGTCAGAATTTAGGAAGCTAGGTAGAAAATTAGCAAGCACGACCTCAAAAGTAGTAATCTCCGGATTACTCCCAGTGCCACGCGCAAGTGAGTATAGAAATAGAAGGATAAGACAGATGAATGCATGGCTGGAAAGTTGGTGCAACAGGGAGGGCTTTAGGTTCTTGGGACATTGGGACTGGCTCTGGGGGAGATGGGACCTGTACAGGCCGGATGGGTTGCACCTGAACAGAGCTGGGATTGAGTTCCTTGTGGGAAATTCTGCTCATGCTGTTGGGGAGAGTTTAAACTAGTTTGGCAGGGAGATGGGGACCTGAGGGTAGACTCTGTTGGGACAAAATCAGAAATGAAAATGGAAGGTAGAAAATTAGTGGATAAGTCTGGAAGGCAGAGGAAACAAAGGTCAGAAAATTTTTTAAAAGAGTTTGACAGTGCTCAAGGGTATATACTACAATGCAAGGAGTATAGCAAATAAAGCAGATGAGCTGAGGGGCAGATAGATACGTGGCAGTATGATATCATAGCTATTACAGAAACATGGCTTAAGGAGGGACAGGATTGGCAGTTCAACGTTCCTAATTACATGGTTTTCAGACGTGATAGAGAGGGATAAAAAAGGAGGGGGGAGTGGCAATTTTGGTCAAAGAAACAATTACAGCTGTGAGGAGAGATGATATAAAAACAAGAAATGCTGGAAATATTCAGCAGGTCTGGCAGCATCTGTGGATTGAGAAGCAGAGTTAACGTTTCGGGTCAGTGACCCTTCTTCAGAACTGACAAATATTAGAAAAGTCACAGGTTATAAGCAAGTGAGGTGGGGGTGGGGCAAGAGATAACAAAGGAGGTCTAGATTGGACCAGGCCACATAGCTGACCAAAAGGTCATGGAGCAAAGGCAAACAATATGTTAATGGTGTGTTGAAAGACAAAGCATTAGTACAGATTAGGTGTAAATACACTGAATATTGAACAGCAGCAAGTGCAAACCTGAATAAAAACAGTGGGTAAGCAAACTGAACAAACTAAGATGAAATGAAATAAATGCAAAAAAAAGATTGTAAAAAATGTAAAAAAGAATGTAAAAAAAAAAGGAAGAAAAAATAGCTAAAAATGAAAGTAAAATGGGGGAGATGATATGTTGGAAGGATCATCAAATGAGGCCATATGGATTGAGCTAAGGAACAAAAGAGGGGCAGTCATGCTGCTGGGAGTGTACGATAGACCCCCAAACAGTCAGAGGGAGATAGAAGAGCAGATATGTAAGCAAATCTCTGAGAAGTGCAAAAACAATAGGGCAGTAATAGTAGGGGATTTTAACTACCCGAATATTAACTGGGATAGTTTTAGTGTGAAAGAAATGTGTGAGGGAGCAGAATTCTTGAGGTGGCCAGTATGTAGCAAGTCCAACAAGAGAGGGTGCAGTTTTAGACTTAGTTTTAGGAAATGAAGCTGGGCAGGTGGAAGATAGGATAATGGGAGACATTTTGGTGGTAGTGATCATAATTCAGTCAGTTTTAACATAATTATGGAAAAGGACAAAGATAGAACAGGAGTTAGAGTTCTCAATTGGGGCAAGGCCGATTTTACTAAGCTGAGGAATAATTTAGCAAAAGTGGACTAGAAACAGCTACTTGAAGGTAAATCAGTGTCAGAGCAGTGGGAGGCAAAGGGCAGATTCAAGGGGTTCAGAGTAAACATGTTCCCACAAAGAAAAAGGGTAGGACGGCCAAATCTAGAGCCCCATGGATGTCAAGGAGCTCACATCCGACACCGATACTACAGAAAGCGATGAGGAATATAGAAAGTGGAGGGGTGAAATCAAAAAGGAAATTAGGAAAGCAAAGAGAGGGCATGAATGAATATTGCAAACAAAATCAAGGTGAACCCAAAGATATTTTATCAATATGTTAAGAGTAAGAGGATAACTAAGGAAAGATTAGGGCCCATAAATGAGTAACCTCTGTGTAGGGGTGGAAGATATTGGTATGGTTCAGAATGAATACTTTGCGTCTGTCTTCACAAAAGAGGGGGACGATGCAGATATTGTAGTTAAGGAAGAGGGGTGTGAAGTATTGGATTTGATAAACATAGAGAGAGAGGAAGTATTAATGGGATTAGCATCCTTGAAAGTGGATAAATCACCAGTTCCGGATTAAATGTACCCCAGGTTGTTAAAAGAATCCAGGGAGGAAATAGCAGAGGGTCTGACCATCATTTTCCAGTCCTCACTGGATACAGGTGTGGTGCCAGAGGATTGGAGAACTGCTAACATTGTGCCGATGTTTAAAAAGAGAGCGAGGGATAGACCGAATAATTACAGGCCAGTCAGTCTAACCTCAGCAGTGGGTACATCATTGGAATCAATTCGGAGAGACAGGATAAACTGTCACTTAGAAAGGCACAGGTTAATCAAGGATAGTCAGCATGGATTTATTAAGGGAAGATCTTGTCTGACTAACTTGATTGAATTTTTTGAAGAAGTAACAAGGAGGATTGATGAGGGTAGTGCAGTTGATGTGGTCTACATAGACTTTATCAAGGCTTTTGATAAGATCCCACATAGCAGACTGGTTAAAAAAATAAAAGCCCATGGCATACAGGGAAATGTTGCAAGCTGGTTCCAAATTTGGCTCAGTGGCAGGAAACAAAGGGTAATTGTTGATGGGTGTTTTGCGACTGGAGGGCTGTTTCCAGTGGCGTTCCGCAGGGCTCAGTACTAGATCCCCTCCTTTTTGTGGTATATATTAACAATTTGAATGTAAATGTAGGGGGCATGATCAAGAAGTTTGCAGGTGACACAAAAATTGTCCCTGTGATTGATAGTGAGGAGGATAGCTGTAGGCTGCAGGAAGATATTGATGGTCTAGTCAGATGGGCAGAACGGTGGCAAATGGAATTTAACCTGGAGAAGTGTGAGGTGATGTATTTGGGGAGGTCAAACAAGACAAAGGAATACACGATTAATGGGAGAATACTGAGAAGTGTAGAGGAAGTGTGGGACCTTGGAGTGAATGTCCACAGATCCTTGAAGATAACAGGACAGGTTTATAATGGTGGTTAAGAAGGCATATGGAATCCTTTCCTTTATTAACCGAGGTATAGAATATAAGAGCAGGGTGGATATGCTGGAAATGTATAAATCATTAGTTAGCCCCTAACTTGAGTACTGAGTGCAGTTCTGGTCACCTCATTACAGAAAGGATGTAATTGCACTAGAGAGGGTACAGAGGCGATTTATGAGGATGTTGCCAGGACTGGAAAAATTGGATAGGCTGGGATTGTTCTTCTTGGAACAGAGGAGGCTGATGGGAGATTTGATTGAGAAATTGTGAGGGGCCTAGATAGAGTGGATGTCAAGGGTCTATTTACCTTAGCAGAGAGGTCAGTGACTAAGGGGCATAGATTTAAAGTGCTTGGTAGAAAGATTAGAGGGGAGATGAGGAAAAACTTTTCATCCAGAGGGTGGTGGGGGTTTGGAACTCACTGCCTGAAAGGGTAGTAAATGCAGAAACCCTCAACTCATTTAAAAGGAATCTGGATAATCACCTCAAGTGCCGTAACCTGCAGGGCTACGGTCCAAATGCTGGAAGGTGGGATTAGGCTGGGTGGCTCGTTTTTCTGCTGGCGCAGACAAGATGAGCCAAAGTGGCCTCTTTCTGTGCCATAAACGTTCTATGATTTCTACGAGGCTGACCCTAAAACCCACAGACTGACCCTAAAACCCCTATAGACCAGGGATGTCCAACATACAACCCGCAGGCCAGGATCTGGCCCACCAAAGGATCCCATCTGGCCCACAGATGTAAATTGTACTCGGTCATTCCTCCTCCTTGCCTTACGGTTTTTGCCCTTGGCCTTTTGCTTTCCGCTTCAGGGATGAAAAATTTCTTCTGGCCTGCCAAAGATTTGTAAAACTGACAATCGGCCTCCCCTGCTGTTTACAGTGAGTGAGCGCCTGCTGGGAAATGTACTCTCCCTGTGCCCCCGGTCCCTATGGACTGAACCATAATCCAGGACTACAACTGCCAGAGAGTTCTGCTTCCTGCATGGCGATTGGCTGGAGCCTGGAAATGCGCCCCCAGAGGTGAATGAGTGGAGCGGGTCACAACAATAGTCGCGGTCAACCTGCTGATTAAAGTGAAGGTGAACCCGAGGCTTGCGGCCTAGGCCTGGCGAGAGAGAGAGAGAGAGAGAGAGACAGAGAGAGGGGGGAAGGAGAGAGGCCGGAATTTTACCGTATAAAAACAGGAGTCTTCCAAGGCGTAAAATGACGGGCGATGACATCGGGTCAGGTCCCTGACGTCATGACGCCCAAACGCCATTTTACACTGGTTGGACGGCGGGCGAGATCGAGGACCAGCTCGCCGTCTGCTTAAAGTCAATTAAAGGCCAATTGAGGTTGTTAATGAACCAATTGACATCCATTTTATGTTGGCTGTCAACTTTTACAGCAGTAAAATGAGTTGAAGGAGGTGTCGGGAACCCGGCAGCTTTAAAAGAGCGGCAGGCAGTGTCTCTATGAAGGAGTTGGAGATACTGATTTTTGGTTCATTGTTCATTGATATTTCTTTGCGTGACGTTTAAGTTTGGGGTTGTTTCTGCTGGTTCAGCAGGGGTCATCTGAGTGTTAGTCACTCCTGGTCAGGCCACAGCAGTATTGATTTATTGGGTGAAGGGGAAGGGGTTGTGTGTGCCTGTCCTTACAGCAGGCTGGTAATACCTAAACTAATTGTATCTCTGGAACACAGCATCAATGGGAATTGTGCTCACTGGAGGTGGCTCATCTGATGAGGACTACGCCCCAAGGAGGGACAGGAGGACAACTGGCCAGGAGAACCAGCAACCTGCTGGCACAGTGCAGCCTCGTAATGGGGGAGGGGGAGAAGGTGACATAGTGGCCCGGGTGCAACCACCTGTCAGGAGACGAGTCTACCCATCAGGCAGGGTCTACCGCCCACGTTTGAGCTTTCTGCAACTGTCAGAGTGCCAGTACCAAAGAAGACTGCGCCTATCATGGGAGACTGTCACATCTCTGTGTGAGATGCTGGCAGCGGAAGTCGCTTCCAACTGTGTGAGTGGCCATTTAATGCCAGTCACACTGAAGCTAACAGTCGCTCTGAACTTCTACGCATCAGGCTCCTTCCAGGCTTTATCAGGAGACATGTGCAGAGTCTCACAATTATCAGCGTATCACTGTATTAAGGTGGCAACTGATGCCATATTCAGGCGTGCCAACCAGTTCATCAATTTCTAGATGGATGCCGCCAGTCAGGCCGAGAGAGCCAAAGGAATCAGCGCCATCGCTGGGTTCCCCATGGTCCAAGGCGTTATTGACTGCACACATGTGGCCATTAGAGCACCTACAGGTCAGTCAGGAGCTTGCGTTAATTGAACAGGGTTTCACTCAATGAATATGTAACCTGTCTGTAATCACCAGAAGAGTATATTGCTGGTGTGTTCTCGTTATCCAGGAAGCAATCACGATGCATTCATTCTCCAGAACTCCCAGGTTCCAGCACTATTCAGCCCCTCCGAGTGCCTGCAAGGATGGGTACTTGGTGACGGGTTACCCGCTGAAGACATGACTGATAACACCGGTGAGGAACCCACGGAATGAAGCCAAAGAACGGTACAATGCGAGCCATGCGACCACCAGAGCCACCATAGAGCAGACCATAGGTCTTCTGAAAATGGATCACTCAGGTGGTGCCCTACAGTCCTCCCCAGCAAGAAGCAATACCTCCTCCTCCACACTGGTGATAAATGCTAGATTTGGCACACCGCCACCAGTCTGTGCCCTCTCCTGGGCATTCTGGGCCCACTTCTCCTGTGCAGGCACATGACAATCATTTAAGTTACATGGCTTGAAGGAGTACCCGCTCATCCCTTGTGCTGCATGTTGTCTCTGGGACCATTGCCATTCAAGTGTACCGTTGGCACATTCTGGTCCATTGTGTGGCTCAGATGTGCCTGGCATATGGCCCATAACAGGGCTGCAGCCATTCACTCCAGATGGGTGGCTTCAAATCTGCAACATCAACACCTGGTTACCCACCATATGAGTACAAAGCAACAAGGACTGAGACATGGCCCTGACCCTGGCAGACCGGAGAACGTCATTGACCCGCTTGCAGCATTGTATCCTTGTCCTCCTGACTATACCCCGGCTGCTGACCTCCTCCACAACCTCCATCTAGGCCTTCTTGGTGCTCTGGGACAGCCTCCTCCTTCTGTCTGGTGAGACGTGGACCGCCCACCTTGCCTCAGCTGCCTGGAGGAGGACATGCAGGGAGTCATGGGGGAACCGTGGGGCCATGCAGTTGCCTCTCTCTCCATTGCTGTAAGCGGGTTCTGGTCCTCCAACGTCTCAGGTGGCTTTATGGAAAATGACGGTGGGTCACCCCTTTTAGTGACAGGACAGCTCCTGTACCCCTCAGCCTGGTATCTATGTGACAGGACAGCTCCTGTTCCCCTCAGCCTGGTATCTATGTGACAGGACAGCTCCTGTTCCCCTCAGCCTGGTATCTATGTGACAGGACAGCTCCTGTTCCCCTCAGCCTGGTATCTATGTGACAGGACAGCTCCTGTTCCCCGCTGTCTGGTAGCTAAGTGACAGGACAGCTCCTGTTCCCCTCAGCCTGGTATCTATGTGACAGGACAGCTCCTGTTCCCCTCAGCCTGGTATCTATGTGACAGGACAGCTCCTGTTCCCCTCAGCCTGGTATCTATGTGACAGGACAGCTCCTGTTCCCCGCTGTCTGGTAGCTAAGTGACAGGACAGCTCCTGTTCCCCCTCAGCCAGGTATCTAAGTGACTGGACAGCTCCTGTTCCCCTCAGCCTGGTATCTATGTGACAGGACAGCTCCTGTTCCCCGCTGTCTGGTATCTATGTGACAGGACAGCTCCTGTTCCCCTCAGCCTGGTATCTATGTGACAGGACAGCTCCTGTTCCCCTCAGCCTGGTATCTATGTGACAGGACAGCTCCTGTTCCCCGCTGTCTGGTATCCATGTGACAGGACAGCTCCTGTTCCCCTCAGCCTGGTATCTATGTGACAGGACAGCTCCTGTTCCCCGCTGTCTGGTATCCATGTGACAGGACAGCTCCTGTTCCCCTCAGCCTGGTATCTATGTGACAGGACAGCTCCTGTTCCCCTCAGCCTGGTATCTATGTGACAGGACAGCTCCTGTTCCCCGCTGTCTGGTATCCATGTGACAGGACAGCTCCTGTTCTCCTCAGCCTGGTATCTAAGTGACAGGACAGCTCCTGTTCCCCTCAGCCTGGTATCTAAGTGACAGGACAGCTCCTGTTCCCCTCAGCCTGGTATCTATGTGACAGGACAGCTCCTGTTCCCCTCAGCCTGGTATCTATGTGACAGGACAGCTCCTGTTCCCCGCTGTCTGGTATCTATGTGACAGGACTACTCCTGTTCCCCTCAGCCCGGTATCTAAGTGACAGGACAGCTCCTGTTCCCCTCAGCCTGGTATCTATGTGACAGGACAGCTCCTGTTCCCCTCAGCCTGGTATCTATGTGACAGGACAGCTCCTGTTCCCCGCTGTCTGGTATCTATGTGACAGGAGAGCTCCTGTTCCCCTCAGCCCGGTATCTAAGTGACAGGACAGCTCCTGTTCCCCTCAGCCTGGTATCTATGTGACAGGACAGCTCCTGTTCCCCTCAGCCTGGTATCTATGTGACAGGACAGCTCCTGTTCCCCTCAGCCTGGTATCTATGTGACAGGACAGCTCCTGTTCCCCGCTGTCTGGTATCCATGTGACAGGACAGCTCCTGTTCCCCTCAGCCTGGTATCTATGTGACAGGACAGCTCCTGTTCCCCTCAGCCTGGTATCTAAGTGACAGGACAGCTCCTGTTCCCCTCAGCCTGGTATCTAAGTGACAGGACAGCTCCTGTTCCCCTCAGCCTGGTATCTAAGTGACAGGACAGCTCCTGTTCCCCTCAGCCTGGTATCTATGTGACAGGACAGCTCCTGTTCCCCTCAGCCTGGTATCTATGTGACAGGACAGCTCCTGTTCCCCGCTGTCTGGTATCTATGTGACAGGACAGCTCCTGTTCCCCTCAGCCCGGTATCTAAGTGACAGGACAGCTCCTGTTCCCCTCAGCCTGGTATCTATGTGACAGGACAGCTCCTGTTCCCCTCAGCCTGGTATCTATGTGACAGGAGAGCTCCTGTTCCCCTCAGCCCGGTATCTAAGTGACAGGACAGCTCCTGTTCCCCTCAACCTGGTATCTATGTGACAGGACAGCTCCTGTTCCCCTCAGCCTGGTATCTATGTGACAGTACAGCTCCTGTTCCCCTCAGCCTGGTAACTAAGTGACAGGACAGCTGCTGTTCCCCTCAGCCTGGTATCGATGTGACAGGACAGCTCCTGTCCCCCTCATCCTGGTATCTAAGTGACAGGACAGCTCCTGTCCCCCTCATCCTGGTATCTATGTGACAGGACAGCTCCTGTTCCCCTCAACCTGGTATCTAAGTGACAGGACAGCTGCTGTTCCCCTCAGCCTGGTATCTATGTGACAGGACAGCAGCTGTTCCCCTCAGGCTGGTATCTAAGTGACAGGACAGCTCCTGTTCCCCTCAGCCTGGTATCTAAGTGACAGGACAGCTCCTGTTCCCCTCAGCCTGGTATCTATGTGACAGGACAGCTCCTGTTCCCCTCAGCCCAGAATCTCTGTGACAGGACAGCTCCTGTTCCCCTCAGCCTGGTATCTAAGTGACAGGACAGCTCTTGTTCCCCTCAGCCTGGTATCTAAGTGACAGGACAGCTCCTGTTCCCCTCAGCCTGGTATCTATGTGACAGGACAGCTCCTGTTCCCCTCAGCCTGGTATCTATGTGACAGGACAGCTCCTGTTCCCCGCTGTCTGGTATCTATGTGACAGGACAGCTCCTGTTCCCCGCTGTCTGGTATCTATGTGACAGGACAGCTCCTGTTCCCCTCAGCCTGGTATCTATGTGACAGGACAGCTCCTGTTCCCCGCTGTCTGGTATCTATGTGACAGGACAGCTCCTGTTCCCCGCTGTCTGGGATCTAAGTGACAGGACAGCTCCTGTTCCCCTCAGCCTGGTATCTAAGTGACAGGACAGCTCCTGTTCCCCTCAGCCTGGTATCTATGTGACAGGACAGCTCCTGTTCCCCTCAGCCTGGTATCTAAGTGACAGGACAGCTCCTGTTCCCCTCAGCCTGGTATCTATGTGACAGGACAGCTCCTGTTCCCCTCAGCCTGGTATCTATGTGACAGGGCAGCTCCTGTTCACCTCAGCCTGGTATCTAAGTGACAGGACAGCTCCTGTTCCCCGCTGTCTGGTATCTATGTGACAGGACAGCTCCTGTTCCCCTCAGCCTGGTATCTATGTGACAGGACAGCTCCTGTTCCCCGCTGTCTGGTATCTAAGTGACAGGACAGCTCCTGTTCCCCTCAGCCTGGTATCTATGTGACAGGACAGCTCCTGTTCCCCTCAGCCTGGTATCTAAGTGACAGGACAGCTCCTGTTCCCCTCAGCCTGGTATCTATGTGACAGGACAGCTCCTGTTCCCCTCAATAAAAGCAAAATACTGCGGATGCTGGAAATCTGAAACAAAAACAAGAAATGCTGGATTCGCTCAGCAGGTCTGGCAGCATCTGTGGAAAGAGAAGCAGAGTTAACGTTTCGGGTCAATGACCCTTCTTCGGAACCCTGAGGAAGGGTCACTGACCCGAAACGTTAACTCTGCTTCTCTTTCCACAGATGCTGCCAGACCTCCTGAGTGAATCCAGCATTTCTTGTTTTTGTTCCTCTTCCCCTCAACCTGGTATCTATGTGACAGGACAGCTCCTGTTCCCCTCAGCCTGGTATCTATGTGACAGGACAGCTCCTGTTCCCCTCAGCCTGGTAACTAAGTGACAGGACAGCTCCTGTTCTCCGATGTCTGGTATCTGTGTGACAGGACAGCTCCTGTTCCCCTCATCCTGGTATCTAAGTGACAGGACAGCTGCTGTTCCCCTCAGCCTGGTATCGATGTGACAGGACAGCTGCTGTTCCCCTCAGCCTGGTATCTAAGTGACAGGACAGCTCCTGTTCTCCGATGTCTGGTATCTATGTGACAGGACAGCTCCTGTTCCCCTCATCCTGGTATCTATGTGACAGGACAGCTGCTGTTCCCCTCAGCCTGGTATCTAAGTGACAGGACAGCTCCTGTTCCCCTCATCCTGGTATCGATGTGACAGGACAGCTCCTGTCCCCCTCATCCTGGTATCTAAGTGACAGGACAGCTCCTGTTCCTGTCATCCTGGTATCTATGTGACAGGACAGCTCCTGTTCCCCACTATCTGGTATCTAAGTGACAGGACAGCTCCTGTTCCCCTCAGCCTGGTATCTAAGTGACAGGACAGCTCCTGTTCCCCTCAGCCTGGTATCTATGTGACAGGACAGCTCCTGTTCCCCTCAGCCTGGTATCTCAGTGACAGGACAGCTCCTGTTCCCCTCAGCCTGGTAGCTATGTGACAGGACAGCTCCTGTTCCCCTCAGCCTGGTATCTATGTGACAGGACAGCTCCTGTTCCCCTCAGCCTGGAATCTCTGTGACAGGACAGCTCCTGTTCCCCTCAGCCTGGTATCTATGTGACAGGACAGCTCCTGTTCCCCTCAGCCTGGTATCTAAGTGAAAGGACAGCTCCTGTTCCCCTCAGCCTGGTAACTAAGTGACAGGACAGCTCCTGTTCTCCGATGTCTGGTATCTATGTGACAGGACAGCTCCTGTTCCCCTCAGCCTGGTAACTGAGTGACAGGACAGCTCCTGTTCTCCGATGTCTGGTATCTATGTGACAGGACAGCTCCTGTTCCCCTCAGCCTGGTATCTATGTGACAGGACAGCTCCTGTTCCCCTCAGCCTGGTATCTATGTGACAGGACAGCTGCTGTTCCCCTCAGCCTGGTATCGATGTGACAGGACAGCTGCTGTTCCCCTCAGCCTGGTATCTAAGTGACAGGACAGCTCCTGTTCTCCGATGTCTGGTATCTATGTGACAGGACAGCTCCTGTTCCCCTCATCCTGGTATCTATGTGACAGGACAGCTGCTGTTCCCCTCAGCCTGGTATCTAAGTGACAGGACAGCTCCTGTTCCCCTCATCCTGATATCGATGTGACAGGACAGCTCCTGTCCCCCTCATCCTGGTATCTAAGTGACAGGACAGCTCCTGTTCCCCTCAGCCTGGTATCTATGTGACAGGACAGCTCCTGTTCCCCACTATCTGGTATCTAAGTGACAGGACAGCTCCTGTTCCCCTCAGCCTGGTATCTAAGTGACAGGACAGCAGCTGTTCCCCTCAGCCTGGTATCTATGTGACAGGACAGCTCCTGTTCCCCTCAGCCTGGTATCTATGTGACAGGACAGCTCCTGTTCCCCTCAGCCTGGTATCTCAGTGACAGGACAGCTCCTGTTCCCCTCAGCCTGGTAGCTATGTGACAGGACAGCTCCTGTTCCCCTCAGCCTGGTAACTGAGTGTCAGGACAGCTCCTGTTCCCCTCAGCCTGGTATCTATGTGACAGGACAGCTCCTGTTCCCCTCAGCCTGGTATCTATGTGACAGGACAGCTCCTGTTCCCCTCAGCCTGGAATCTCTGTGACAGGACAGCTCCTGTTCCCCGCTGTCTGGTATCTCAGTGAAAGGACAGCAGCTGTACCCCTCAGGCTGGTATCCAAGTGACAGGACAGCTCCTGTTCCCCTCAGCCTGGTATCTAAGTGACAGGACAGCAGCTGTTCCCCTCAGGTTGGTATCCAAGTGACAGGACAGCTCCTGTTCCCCTCAGCCTGGTATCTAAGTGAAAGGACAGCTCCTGTTCCCCTCAGCCTGGTATCTATGTGACAGGACAGCTCCTGTTCCCCTCAGCCTGGTAACTAAGTGACAGGACAGCTCCTATTCTCCGATGTCTGGTATCTATGTGACAGGACAGCTCCTGTTCCCCTCAGCCTGGTAACTGAGTGACAGGACAGCTCCTGTTCTCCGATGTCTGGTATCTATGTGACAGGACAGCTCCTGTTCCCCTCAGCCTGGTATCTATGTGACAGGACAGCTCCTGTTCCCCTCAGCCTGGTATCTATGTGACAGGACAGCTGCTGTTCCCCTCAGCCTGCTATCCAAGTGACAGGACAGCTCCTGTTCCCCTCATCCCGGTATCTAAGTGACAGGACAGCTCCTGTTCCCCTCAGTCTGGTATCTATGTGACAGGACAGCTCCTGTTCCCCTCAGCCAGGTATCTATGTGACAGGACAGCTGCTGTTCCCCTCAGCCTGGTATCTAAGTGACAGGACAGCTCCTGTTCCCCTCAGCCTGGTATCTAAGTGACAGGGCAGCTCCTGTTCCGCTCAGCCTGGTATCTATGTGACAGGACAGCTCCTGTTCCCCTCATCCTGGTATCTATGTGACAGGACAGCTCCTGTTCCCCTCAGCCTGGTATCTATGTGACAGGACAGCTCCTGTTCCCCTCAGCCTGGTATCTGTGTGACAGGACAGCTGCTGTTCCCCTCAGCCTGGTATCTAAGTGACAGGACAGCTCCTGTTCCCCTCAGCCTGGTATCTAAGTGACAGGACAGCTCCTGTTCCCCTCAGCCTGGTATCTATGTGACAGGACAGCTCCTGTTCCCCTCAGCCTGGTATCTACGTGACAGGACAGCTCCTGTGCCCCTCAGCCTGGTATCTATGTGACAGGACAGCTCCTGTTCCCCTCAGCCTGGTATCTATGTGACAGGACAGCTCCTGTTCTCCGATGTCTGGTATCTATGTGACAGGACAGCTCCTGTTCCCCTCATCCTGGTATCTAAGTGACAGGACAGCTGCTGTTCCCCTCAGCCTGGTATCGATGTGACAGGACAGCTGCTGTTCCCCTCAGCCTGGTATCTAAGTGACAGGACAGCTCCTGTTCTCCGATGTCTCGTATCTATGTGACAGGACAGCTCCTGTTCCCCTCATCCTGGTACCTATGTGACAGGACAGCTCCTGTTCCCCACTGTCTGGTATCTAAGTGACAGGACAGCTCCTGTTCCCCTCAGCCTGGTATCTAAGTGACAGGACAGCAGCTGTTCCCCTCAGCCTGGTATCTATGTGACAGGACAGCTCCTGTTCCCGTCAGCCTGGTATCTATGTGACAGGACAGCTCCTGTTCACCTCAGCCTGGTATCTATGTGACAGGACAGCTCCTGTTCCCCTCAGCCTGGTATCTATGTGACAGGACAGCTCCTGTTCCCCTCAGCCTGGTATCCATGTGACAGGACAGCTCCTGTTCCCCTCAGCCTGGTAGCTATGTGACAGGACAGCTCCTGTTCCCCTCAGCCTGGTATCTATGTGACAGGACAGCTCCTGTTCCCCTCAGCCTGGTATCAAAGTGACAAGACAGCTCCTGTTCCCCTCAGCCTTGTATCTATGTGACAGGACAGCTCCTGTTCCCCTCAGCCTGGTATCTATGTGACAGGACAGCTCCTGTTCCCCTCAGCCTGGTATCTATGTGACAGGACAGCTCCTGTTCCCCTCATCCTGGTATCTATGTGACAGGACAGCTCCTGTTCCCCTAAGCCTGGTATCTAAGTGACTGGACAGCTCCTGTTCCCCGCTGTCTGGTATCTATGTGACAGGACAGCTCCTGTTCCCCGCTGTCTGGTGTCTGAGTGACAGGACAGCTCCTGTTCCCCGCTGTCTGGTATCTATGTGACAGGACAGCTCCTGTTCCCCGCAGCCTGGTATCTTTGTGACAGGACAGCTCCTGTTCCCCGCTGTCTGGTGTCTAAGTGACAGGACAGCTCCTGTTCCCCGCTGTCTGGTATCTATGTGACAGGACAGCTCCTGTTAACTGCTGTCTGGTATCTATGTGACAGGACACCTCCTGTTCCCCTCAGCCTGGTATCTAAGTGACAGGACAGCTCCTGTTCTCCGCTGTCTGGTATCTATGTGGCAGGACAGCTGCTGTTCCCCTCAGCCTGGTATCTATGTGACAGGACACCTCCTGTTCCCCTCAGCCTGGTATCTAAGTGACAGGACAGCTCCTGTTCTCCGATGTCTGGTATCTGTGTGACAGGACAGCTCCTGTTCCCCTCATCCTGGTATCTATGTGACAGGACAGCTCCTGTTCCCCTCAGCCTGGTATCTAAGTGACAGGACAGCTCCTGTTCCCCTCAGCCTGGTATCTATGTGACAGGACAGCTCCTGTTCCCCTCAGCCTGGTATCTAAGTGACAGGACAGCTCCTGTTCCCCTCAGCCTGGTATCTATGTGACAGGACAGCTCCTGTTCACCTCAGCCTGGTATCTATGTGACAGGACAGCTCCTGTTCCCCTCAGCCTGGTATCTATGTGACAGGGCAGCTCCTGTTCACCTCAGCCTGGTATCTAAGTGACAGGACAGCTCCTGTTCCCCGCTGTCTGGTATCTATGTGACAGGACAGCTCCTGTTCCCCTCAGCCTGGTATCTATGTGACAGGACAGCTCCTGTTCCCCGCTGTCTGGTATCTAAGTGACAGGACAGCTCCTGTTCCCCTCAGCCTGGTATCTATGTGACAGGACAGCTCCTGTTCCCCTCAGCCTGGTATCTAAGTGACAGGACAGCTCCTGTTCCCCTCAGCCTGGTATCTATGTGACAGGACAGCTCCTGTTCCCCTCAATAAAAGCAAAATACTGCGGATGCTGGAAATCTGAAACAAAAACAAGAAATGCTGGATTCGCTCAGCAGGTCTGGCAGCATCTGTGGAAAGAGAAGCAGAGTTAACGTTTCGGGTCAATGACCCTTCTTCGGAACCCTGAAGAAGGGTCACTGACCCGAAACGTTAACTCTGCTTCTCTTTCCACAGATGCTGCCAGACCTCCTGAGTGAATCCAGCATTTCTTGTTTTTGTTCCTCTTCCCCTCAACCTGGTATCTATGTGACAGGACAGCTCCTGTTCCCCTCAGCCTGGTATCTATGTGACAGGACAGCTCCTGTTCCCCTCAGCCTGGTAACTAAGTGACAGGACAGCTCCTGTTCTCCGATGTCTGGTATCTGTGTGACAGGACAGCTCCTGTTCCCCTCATCCTGGTATCTAAGTGACAGGACAGCTGCTGTTCCCCTCAGCCTGGTATCTAAGTGACAGGACAGCTCCTGTTCCCCTCAGCCTGGTATCTATGTGACAGGACAGCTCCTGTTCCCCTCAGCCTGGTATCTATGTGACAGGACAGCTCCTGTTCCCCTCATCCTGGTATCTATGTGACAGGACAGCTCCTGTTCCCCTAAGCCTGGTATCTAAGTGACTGGACAGCTCCTGTTCCCCGCTGTCTGGTATCTATGTGACAGGACAGCTCCTGTTCCCCGCTGTCTGGTGTCTGAGTGACAGGACAGCTCCTGTTCCCCGCTGTCTGGTATCTATGTGACAGGACAGCTCCTGTTCCCCGCAGCCTGGTATCTTTGTGACAGGACAGCTCCTGTTCCCCGCTGTCTGGTGTCTAAGTGACAGGACAGCTCCTGTTCCCCGCTGTCTGGTATCTATGTGACAGGACAGCTCCTGTTAACTGCTGTCTGGTATCTATGTGACAGGACACCTCCTGTTCCCCTCAGCCTGGTATCTAAGTGACAGG
Source organism: Heterodontus francisci (assembly GCF_036365525.1). NCBI lineage: Eukaryota > Metazoa > Chordata > Chondrichthyes > Heterodontiformes > Heterodontidae > Heterodontus > Heterodontus francisci. The sequence continues at coordinate 115,090,136 of NC_090377.1, forward strand.
ACAGCTCCTGTTCTCCGCTGTCTGGTATCTATGTGACAGGACAGCTGCTGTTCCCCTCAGCCTGGTATCTATGTGACAGGACACCTCCTGTTCCCCTCAGCCTGGTATCTAAGTGACAGGACAGCTCCTGTTCTCCGATGTCTGGTATCTGTGTGACAGGACAGCTCCTGTTCCCCTCATCCTGGTATCTATGTGACAGGACAGCTCCTGTTCCCCTCAGCCTGGTATCTAAGTGACAGGACAGCTCCTGTTCCCCTCAGCCTGGTATCTATGTGACAGGACAGCTCCTGTTCCCCTCAGCCTGGTATCTAAGTGACAGGACAGCTCCTGTTCCCCTCAGCCTGGTATCTATGTGACAGGACAGCTCCTGTTCACCTCAGCCTGGTATCTATGTGACAGGACAGCTCCTGTTCCCCTCAGCCTGGTATCTATGTGACAGGGCAGCTCCTGTTCACCTCAGCCTGGTATCTAAGTGACAGGACAGCTCCTGTTCCCCGCTGTCTGGTATCTATGTGACAGGACAGCTCCTGTTCCCCTCAGCCTGGTATCTATGTGACAGGACAGCTCCTGTTCCCCGCTGTCTGGTATCTAAGTGACAGGACAGCTCCTGTTCCCCTCAGCCTGGTATCTATGTGACAGGACAGCTCCTGTTCCCCTCAGCCTGGTATCTAAGTGACAGGACAGCTCCTGTTCCCCTCAGCCTGGTATCTATGTGACAGGACAGCTCCTGTTCCCCTCAATAAAAGCAAAATACTGCGGATGCTGGAAATCTGAAACAAAAACAAGAAATGCTGGATTCGCTCAGCAGGTCTGGCAGCATCTGTGGAAAGAGAAGCAGAGTTAACGTTTCGGGTCAATGACCCTTCTTCGGAACCCTGAAGAAGGGTCACTGACCCGAAACGTTAACTCTGCTTCTCTTTCCACAGATGCTGCCAGACCTCCTGAGTGAATCCAGCATTTCTTGTTTTTGTTCCTCTTCCCCTCAACCTGGTATCTATGTGACAGGACAGCTCCTGTTCCCCTCAGCCTGGTATCTATGTGACAGGACAGCTCCTGTTCCCCTCAGCCTGGTAACTAAGTGACAGGACAGCTCCTGTTCTCCGATGTCTGGTATCTGTGTGACAGGACAGCTCCTGTTCCCCTCATCCTGGTATCTAAGTGACAGGACAGCTGCTGTTCCCCTCAGCCTGGTATCGATGTGACAGGACAGCTGCTGTTCCCCTCAGCCTGGTATCTAAGTGACAGGACAGCTCCTGTTCTCCGATGTCTGGTATCTATGTGACAGGACAGCTCCTGTTCCCCTCATCCTGGTATCTATGTGACAGGACAGCTGCTGTTCCCCTCAGCCTGGTATCTAAGTGACAGGACAGCTCCTGTTCCCCTCATCCTGGTATCGATGTGACAGGACAGCTCCTGTCCCCCTCATCCTGGTATCTAAGTGACAGGACAGCTCCTGTTCCTGTCATCCTGGTATCTATGTGACAGGACAGCTCCTGTTCCCCACTATCTGGTATCTAAGTGACAGGACAGCTCCTGTTCCCCTCAGCTGTGGTATCTAAGTGACAGGACAGCAGCTGTTCCCCTCAGCCTGGTATCTATGTGACAGGACAGCTCCTGTTCCCCTCAGCCTGGTATCTATGTGACAGGACAGCTCCTGTTCCCCTCAGCCTGGTATCTCAGTGACAGGACAGCTCCTGTTCCCCTCAGCCTGGTAGCTATGTGACAGGACAGCTCCTGTTCCCCTCAGCCTGGAATCTCTGTGACAGGACAGCTCCTGTTCCCCTCAGCCTGGAATCTCTGTGACAGGACAGCTCCTGTTCCCCTCAGCCTGGTATCTATGTGACAGGACAGCTCCTGTTCCCCTCAGCCTGGTATCTATGTGACAGGACAGCTCCTGTTCCCCTCAGCCTGGAATCTCTGTGACAGGACAGCTCCTGTTCCCCGCTGTCTGGTATCTCAGTGAAAGGACAGCAGCTGTACCCCTCAGGCTGGTATCCAAGTGACAGGACAGCTCCTGTTCCCCTCAGCCTGGTATCTAAGTGACAGGACAGCAGCTGTTCCCCTCAGGTTGGTATCCAAGTGACAGGACAGCTCCTGTTCCCCTCAGCCTGGTATCTAAGTGAAAGGACAGCTCCTGTTCCCCTCAGCCTGGTATCTATGTGACAGGACAGCTCCTGTTCCCCTCAGCCTGGTAACTAAGTGACAGGACAGCTCCTGTTCTCCGATGTCTGGTATCTATGTGACAGGACAGCTCCTGTTCCCCTCAGCCTGGTAACTGAGTGACAGGACAGCTCCTGTTCTCCGATGTCTGGTATCTATGTGACAGGACAGCTCCTGTTCCCCTCAGCCTGGTATCTATGTGACAGGACAGCTCCTGTTCCCCTCAGCCTGGTATCTATGTGACAGGACAGCTGCTGTTCCCCTCAGCCTGGTATCGATGTGACAGGACAGCTGCTGTTCCCCTCAGCCTGGTATCTAAGTGACAGGACAGCTCCTGTTCTCCGATGTCTGGTATCTATGTGACAGGACAGCTCCTGTTCCCCTCATCCTGGTATCTATGTGACAGGACAGCTGCTGTTCCCCTCAGCCTGGTATCTAAGTGACAGGACAGCTCCTGTTCCCCTCATCCTGGTATCGATGTGACAGGACAGCTCCTGTCCCCCTCATCCTGGTATCTAAGTGACAGGACAGCTCCTGTTCCTGTCATCCTGGTATCTATGTGACAGGACAGCTCCTGTTCCCCACTATCTGGTATCTAAGTGACAGGACAGCTCCTGTTCCCCTCAGCCTGGTATCTAAGTGACAGGACAGCAGCTGTTCCCCTCAGCCTGGTATCTATGTGACAGGACAGCTCCTGTTCCCCTCAGCCTGGTATCTATGTGACAGGACAGCTCCTGTTCCCCTCAGCCTGGTATCTCAGTGACAGGACAGCTCCTGTTCCCCTCAGCCTGGTAGCTATGTGACAGGACAGCTCCTGTTCCCCTCAGCCTGGTATCTATGTGACAGGACAGCTCCTGTTCCCCTCAGCCTGGAATCTCTGTGACAGGACAGCTCCTGTTCCCCTCAGCCTGGTATCTATGTGACAGGACAGCTCCTGTTCCCCTCAGCCTGGAATCTCTGTGACAGGACAGCTCCTGTTCCCCGCTGTCTGGTATCTCAGTGAAAGGACAGCAGCTGTACCCCTCAGGCTGGTATCCAAGTGACAGGACAGCTCCTGTTCCCCTCAGCCTGGTATCTAAGTGACAGGACAGCAGCTGTTCCCCTCAGGTTGGTATCCAAGTGACAGGACAGCTCCTGTTCCCCTCAGCCTGGTATCTAAGTGAAAGGACAGCTCCTGTTCCCCTCAGCCTGGTATCTATGTGACAGGACAGCTCCTGTTCCCCTCAGCCAGGTAACTAAGTGACAGGACAGCTCCTGTTCTCCGATGTCTGGTATCTATGTGACAGGACAGCTCCTGTTCCCCTCAGCCTGGTAACTGAGTGACAGGACAGCTCCTGTTCTCCGATGTCTGGTATCTATGTGACAGGACAGCTCCTGTTCCCCTCAGCCTGGTATCTATGTGACAGGACAGCTCCTGTTCCCCTCAGCCTGGTATCTATGTGACAGGACAGCTGCTGTTCCCCTCAGCCTGCTATCCAAGTGACAGGACAGCTCCTGTTCCCCTCATCCCGGTATCTAAGTGACAGGACAGCTCCTGTTCCCCTCAGTCTGGTATCTATGTGACAGGACAGCTCCTGTTCCCCTCAGCCAGGTATCTATGTGACAGGACAGCTGCTGTTCCCCTCAGCCTGGTATCTAAGTGACAGGACAGCTCCTGTTCCCCTCAGCCTGGTATCTAAGTGACAGGGCAGCTCCTGTTCCCCTCAGCCTGGTATCTATGTGACAGGACAGCTCCTGTTCCCCTCATCCTGGTATCTATGTGACAGGACAGCTCCTGTTCCCCTCAGCCTGGTATCTATGTGACAGGACAGCTCCTGTTCCCCTCAGCCTGGTATCTGTGTGACAGGACAGCTGCTGTTCCCCTCAGCCTGGTATCTAAGTGACAGGACAGCTCCTGTTCCCCTCAGCCTGGTATCTAAGTGACAGGACAGCTCCTGTTCCCCTCAGCCTGGTATCTATGTGACAGGACAGCTCCTGTTTCCCTCAGCCTGGTATCTACGTGACAGGACAGCTCCTGTGCCCCTCAGCCTGGTATCTATGTGACAGGACAGCTCCTGTTCCCCTCAGCCTGGTATCTATGTGACAGGACAGCTCCTGTTCTCCGATGTCTGGTATCTATGTGACAGGACAGCTCCTGTTCCCCTCATCCTGGTATCTAAGTGACAGGACAGCTGCTGTTCCCCTCAGCCTGGTATCGATGTGACAGGACAGCTGCTGTTCCCCTCAGCCTGGTATCTAAGTGACAGGACAGCTCCTGTTCTCCGATGTCTCGTATCTATGTGACAGGACAGCTCCTGTTCCCCTCATCCTGGTACCTATGTGACAGGACAGCTCCTGTTCCCCACTGTCTGGTATCTAAGTGACAGGACAGCTCCTATTCCCCTCAGCCTGGTATCTAAGTGACAGGACAGCAGCTGTTCCCCTCAGCCTGGTATCTATGTGACAGGACAGCTCCTGTTCCCGTCAGCCTGGTATCTATGTGACAGGACAGCTCCTGTTCACCTCAGCCTGGTATCTAAGTGACAGGACAGCTCCTGTTCCCCTCAGCCTGGTATCTATGTGACAGGACAGCTCCTGTTCCCCTCAGCCTGGTATCCATGTGACAGGACAGCTCCTGTTCCCCTCAGCCTGGTAGCTATGTGACAGGACAGCTCCTGTTCCCCTCAGCCTGGTATCTATGTGACAGGACAGCTCCTGTTCCCCTCAGCCTGGTATCAAAGTGACAAGACAGCTCCTGTTCCCCTCAGCCTTGTATCTATGTGACAGGACAGCTCCTGTTCCCCTCAGCCTGGTATCTATGTGACAGGACAGCTCCTGTTCCCCTCAGCCTGGTATCTATGTGACAGGACAGCTCCTGTTCCCCTCATCCTGGTATCTATGTGACAGGACAGCTCCTGTTCCCCTAAGCCTGGTATCTAAGTGACTGGACAGCTCCTGTTCCCCGCTGTCTGGTATCTATGTGACAGGACAGCTCCTGTTCCCCGCTGTCTGGTGTCTGAGTGACAGGACAGCTCCTGTTCCCCGCTGTCTGGTATCTATGTGACAGGACAGCTCCTGTTCCCCGCAGCCTGGTATCTTTGTGACAGGACAGCTCCTGTTCCCCGCTGTCTGGTGTCTAAGTGACAGGACAGCTCCTGTTCCCCGCTGTCTGGTATCTATGTGACAGGACAGCTCCTGTTAACTGCTGTCTGGTATCTATGTGACAGGACAGCTCCTGTTCCCCTCAGCCTGGTATCTAAGTGACAGGACAGCTCCTGTTCTCCGCTGTCTGGTATCTATGTGACAGGACAGCTGCTGTTCCCCTCAGCCTGGTATCTATGTGACAGGACACCTCCTGCTCCCCTCAGCCTGGTATCTAAGTGACAGGACAGCTCCTGTTCTCCGATGTCTGGTATCTGTGTGACAGGACAGCTCCTGTTCCCCTCATCCTGGTATCTAAGTGACAGGACAGCTGCTGTTCCCCTCAGCCTGGTATCGATGTGACAGGACAGCTGCTGTTCCCCTCAGCCTGGTATCTAAGTGACAGGACAGCTCCTGTTCTCCGATGTCTTGTATCTATGTGACAGGACAGCTCCTGTTCCCCTCATCCTGGTATCTATGTGACAGGACAGCTGCTGTTCCCCTCAGCCTGGTATCTAAGTGACAGGACAGCTCCTGTTCCCCTCATCCTGGTATCTATGTGACAGGACAGCTCCTGTTCCCCTCAGCCTGGTATCTAAGTGACAGGACAGCTCCTGTTCCCCTCAGCCTGGTATCTATGTGACAGGACAGCTCCTGTTCCCCTCAGCCTGGTATCTATGTGACAGGACAGCTCCTGTTCACCTCAGCCTGGTATCTAAGTGAGAGGACAGCTCCTGTTCACCTCAGCCTGGTATCTCTGTGACAGGACAGCTCCTGTTCCCCTCAGCCTGGTATCTAAGTGACAGGACAGCAGCTGTTCCCCTCAGGCTGGTATCTATGTGACAGGACAGCTCCTGTTCCCCTCAGCCTGGTATCTATGTGACAGGACAGCTCCTGTTCCCCTCAGCCTGGTATCTATGTGACAGGACAGCTCCTGTTCCCCTCAGCCTGGTATCTAAGTGACAGGACAGCTCCTGTTCCCCTCAGCCTAGAATCTCTGTGACAGGACAGCTCCTGTTCCCCTCAGCCTGGTATCTATGTGACAGGACAGCTCCTGTTCCCCTCAGCCTGGAAGCTCTGTGACAGGACAGCTCCTGTTCCCCTCAGCCTGGTATCTATGTGACAGGACAGCTCCTGTTCCCCTCAGCCTGGTATCTATGTGACAGGACAGCTCCTGTTCCCCTCAGCCTGGAATCTCAGTGACAGGACAGCTCCTGTTCCCCTCAGCCTGGTATCTAAGTGACAGGACAGCAGCTGTTCCCCTCAGGCTGGTATCCAAGTGACAGGACAGCTCCTGTTCCCCTCAGCCTGGTATCTAAGTGAAAGGACAGCTCCTGTTCCCCTCAGCCTGGTAACTAAGTGACAGGACAGCTCCTGTTCTCCGATGTCTGGTATCTATGTGACAGGACAGCTCCTGTTCCCCTCAGCCTGGTAACTAAGTGACAGGACAGCTCCTGTTCTCCGATGTCTGGTATCTATGTGACAGGACAGCTCCTGTTCCCCTCAGCCTGGTATCTATGTGACAGGACAGCTGCTGTTCCCCTCAGCCTGCTATCTAAGTGACAGGACAGCTCCTGTTCCCCTCAGCCTGGTATCTATGTGACAGGACAGCTCCTGTTCCCCTCAGCCTGGTATCTATGTGACAGGACAGCTCCTGTTCCCCTCAGCCTGGTGTCTGTGTGACAGGACAGCTGCTGTTCCCCTCAGCCTGGTATCTAAGTGACAGGACAGCTCCTGTTCCCCTCAGCCTGGTATCTAAGTGACAGGACAGCTCCTGTTCCCCTCAGCCTGGTATCTAAGTGACAGGACAGCTCCTGTTCCCCTCAGCCTGGTATCTATGTGACAGGACAGCTCCTGTTCCCCTCAGCCTGGTATCTACGTGACAGGACAGCTCCTGTGCCCCTCAGCCTGGTATCTATGTGACAGGACAGCTCCTGTTCCCCTCAGCCTGGTATCTATGTGACATGACAGCTCCTGTTCCCCTCAGCCTGGTATCTATGTGACAGGACAGCTGCTGTCCCCCTCAGCCTGGTATCTAAGTGACAGGACAGCTCCTGTTCCCCTCATCCTGGTATCTATGTGACAGGACAGCTCCTGTTCCCCACTGTCTGGTATCTAAGTGACAGGACAGCTCCTGTTCTCCGATGTCTGGTATCTATGTGACAGGACAGCTCCTGTTCCCCTCATCCTGGTATCTAAGTGACAGGACAGCTGCTGTTCCCCTCAGCCTGGTATCGATGTGACAGGACAGCTGCTGTTCCCCTCAGCCTGGTATCTAAGTGACTGGACAGCTCCTGTTCTCCGATGTCTGGTATCTATGTGACAGGACAGCTCCTGTTCCCCTCATCCTGGTATCTATGTGACAGGACAGCTGCTGTCCCCCTCAGCCTGGTATCTAAGTGACAGGACAGCTCCTGTTCCCCTCATCCTGGTATCTATGTGACAGGACAGCTCCTGTTCCCCACTGTCTGGTATCTAAGTGACAGGACAGCTCCTGTTCTCCGATGTCTGGTATCTATGTGACAGGACAGCTCCTGTTCCCCTCATCCTGGTATCTAAGTGACAGGACAGCTGCTGTTCCCCTCAGCCTGGTATCGATGTGACAGGACAGCTGCTGTTCCCCTCAGCCTGGTATCTAAGTGACTGGACAGCTCCTGTTCTCCGATGTCTGGTATCTATGTGACAGGACAGCTCCTGTTCCCCTCATCCTGGTATCTATGTGACAGGACAGCTGCTGTCCCCCTCAGCCTGGTATCTAAGTGACAGGACAGCTCCTGTTCCCCTCATCCTGGTATCTATGTGACAGGACAGCTCCTGTTCCCCTCAGCCTGGTATCTAAGTGACAGGACAGCAGCTGTTCCCCTCAGCCTGGTATCTATGTGACAGGACAGCTCCTGTTCCCCTCAGCCTGGTATCTATGTGACAGGACAGCTCCTGTTCCCCTCAGCCTGGTATCTCAGTGACAGGACAGCTCCTGTTCCCCTCAGCCTGGTAGCTATGTGACAGGACAGCTCCTGTTCCCCTCAGCCTGGTATCTATGTGACAGGACAGCTCCTGTTCCCCTCAGCCTGGAATCTCTGTGACAGGACAGCTCCTGTTCCCCTCAGCCTGGTATCTATGTGACAGGACAGCTCCTGTTCCCCTCAGCCTGGTATCTATGTGACAGGACAGCTCCTGTTCCCCTCAGCCTGGAATCTCTGTGACAGGACAGCTCCTGTTCCCCGCTGTCTGGTATCTCAGTGAAAGGACAGCAGCTGTACCCCTCAGGCTGGTATCCAAGTGACAGGACAGCTCCTGTTCCCCTCAGCCTGGTATCTAAGTGACAGGACAGCAGCTGTTCCCCTCAGGTTGGTATCCAAGTGACAGGACAGCTCCTGTTCCCCTCAGCCTGGTATCTAAGTGAAAGGACAGCTCCTGTTCCCCTCAGCCTGGTATCGATGTGACAGGACAGCTGCTGTTCCCCTCAGCCTGGTATCTAAGTGACTGGACAGCTCCTGTTCTCCGATGTCTGGTATCTATGTGACAGGACAGCTCCTGTTCCCCTCATCCTGGTTTCTATGTGACAGGACAGCTGCTGTCCCCCTCAGCCTGGTATCTAAGTGACAGGACAGCTCCTGTTCCCCTCATCCTGGTATCTATGTGACAGGACAGCTCCTGTTCCCCACTGTCTGGTATCTAAGTGACAGGACAGCTCCTGTTCTCCGATGTCTGGTATCTATGTGACAGGACAGCTCCTGTTCCCCTCATCCTGGTATCTAAGTGACAGGACAGCTGCTGTTCCCCTCAGCCTGGTATCGATGTGACAGGACAGCTGCTGTTCCCCTCAGCCTGGTATCTAAGTGACTGGACAGCTCCTGTTCTCCGATGTCTGGTATCTATGTGACAGGACAGCTCCTGTTCCCCTCATCCTGGTATCTATGTGACAGGACAGCTGCTGTCCCCCTCAGCCTGGTATCTAAGTGACAGGACAGCTCCTGTTCCCCTCATCCTGGTATCTATGTGACAGGACAGCTCCTGTTCCCCTCAGCCTGGTATCTAAGTGACAGGACAGCAGCTGTTCCCCTCAGCCTGGTATCTATGTGACAGGACAGCTCCTGTTCCCCTCAGCCTGGTATCTATGTGACAGGACAGCTCCTGTTCCCCTCAGCCTGGTATCTCAGTGACAGGACAGCTCCTGTTCCCCTCAGCCTGGTAGCTATGTGACAGGACAGCTCCTGTTCCCCTCAGCCTGGTATCTATGTGACAGGACAGCTCCTGTTCCCCTCAGCCTGGAATCTCTGTGACAGGACAGCTCCTGTTCCCCTCAGCCTGGTATCTATGTGACAGGACAGCTCCTGTTCCCCTCAGCCTGGTATCTATGTGACAGGACAGCTCCTGTTCCCCTCAGCCTGGAATCTCTGTGACAGGACAGCTCCTGTTCCCCGCTGTCTGGTATCTCAGTGAAAGGACAGCAGCTGTACCCCTCAGGCTGGTATCCAAGTGACAGGACAGCTCCTGTTCCCCTCAGCCTGGTATCTAAGTGACAGGACAGCAGCTGTTCCCCTCAGGTTGGTATCCAAGTGACAGGACAGCTCCTGTTCCCCTCAGCCTGGTATCTAAGTGAAAGGACAGCTCCTGTTCCCCTCAGCCTGGTATCTATGTGACAGGACAGCTCCTGTTCCCCTCAGCCAGGTAACTAAGTGACAGGACAGCTCCTGTTCTCCGATGTCTGGTATCTATGTGACAGGACAGCTCCTGTTCCCCTCAGCCTGGTAACTGAGTGACAGGACAGCTCCTGTTCTCCGATGTCTGGTATCTATGTGACAGGACAGCTCCTGTTCCCCTCAGCCTGGTATCTATGTGACAGGACAGCTCCTGTTCCCCTCAGCCTGGTATCTATGTGACAGGACAGCTGCTGTTCCCCTCAGCCTGCTATCCAAGTGACAGGACAGCTCCTGTTCCCCTCATCCCGGTATCTAAGTGACAGGACAGCTCCTGTTCCCCTCAGTCTGGTATCTATGTGACAGGACAGCTCCTGTTCCCCTCAGCCAGGTATCTATGTGACAGGACAGCTGCTGTTCCCCTCAGCCTGGTATCTAAGTGACAGGACAGCTCCTGTTCCCCTCAGCCTGGTATCTAAGTGACAGGGCAGCTCCTGTTCCCCTCAGCCTGGTATCTATGTGACAGGACAGCTCCTGTTCCCCTCATCCTGGTATCTATGTGACAGGACAGCTCCTGTTCCCCTCAGCCTGGTATCTATGTGACAGGACAGCTCCTGTTCCCCTCAGCCTGGTATCTGTGTGACAGGACAGCTGCTGTTCCCCTCAGCCTGGTATCTAAGTGACAGGACAGCTCCTGTTCCCCTCAGCCTGGTATCTAAGTGACAGGACAGCTCCTGTTCCCCTCAGCCTGGTATCTATGTGACAGGACAGCTCCTGTTCCCCTCAGCCTGGTATCTACGTGACAGGACAGCTCCTGTGCCCCTCAGCCTGGTATCTATGTGACAGGACAGCTCCTGTTCCCCTCAGCCTGGTATCTATGTGACAGGACAGCTCCTGTTCTCCGATGTCTGGTATCTATGTGACAGGACAGCTCCTGTTCCCCTCATCCTGGTATCTAAGTGACAGGACAGCTGCTGTTCCCCTCAGCCTGGTATCGATGTGACAGGACAGCTGCTGTTCCCCTCAGCCTGGTATCTAAGTGACAGGACAGCTCCTGTTCTCCGATGTCTCGTATCTATGTGACAGGACAGCTCCTGTTCCCCTCATCCTGGTACCTATGTGACAGGACAGCTCCTGTTCCCCACTGTCTGGTATCTAAGTGACAGGACAGCTCCTATTCCCCTCAGCCTGGTATCTAAGTGACAGGACAGCAGCTGTTCCCCTCAGCCTGGTATCTATGTGACAGGACAGCTCCTGTTCCCGTCAGCCTGGTATCTATGTAACAGGACAGCTCCTGTTCACCTCAGCCTGGTATCTAAGTGACAGGACAGCTCCTGTTCCCCTCAGCCTGGTATCTATGTGACAGGACAGCTCCTGTTCCCCTCAGCCTGGTTTCCATGTGACAGGACAGCTCCTGTTCCCCTCAGCCTGGTAGCTATGTGACAGGACAGCTCCTGTTCCCCTCAGCCTGGTATCTATGTGACAGGACAGCTCCTGTTCCCCTCAGCCTGGTATCAAAGTGACAAGACAGCTCCTGTTCCCCTCAGCCTTGTATCTATGTGACAGGACAGCTCCTGTTCCCCTCAGCCTGGTATCTATGTGACAGGACAGCTCCTGTTCCCCTCAGCCTGGTATCTATGTGACAGGACAGCTCCTGTTCCCCTCATCCTGGTATCTATGTGACAGGACAGCTCCTGTTCCCCTAAGCCTGGTATCTAAGTAACTGGACAGCTCCTGTTCCCCGCTGTCTGGTATCTATGTGACAGGACAGCTCCTGTTCCCCGCTGTCTGGTGTCTGAGTGACAGGACAGCTCCTGTTCCCCGCTGTCTGGTATCTATGTGACAGGACAGCTCCTGTTCCCCGCAGCCTGGTATCTTTGTGACAGGACAGCTCCTGTTCCCCGCTGTCTGGTGTCTAAGTGACAGGACAGCTCCTGTTCCCCGCTGTCTGGTATCTATGTGACAGGACAGCTCCTGTTAACTGCTGTCTGGTATCTATGTGACAGGACAGCTCCTGTTCCCCTCAGCCTGGTATCTAAGTGACAGGACAGCTCCTGTTCTCCGCTGTCTGGTATCTATGTGACAGGACAGCTGCTGTTCCCCTCAGCCTGGTATCTATGTGACAGGACACCTCCTGCTCCCCTCAGCCTGGTATCTAAGTGACAGGACAGCTCCTGTTCTCCGATGTCTGGTATCTGTGTGACAGGACAGCTCCTGTTCCCCTCATCCTGGTATCTAAGTGACAGGACAGCTGCTGTTCCCCTCAGCCTGGTATCGATGTGACAGGACAGCTGCTGTTCCCCTCAGCCTGGTATCTAAGTGACAGGACAGCTCCTGTTCTCCGATGTCTTGTATCTATGTGACAGGACAGCTCCTGTTCCCCTCATCCTGGTATCTATGTGACAGGACAGCTGCTGTTCCCCTCAGCCTGGTATCTAAGTGACAGGACAGCTCCTGTTCCCCTCATCCTGGTATCTATGTGACAGGACAGCTCCTGTTCCCCTCAGCCTGGTATCTAAGTGACAGGACAGCTCCTGTTCCCCTCAGCCTGGTATCTATGTGACAGGACAGCTCCTGTTCCCCTCAGCCTGGTATCTATGTGACAGGACAGCTCCTGTTCACCTCAGCCTGGTATCTAAGTGAGAGGACAGCTCCTGTTCACCTCAGCCTGGTATCTCTGTGACAGGACAGCTCCTGTTCCCCTCAGCCTGGTATCTAAGTGACAGGACAGCAGCTGTTCCCCTCAGGCTGGTATCTATGTGACAGGACAGCTCCTGTTCCCCTCAGCCTGGTATCTATGTGACAGGACAGCTCCTGTTCCCCTCAGCCTGGTATCTATGTGACAGGACAGCTCCTGTTCCCCTCAGCCTGGTATCTAAGTGACAGGACAGCTCCTGTTCCCCTCAGCCTAGAATCTCTGTGACAGGACAGCTCCTGTTCCCCTCAGCCTGGTATCTATGTGACAGGACAGCTCCTGTTCCCCTCAGCCTGGAAGCTCTGTGACAGGACAGCTCCTGTTCCCCTCAGCCTGGTATCTATGTGACAGGACAGCTCCTGTTCCCCTCAGCCTGGTATCTATGTGACAGGACAGCTCCTGTTCCCCTCAGCCTGGAATCTCTGTGACAGGACAGCTCCTGTTCCCCTCAGCCTGGTATCTAAGTGACAGGACAGCAGCTGTTCCCCTCAGGCTGGTATCCAAGTGACAGGACAGCTCCTGTTCCCCTCAGCCTGGTATCTAAGTGAAAGGACAGCTCCTGTTCCCCTCAGCCTGGTAACTAAGTGACAGGACAGCTCCTGTTCTCCGATGTCTGGTATCTATGTGACAGGACAGCTCCTGTTCCCCTCAGCCTGGTAACTAAGTGACAGGACAGCTCCTGTTCTCCGATGTCTGGTATCTATGTGACAGGACAGCTCCTGTTCCCCTCAGCCTGGTATCTATGTGACAGGACAGCTGCTGTTCCCCTCAGCCTGCTATCTAAGTGACAGGACAGCTCCTGTTCCCCTCATCCTGGTATCTAAGTGACAGGACAGCTCCTGTTCCCCTCAGCCTGGTATCTAAGTGACAGGGCAGCTCCTGTTCCCCTCAGCCTGGTATCTATGTGACAGGACAGCTCCTGTTCCCCTCATCCTGGTATCTATGTGACAGGACAGCTCCTGTTCCCCTCAGCCTGGTATCTATGTGACAGGACAGCTCCTGTTCCCCTCAGCCTGGTGTCTGTGTGACAGGACAGCTGCTGTTCCCCTCAGCCTGGTATCTAAGTGACAGGACAGCTCCTGTTCCCCTCAGCCTGGTATCTAAGTGACAGGACAGCTCCTGTTCCCCTCAGCCTGGTATCTATGTGACAGGACAGCTCCTGTTCCCCTCAGCCTGGTATCTATGTGACAGGACAGCTCCTGTTCCCCTCAGCCTGGTATCTACGTGACAGGACAGCTCCTGTGCCCCTCAGCCTGGTATCTATGTGACAGGACAGCTCCTGTTCCCCTCAGCCTGGTATCTATGTGACATGACAGCTCCTGTTCCCCTCAGCCTGGTAACTAAGTGACAGGACAGCTCCTGTTCTCCGATGTCTGGTATCTATGTGACAGGACAGCTCCTGTTCCCCTCATCCTGGTATCTAAGTGACAGGACAGCTGCTGTTCCCCTCAGCCTGGTATCGATGTGACAGGACAGCTGCTGTTCCCCTCAGCCTGGTATCTAAGTGACTGGACAGCTCCTGTTCTCCGATGTCTGGTATCTATGTGACAGGACAGCTCCTGTTCCCCTCATCCTGGTATCTATGTGACAGGACAGCTGCTGTCCCCCTCAGCCTGGTATCTAAGTGACAGGACAGCTCCTGTTCCCCTCATCCTGGTATCTATGTGACAGGACAGCTCCTGTTCCCCACTGTCTGGTATCTAAGTGACAGGACAGCTCCTGTTCCCCTCAGCCTGGTATCTAAGTGACAGGACAGCAGCTGTTCCCCTCAGCCTGGTATCTATGTGACAGGACAGCTCCTGTTCCCCTCAGCCTGGTATCTATGTGACAGGACAGCTCCTGTTCACCTCAGCCTGGTATCTAAGTGACAGGACAGCTCCTGTTCCCCTCAGCCTGGTATCTATGTGACAGGACAGCTCCTGTTCCCCTCAGCCTGGTATCCATGTGACAGGACAGCTCCTGTTCCCCTCAGCCTGGTAGCTATGTGACAGGACAGCTCCTGTTCCCCTCAGCCTGGTATCTATGTGACAGGACAGCTCCTGTTCCCCTCAGCCTGGTATCTGTGTGACAGGACAGCTCCTGTTCCCCTCAGCCTGGTATCTATGTGACAGGACAGCTCCTGTTCCCCTCATCCTGGTATCTATGTGACAGGACAGCTCCTGTTCCCCTCAGCCTGGTATCTAAGTGACTGGACAGCTCCTGTTCCCCGCTGTCTGGTATCTATGTGACAGGACAGCTCCTGTTCCCCGCTGTCTGGTGTCTGAGTGACAGGACAGCTCCTGTTCCCCGCTGTCTGGTATCTATGTGACAGGACAGCTCCTGTTCCCCGCAGCCTGGTATCTTTGTGACAGGACAGCTCCTGTTCCCCGCTGTCTGGTGTCTAAGTGACAGGACAGCTCCTGTTCCCCGCTGTCTGGTATCTATGTGACAGGACAGCTCCTGTTCCTCTCAGCCTGGTATCTAAGTGACAGGACAGCTCCTGTTAACTGCTGTCTGGTATCTATGTGACAGGACACCTCCTGTTCCCCTCAGCCTGGTATCTAAGTGACAGGACAGCTCCTGTTCTCCGCTGTCTGGTATCTATGTGACAGGACAGCTGCTGTTCCTCTCAGCCTGGTATCTATGTGACAGGACACCTCCTGTTCCCCTCAGCCTGGTATCTAAGTGACAGGACAGCTCCTGTTCCCCTCAGCCTGGTATCTATGTGACAGGACAGCTCCTGATCCCCACTGTCTGGTATCCATGTGACAGGACAGCTCCTGTTCCCCTCAGCCTGGCATCTAAGTGACAGGACAGCTCCTGTTCCCCTCAGCCTGGTATCTATGTGACAGGACAGCTCCTGTTCCCCTCAGCCTGGTATCTAAGTGACAGGACAGCTCCTGTTCCCCTAAGCCTGGTATCTAAGTGACAGGACAGCTCCTGTTCCCCGCTGTCTGGTGTCTAAGTGACAGGACAGCTCCTGTGCCCCTCAGCCTGGTATCTAAGTGACAGGACAGCTCCTGTTCCCCTCAGCCTGGTATCTAAGTGACAGGACAGCTCCTGTTCCCCTCAGCCTGGTATCTATGTGACAGGACAGCTCCTGTTCCCCTCAGCCTGGTATCTAAGTGACAGGACAGCTCCTGTTCCCCTCAGCCTGGTATCTAAGTGACAGGACAGCTCCTGTTCCCCTAAGCCTGGTATCTAAGTGACAGGACAGCTCCTGTTCCCCGCTGTCTGGTGTCTAAGTGACAGGACAGCTCCTGTTCCCCTCAGCCTGGTATCTAAGTGACAGGACAGCTCCTGTTCCCCTAAGCCTGGTATCTAAGTGACAGGACAGCTGCTGTTCCCCTCAGCCTGGTATCTAAGTGACAGGACAGCTCCTGTTCCCCTCAGCCTGGTATCTATGTGACAGGACAGCTCCTGTTCCCCTCAGCCTGGTATCTAAGTGACAGGACAGCTCCTGTTCCCCTCAGCCTGGTATCTATGTGACAGGACAGCTCCTGATCCCCGCTGTCTGGTATCTATGTAACAGGACAGCTCCTGTTAACTGCTGTCTGGTATCTATGTGACAGGACACCTCCTGTTCCCCTCAGCCTGGTATCTAAGTGACAGGACAGCTCCTGTTCTCCGCTGTCTGGTATCTGTGTGACAGGACAGCTCCTGTTCCCCTCATCCTGGTATCTAAGTGACAGGACAGCTCCTGTTCTCCGCTGTCTGGTATCTATGTGACAGGACAGCTGCTGTTCCCCTCAGCCTGGTATCTACGTGACAGGACACCTCCTGTTCCCCTCAGCCTGGTATCTAAGTGACAGGACAGCTCCTGTTCTCCGATGTCTGGTATCTGTGTGACAGGACAGCTCCTGTTCCCCTCATCCTGGTATCGAAGTGACAGGACAGCTGCTTTTCCCCTCAGCCTGGTATCGATGTGACAGGACAGCTGCTGTTCCCCTCAGCCTGGTATCTAAGTGACAGGACAGCTCCTGTTCCCCTCAGCCTGGTATCTATGTGACAGGACAGCTCCTGTTCTCCGATGTCTTGTATCTATGTGACAGGACAGCTCCTGTTCCCCTCATCCTGGTATCTATGTGACAGGACAGCTGCTGTTCCCCTCAGCCTGGTATCTATGTGACAGGACAGCTCCTGTTCCCCTCATCCTGGTATCTATGTGACAGGACAGCTCCTGTTCCCCTCAGCCTGGTATCTAAGTGACAGGACAGCTCCTGTTCCCCTCAGCCTGGTATCTATGTGACAGGACAGCTCCTGTTCCCCTCAGCCTGGTATCTATGTGACAGGACAGCTCCTGTTCACCTCAGCCTGGTATCTAAGTGAGAGGACAGCTCCTGTTCCCCTCAGCCTGGTATCTCTGTGACAGGACAGCTCCTGTTCCCCTCAGCCTGGTATCTAAGTGACAGGACAGCAGCTGTTCCCCTCAGGCTGGTATCTATGTGACAGGACAGCTCCTGTTCCCCTCAGCCTGGTATCTATGTGACAGGACAGCTCCTGTTCCCCTCAGCCTGGTATCTATGTGACAGGACAGCTCCTGTTCCCCTCAGCCTGGTATCTAAGTGACAGGACAGCTCCTGTTCCCCTCAGCCTAGAATCTCTGTGACAGGACAGCTCCCGTTCCCCTCAGCCTGGTATCTATGTGACAGGACAGCTCCGGTTCCCCTCAGCCTGGAAGCTCTGTGACAGGACAGCTCCTGTTCCCCTCAGCCTGGTATCTATGTGACAGGACAGCTCCTGTTCCCCTCAGCCTGGAATCTCTGTGACAGGACAGCTCCTGTTCCCCGCTGTCTGGTATCTAAGTGAAAGGACAGCAGCTGTACCCCTCAGGCTGGTATCCAAGTGACAGGACAGCTCCTGTTCCCCTCAGCCTGGTATCTAAGTGACAGGACAGCAGCTGTTCCCCTCAGGCTGGTATCCAAGTGACAGGACAGCTCCTGTTCCCCTCAGCCTGGTATCTAAGTGAAAGGACAGCTCCTGTTCCCCTCAGCCTGGTAACTAAGTGACAGGACAGCTCCTGTTCTCCGATGTCTGGTATCTATGTGACAGGACAGCTCCTGTTCCCCTCAGCCTGGTAACTAAGTGACAGGACAGCTCCTGTTCTCCGATGTCTGGTATCTATGTGACAGGACAGCTCCTGTTCCCCTCAGCCTGGTATCTATGTGACAGGACAGCTGCTGTTCCCCTCAGCCTGCTATCTAAGTGACAGGACAGCTCCTGTTCCCCTCATCCTGGTATCTAAGTGACAGGACAGCTCCTGTTCCCCTCAGCCTGGTATCTAAGTGACAGGGCAGCTCCTGTTCCCCTCAGCCTGGTATCTATGTGACAGGACAGCTCCTGTTCCCCTCATCCTGGTATCTATGTGACAGGACAGCTCCTGTTCCCCTCAGCCTGGTATCTATGTGACAGGACAGCTCCTGTTCCCCTCAGCCTGGTGTCTGTGTGACAGGACAGCTGCTGTTCCCCTCAGCCTGGTATCTAAGTGACAGGACAGCTCCTGTTCCCCTCAGCCTGGTATCTAAGTGACAGGACAGCTCCTGTTCCCCTCAGCCTGGTATCTAAGTGACAGGACAGCTCCTGTTCCCCTCAGCCTGGTATCTATGTGACAGGACAGCTCCTGTTCCCCTCAGCCTGGTATCTACGTGACAGGACAGCTCCTGTGCCCCTCAGCCTGGTATCTATGTGACAGGACAGCTCCTGTTCCCCTCAGCCTGGTATCTATGTGACAGGACAGCTCCTGTTCCCCTCAGCCTGGTAACTAAGTGACAGGACAGCTCCTGTTCTCCGATGTCTGGTATCTATGTGACAGGACAGCTCCTGTTCCCCTCATCCTGGTATCTATGTGACAGGACAGCTGCTGTCCCCCTCAGCCTGGTATCTAAGTGACAGGACAGCTCCTGTTCCCCTCATCCTGGTATCTATGTGACAGGACAGCTCCTGTTCCCCACTGTCTGGTATCTAAGTGACAGGACAGCTCCTGTTCCCCTCAGCCTGGTATCTAAGTGACAGGACAGCAGCTGTTCCCCTCAGCCTGGTATCTATGTGACAGGACAGCTCCTGTTCCCCTCAGCCTGGTATCTATGTGACAGGACAGCTCCTGTTCACCTCAGCCTGGTATCTAAGTGACAGGACAGCTCCTGTTCCCCTCAGCCTGGTAGCTATGTGACAGGACAGCTCCTGTTCCCCTCAGCCTGGTATCTATGTGACAGGACAGCTCCTGTTCCCCTCAGCCTGGTATCTATGTGACAGGACAGCTCCTGTTCCCCTCAGCCTGGTATCTAAGTGACAGGACAGCTCCTGTTCCCCTCAGCCTGGTATCTAAGTGACAGGACAGCTCCTGTTCCCCTAAGCCTGGTATCTAAGTGACAGGACAGCTCCTGTTCCCCGCTGTCTGGTGTCTAAGTGACAGGACAGCTCCTGTTCCCCTCAGCCTGGTATCTAAGTGACAGGACAGCTCCTGTTCCCCTAAGCCTGGTATCTAAGTGACAGGACAGCTGCTGTTCCCCTCAGCCTGGTATCTAAGTGACAGGACAGCTCCTGTTCCCCTCAGCCTGGTATCTATGTGACAGGACAGCTCCTGTTCCCCTCAGCCTGGTATCTAAGTGACAGGACAGCTCCTGTTCCCCTCAGCCTGGTATCTATGTGACAGGACAGCTCCTGATCCCCGCTGTCTGGTATCTATGTAACAGGACAGCTCCTGTTAACTGCTGTCTGGTATCTATGTGACAGGACACCTCCTGTTCCCCTCAGCCTGGTATCTAAGTGACAGGACAGCTCCTGTTCTCCGCTGTCTGGTATCTGTGTGACAGGACAGCTCCTGTTCCCCTCATCCTGGTATCTAAGTGACAGGACAGCTCCTGTTCTCCGCTGTCTGGTATCTATGTGACAGGACAGCTGCTGTTCCCCTCAGCCTGGTATCTACGTGACAGGACACCTCCTGTTCCCCTCAGCCTGGTATCTAAGTGACAGGACAGCTCCTGTTCTCCGATGTCTGGTATCTGTGTGACAGGACAGCTCCTGTTCCCCTCATCCTGGTATCGAAGTGACAGGACAGCTGCTTTTCCCCTCAGCCTGGTATCGATGTGACAGGACAGCTGCTGTTCCCCTCAGCCTGGTATCTAAGTGACAGGACAGCTCCTGTTCCCCTCAGCCTGGTATCTATGTGACAGGACAGCTCCTGTTCTCCGATGTCTTGTATCTATGTGACAGGACAGCTCCTGTTCCCCTCATCCTGGTATCTATGTGACAGGACAGCTGCTGTTCCCCTCAGCCTGGTATCTATGTGACAGGACAGCTCCTGTTCCCCTCATCCTGGTATCTATGTGACAGGACAGCTCCTGTTCCCCTCAGCCTGGTATCTAAGTGACAGGACAGCTCCTGTTCCCCTCAGCCTGGTATCTATGTGACAGGACAGCTCCTGTTCCCCTCAGCCTGGTATCTATGTGACAGGACAGCTCCTGTTCACCTCAGCCTGGTATCTAAGTGAGAGGACAGCTCCTGTTCCCCTCAGCCTGGTATCTCTGTGACAGGACAGCTCCTGTTCCCCTCAGCCTGGTATCTAAGTGACAGGACAGCAGCTGTTCCCCTCAGGCTGGTATCTATGTGACAGGACAGCTCCTGTTCCCCTCAGCCTGGTATCTATGTGACAGGACAGCTCCTGTTCCCCTCAGCCTGGTATCTATGTGACAGGACAGCTCCTGTTCCCCTCAGCCTGGTATCTAAGTGACAGGACAGCTCCTGTTCCCCTCAGCCTAGAATCTCTGTGACAGGACAGCTCCTGTTCCCCTCAGCCTGGTATCTATGTGACAGGACAGCTCCGGTTCCCCTCAGCCTGGAAGCTCTGTGACAGGACAGCTCCTGTTCCCCTCAGCCTGGTATCTATGTGATAGGACAGCTCCTGTTCCCCTCAGCCTGGAATCTCTGTGACAGGACAGCTCCTGTTCCCCGCTGTCTGGTATCTAAGTGAAAGGACAGCAGCTGTACCCCTCAGGCTGGTATCCAAGTGACAGGACAGCTCCTGTTCCCCTCAGCCTGGTATCTAAGTGACAGGACAGCAGCTGTTCCCCTCAGGCTGGTATCCAAGTGACAGGACAGCTCCTGTTCCCCTCAGCCTGGTATCTTAGTGAAAGGACAGCTCCTGTTCCCCTCAGCCTGGTAACTAAGTGACAGGACAGCTCCTGTTCTCCGATGTCTGGTATCTATGTGACAGGACAGCACCTGTTCCCCTCAGCCTGGTAACTAAGTGACAGGACAGCTCCTGTTCTCCGATGTCTGGTATCTATGTGACAGGACAGCTCCTGTTCCCCTCAGCCTGGTATCTATGTGACAGGACAGCTGCTGTTCCCCTCAGCCTGCTATCTAAGTGACAGGACAGCTCCTGTTCCCCTCATCCTGGTATCTAAGTGACAGGACAGCTCCTGTTCCCCTCAGCCTGGTATCTAAGTGACAGGGCAGCTCCTGTTCCCCTCAGCCTGGTATCTATGTGACAGGACAGCTCCTGTTCCCCTCATCCTGGTATCTATGTGACAGGACAGCTCCTGTTCCCCTCAGCCTGGTATCTATGTGACAGGACAGCTCCTGTTCCCCTCAGCCTGGTGTCTGTGTGACAGGACAGCTGCTGTTCCCCTCAGCCTGGTATCTAAGTGACAGGACAGCTCCTGTTCCCCTCAGCCTGGTATCTAAGTGACAGGACAGCTCCTGTTCCCCTCAGCCTGGTATCTAAGTGACAGGACAGCTCCTGTTCCCCTCAGCCTGGTATCTATGTGACAGGACAGCTCCTGTTCCCCTCAGCCTGGTATCTACGTGACAGGACAGCTCCTGTGCCCCTCAGCCTGGTATCTATGTGACAGGACAGCTCCTGTTCCCCTCAGCCTGGTATCTATGTGACAGGACAGCTCCTGTTCCCCTCATCCTGGTATCTATGTGACAGGACAGCTGCTGTCCCCCTCAGCCTGGTATCTAAGTGACAGGACAGCTCCTGTTCCCCTCATCCTGGTATCTATGTGACAGGACAGCTCCTGTTCCCCACTGTCTGGTATCTAAGTGACAGGACAGCTCCTGTTCCCCTCAGCCTGGTATCTAAGTGACAGGACAGCAGCTGTTCCCCTCAGCCTGGTATCTATGTGACAGGACAGCTCCTGTTCCCCTCAGCCTGGTATCTATGTGACAGGACAGCTCCTGTTCACCTCAGCCTGGTATCTAAGTGACAGGACAGCTCCTGTTCCCCTCAGCCTGGTAGCTATGTGACAGGACAGCTCCTGTTCCCCTCAGCCTGGTATCTATGTGACAGGACAGCTCCTGTTCCCCTCAGCCTGGAATCTCTGTGACAGGACAGCTCCTGTTCCCCTCAGCCTGGTATCTATGTGACAGGACAGCTCCTGTTCCCCTCAGCCTGGTATCTATGTGACAGGACAGCTCCTGTTCCCCTCAGCCTGGAATCTCTGTGACAGGACAGCTCCTGTTCCCCGCTGTCTGGTATCTCAGTGAAAGGACAGCAGCTGTACCCCTCAGGCTGGTATCCAAGTGACAGGACAGCTCCTGTTCCCCTCAGCCTGGTATCTAAGTGACAGGACAGCAGCTGTTCCCCTCAGGTTGGTATCCAAGTGACAGGACAGCTCCTGTTCCCCTCAGCCTGGTATCTAAGTGAAAGGACAGCTCCTGTTCCCCTCAGCCTGGTATCTATGTGACAGGACAGCTCCTGTTCCCCTCAGCCAGGTAACTAAGTGACAGGACAGCTCCTGTTCTCCGATGTCTGGTATCTATGTGACAGGACAGCTCCTGTTCCCCTCAGCCTGGTAACTGAGTGACAGGACAGCTCCTGTTCTCCGATGTCTGGTATCTATGTGACAGGACAGCTCCTGTTCCCCTCAGCCTGGTATCTATGTGACAGGACAGCTCCTGTTCCCCTCAGCCTGGTATCTATGTGACAGGACAGCTGCTGTTCCCCTCAGCCTGCTATCCAAGTGACAGGACAGCTCCTGTTCCCCTCATCCCGGTATCTAAGTGACAGGACAGCTCCTGTTCCCCTCAGTCTGGTATCTATGTGACAGGACAGCTCCTGTTCCCCTCAGCCAGGTATCTATGTGACAGGACAGCTGCTGTTCCCCTCAGCCTGGTATCTAAGTGACAGGACAGCTTCTGTTCCCCTCAGCCTGGTATCTAAGTGACAGGGCAGCTCCTGTTCCCCTCAGCCTGGTATCTATGTGACAGGACAGCTCCTGTTCCCCTCATCCTGGTATCTATGTGACAGGACAGCTCCTGTTCCCCTCAGCCTGGTATCTATGTGACAGGACAGCTCCTGTTCCCCTCAGCCTGGTATCTGTGTGACAGGACAGCTGCTGTTCCCCTCAGCCTGGTATCTAAGTGACAGGACAGCTCCTGTTCCCCTCAGCCTGGTATCTAAGTGACAGGACAGCTCCTGTTCCCCTCAGCCTGGTATCTATGTGACAGGACAGCTCCTGTTCCCCTCAGCCTGGTATCTACGTGACAGGACAGCTCCTGTGCCCCTCAGCCTGGTATCTATGTGACAGGACAGCTCCTGTTCCCCTCAGCCTGGTATCTATGTGACAGGACAGCTCCTGTTCTCCGATGTCTGGTATCTATGTGACAGGACAGCTCCTGTTCCCCTCATCCTGGTATCTAAGTGACAGGACAGCTGCTGTTCCCCTCAGCCTGGTATCGATGTGACAGGACAGCTGCTGTTCCCCTCAGCCTGGTATCTAAGTGACAGGACAGCTCCTGTTCTCCGATGTCTCGTATCTATGTGACAGGACAGCTCCTGTTCCCCTCATCCTGGTACCTATGTGACAGGACAGCTCCTGTTCCCCACTGTCTGGTATCTAAGTGACAGGACAGCTCCTATTCCCCTCAGCCTGGTATCTAAGTGACAGGACAGCAGCTGTTCCCCTCAGCCTGGTATCTATGTGACAGGACAGCTCCTGTTCCCGTCAGCCTGGTATCTATGTGACAGGACAGCTCCTGTTCACCTCAGCCTGGTATCTAAGTGACAGGACAGCTCCTGTTCCCCTCAGCCTGGTATCTATGTGACAGGACAGCTCCTGTTCCCCTCAGCCTGGTATCCATGTGACAGGACAGCTCCTGTTCCCCTCAGCCTGGTAGCTATGTGACAGGACAGCTCCTGTTCCCCTCAGCCTGGTATCTATGTGACAGGACAGCTCCTGTTCCCCTCAGCCTGGTATCAAAGTGACAAGACAGCTCCTGTTCCCCTCAGCCTTGTATCTATGTGACAGGACAGCTCCTGTTCCCCTCAGCCTGGTATCTATGTGACAGGACAGCTCCTGTTCCCCTCAGCCTGGTATCTATGTGACAGGACAGCTCCTGTTCCCCTCATCCTGGTATCTATGTGACAGGACAGCTCCTGTTCCCCTAAGCCTGGTATCTAAGTGACTGGACAGCTCCTGTTCCCCGCTGTCTGGTATCTATGTGACAGGACAGCTCCTGTTCCCCGCTGTCTGGTGTCTGAGTGACAGGACAGCTCCTGTTCCCCGCTGTCTGGTATCTATGTGACAGGACAGCTCCTGTTCCCCGCAGCCTGGTATCTTTGTGACAGGACAGCTCCTGTTCCCCGCTGTCTGGTGTCTAAGTGACAGGACAGCTCCTGTTCCCCGCTGTCTGGTATCTATGTGACAGGACAGCTCCTGTTAACTGCTGTCTGGTATCTATGTGACAGGACACCTCCTGTTCCCCTCAGCCTGGTATCTAAGTGACAGGACAGCTCCTGTTCTCCGCTGTCTGGTATCTATGTGACAGGACAGCTGCTGTTCCCCTCAGCCTGGTATCTATGTGACAGGACACCTCCTGTTCCCCTCAGCCTGGTATCTAAGTGACAGGACAGCTCCTGTTCTCCGATGTCTGGTATCTGTGTGACAGGACAGCTCCTGTTCCCCTCATCCTGGTATCTAAGTGACAGGACAGCTGCTGTTCCCCTCAGCCTGGTATCGATGTGACAGGACAGCTGCTGTTCCCCTCAGCCTGGTATCTAAGTGACAGGACAGCTCCTGTTCTCCGATGTCTTGTATCTATGTGACAGGACAGCTCCTGTTCCCCTCATCCTGGTATCTATGTGACAGGACAGCTGCTGTTCCCCTCAGCCTGGTATCTAAGTGACAGGACAGCTCCTGTTCCCCTCATCCTGGTATCTATGTGACAGGACAGCTCCTGTTCCCCTCAGCCTGGTATCTAAGTGACAGGACAGCTCCTGTTCCCCTCAGCCTGGTATCTATGTGACAGGACAGCTCCTGTTCCCCTCAGCCTGGTATCTATGTGACAGGACAGCTCCTGTTCACCTCAGCCTGGTATCTAAGTGAGAGGACAGCTCCTGTTCACCTCAGCCTGGTATCTCTGTGACAGGACAGCTCCTGTTCCCCTCAGCCTGGTATCTAAGTGACAGGACAGCAGCTGTTCCCCTCAGGCTGGTATCTATGTGACAGGACAGCTCCTGTTCCCCTCAGCCTGGTATCTATGTGACAGGACAGCTCCTGTTCCCCTCAGCCTGGTATCTATGTGACAGGACAGCTCCTGTTCCCCTCAGCCTGGTATCTAAGTGACAGGACAGCTCCTGTTCCCCTCAGCCTAGAATCTCTGTGACAGGACAGCTCCTGTTCCCCTCAGCCTGGTATCTATGTGACAGGACAGCTCCTGTTCCCCTCAGCCTGGTATCTATGTGACAGGACAGCTCCTGTTCCCCTCAGCCTGGTATCTATGTGACAGGACAGCTCCTGTTCCCCTCAGCCTGGTATCTATGTGACAGGACAGCTCCTGTTCCCCTCAGCCTGGAATCTCTGTGACAGGACAGCTCCTGTTCCCCGCTGTCTGGTATCTAAGTGAAAGGACAGCAGCTGTACCCCTCAGGCTGGTATCCAAGTGACAGGACAGCTCCTGTTCCCCTCAGCCTGGTATCTAAGTGACAGGACAGCAGCTGTTCCCCTCAGGCTGGTATCCAAGTGACAGGACAGCTCCTGTTCCCCTCAGCCTGGTATCTAAGTGAAAGGACAGCTCCTGTTCCCCTCAGCCTGGTAACAAAGTGACAGGACAGCTCCTGTTCTCCGATGTCTGGTATCTATGTGACAGGACAGCTCCTGTTCCCCTCAGCCTGGTAACTAAGTGACAGGACAGCTCCTGTTCTCCGATGTCTGGTATCTATGTGACAGGACAGCTCCTGTTCCCCTCAGCCTGGTATCTATGTGACAGGACAGCTGCTGTTCCCCTCAGCCTGCTATCTAAGTGACAGGACAGCTCCTGTTCCCCTCATCCTGGTATCTAAGTGACAGGACAGCTCCTGTTCCCCTCAGCCTGGTATCTAAGTGACAGGGCAGCTCCTGTTCCCCTCAGCCTGGTATCTATGTGACAGGACAGCTCCTGTTCCCCTCATCCTGGTATCTATGTGACAGGACAGCTCCTGTTCCCCTCAGCCTGGTATCTATGTGACAGGACAGCTCCTGTTCCCCTCAGCCTGGTGTCTGTGTGACAGGACAGCTGCTGTTCCCCTCAGCCTGGTATCTAAGTGACAGGACAGCTCCTGTTCCCCTCAGCCTGGTATCTAAGTGACAGGACAGCTCCTGTTCCTATCAGCCTGGTATCTAAGTGACAGGACAGCTCCTGTTCCCCTCAGCCTGGTATCTATGTGACAGGACAGCTCCTGTTCCCCTCAGCCTGGTATCTACGTGACAGGACAGCTCCTGTGCCCCTCAGCCTGGTATCTATGTGACAGGACAGCTCCTGTTCCCCTCAGCCTGGTATCTATGTGACATGACAGCTCCTGTTCCCCTCATCCTGGTAACTAAGTGACAGGACAGCTCCTGTTCTCCGATGTCTGGTATCTATGTGACAGGACAGCTCCTGTTCCCCTCATCCTGGTATCTAAGTGACAGGACAGCTGCTGTTCCCCTCAGCCTGGTATCGATGTGACAGGACAGCTGCTGTTCCCCTCAGCCTGGTATCTAAGTGACTGGACAGCTCCTGTTCTCCGATGTCTGGTATCTATGTGACAGGACAGCTCCTGTTCCCCTCATCCTGGTATCTATGTGACAGGACAGCTGCTGTCCCCCTCAGCCTGGTATCTAAGTGACAGGACAGCTCCTGTTCCCCTCATCCTGGTATCTATGTGACAGGACAGCTCCTGTTCCCCACTGTCTGGTATCTAAGTGACAGGACAGCTCCTGTTCCCCTCAGCCTGGTATCTAAGTGACAGGACAGCAGCTGTTCCCCTCAGCCTGGTATCTATGTGACAGGACAGCTCCTGTTCCCCTCAGCCTGGTATCTATGTGACAGGACAGCTCCTGTTCACCTCAGCCTGGTATCTAAGTGACAGGACAGCTCCTGTTCCCCTCAGCCTGGTATCTATGTGACAGGACAGCTCCTGTTCCCCTCAGCCTGGTATCCATGTGACAGGACAGCTCCTGTTCCCCTCAGCCTGGTAGCTATGTGACAGGACAGCTCCTGTTCCCCTCAGCCTGGTATCTATGTGACAGGACAGCTCCTGTTCCCCTCAGCCTGGTATCTATGTGACAGGACAGCTCCTGTTCCCCTCAGCCTGGTATCTATGTGACAGGACAGCTCCTGTTCCCCTCATCCTGGTATCTATGTGACAGGACAGCTCCTGTTCCCCTCAGCCTGGTATCTAAGTGACTGGACAGCTCCTGTTCCCCGCTGTCTGGTATCTATGTGACAGGACAGCTCCTGTTCCCCGCTGTCTGGTGTCTGAGTGACAGGACAGCTCCTGTTCCCCGCTGTCTGGTATCTATGTGACAGGACAGCTCCTGTTCCCCGCAGCCTGGTATCTAAGTGACAGGACAGCTCCTGTTCCCCGCTGTCTGGTGTCTAAGTGACAGGACAGCTCCTGTTCCCCGCTGTCTGGTATCTATGTGACAGGACAGCTCCTGTTCCTCTCAGCCTGGTATCTAAGTGACAGGACAGCTCCTGTTAACTGCTGTCTGGTATCTATGTGACAGGACACCTCCTGTTCCCCTCAGCCTGGTATCTAAGTGACAGGACAGCTCCTGTTCTCCGCTGTCTGGTATCTATGTGACAGGACAGCTGCTGTTCCTCTCAGCCTGGTATCTATGTGACAGGACACCTCCTGTTCCCCTCAGCCTGGTATCTAAGTGACAGGACAGCTCCTGTTCCCCTCAGCCTGGTATCTATGTGACAGGACAGCTCCTGATCCCCACTGTCTGGTATCCATGTGACAGGACAGCTCCTGTTCCCCTCAGCCTGGCATCTAAGTGACAGGACAGCTCCTGTTCCCCTCAGCCTGGTATCTATGTGACAGGACAGCTCCTGTTCCCCTCAGCCTGGTATCTAAGTGACAGGACAGCTCCTGTTCCCCTAAGCCTGGTATCTAAGTGACAGGACAGCTCCTGTTCCCCGCTGTCTGGTGTCTAAGTGACAGGACAGCTCCTGTGCCCCTCAGCCTGGTATCTAAGTGACAGGACAGCTCCTGTTCCCCTCAGCCTGGTATCTAAGTGACAGGACAGCTCCTGTTCCCCTCAGCCTGGTATCTATGTGACAGGACAGCTCCTGTTCCCCTCAGCCTGGTATCTAAGTGACAGGACAGCTCCTGTTCCCCTCAGCCTGGTATCTAAGTGACAGGACAGCTCCTGTTCCCCTAAGCCTGGTATCTAAGTGACAGGACAGCTCCTGTTCCCCGCTGTCTGGTGTCTAAGTGACAGGACAGCTCCTGTTCCCCTCAGCCTGGTATCTAAGTGACAGGACAGCTCCTGTTCCCCTAAGCCTGGTATCTAAGTGACAGGACAGCTGCTGTTCCCCTCAGCCTGGTATCTAAGTGACAGGACAGCTCCTGTTCCCCTCAGCCTGGTATCTATGTGACAGGACAGCTCCTGTTCCCCTCAGCCTGGTATCTAAGTGACAGGACAGCTCCTGTTCCCCTCAGCCTGGTATCTATGTGACAGGACAGCTCCTGATCCCCGCTGTCTGGTATCTATGTGACAGGACAGCTCCTGTTAACTGCTGTCTGGTATCTATGTGACAGGACACCTCCTGTTCCCCTCAGCCTGGTATCTAAGTGACAGGACAGCTCCTGTTCTCCGCTGTCTGGTATCTATGTGACAGGACAGCTGCTGTTCCCCTCAGCCTGGTATCTACGTGACAGGACACCTCCTGTTCCCCTCAGCCTGGTATCTAAGTGACAGGACAGCTCCTGTTCTCCGATGTCTGGTATCTGTGTGACAGGACAGCTCCTGTTCCCCTCATCCTGGTATCTAAGTGACAGGACAGCTGCTTTTCCCCTCAGCCTGGTATCGATGTGACAGGACAGCTGCTGTTCCCCTCAGCCTGGTATCTAAGTGACAGGACAGCTCCTGTTCCCCTCAGCCTGGTATCTATGTGACAGGACAGCTCCTGTTCTCCGATGTCTTGTATCTATGTGACAGGACAGCTCCTGTTCCCCTCATCCTGGTATCTATGTGACAGGACAGCTGCTGTTCCCCTCAGCCTGGTATCTATGTGACAGGACAGCTCCTGTTCCCCTCATCCTGGTATCTATGTGACAGGACAGCTCCTGTTCCCCTCAGCCTGGTATCTAAGTGACAGGACAGCTCCTGTTCCCCTCAGCCTGGTATCTATGTGACAGGACAGCTCCTGTTCCCCTCAGCCTGGTATCTATGTGACAGGACAGCTCCTGTTCACCTCAGCCTGGTATCTAAGTGAGAGGACAGCTCCTGTTCCCCTCAGCCTGGTATCTCTGTGACAGGACAGCTCCTGTTCCCCTCAGCCTGGTATCTAAGTGACAGGACAGCAGCTGTTCCCCTCAGGCTGGTATCTATGTGACAGGACAGCTCCTGTTCCCCTCAGCCTGGTATCTATGTGACAGGACAGCTCCTGTTCCCCTCAGCCTGGTATCTATGTGACAGGACAGCTCCTGTTCCCCTCAGCCTGGTATCTAAGTGACAGGACAGCTCCTGTTCCCCTCAGCCTAGAATCTCTGTGACAGGACAGCTCCTGTTCCCCTCAGCCTGGTATCTATGTGACAGGACAGCTCCGGTTCCCCTCAGCCTGGAAGCTCTGTGACAGGACAGCTCCTGTTCCCCTCAGCCTGGTATCTATGTGACAGGACAGCTCCTGTTCCCCTCAGCCTGGAATCTCTGTGACAGGACAGCTCCTGTTCCCCGCTGTCTGGTATCTAAGTGAAAGGACAGCAGCTGTACCCCTCAGGCTGGTATCCAAGTGACAGGACAGCTCCTGTTCCCCTCAGCCTGGTATCTAAGTGACAGGACAGCAGCTGTTCCCCTCAGGCTGGTATCCAAGTGACAGGACAGCTCCTGTTCCCCTCAGCCTGGTATCTAAGTGAAAGGACAGCTCCTGTTCCCCTCAGCCTGGTAACTAAGTGACAGGACAGCTCCTGTTCTCCGATGTCTGGTATCTATGTGACAGGACAGCTCCTGTTCCCCTCAGCCTGGTAACTAAGTGACAGGACAGCTCCTGTTCTCCGATGTCTGGTATCTATGTGACAGGACAGCTCCTGTTCCCCTCAGCCTGGTATCTATGTGACAGGACAGCTGCTGTTCCCCTCAGCCTGCTATCTAAGTGACAGGACAGCTCCTGTTCCCCTCATCCTGGTATCTAAGTGACAGGACAGCTCCTGTTCCCCTCAGCCTGGTATCTAAGTGACAGGGCAGCTCCTGTTCCCCTCAGCCTGGTATCTATGTGACAGGACAGCTCCTGTTCCCCTCATCCTGGTATCTATGTGACAGGACAGCTCCTGTTCCCCTCAGCCTGGTATCGATGTGACAGGACAGCTCCTGTTCCCCTCAGCCTGGTGTCTGTGTGACAGGACAGCTGCTGTTCCCCTCAGCCTGGTATCTAAGTGACAGGACAGCTCCTGTTCCCCTCAGCCTGGTATCTAAGTGACAGGACAGCTCCTGTTCCCCTCAGCCTGGTATCTAAGTGACAGGACAGCTCCTGTTCCCCTCAGCCTGGTATCTATGTGACAGGACAGCTCCTGTTCCCCTCAGCCTGGTATCTACGTGACAGGACAGCTCCTGTGCCCCTCAGCCTGGTATCTATGTGACAGGACAGCTCCTGTTCCCCTCAGCCTGGTATCTATGTGACAGGACAGCTCCTGTTCCCCTCAGCCTGGTAACTAAGTGACAGGACAGCTCCTGTTCTCCGATGTCTGGTATCTATGTGACAGGACAGCTCCTGTTCCCCTCATCCTGGTATCTAAGTGTCAGGACAGCTGCTGTTCCCCTCAGCCTGGTATCGATGTGACAGGACAGCTGCTGTTCCCCTCAGCCTGGTATCTAAGTGACTGGACAGCTCCTGTTCTCCGATGTCTGGTATCTATGTGACAGGACAGCTCCTGTTCCCCTCATCCTGGTATCTATGTGACAGGACAGCTGCTGTCCCCCTCAGCCTGGTATCTAAGTGACAGGACAGCTCCTGTTCCCCTCATCCTGGTATCTATGTGACAGGACAGCTCCTGTTCCCCACTGTCTGGTATCTAAGTGACAGGACAGCTCCTGTTCCCCTCAGCCTGGTATCTAAGTGACAGGACAGCAGCTGTTCCCCTCAGCCTGGTATCTATGTGACAGGACAGCTCCTGTTCCCCTCAGCCTGGTATCTATGTGACAGGACAGCTCCTGTTCACCTCAGCCTGGTATCTAAGTGACAGGACAGCTCCTGTTCCCCTCAGCCTGGTATCTATGTGACAGGACAGCTCCTGTTCCCCTCAGCCTGGTATCCATGTGACAGGACAGCTCCTGTTCCCCTCAGCCTGGTAGCTATGTGACAGGACAGCTCCTGTTCCCCTCAGCCTGGTATCTATGTGACAGGACAGCTCCTGTTCCCCTCAGCCTGGTATCTATGTGACAGGACAGCTCCTGTTCCCCTCAGCCTGGTATCTATGTGACAGGACAGCTCCTGTTCCCCTCATCCTGGTATCTATGTGACAGGACAGCTCCTGTTCCCCTAAGCCTGGTATCTAAGTGACTGGACAGCTCCTGTTCCCCGCGGTCTGGTGTCTAAGTGACAGGACAGCTCCTGTTCCCCGCTGTCTGGTATCTATGTGACAGGACAGCTCCTGTTCCCCGCTGTCTGGTGTCTGAGTGACAGGACAGCTCCTGTTCCCCGCTGTCTGGTTTCTATGTGACAGGACAGCTCCTGTTCCCCGCAGCCTGGTATCTTTGTGACAGGACAGCTCCTGTTCCCCGCTGTCTGGTGTCTAAGTGACAGGACAGCTCCTGTTCCCCGCTGTCTGGTATCTATGTGACAGGACAGCTCCTGTTCCTCTCAGCCTGGTATCTAAGTGACAGGACAGCTCCTGTTAACTGCTGTCTGGTATCTAAGTGACAGGACACCTCCTGTTCCCCTCAGCCTGGTATCTAAGTGACAGGACAGCTCCTGTTCTCCGCTGTCTGGTATCTATGTGACAGGACAGCTGCTGTTCCTCTCAGCCTGGTATCTATGTGACAGGACACCTCCTGTTCCCCTCAGCCTGGTATCTAAGTGACAGGACAGCTCCTGTTCCCCTCAGCCTGGTATCTATGTGACAGGACAGCTCCTGATCCCCACTGTCTGGTATCCATGTGACAGGACAGCTCCTGTTCCCCTCAGCCTGGCATCTAAGTGACAGGACAGCTCCTGTTCCCCTCAGCCTGGTATCTATGTGACAAGACAGCTCCTGTTCCCCTCAGCCTGGTATCTAAGTGACAGGACAGCTCCTGTTCCCCTAAGCCTGGTATCTAAGTGACAGGACAGCTCCTGTTCCCCGCTGTCTGGTGTCTAAGTGACAGGACAGCTCCTGTGCCCCTCAGCCTGGTATCTAAGTGACAGGACAGCTCCTGTTCCCCTCAGCCTGGTATCTAAGTGACAGGACAGCTCCTGTTCCCCTCAGCCTGGTATCTAAGTGAAAGGACAGCTCCTGTTCCCCTCAGCCTGGTAACTAAGTGACAGGACAGCTCCTGTTCTCCGATGTCTGGTATCTATGTGACAGGACAGCTCCTGTTCCCCTCAGCCTGGTAACTAAGTGACAGGACACCTCCTGTTCTCCGATGTCTGGTATCTATGTGACAGGACAGCTCCTGTTCCCCTCAGCCTGGTATCTATGTGACAGGACAGCTGCTGTTCCCCTCAGCCTGCTATCTAAGTGACAGGACAGCTCCTGTTCCCCTCATCCTGGTATCTAAGTGACAGGACAGCTCCTGTTCCCCTCAGCCTGGTATCTAAGTGACAGGGCAGCTCCTGTTCCCCTCAGCCTGGTATCTATGTGACAGGACAGCTCCTGTTCCCCTCATCCTGGTATCTATGTGACAGGACAGCTCCTGTTCCCCTCAGCCTGGTATCTATGTGACAGGACAGCTCCTGTTCCCCTCAGCCTGGTAACTGAGTGACAGGACAGCTCCTGTTCTCCGATGTCTGGTATCTATGTGACAGGACAGCTCCTGTTCCCCTCAGCCTGGTATCTAAGTGACAGGACAGCTCCTGTTCCCCTAAGCCTGGTATCTAAGTGACAGGACAGCTCCTGTTCCCCGCTGTCTGGTGTCTAAGTGACAGGACAGCTCCTGTGCCCCTCAGCCTGGTATCTAAGTGACAGGACAGCTCCTGTTCCCCTCAGCCTGGTATCTAAGTGACAGGACAGCTCCTGTTCCCCTCAGCCTGGTATCTATGTGACAGGACAGCTCCTGTTCCCCTCAGCCTGGTATCTAAGTGACAGGACAGCTCCTGTTCCCCTCAGCCTGGTATCTAAGTGACAGGACAGCTCCTGTTCCCCTAAGCCTGGTATCTAAGTGACAGGACAGCTCCTGTTCCCCGCTGTCTGGTGTCTAAGTGACAGGACAGCTCCTGTTCCCCTCAGCCTGGTATCTAAGTGACAGGACAGCTCCTGTTCCCCTAAGCCTGGTATCTAAGTGACAGGACAGCTGCTGTTCCCCTCAGCCTGGTATCTAAGTGACAGGACAGCTCCTGTTCCCCTCAGCCTGGTATCTATGTGACAGGACAGCTCCTGTTCCCCTCAGCCTGGTATCTAAGTGACAGGACAGCTCCTGTTCCCCTCAGCCTGGTATCTATGTGACAGGACAGCTCCTGATCCCCGCTGTCTGGTATCTATGTAACAGGACAGCTCCTGTTAACTGCTGTCTGGTATCTATGTGACAGGACACCTCCTGTTCCCCTCAGCCTGGTATCTAAGTGACAGGACAGCTCCTGTTCTCCGCTGTCTGGTATCTGTGTGACAGGACAGCTCCTGTTCCCCTCATCCTGGTATCTAAGTGACAGGACAGCTCCTGTTCTCCGCTGTCTGGTATCTATGTGACAGGACAGCTGCTGTTCCCCTCAGCCTGGTATCTACGTGACAGGACACCTCCTGTTCCCCTCAGCCTGGTATCTAAGTGACAGGACAGCTCCTGTTCTCCGATGTCTGGTATCTGTGTGACAGGACAGCTCCTGTTCCCCTCATCCTGGTATCGAAGTGACAGGACAGCTGCTTTTCCCCTCAGCCTGGTATCGATGTGACAGGACAGCTGCTGTTCCCCTCAGCCTGGTATCTAAGTGACAGGACAGCTCCTGTTCCCCTCAGCCTGGTATCTATGTGACAGGACAGCTCCTGTTCTCCGATGTCTTGTATCTATGTGACAGGACAGCTCCTGTTCCCCTCATCCTGGTATCTATGTGACAGGACAGCTGCTGTTCCCCTCAGCCTGGTATCTATGTGACAGGACAGCTCCTGTTCCCCTCATCCTGGTATCTATGTGACAGGACAGCTCCTGTTCCCCTCAGCCTGGTATCTAAGTGACAGGACAGCTCCTGTTCCCCTCAGCCTGGTATCTATGTGACAGGACAGCTCCTGTTCCCCTCAGCCTGGTATCTATGTGACAGGACAGCTCCTGTTCACCTCAGCCTGGTATCTAAGTGAGAGGACAGCTCCTGTTCCCCTCAGCCTGGTATCTCTGTGACAGGACAGCTCCTGTTCCCCTCAGCCTGGTATCTAAGTGACAGGACAGCAGCTGTTCCCCTCAGGCTGGTATCTATGTGACAGGACAGCTCCTGTTCCCCTCAGCCTGGTATCTATGTGACAGGACAGCTCCTGTTCCCCTCAGCCTGGTATCTATGTGACAGGACAGCTCCTGTTCCCCTCAGCCTGGTATCTAAGTGACAGGACAGCTCCTGTTCCCCTCAGCCTAGAATCTCTGTGACAGGACAGCTCCCGTTCCCCTCAGCCTGGTATCTATGTGACAGGACAGCTCCGGTTCCCCTCAGCCTGGAAGCTCTGTGACAGGACAGCTCCTGTTCCCCTCAGCCTGGTATCTATGTGACAGGACAGCTCCTGTTCCCCTCAGCCTGGAATCTCTGTGACAGGACAGCTCCTGTTCCCCGCTGTCTGGTATCTAAGTGAAAGGACAGCAGCTGTACCCCTCAGGCTGGTATCCAAGTGACAGGACAGCTCCTGTTCCCCTCAGCCTGGTATCTAAGTGACAGGACAGCAGCTGTTCCCCTCAGGCTGGTATCCAAGTGACAGGACAGCTCCTGTTCCCCTCAGCCTGGTATCTAAGTGAAAGGACAGCTCCTGTTCCCCTCAGCCTGGTAACTAAGTGACAGGACAGCTCCTGTTCTCCGATGTCTGGTATCTATGTGACAGGACAGCTCCTGTTCCCCTCAGCCTGGTAACTAAGTGACAGGACAGCTCCTGTTCTCCGATGTCTGGTATCTATGTGACAGGACAGCTCCTGTTCCCCTCAGCCTGGTATCTATGTGACAGGACAGCTGCTGTTCCCCTCAGCCTGCTATCTAAGTGACAGGACAGCTCCTGTTCCCCTCATCCTGGTATCTAAGTGACAGGACAGCTCCTGTTCCCCTCAGCCTGGTATCTAAGTGACAGGGCAGCTCCTGTTCCCCTCAGCCTGGTATCTATGTGACAGGACAGCTCCTGTTCCCCTCATCCTGGTATCTATGTGACAGGACAGCTCCTGTTCCCCTCAGCCTGGTATCTATGTGACAGGACAGCTCCTGTTCCCCTCAGCCTGGTGTCTGTGTGACAGGACAGCTGCTGTTCCCCTCAGCCTGGTATCTAAGTGACAGGACAGCTCCTGTTCCCCTCAGCCTGGTATCTAAGTGACAGGACAGCTCCTGTTCCCCTCAGCCTGGTATCTAAGTGACAGGACAGCTCCTGTTCCCCTCAGCCTGGTATCTATGTGACAGGACAGCTCCTGTTCCCCTCAGCCTGGTATCTACGTGACAGGACAGCTCCTGTGCCCCTCAGCCTGGTATCTATGTGACAGGACAGCTCCTGTTCCCCTCAGCCTGGTATCTATGTGACAGGACAGCTCCTGTTCCCCTCAGCCTGGTAACTAAGTGACAGGACAGCTCCTGTTCTCCGATGTCTGGTATCTATGTGACAGGACAGCTCCTGTTCCCCTCATCCTGGTATCTATGTGACAGGACAGCTGCTGTCCCCCTCAGCCTGGTATCTAAGTGACAGGACAGCTCCTGTTCCCCTCATCCTGGTATCTATGTGACAGGACAGCTCCTGTTCCCCACTGTCTGGTATCTAAGTGACAGGACAGCTCCTGTTCCCCTCAGCCTGGTATCTAAGTGACAGGACAGCAGCTGTTCCCCTCAGCCTGGTATCTATGTGACAGGACAGCTCCTGTTCCCCTCAGCCTGGTATCTATGTGACAGGACAGCTCCTGTTCACCTCAGCCTGGTATCTAAGTGACAGGACAGCTCCTGTTCCCCTCAGCCTGGTAGCTATGTGACAGGACAGCTCCTGTTCCCCTCAGCCTGGTATCTATGTGACAGGACAGCTCCTGTTCCCCTCAGCCTGGTATCTATGTGACAGGACAGCTCCTGTTCCCCTCAGCCTGGTATCTAAGTGACAGGACAGCTCCTGTTCCCCTCAGCCTGGTATCTAAGTGACAGGACAGCTCCTGTTCCCCTAAGCCTGGTATCTAAGTGACAGGACAGCTCCTGTTCCCCGCTGTCTGGTGTCTAAGTGACAGGACAGCTCCTGTTCCCCTCAGCCTGGTATCTAAGTGACAGGACAGCTCCTGTTCCCCTAAGCCTGGTATCTAAGTGACAGGACAGCTGCTGTTCCCCTCAGCCTGGTATCTAAGTGACAGGACAGCTCCTGTTCCCCTCAGCCTGGTATCTATGTGACAGGACAGCTCCTGTTCCCCTCAGCCTGGTATCTAAGTGACAGGACAGCTCCTGTTCCCCTCAGCCTGGTATCTATGTGACAGGACAGCTCCTGATCCCCGCTGTCTGGTATCTATGTAACAGGACAGCTCCTGTTAACTGCTGTCTGGTATCTATGTGACAGGACACCTCCTGTTCCCCTCAGCCTGGTATCTAAGTGACAGGACAGCTCCTGTTCTCCGCTGTCTGGTATCTGTGTGACAGGACAGCTCCTGTTCCCCTCATCCTGGTATCTAAGTGACAGGACAGCTCCTGTTCTCCGCTGTCTGGTATCTATGTGACAGGACAGCTGCTGTTCCCCTCAGCCTGGTATCTACGTGACAGGACACCTCCTGTTCCCCTCAGCCTGGTATCTAAGTGACAGGACAGCTCCTGTTCTCCGATGTCTGGTATCTGTGTGACAGGACAGCTCCTGTTCCCCTCATCCTGGTATCGAAGTGACAGGACAGCTGCTTTTCCCCTCAGCCTGGTATCGATGTGACAGGACAGCTGCTGTTCCCCTCAGCCTGGTATCTAAGTGACAGGACAGCTCCTGTTCCCCTCAGCCTGGTATCTATGTGACAGGACAGCTCCTGTTCTCCGATGTCTTGTATCTATGTGACAGGACAGCTCCTGTTCCCCTCATCCTGGTATCTATGTGACAGGACAGCTGCTGTTCCCCTCAGCCTGGTATCTATGTGACAGGACAGCTCCTGTTCCCCTCATCCTGGTATCTATGTGACAGGACAGCTCCTGTTCCCCTCAGCCTGGTATCTAAGTGACAGGACAGCTCCTGTTCCCCTCAGCCTGGTATCTATGTGACAGGACAGCTCCTGTTCCCCTCAGCCTGGTATCTATGTGACAGGACAGCTCCTGTTCACCTCAGCCTGGTATCTAAGTGAGAGGACAGCTCCTGTTCCCCTCAGCCTGGTATCTCTGTGACAGGACAGCTCCTGTTCCCCTCAGCCTGGTATCTAAGTGACAGGACAGCAGCTGTTCCCCTCAGGCTGGTATCTATGTGACAGGACAGCTCCTGTTCCCCTCAGCCTGGTATCTATGTGACAGGACAGCTCCTGTTCCCCTCAGCCTGGTATCTATGTGACAGGACAGCTCCTGTTCCCCTCAGCCTGGTATCTAAGTGACAGGACAGCTCCTGTTCCCCTCAGCCTAGAATCTCTGTGACAGGACAGCTCCTGTTCCCCTCAGCCTGGTATCTATGTGACAGGACAGCTCCGGTTCCCCTCAGCCTGGAAGCTCTGTGACAGGACAGCTCCTGTTCCCCTCAGCCTGGTATCTATGTGATAGGACAGCTCCTGTTCCCCTCAGCCTGGAATCTCTGTGACAGGACAGCTCCTGTTCCCCGCTGTCTGGTATCTAAGTGAAAGGACAGCAGCTGTACCCCTCAGGCTGGTATCCAAGTGACAGGACAGCTCCTGTTCCCCTCAGCCTGGTATCTAAGTGACAGGACAGCAGCTGTTCCCCTCAGGCTGGTATCCAAGTGACAGGACAGCTCCTGTTCCCCTCAGCCTGGTATCTTAGTGAAAGGACAGCTCCTGTTCCCCTCAGCCTGGTAACTAAGTGACAGGACAGCTCCTGTTCTCCGATGTCTGGTATCTATGTGACAGGACAGCACCTGTTCCCCTCAGCCTGGTAACTAAGTGACAGGACAGCTCCTGTTCTCCGATGTCTGGTATCTATGTGACAGGACAGCTCCTGTTCCCCTCAGCCTGGTATCTATGTGACAGGACAGCTGCTGTTCCCCTCAGCCTGCTATCTAAGTGACAGGACAGCTCCTGTTCCCCTCATCCTGGTATCTAAGTGACAGGACAGCTCCTGTTCCCCTCAGCCTGGTATCTAAGTGACAGGGCAGCTCCTGTTCCCCTCAGCCTGGTATCTATGTGACAGGACAGCTCCTGTTCCCCTCATCCTGGTATCTATGTGACAGGACAGCTCCTGTTCCCCTCAGCCTGGTATCTATGTGACAGGACAGCTCCTGTTCCCCTCAGCCTGGTGTCTGTGTGACAGGACAGCTGCTGTTCCCCTCAGCCTGGTATCTAAGTGACAGGACAGCTCCTGTTCCCCTCAGCCTGGTATCTAAGTGACAGGACAGCTCCTGTTCCCCTCAGCCTGGTATCTAAGTGACAGGACAGCTCCTGTTCCCCTCAGCCTGGTATCTATGTGACAGGACAGCTCCTGTTCCCCTCAGCCTGGTATCTACGTGACAGGACAGCTCCTGTGCCCCTCAGCCTGGTATCTATGTGACAGGACAGCTCCTGTTCCCCTCAGCCTGGTATCTATGTGACAGGACAGCTCCTGTTCCCCTCATCCTGGTATCTATGTGACAGGACAGCTGCTGTCCCCCTCAGCCTGGTATCTAAGTGACAGGACAGCTCCTGTTCCCCTCATCCTGGTATCTATGTGACAGGACAGCTCCTGTTCCCCACTGTCTGGTATCTAAGTGACAGGACAGCTCCTGTTCCCCTCAGCCTGGTATCTAAGTGACAGGACAGCAGCTGTTCCCCTCAGCCTGGTATCTATGTGACAGGACAGCTCCTGTTCCCCTCAGCCTGGTATCTATGTGACAGGACAGCTCCTGTTCACCTCAGCCTGGTATCTAAGTGACAGGACAGCTCCTGTTCCCCTCAGCCTGGTAGCTATGTGACAGGACAGCTCCTGTTCCCCTCAGCCTGGTATCTATGTGACAGGACAGCTCCTGTTCCCCTCAGCCTGGAATCTCTGTGACAGGACAGCTCCTGTTCCCCTCAGCCTGGTATCTATGTGACAGGACAGCTCCTGTTCCCCTCAGCCTGGTATCTATGTGACAGGACAGCTCCTGTTCCCCTCAGCCTGGAATCTCTGTGACAGGACAGCTCCTGTTCCCCGCTGTCTGGTATCTCAGTGAAAGGACAGCAGCTGTACCCCTCAGGCTGGTATCCAAGTGACAGGACAGCTCCTGTTCCCCTCAGCCTGGTATCTAAGTGACAGGACAGCAGCTGTTCCCCTCAGGTTGGTATCCAAGTGACAGGACAGCTCCTGTTCCCCTCAGCCTGGTATCTAAGTGAAAGGACAGCTCCTGTTCCCCTCAGCCTGGTATCTATGTGACAGGACAGCTCCTGTTCCCCTCAGCCAGGTAACTAAGTGACAGGACAGCTCCTGTTCTCCGATGTCTGGTATCTATGTGACAGGACAGCTCCTGTTCCCCTCAGCCTGGTAACTGAGTGACAGGACAGCTCCTGTTCTCCGATGTCTGGTATCTATGTGACAGGACAGCTCCTGTTCCCCTCAGCCTGGTATCTATGTGACAGGACAGCTCCTGTTCCCCTCAGCCTGGTATCTATGTGACAGGACAGCTGCTGTTCCCCTCAGCCTGCTATCCAAGTGACAGGACAGCTCCTGTTCCCCTCATCCCGGTATCTAAGTGACAGGACAGCTCCTGTTCCCCTCAGTCTGGTATCTATGTGACAGGACAGCTCCTGTTCCCCTCAGCCAGGTATCTATGTGACAGGACAGCTGCTGTTCCCCTCAGCCTGGTATCTAAGTGACAGGACAGCTTCTGTTCCCCTCAGCCTGGTATCTAAGTGACAGGGCAGCTCCTGTTCCCCTCAGCCTGGTATCTATGTGACAGGACAGCTCCTGTTCCCCTCATCCTGGTATCTATGTGACAGGACAGCTCCTGTTCCCCTCAGCCTGGTATCTATGTGACAGGACAGCTCCTGTTCCCCTCAGCCTGGTATCTGTGTGACAGGACAGCTGCTGTTCCCCTCAGCCTGGTATCTAAGTGACAGGACAGCTCCTGTTCCCCTCAGCCTGGTATCTAAGTGACAGGACAGCTCCTGTTCCCCTCAGCCTGGTATCTATGTGACAGGACAGCTCCTGTTCCCCTCAGCCTGGTATCTACGTGACAGGACAGCTCCTGTGCCCCTCAGCCTGGTATCTATGTGACAGGACAGCTCCTGTTCCCCTCAGCCTGGTATCTATGTGACAGGACAGCTCCTGTTCTCCGATGTCTGGTATCTATGTGACAGGACAGCTCCTGTTCCCCTCATCCTGGTATCTAAGTGACAGGACAGCTGCTGTTCCCCTCAGCCTGGTATCGATGTGACAGGACAGCTGCTGTTCCCCTCAGCCTGGTATCTAAGTGACAGGACAGCTCCTGTTCTCCGATGTCTCGTATCTATGTGACAGGACAGCTCCTGTTCCCCTCATCCTGGTACCTATGTGACAGGACAGCTCCTGTTCCCCACTGTCTGGTATCTAAGTGACAGGACAGCTCCTATTCCCCTCAGCCTGGTATCTAAGTGACAGGACAGCAGCTGTTCCCCTCAGCCTGGTATCTATGTGACAGGACAGCTCCTGTTCCCGTCAGCCTGGTATCTATGTGACAGGACAGCTCCTGTTCACCTCAGCCTGGTATCTAAGTGACAGGACAGCTCCTGTTCCCCTCAGCCTGGTATCTATGTGACAGGACAGCTCCTGTTCCCCTCAGCCTGGTATCCATGTGACAGGACAGCTCCTGTTCCCCTCAGCCTGGTAGCTATGTGACAGGACAGCTCCTGTTCCCCTCAGCCTGGTATCTATGTGACAGGACAGCTCCTGTTCCCCTCAGCCTGGTATCAAAGTGACAAGACAGCTCCTGTTCCCCTCAGCCTTGTATCTATGTGACAGGACAGCTCCTGTTCCCCTCAGCCTGGTATCTATGTGACAGGACAGCTCCTGTTCCCCTCAGCCTGGTATCTATGTGACAGGACAGCTCCTGTTCCCCTCATCCTGGTATCTATGTGACAGGACAGCTCCTGTTCCCCTAAGCCTGGTATCTAAGTGACTGGACAGCTCCTGTTCCCCGCTGTCTGGTATCTATGTGACAGGACAGCTCCTGTTCCCCGCTGTCTGGTGTCTGAGTGACAGGACAGCTCCTGTTCCCCGCTGTCTGGTATCTATGTGACAGGACAGCTCCTGTTCCCCGCAGCCTGGTATCTTTGTGACAGGACAGCTCCTGTTCCCCGCTGTCTGGTGTCTAAGTGACAGGACAGCTCCTGTTCCCCGCTGTCTGGTATCTATGTGACAGGACAGCTCCTGTTAACTGCTGTCTGGTATCTATGTGACAGGACACCTCCTGTTCCCCTCAGCCTGGTATCTAAGTGACAGGACAGCTCCTGTTCTCCGCTGTCTGGTATCTATGTGACAGGACAGCTGCTGTTCCCCTCAGCCTGGTATCTATGTGACAGGACACCTCCTGTTCCCCTCAGCCTGGTATCTAAGTGACAGGACAGCTCCTGTTCTCCGATGTCTGGTATCTGTGTGACAGGACAGCTCCTGTTCCCCTCATCCTGGTATCTAAGTGACAGGACAGCTGCTGTTCCCCTCAGCCTGGTATCGATGTGACAGGACAGCTGCTGTTCCCCTCAGCCTGGTATCTAAGTGACAGGACAGCTCCTGTTCTCCGATGTCTTGTATCTATGTGACAGGACAGCTCCTGTTCCCCTCATCCTGGTATCTATGTGACAGGACAGCTGCTGTTCCCCTCAGCCTGGTATCTAAGTGACAGGACAGCTCCTGTTCCCCTCATCCTGGTATCTATGTGACAGGACAGCTCCTGTTCCCCTCAGCCTGGTATCTAAGTGACAGGACAGCTCCTGTTCCCCTCAGCCTGGTATCTATGTGACAGGACAGCTCCTGTTCCCCTCAGCCTGGTATCTATGTGACAGGACAGCTCCTGTTCACCTCAGCCTGGTATCTAAGTGAGAGGACAGCTCCTGTTCACCTCAGCCTGGTATCTCTGTGACAGGACAGCTCCTGTTCCCCTCAGCCTGGTATCTAAGTGACAGGACAGCAGCTGTTCCCCTCAGGCTGGTATCTATGTGACAGGACAGCTCCTGTTCCCCTCAGCCTGGTATCTATGTGACAGGACAGCTCCTGTTCCCCTCAGCCTGGTATCTATGTGACAGGACAGCTCCTGTTCCCCTCAGCCTGGTATCTAAGTGACAGGACAGCTCCTGTTCCCCTCAGCCTAGAATCTCTGTGACAGGACAGCTCCTGTTCCCCTCAGCCTGGTATCTATGTGACAGGACAGCTCCTGTTCCCCTCAGCCTGGTATCTATGTGACAGGACAGCTCCTGTTCCCCTCAGCCTGGTATCTATGTGACAGGACAGCTCCTGTTCCCCTCAGCCTGGTATCTATGTGACAGGACAGCTCCTGTTCCCCTCAGCCTGGAATCTCTGTGACAGGACAGCTCCTGTTCCCCGCTGTCTGGTATCTAAGTGAAAGGACAGCAGCTGTACCCCTCAGGCTGGTATCCAAGTGACAGGACAGCTCCTGTTCCCCTCAGCCTGGTATCTAAGTGACAGGACAGCAGCTGTTCCCCTCAGGCTGGTATCCAAGTGACAGGACAGCTCCTGTTCCCCTCAGCCTGGTATCTAAGTGAAAGGACAGCTCCTGTTCCCCTCAGCCTGGTAACAAAGTGACAGGACAGCTCCTGTTCTCCGATGTCTGGTATCTATGTGACAGGACAGCTCCTGTTCCCCTCAGCCTGGTAACTAAGTGACAGGACAGCTCCTGTTCTCCGATGTCTGGTATCTATGTGACAGGACAGCTCCTGTTCCCCTCAGCCTGGTATCTATGTGACAGGACAGCTGCTGTTCCCCTCAGCCTGCTATCTAAGTGACAGGACAGCTCCTGTTCCCCTCATCCTGGTATCTAAGTGACAGGACAGCTCCTGTTCCCCTCAGCCTGGTATCTAAGTGACAGGGCAGCTCCTGTTCCCCTCAGCCTGGTATCTATGTGACAGGACAGCTCCTGTTCCCCTCATCCTGGTATCTATGTGACAGGACAGCTCCTGTTCCCCTCAGCCTGGTATCTATGTGACAGGACAGCTCCTGTTCCCCTCAGCCTGGTGTCTGTGTGACAGGACAGCTGCTGTTCCCCTCAGCCTGGTATCTAAGTGACAGGACAGCTCCTGTTCCCCTCAGCCTGGTATCTAAGTGACAGGACAGCTCCTGTTCCTATCAGCCTGGTATCTAAGTGACAGGACAGCTCCTGTTCCCCTCAGCCTGGTATCTATGTGACAGGACAGCTCCTGTTCCCCTCAGCCTGGTATCTACGTGACAGGACAGCTCCTGTGCCCCTCAGCCTGGTATCTATGTGACAGGACAGCTCCTGTTCCCCTCAGCCTGGTATCTATGTGACATGACAGCTCCTGTTCCCCTCATCCTGGTAACTAAGTGACAGGACAGCTCCTGTTCTCCGATGTCTGGTATCTATGTGACAGGACAGCTCCTGTTCCCCTCATCCTGGTATCTAAGTGACAGGACAGCTGCTGTTCCCCTCAGCCTGGTATCGATGTGACAGGACAGCTGCTGTTCCCCTCAGCCTGGTATCTAAGTGACTGGACAGCTCCTGTTCTCCGATGTCTGGTATCTATGTGACAGGACAGCTCCTGTTCCCCTCATCCTGGTATCTATGTGACAGGACAGCTGCTGTCCCCCTCAGCCTGGTATCTAAGTGACAGGACAGCTCCTGTTCCCCTCATCCTGGTATCTATGTGA
Source organism: Heterodontus francisci (assembly GCF_036365525.1). Lineage (NCBI taxonomy): Eukaryota > Metazoa > Chordata > Chondrichthyes > Heterodontiformes > Heterodontidae > Heterodontus > Heterodontus francisci. The sequence continues at coordinate 115,134,419 of NC_090377.1, forward strand.
CAGGACAGCTCCTGTTCCCCACTGTCTGGTATCTAAGTGACAGGACAGCTCCTGTTCCCCTCAGCCTGGTATCTAAGTGACAGGACAGCAGCTGTTCCCCTCAGCCTGGTATCTATGTGACAGGACAGCTCCTGTTCCCCTCAGCCTGGTATCTATGTGACAGGACAGCTCCTGTTCACCTCAGCCTGGTATCTAAGTGACAGGACAGCTCCTGTTCCCCTCAGCCTGGTATCTATGTGACAGGACAGCTCCTGTTCCCCTCAGCCTGGTATCCATGTGACAGGACAGCTCCTGTTCCCCTCAGCCTGGTAGCTATGTGACAGGACAGCTCCTGTTCCCCTCAGCCTGGTATCTATGTGACAGGACAGCTCCTGTTCCCCTCAGCCTGGTATCTATGTGACAGGACAGCTCCTGTTCCCCTCAGCCTGGTATCTATGTGACAGGACAGCTCCTGTTCCCCTCATCCTGGTATCTATGTGACAGGACAGCTCCTGTTCCCCTCAGCCTGGTATCTAAGTGACTGGACAGCTCCTGTTCCCCGCTGTCTGGTATCTATGTGACAGGACAGCTCCTGTTCCCCGCTGTCTGGTGTCTGAGTGACAGGACAGCTCCTGTTCCCCGCTGTCTGGTATCTATGTGACAGGACAGCTCCTGTTCCCCGCAGCCTGGTATCTAAGTGACAGGACAGCTCCTGTTCCCCGCTGTCTGGTGTCTAAGTGACAGGACAGCTCCTGTTCCCCGCTGTCTGGTATCTATGTGACAGGACAGCTCCTGTTCCTCTCAGCCTGGTATCTAAGTGACAGGACAGCTCCTGTTAACTGCTGTCTGGTATCTATGTGACAGGACACCTCCTGTTCCCCTCAGCCTGGTATCTAAGTGACAGGACAGCTCCTGTTCTCCGCTGTCTGGTATCTATGTGACAGGACAGCTGCTGTTCCTCTCAGCCTGGTATCTATGTGACAGGACACCTCCTGTTCCCCTCAGCCTGGTATCTAAGTGACAGGACAGCTCCTGTTCCCCTCAGCCTGGTATCTATGTGACAGGACAGCTCCTGATCCCCACTGTCTGGTATCCATGTGACAGGACAGCTCCTGTTCCCCTCAGCCTGGCATCTAAGTGACAGGACAGCTCCTGTTCCCCTCAGCCTGGTATCTATGTGACAGGACAGCTCCTGTTCCCCTCAGCCTGGTATCTAAGTGACAGGACAGCTCCTGTTCCCCTAAGCCTGGTATCTAAGTGACAGGACAGCTCCTGTTCCCCGCTGTCTGGTGTCTAAGTGACAGGACAGCTCCTGTGCCCCTCAGCCTGGTATCTAAGTGACAGGACAGCTCCTGTTCCCCTCAGCCTGGTATCTAAGTGACAGGACAGCTCCTGTTCCCCTCAGCCTGGTATCTATGTGACAGGACAGCTCCTGTTCCCCTCAGCCTGGTATCTAAGTGACAGGACAGCTCCTGTTCCCCTCAGCCTGGTATCTAAGTGACAGGACAGCTCCTGTTCCCCTAAGCCTGGTATCTAAGTGACAGGACAGCTCCTGTTCCCCGCTGTCTGGTGTCTAAGTGACAGGACAGCTCCTGTTCCCCTCAGCCTGGTATCTAAGTGACAGGACAGCTCCTGTTCCCCTAAGCCTGGTATCTAAGTGACAGGACAGCTGCTGTTCCCCTCAGCCTGGTATCTAAGTGACAGGACAGCTCCTGTTCCCCTCAGCCTGGTATCTATGTGACAGGACAGCTCCTGTTCCCCTCAGCCTGGTATCTAAGTGACAGGACAGCTCCTGTTCCCCTCAGCCTGGTATCTATGTGACAGGACAGCTCCTGATCCCCGCTGTCTGGTATCTATGTGACAGGACAGCTCCTGTTAACTGCTGTCTGGTATCTATGTGACAGGACACCTCCTGTTCCCCTCAGCCTGGTATCTAAGTGACAGGACAGCTCCTGTTCTCCGCTGTCTGGTATCTATGTGACAGGACAGCTGCTGTTCCCCTCAGCCTGGTATCTACGTGACAGGACACCTCCTGTTCCCCTCAGCCTGGTATCTAAGTGACAGGACAGCTCCTGTTCTCCGATGTCTGGTATCTGTGTGACAGGACAGCTCCTGTTCCCCTCATCCTGGTATCTAAGTGACAGGACAGCTGCTTTTCCCCTCAGCCTGGTATCGATGTGACAGGACAGCTGCTGTTCCCCTCAGCCTGGTATCTAAGTGACAGGACAGCTCCTGTTCCCCTCAGCCTGGTATCTATGTGACAGGACAGCTCCTGTTCTCCGATGTCTTGTATCTATGTGACAGGACAGCTCCTGTTCCCCTCATCCTGGTATCTATGTGACAGGACAGCTGCTGTTCCCCTCAGCCTGGTATCTATGTGACAGGACAGCTCCTGTTCCCCTCATCCTGGTATCTATGTGACAGGACAGCTCCTGTTCCCCTCAGCCTGGTATCTAAGTGACAGGACAGCTCCTGTTCCCCTCAGCCTGGTATCTATGTGACAGGACAGCTCCTGTTCCCCTCAGCCTGGTATCTATGTGACAGGACAGCTCCTGTTCACCTCAGCCTGGTATCTAAGTGAGAGGACAGCTCCTGTTCCCCTCAGCCTGGTATCTCTGTGACAGGACAGCTCCTGTTCCCCTCAGCCTGGTATCTAAGTGACAGGACAGCAGCTGTTCCCCTCAGGCTGGTATCTATGTGACAGGACAGCTCCTGTTCCCCTCAGCCTGGTATCTATGTGACAGGACAGCTCCTGTTCCCCTCAGCCTGGTATCTATGTGACAGGACAGCTCCTGTTCCCCTCAGCCTGGTATCTAAGTGACAGGACAGCTCCTGTTCCCCTCAGCCTAGAATCTCTGTGACAGGACAGCTCCTGTTCCCCTCAGCCTGGTATCTATGTGACAGGACAGCTCCGGTTCCCCTCAGCCTGGAAGCTCTGTGACAGGACAGCTCCTGTTCCCCTCAGCCTGGTATCTATGTGACAGGACAGCTCCTGTTCCCCTCAGCCTGGAATCTCTGTGACAGGACAGCTCCTGTTCCCCGCTGTCTGGTATCTAAGTGAAAGGACAGCAGCTGTACCCCTCAGGCTGGTATCCAAGTGACAGGACAGCTCCTGTTCCCCTCAGCCTGGTATCTAAGTGACAGGACAGCAGCTGTTCCCCTCAGGCTGGTATCCAAGTGACAGGACAGCTCCTGTTCCCCTCAGCCTGGTATCTAAGTGAAAGGACAGCTCCTGTTCCCCTCAGCCTGGTAACTAAGTGACAGGACAGCTCCTGTTCTCCGATGTCTGGTATCTATGTGACAGGACAGCTCCTGTTCCCCTCAGCCTGGTAACTAAGTGACAGGACAGCTCCTGTTCTCCGATGTCTGGTATCTATGTGACAGGACAGCTCCTGTTCCCCTCAGCCTGGTATCTATGTGACAGGACAGCTGCTGTTCCCCTCAGCCTGCTATCTAAGTGACAGGACAGCTCCTGTTCCCCTCATCCTGGTATCTAAGTGACAGGACAGCTCCTGTTCCCCTCAGCCTGGTATCTAAGTGACAGGGCAGCTCCTGTTCCCCTCAGCCTGGTATCTATGTGACAGGACAGCTCCTGTTCCCCTCATCCTGGTATCTATGTGACAGGACAGCTCCTGTTCCCCTCAGCCTGGTATCGATGTGACAGGACAGCTCCTGTTCCCCTCAGCCTGGTGTCTGTGTGACAGGACAGCTGCTGTTCCCCTCAGCCTGGTATCTAAGTGACAGGACAGCTCCTGTTCCCCTCAGCCTGGTATCTAAGTGACAGGACAGCTCCTGTTCCCCTCAGCCTGGTATCTAAGTGACAGGACAGCTCCTGTTCCCCTCAGCCTGGTATCTATGTGACAGGACAGCTCCTGTTCCCCTCAGCCTGGTATCTACGTGACAGGACAGCTCCTGTGCCCCTCAGCCTGGTATCTATGTGACAGGACAGCTCCTGTTCCCCTCAGCCTGGTATCTATGTGACAGGACAGCTCCTGTTCCCCTCAGCCTGGTAACTAAGTGACAGGACAGCTCCTGTTCTCCGATGTCTGGTATCTATGTGACAGGACAGCTCCTGTTCCCCTCATCCTGGTATCTAAGTGTCAGGACAGCTGCTGTTCCCCTCAGCCTGGTATCGATGTGACAGGACAGCTGCTGTTCCCCTCAGCCTGGTATCTAAGTGACTGGACAGCTCCTGTTCTCCGATGTCTGGTATCTATGTGACAGGACAGCTCCTGTTCCCCTCATCCTGGTATCTATGTGACAGGACAGCTGCTGTCCCCCTCAGCCTGGTATCTAAGTGACAGGACAGCTCCTGTTCCCCTCATCCTGGTATCTATGTGACAGGACAGCTCCTGTTCCCCACTGTCTGGTATCTAAGTGACAGGACAGCTCCTGTTCCCCTCAGCCTGGTATCTAAGTGACAGGACAGCAGCTGTTCCCCTCAGCCTGGTATCTATGTGACAGGACAGCTCCTGTTCCCCTCAGCCTGGTATCTATGTGACAGGACAGCTCCTGTTCACCTCAGCCTGGTATCTAAGTGACAGGACAGCTCCTGTTCCCCTCAGCCTGGTATCTATGTGACAGGACAGCTCCTGTTCCCCTCAGCCTGGTATCCATGTGACAGGACAGCTCCTGTTCCCCTCAGCCTGGTAGCTATGTGACAGGACAGCTCCTGTTCCCCTCAGCCTGGTATCTATGTGACAGGACAGCTCCTGTTCCCCTCAGCCTGGTATCTATGTGACAGGACAGCTCCTGTTCCCCTCAGCCTGGTATCTATGTGACAGGACAGCTCCTGTTCCCCTCATCCTGGTATCTATGTGACAGGACAGCTCCTGTTCCCCTAAGCCTGGTATCTAAGTGACTGGACAGCTCCTGTTCCCCGCGGTCTGGTGTCTAAGTGACAGGACAGCTCCTGTTCCCCGCTGTCTGGTATCTATGTGACAGGACAGCTCCTGTTCCCCGCTGTCTGGTGTCTGAGTGACAGGACAGCTCCTGTTCCCCGCTGTCTGGTTTCTATGTGACAGGACAGCTCCTGTTCCCCGCAGCCTGGTATCTTTGTGACAGGACAGCTCCTGTTCCCCGCTGTCTGGTGTCTAAGTGACAGGACAGCTCCTGTTCCCCGCTGTCTGGTATCTATGTGACAGGACAGCTCCTGTTCCTCTCAGCCTGGTATCTAAGTGACAGGACAGCTCCTGTTAACTGCTGTCTGGTATCTAAGTGACAGGACACCTCCTGTTCCCCTCAGCCTGGTATCTAAGTGACAGGACAGCTCCTGTTCTCCGCTGTCTGGTATCTATGTGACAGGACAGCTGCTGTTCCTCTCAGCCTGGTATCTATGTGACAGGACACCTCCTGTTCCCCTCAGCCTGGTATCTAAGTGACAGGACAGCTCCTGTTCCCCTCAGCCTGGTATCTATGTGACAGGACAGCTCCTGATCCCCACTGTCTGGTATCCATGTGACAGGACAGCTCCTGTTCCCCTCAGCCTGGCATCTAAGTGACAGGACAGCTCCTGTTCCCCTCAGCCTGGTATCTATGTGACAAGACAGCTCCTGTTCCCCTCAGCCTGGTATCTAAGTGACAGGACAGCTCCTGTTCCCCTAAGCCTGGTATCTAAGTGACAGGACAGCTCCTGTTCCCCGCTGTCTGGTGTCTAAGTGACAGGACAGCTCCTGTGCCCCTCAGCCTGGTATCTAAGTGACAGGACAGCTCCTGTTCCCCTCAGCCTGGTATCTAAGTGACAGGACAGCTCCTGTTCCCCTCAGCCTGGTATCTAAGTGAAAGGACAGCTCCTGTTCCCCTCAGCCTGGTAACTAAGTGACAGGACAGCTCCTGTTCTCCGATGTCTGGTATCTATGTGACAGGACAGCTCCTGTTCCCCTCAGCCTGGTAACTAAGTGACAGGACACCTCCTGTTCTCCGATGTCTGGTATCTATGTGACAGGACAGCTCCTGTTCCCCTCAGCCTGGTATCTATGTGACAGGACAGCTGCTGTTCCCCTCAGCCTGCTATCTAAGTGACAGGACAGCTCCTGTTCCCCTCATCCTGGTATCTAAGTGACAGGACAGCTCCTGTTCCCCTCAGCCTGGTATCTAAGTGACAGGGCAGCTCCTGTTCCCCTCAGCCTGGTATCTATGTGACAGGACAGCTCCTGTTCCCCTCATCCTGGTATCTATGTGACAGGACAGCTCCTGTTCCCCTCAGCCTGGTATCTATGTGACAGGACAGCTCCTGTTCCCCTCAGCCTGGTGTCTGTGTGACAGGACAGCTGCTGTTCCCCTCAGCCTGGTATCTAAGTGACAGGACAGCTCCTGTTCCCCTCAGCCTGGTATCTAAGTGACAGGACAGCTCCTGTTCCCCTCAGCCTGGTATCTAAGTGACAGGACAGCTCCTGTTCCCCTCAGCCTGGTATCTATGTGACAGGACAGCTCCTGTTCCCCTCAGCCTGGTATTACGTGACAGGACAGCTCCTGTGCCCCTCAGCCTGGTATCTATGTGACAGGACAGCTCCTGTTCCCCTCAGCCTGGTATCTATGTGACAGGACAGCTCCTGTTCCCCTCAGCCTGGTAACTAAGTGACAGGACAGCTCCTGTTCTCCGATGTCTGGTATCTATGTGACAGGACAGCTCCTGTTCCCCTCATCCTGGTATCTAAGTGTCAGGACAGCTGCTGTTCCCCTCAGCCTGGTATCGATGTGACAGGACAGCTGCTGTTCCCCTCAGCCTGGTATCTAAGTGACTGGACAGCTCCTGTTCTCCGATGTCTGGTATCTATGTGACAGGACAGCTCCTGTTCCCCTCATCCTGGTATCTATGTGACAGGACAGCTGCTGTCCCCCTCAGCCTGGTATCTAAGTGACAGGACAGCTCCTGTTCCCCTCATCCTGGTATCTATGTGACAGGACAGCTCCTGTTCCCCACTGTCTGGTATCTAAGTGACAGGACAGCTCCTGTTCCCCTCAGCCTGGTATCTAAGTGACAGGACAGCAGCTGTTCCCCTCAGCCTGGTATCTATGTGACAGGACAGCTCCTGTTCCCCTCAGCCTGGTATCTATGTGACAGGACAGCTCCTGTTCACCTCAGCCTGGTATCTAAGTGACAGGACATCTCCTGTTCCCCTCAGCCTGGTATCTATGTGACAGGACAGCTCCTGTTCCCCTCAGCCTGGTATCCATGTGACAGGACAGCTCCTGTTCCCCTCAGCCTGGTAGCTATGTGACAGGACAGCTCCTGTTCCCCTCAGCCTGGTATCTATGTGACAGGACAGCTCCTGTTCCCCTCAGCCTGGTATCTATGTGACAGGACAGCTCCTGTTCCCCTCAGCCTGGTATCTATGTGACAGGACAGCTCCTGTTCCCCTCATCCTGGTATCTATGTGACAGGACAGCTCCTGTTCCCCTAAGCCTGGTATCTAAGTGACTGGACAGCTCCTGTTCCCCGCTGTCTGGTGTCTAAGTGACAGGACAGCTCCTGTTCCCCGCTGTCTGGTATCTATGTGACAGGACAGCTCCTGTTCCCCGCTGTCTGGTGTCTGAGTGACAGGACAGCTCCTGTTCCCCGCTGTCTGGTTTCTATGTGACAGGACAGCTCCTGTTCCCCGCAGCCTGGTATCTTTGTGACAGGACAGCTCCTGTTCCCCGCTGTCTGGTGTCTAAGTGACAGGACAGCTCCTGTTCCCCGCTGTCTGGTATCTATGTGACAGGACAGCTCCTGTTCCTCTCAGCCTGGTATCTAAGTGACAGGACAGCTCCTGTTAGCTGCTGTCTGGTATCTAAGTGACAGGACACCTCCTGTTCCCCTCAGCCTGGTATCTAAGTGACAGGACAGCTCCTGTTCTCCGCTGTCTGGTATCTATGTGACAGGACAGCTGCTGTTCCTCTCAGCCTGGTATCTATGTGACAGGACACCTCCTGTTCCCCTCAGCCTGGTATCTAAGTGACAGGACAGCTCCTGTTCCCCTCAGCCTGGTATCTATGTGACAGGACAGCTCCTGATCCCCACTGTCTGGTATCCATGTGACAGGACAGCTCCTGTTCCCCTCAGCCTGGCATCTAAGTGACAGGACAGCTCCTGTTCCCCTCAGCCTGGTATCTATGTGACAGGACAGCTCCTGTTCCCCTCAGCCTGGTATCTAAGTGACAGGACAGCTCCTGTTCCCCTAAGCCTGGTATCTAAGTGACAGGACAGCTCCTGTTCCCCGCTGTCTGGTGTCTAAGTGACAGGACAGCTCCTGTGCCCCTCAGCCTGGTGTCTGTGTGACAGGACAGCTGCTGTTCCCCTCAGCCTGGTATCTAAGTGACAGGACAGCTCCTGTTCCCCTCAGCCTGGTATCTAAGTGACAGGACAGCTCCTGTTCCCCTCAGCCTGGTATCTAAGTGACAGGACAGCTCCTGTTCCCCTCAGCCTGGTATCTATGTGACAGGACAGCTCCTGTTCCCCTCAGCCTGGTATCTACGTGACAGGACAGCTCCTGTGCCCCTCAGCCTGGTATCTATGTGACAGGACAGCTCCTGTTCCCCTCAGCCTGGTATCTATGTGACAGGACAGCTCCTGTTCCCCTCAGCCTGGTAACTAAGTGACAGGACAGCTCCTGTTCTCCGATGTCTGGTATCTATGTGACAGGACAGCTCCTGTTCCCCTCATCCTGGTATCTAAGTGTCAGGACAGCTGCTGTTCCCCTCAGCCTGGTATCGATGTGACAGGACAGCTGCTGTTCCCCTCAGCCTGGTATCTAAGTGACTGGACAGCTCCTGTTCTCCGATGTCTGGTATCTATGTGACAGGACAGCTCCTGTTCCCCTCATCCTGGTATCTATGTGACAGGACAGCTGCTGTCCCCCTCAGCCTGGTATCTAAGTGACAGGACAGCTCCTGTTCCCCTCATCCTGGTATCTATGTGACAGGACAGCTCCTGTTCCCCACTGTCTGGTATCTAAGTGACAGGACAGCTCCTGTTCCCCTCAGCCTGGTATCTAAGTGACAGGACAGCAGCTGTTCCCCTCAGCCTGGTATCTATGTGACTGGACAGCTCCTGTTCCCCGCTGTCTGGTGTCTAAGTGACAGGACAGCTCCTGTTCCCCGCTGTCTGGTATCTATGTGACAGGACAGCTCCTGTTCCCCGCTGTCTGGTGTCTGAGTGACAGGACAGCTCCTGTTCCCCGCTGTCTGGTTTCTATGTGACAGGACAGCTCCTGTTCCCCGCAGCCTGGTATCTTTGTGACAGGACAGCTCCTGTTCCCCGCTGTCTGGTGTCTAAGTGACAGGACAGCTCCTGTTCCCCGCTGTCTGGTATCTATGTGACAGGACAGCTCCTGTTCCTCTCAGCCTGGTATCTAAGTGACAGGACAGCTCCTGTTAGCTGCTGTCTGGTATCTAAGTGACAGGACACCTCCTGTTCCCCTCAGCCTGGTATCTAAGTGACAGGACAGCTCCTGTTCTCCGCTGTCTGGTATCTATGTGACAGGACAGCTGCTGTTCCTCTCAGCCTGGTATCTATGTGACAGGACACCTCCTGTTCCCCTCAGCCTGGTATCTAAGTGACAGGACAGCTCCTGTTCCCCTCAGCCTGGTATCTATGTGACAGGACAGCTCCTGATCCCCACTGTCTGGTATCCATGTGACAGGACAGCTCCTGTTCCCCTCAGCCTGGCATCTAAGTGACAGGACAGCTCCTGTTCCCCTCAGCCTGGTATCTATGTGACAGGACAGCTCCTGTTCCCCTCAGCCTGGTATCTAAGTGACAGGACAGCTCCTGTTCCCCTAAGCCTGGTATCTAAGTGACAGGACAGCTCCTGTTCCCCGCTGTCTGGTGTCTAAGTGACAGGACAGCTCCTGTGCCCCTCAGCCTGGTGTCTGTGTGACAGGACAGCTGCTGTTCCCCTCAGCCTGGTATCTAAGTGACAGGACAGCTCCTGTTCCCCTCAGCCTGGTATCTAAGTGACAGGACAGCTCCTGTTCCCCTCAGCCTGGTATCTAAGTGACAGGACAGCTCCTGTTCCCCTCAGCCTGGTATCTATGTGACAGGACAGCTCCTGTTCCCCTCAGCCTGGTATCTACGTGACAGGACAGCTCCTGTGCCCCTCAGCCTGGTATCTATGTGACAGGACAGCTCCTGTTCCCCTCAGCCTGGTATCTATGTGACAGGACAGCTCCTGTTCCCCTCAGCCTGGTAACTAAGTGACAGGACAGCTCCTGTTCTCCGATGTCTGGTATCTATGTGACAGGACAGCTCCTGTTCCCCTCAGCCTGGTATCGATGTGACAGGACAGCTGCTGTTCCCCTCAGCCTGGTATCTAAGTGACTGGACAGCTCCTGTTCTCCGATGTCTGGTATCTATGTGACAGGACAGCTCCTGTTCCCCTCATCCTGGTATCTATGTGACAGGACAGCTGCTGTCCCCCTCAGCCTGGTATCTAAGTGACAGGACAGCTCCTGCTCCCCTCATCCTGGTATCTATGTGACAGGACAGCTCCTGTTCCCCACTGTCTGGTATCTAAGTGACAGGACAGCTCCTGTTCCCCTCAGCCTGGTATCTAAGTGACAGGACAGCAGCTGTTCCCCTCAGCCTGGTATCTATGTGACAGGACAGCTCCTGTTCCCCTCAGCCTGGTATCTATGTGACAGGACAGCTCCTGTTCACCTCAGCCTGGTATCTAAGTGACAGGACAGCTCCTGTTCCCCTCAGCCTGGTATCTATGTGACAGGACAGCTCCTGTTCCCCTCAGCCTGGTATCCATGTGACAGGACAGCTCCTGTTCCCCTCAGCCTGGTAGCTATGTGACAGGACAGCTCCTGTTCCCCTCAGCCTGGTATCTATGTGACAGGACAGCTCCTGTTCCCCTCAGCCTGGTATCTATGTGACAGGACAGCTCCTGTTCCCCTCAGCCTGGTATCTATGTGACAGGACAGCTCCTGTTCCCCTCATCCTGGTATCTATGTGACAGGACAGCTCCTGTTCCCCTAAGCCTGGTATCTAAGTGACTGGACAGCTCCTGTTCCCCGCTGTCTGGTGTCTAAGTGACAGGACAGCTCCTGTTCCCCGCTGTCTGGTATCTATGTGACAGGACAGCTCCTGTTCCCCGCTGTCTGGTGTCTGAGTGACAGGACAGCTCCTGTTCCCCGCTGTCTGGTTTCTATGTGACAGGACAGCTCCTGTTCCCCGCAGCCTGGTATCTTTGTGACAGGACAGCTCCTGTTCCCCGCTGTCTGGTGTCTAAGTGACAGGACAGCTCCTGTTCCCCGCTGTCTGGTATCTATGTGACAGGACAGCTCCTGTTCCTCTCAGCCTGGTATCTAAGTGACAGGACAGCTCCTGTTAACTGCTGTCTGGTATCTAAGTGACAGGACACCTCCTGTTCCCCTCAGCCTGGTATCTAAGTGACAGGACAGCTCCTGTTCTCCGCTGTCTGGTATCTATGTGACAGGACAGCTGCTGTTCCTCTCAGCCTGGTATCTATGTGACAGGACACCTCCTGTTCCCCTCAGCCTGGTATCTAAGTGACAGGACAGCTCCTGTTCCCCTCAGCCTGGTATCTATGTGACAGGACAGCTCCTGATCCCCACTGTCTGGTATCCATGTGACAGGACAGCTCCTGTTCCCCTCAGCCTGGCATCTAAGTGACAGGACAGCTCCTGTTCCCCTCAGCCTGGTATCTATGTGACAGGACAGCTCCTGTTCCCCTCAGCCTGGTATCTAAGTGACAGGACAGCTCCTGTTCCCCTAAGCCTGGTATCTAAGTGACAGGACAGCTCCTGTTCCCCGCTGTCTGGTGTCTAAGTGACAGGACAGCTCCTGTGCCCCTCAGCCTGGTATCTAAGTGACAGGACAGCTCCTGTTCCCCTCAGCCTGGTATCTAAGTGACAGGACAGCTCCTGTTCCCCTCAGCCTGGTATCTATGTGACAGGACAGCTCCTGTTCCCCTCAGCCTGGTATCTAAGTGACAGGACAGCTCCTGTTCCCCTCAGCCTGGTATCTAAGTGACAGGACAGCTCCTGTTCCCCTAAGCCTGGTATCTAAGTGACAGGACAGCTCCTGTTCCCCGCTGTCTGGTGTCTAAGTGACAGGACAGCTCCTGTGCCCCTCAGCCTGGTATCTAAGTGACAGGACAGCTCCTGTTCCCCTCAGCCTGGTATCTAAGTGACAGGACAGCTCCTGTTCCCCTCAGCCTGGTATCTATGTGACAGGACAGCTCCTGTTCCCCTCAGCCTGGTATCTAAGTGACAGGACAGCTCCTGTTCCCCTCAGCCTGGTATCTATGTGACAGGACAGCTCCTGATCCCCGCTGTCTGGTATCTATATGACAGGACAGCTCCTGTTCACCTCAGCCTGGTATCTATGTGACAGGACAGCTCCTGTTGCCCTCAGTCTGGTATATAATTGACAGGACAGCTCCTGTTCCCCTCAGCCTGGTATCTATGTGACAGGAGAGCTCCTGTTCCCCTCAGCCTGGTATCTAAGTGACAGGACAGCTCCTGTTCCCCTCAGCCTGGTATCTAAGTGATAGGACAGCTCCTGTTCCCTTCAGCCTGGTATCTAAGTGACAGGACAGCTCCTGTTCCCCTCAGCCTGGTATCTAAGTGACAGGACAGCTCCTGTTCCCCTCAGCCTGGTATCTAAGTGACAGGACAGCTCCTGTTCCCCTAAGCCTGGTATCTAAGTGACAGGACAGCTCCTGTTCCCCGCTGTCTGGTGTCTAAGTGACAGGACAGCTCCTGTTCCCCTCAGCCTGGTATCTAAGTGACAGGACAGCTCCTGTTCCCCTAAGCCTGGTATCTAAGTGACAGGACAGCTGCTGTTCCCCTCAGCCTGGTATCTAAGTGACAGGACAGCTCCTGTTCCCCTCAGCCTGGTATCTATGTGACAGGACAGCTCCTGTTCCCCTCAGCCTGGTATCTAAGTGACAGGACAGCTCCTGTTCCCCTCAGCCTGGTATCTATGTGACAGGACAGCTCCTGATCCCCGCTGTCTGGTATCTATGTGACAGGACAGCTCCTGTTAACTGCTGTCTGGTATCTATGTGACAGGACAGCTGCTGTTCCCCTCAGCCTGGTATCTACGTGACAGGACACCTCCTGTTCCCCTCAGCCTGGTATCTAAGTGACAGGACAGCTCCTGTTCTCCGATGTCTGGTATCTGTGTGACAGGACAGCTCCTGTTCCCCTCATCCTGGTATCTAAGTGACAGGACAGCTGCTTTTCCCCTCAGCCTGGTATCGATGTGACAGGACAGCTGCTGTTCCCCTCAGCCTGGTATCTAAGTGACAGGACAGCTCCTGTTCCCCTCAGCCTGGTATCTATGTGACAGGACAGCTCCTGTTCTCCGATGTCTTGTATCTATGTGACAGGACAGCTCCTGTTCCCCTCATCCTGGTATCTATGTGACAGGACAGCTGCTGTTCCCCTCAGCCTGGTATCTATGTGACAGGACAGCTCCTGTTCCCCTCATCCTGGTATCTATGTGACAGGACAGCTCCTGTTCCCCTCAGCCTGGTATCTAAGTGACAGGACAGCTCCTGTTCCCCTCAGCCTGGTATCTATGTGACAGGACAGCTCCTGTTCCCCTCAGCCTGGTATCTATGTGACAGGACAGCTCCTGTTCACCTCAGCCTGGTATCTAAGTGAGAGGACAGCTCCTGTTCCCCTCAGCCTGGTATCTCTGTGACAGGACAGCTCCTGTTCCCCTCAGCCTGGTATCTAAGTGACAGGACAGCAGCTGTTCCCCTCAGGCTGGTATCTATGTGACAGGACAGCTCCTGTTCCCCTCAGCCTGGTATCTATGTGACAGGACAGCTCCTGTTCCCCTCAGCCTGGTATCTATGTGACAGGACAGCTCCTGTTCCCCTCAGCCTGGTATCTAAGTGACAGGACAGCTCCTGTTCCCCTCAGCCTAGAATCTCTGTGACAGGACAGCTCCTGTTCCCCTCAGCCTGGAAGCTCTGTGACAGGACAGCTCCTGTTCCCCTCAGCCTGGTATCTATGTGACAGGACAGCTCCGGTTCCCCTCAGCCTGGAAGCTCTGTGACAGGACAGCTCCTGTTCCCCTCAGCCTGGTATCTATGTGACAGGACAGCTCCTGTTCCCCTCAGCCTGGAATCTCTGTGACAGGACAGCTCCTGTTCCCCGCTGTCTGGTATCTAAGTGAAAGGACAGCAGCTGTACCCCTCAGGCTGGTATCCAAGTGACAGGACAGCTCCTGTTCCCCTCAGCCTGGTATCTAAGTGACAGGACAGCAGCTGTTCCCCTCAGGCTGGTATCCAAGTGACAGGACAGCTCCTGTTCCCCTCAGCCTGGTATCTAAGTGAAAGGACAGCTCCTGTTCCCCTCAGCCTGGTAACTAAGTGACAGGACAGCTCCTGTTCTCCGATGTCTGGTATCTATGTGACAGAACAGCTCCTGTTCCCCTCAGCCTGGTATCTATGTGACAGGACAGCTGCTGTTCCCCTCAGCCTGGTATCTAAGTGACAGGACAGCTCCTGTTCCCCTCAGCCTGGTATCTAAGTGACAGGACAGCTCCTGTTCCCCTCAGCCTGGTATCTAAGTGACAGGACAGCTCCTGTTCCCCTCAGCCTGGTATCTATGTGACAGGACAGCTCCTGTTCCCCTCAGCCTGGTATCTACGTGACAGGACAGCTCCTGTGCCCCTCAGCCTGGTATCTATGTGACAGGACAGCTCCTGTTCCCCTCAGCCTGGTATCTATGTGACAGGACAGCTCCTGTTCCCCTCAGCCTGGTAACTAAGTGACAGGACAGCTCCTGTTCTCCGATGTCTGGTATCTATGTGACAGGACAGCTCCTGTTCCCCTCATCCTGGTATCTAAGTGACAGGACAGCTGCTGTTCCCCTCAGCCTGGTATCGATGTGACAGGACAGCTGCTGTTCCCCTCAGCCTGGTATCTAAGTGACTGGACAGCTCCTGTTCTCCGATGTCTGGTATCTATGTGACAGGACAGCTCCTGTTCCCCTCATCCTGGTATCTATGTGACAGGACAGCTGCTGTCCCCCTCAGCCTGGTATCTAAGTGACAGGACAGCTCCTGTTCCCCTCATCCTGGTATCTATGTGACAGGACAGCTCCTGTTCCCCACTGTCTGGTATCTAAGTGACAGGACAGCTCCTGTTCCCCTCAGCCTGGTATCTAAGTGACAGGACAGCAGCTGTTCCCCTCAGCCTGGTATCTATGTGACAGGACAGCTCCTGTTCCCCTCAGCCTGGTATCTATGTGACAGGACAGCTCCTGTTCACCTCAGCCTGGTATCTAAGTGACAGGACAGCTCCTGTTCCCCTCAGCCTGGTATCTATGTGACAGGACAGCTCCTGTTCCCCTCAGCCTGGTATCCATGTGACAGGACAGCTCCTGTTCCCCTCAGCCTGGTAGCTATGTGACAGGACAGCTCCTGTTCCCCTCAGCCTGGTATCTATGTGACAGGACAGCTCCTGTTCCCCTCAGCCTGGTATCTATGTGACAGGACAGCTCCTGTTCCCCTCAGCCTGGTATCTATGTGACAGGACAGCTCCTGTTCCCCTCATCCTGGTATCTATGTGACAGGACAGCTCCTGTTCCCCTAAGCCTGGTATCTAAGTGACTGGACAGCTCCTGTTCCCCGCTGTCTGGTGTCTAAGTGACAGGACAGCTCCTGTTCCCCGCTGTCTGGTATCTATGTGACAGGACAGCTCCTGTTCCCCGCTGTCTGGTGTCTGAGTGACAGGACAGCTCCTGTTCCCCGCTGTCTGGTATCTATGTGACAGGACAGCTCCTGTTCCCCGCAGCCTGGTATCTTTGTGACAGGACAGCTCCTGTTCCCCGCTGTCTGGTGTCTAAGTGACAGGACAGCTCCTGTTCCCCGCTGTCTGGTATCTATGTGACAGGACAGCTCCTGTTCCTCTCAGCCTGGTATCTAAGTGACAGGACAGCTCCTGTTAACTGCTGTCTGGTATCTAAGTGACAGGACACCTCCTGTTCCCCTCAGCCTGGTATCTAAGTGACAGGACAGCTCCTGTTCTCCGCTGTCTGGTATCTATGTGACAGGACAGCTGCTGTTCCTCTCAGCCTGGTATCTATGTGACAGGACACCTCCTGTTCCCCTCAGCCTGGTATCTAAGTGACAGGACAGCTCCTGTTCCCCTCAGCCTGGTATCTATGTGACAGGACAGCTCCTGATCCCCACTGTCTGGTATCCATGTGACAGGACAGCTCCTGTTCCCCTCAGCCTGGCATCTAAGTGACAGGACAGCTCCTGTTCCCCTCAGCCTGGTATCTATGTGACAGGACAGCTCCTGTTCCCCTCAGCCTGGTATCTAAGTGACAGGACAGCTCCTGTTCCCCTAAGCCTGGTATCTAAGTGACAGGACAGCTCCTGTTCCCCGCTGTCTGGTGTCTAAGTGACAGGACAGCTCCTGTGCCCCTCAGCCTGGTATCTAAGTGACAGGACAGCTCCTGTTCCCCTCAGCCTGGTATCTAAGTGACAGGACAGCTCCTGTTCCCCTCAGCCTGGTATCTATGTGACAGGACAGCTCCTGTTCCCCTCAGCCTGGTATCTAAGTGACAGGACAGCTCCTGTTCCCCTCAGCCTGGTATCTAAGTGACAGGACAGCTCCTGTTCCCCTAAGCCTGGTATCTAAGTGACAGGACAGCTCCTGTTCCCCGCTGTCTGGTGTCTAAGTGACAGGACAGCTCCTGTGCCCCTCAGCCTGGTATCTAAGTGACAGGACAGCTCCTGTTCCCCTCAGCCTGGTATCTAAGTGACAGGACAGCTCCTGTTCCCCTCAGCCTGGTATCTATGTGACAGGACAGCTCCTGTTCCCCTCAGCCTGGTATCTAAGTGACAGGACAGCTCCTGTTCCCCTCAGCCTGGTATCTATGTGACAGGACAGCTCCTGTTCCCCTCAGCCTGGTATCTAAGTGACAGGACAGCTCCTGTTCCCCTCAGCCTGGTATCTATATGACAGGACAGCTCCTGTTCACCTCAGCCTGGTATCTATGTGACAGGACAGCTCCTGTTGCCCTCAGTCTGGTATCTAAGTGACAGGACAGCTCCTGTTCCCCTCAGTCTGGTATATAAGTGACAGGACAGCTCCTGTTCCCCTCAGCCTGGTATCTATGTGACAGGAGAGCTCCTGTTCCCCTCAGCCTGGTATCTAAGTGACAGGACAGCTCCTGTTCCCCTCAGCCTGGTATCTAAGTGATAGGACAGCTCCTGTTCCCTTCAGCCTGGTATCTATCTGACAGGACAGCTCCTGTTCCCCTCAGCCTGGTATCTATGTGACAGGAGAGCTCCTGTTCCCCTCAGCCTGGTATCTAAGTGACAGGACAGCTCCTGTTCCCCTCAGCCTGGTATCTATGTGACAGGACAGCTCCTGTTCCCCTCAGCCTGGTATCTAAGTGACAGGACAGCTCCTGTTCCCCGCTGTCTGGTTTCTAAGTGACAGGACAGCTCCTGTTCCCCTCAGCCTGGTATCTAAGTGACAGGACAGCTCCTGTTCCCCGCTGTCTGGTTTCTAAGTGACAGGACAGCTCCTGTTCCCCTCAGCCTGGTATCTAAGTGACAGGACAGCTCCTGTTCCCCTCAGCCTGGTATCTAAGTGACAGGACAGCTCCTGTTCCCCTCAGCCTGGTATCTATGTGACAGGACAGCTCCTGTTCCCCTCAGCCTGGTATCTATGTGACAACACAGCTCCTGTTCCCCTCAGCCTGGTATCTAAGTGACAGGACAGCTCCTGTTCCCCGCTGTCTGGTATCTAAGTGACAGGACAGCTCCTGTTCCCCTCAGCCTGGTATCTAAGTGACAGGACAGCTCCTGTTCCCCTCAGCCTGGTATCTAAGTGACAGGACAGCTCCTGTTCCCCGCTGTCTGGTTTCTAAGTGACAGGACAGCCGCTGTTCCCCTCAGCCTGGTATCTAGGTGACAGGACAGCTCCTGTTCCCCTCAGCCTGGTATCTATGTGACAGGACAGCCCCTGTTCCCCTCAGCCTGGTATCTATGTGACAGGACTGCCCCTGTTCCCCTCAGCCTGGTATCGAAGTGACAGGACAGCTCCTGTTCCCCTCAGCCTGGTATCTAAGTGATAGGACAGCTCCTGTTCCCCTCAGCCTGGTATCTATGTGACAGGACAGCCCCTGTTCCCCGCTGTCTGGTATCTGTCTGCTATTGCAGTCTTGTTCCTCCTACCATCCTCTGATAAGTATGCAGCCCTTTTAAATGGCTGTCAGCACCTTCTCTCGGTTTTTTGCCCTCCGCCGCCAACGCTGGCCTTTCCGCCCGCGGTGCCTATTTTCAAAAATCTGCCAGCAAAATGCTAATTGGTCATTTAGTGCTCAATCGCGGCGACAGCTGAGTGCGGAGTGAGAGCAACTTCAGCACCCACTTCTGCATCCGGGATCGCCGACCCACCACGACAGGTAAAATTCTGGCCTGAGTCAGAGAGAGGCGGGAGAGAAAGGCAGGGAGAGAGGGGGGAGAGACAGGCAGGGAGAGAGGGGGGAGAGACAGGCAGGGAGAGAGGAGGGAGAGACAGGCAGGGAGAGAGAGGGGAGAGACAGGCAGGGAGAGAGGAGGGAGAGACAGGCAGGGAGAGAGGGGGGAGAGACAGGCAGGGAGAGAGGGGGGAGAGACAGGCAGGGAAAGAGGAGGGAGAGACAGGCAGGGAGAGATGGGGGAGAGACAGGCAGGGAGAGAGGGGGGAGAGACAGGCAGGGAGAGAGGGGGGAGAGACAGGCAGGGAGAGAGGAGGGAGAGACAGGCAGGGAGAGAGAGGGGAGAGACAGGCAGGGAGAGAGGAGGGAGAGACAGGCAGGGAGAGAGGGGGGAGAGACAGGCAGGGAAAGAGGAGGGAGAGACAGGCAGGGAGAGATGGGGGAGAGACAGGCAGGGAGAGATGGGGGAGAGACAGGCAGGGAGAGAGGGGGGAGAGACAGGCAGGGAGAGAGGGGGGAGAGACAGGCAGGGAGAGATGGGGGAGAGACAGGCAGGGAGAGAGGGGGGAGAGACAGGCAGGGAGAGATGGGGGAGAGACAGGCAGGGGGAGAGGGGGGAGAAACAGGCAGGGGGAGAGGGGGGAGAGACAGGCAGGGGGAGAGGGGGGAGAGACAGGCAGGGGGAGAGGGGGGAGAGACAGGCAGGGAGAGCGGGGAGAGAGAGCCGGGGGCGGCGGCAGCAGAGCAAGCCAGATAGAGGGGTAGAGCTGGGGTGGGAGAGGGGGCGGTCGAGAGAACCAGAGAGAGGGTAAGAGCTGGGGTGGGGGAGAGCAAGAGAGAGCGGGGAGAGACTGCCAGAGAGAGGGAGAGGGACAGAGCGAGGGGGAAGGAGGGAGATAGAGGGGGGAGAGAGAGCCAGAGAGAGGGGGAACACAGAGATGGAGAGAGACAGACAGACACAGAGAGATGGAGAGAGTGAGCGATCATGATCACTCCTGACAGATGGACATCAATCTGGAATCTTCACATCGCTACATCAAGTGTGCGGGCAGACATTGACTATTTGTGCAATCAAAAACAATACCAGGTATCTCACTAAATCAGTGTTCAACATAGTAAGTTAACAAATTAGTCTCATTTAAAGCTTGTCACAAAAATGTATATTTTTTGTTTTGATTAATAGTAAAATAAATTTCTAATGCCTTTACCCTTTGGAACTTTGCTCACCGGCCGCCTGTGTAGGACAAAATTTGTAATGTGGCTCCTCAGGCGAAAAGGTTGGACACCCCTGCTATAGACTGACCCTAAAGCTAACAGCATGACCCTAAAACCAACAGTTTGGTCCCAAAACCGACAAAGTGACCCTGAAACCCACTGACTGACCCCAAAATCTACAAAGTGATTCTGAACCCACAGACTTACCCCGAATCCCATAAAGTGACTCAAAACACATCGAGTGTCCCCAGAACCGACAAAGTGGCCGTGGAACACACAAAGTGACCTCAAAACCGACAGTGAAACACAGAGACTGACCCTAAAACTTACAAAGTGACCCCCAAGATGCACAGACTGACACAGAAACTCACAAAGTGAAACCACAGAGTGACCCTAAAACACACACAGTGCCCTCCAAATTTACAGTGATTCTGAAACCCACATAGTGACATTGAAGCATGCAATGTGACCTTGAATCCCAAAGAGTGACCCCGAAATCCACAGAGTGAGGATTTGTTTTATTCGTTCATGGGATGTGGGCGTCACTGGCATTTGTTGCCCATCTCTAATTGCTATTGAGAAGATGGTGGTGAGCTGTCTTCTTGAACCATTGCAGTCCATGTGTTGTAGGTACACCCACAGTGCTGTTAGGGAAGGAGTTCCAGAATTCTGGCCCAGTGACGGTGAAGTAACAGTGATATAGTTCCAAGTCAGGATGGTGTGTGATGTGGAGGGGAACTTGCAAGTGGTGATGTTCCCATGCGTCTGCTGTCCTTGTCCTTATAGGCTAAGATGATTGACATCTAACAACCACAACCATCTTCCTTTGTGCTTAGTGTGTCTCCAACAAGTGAAGAGTTTTCCCCCATTAACTTCAATTTTGCTTGATGCCATGCTCGTTCAAATGCTGCCTTGATGTCAAGGGCAGTGACCTTCAACTCACCTCTGGAATTCAGCTCTTTTGTCCACATTTGGACCAAGGGTGAAATGAGGTCAGGAGCCAAGTGGTCCTGGAAGAATCCAAACTGAGAGTCACTGAGCAGGTTATTGCTGAGCAAGTGCCACTTGATAGCAGTGTCAAGGACACCTTCCATCACTTTTGCTGATGATCCAGAGTTGACTGATGGGACGGTAATTGGCTGGGTTGGATTTACCCTGTTTTTTTTGTGTACAGGTCATACCTGTACATTGCAGGGTAGATGCTAGTGTTGCAGCTGTACAGAAACAGCTTGGCTAGGGGCGTGGCAAGTTCTGGAGCTATGTTCTTCAGTACTATTGCCAGAATGTTGTCAGGGCCCATAGCCTTTGTAGTATCCAGTGCCTTCAGTCCTTTCTTGATATCATGTGGAGTGAATCGAATTGGCTGAAGACTGGCACCTGTGCTGCTGAGGACCTCAGGAGGTGGTCGAGATGGATCATCCATTCAGCACCTCTGGCTGAAGATTGTTGCGATTGCTTCTGCATTGTTTTTTGCGCTGACATGCTGGGCTCCACCAAAATTGAGGCTGGTAATGTTTGTGGAGCCTCCTCCTCCAGCTAGTTGTTTAATTGTCCACCACCATTCACGACTGGATGTGGCAGGACTGCAGAACTTAGATCTGACACCTACACAGTGACCCTGAAACCGACAGACTAACCCCAAATACCAGGCAAGGCTATCTCTGATCGCTTCATTGTATTCCTCATCATTCATTTCCTCCTTTGCTCTTCTAAACCCACTTCTTCCTGCATCTGCCTCGGGATAAAACTTCCCTAACAATCCCCACTTACAACAGTAATTTCAAACTCCCAACTTCATAGCCTTTGGCTCTCCAGTCACCCTGACATTACAGCAGCTACCAATCTGCTCAATCACACCCTCAGCTTTGATTGCCCTTTATCCCTAGTAAAACCTGAATGTCGCTTACACTGATCGTTCCCCTTGGTATGGTCCCTCTCTTCATTCACTGAAGTCCAAGGGATGCGGATTCGAACAGTTATAGCACACAGCTGATTTAGTTATTCATCACCAGATCTGACTGGATCACATTAGGCAATATCGAGCCCTGCTGTGCTCTGCCAAAACTGATCATGTCACCAGGACCATCATGAAATGCAAAGATATGCCCCAGCTTCTCCACTGCTCTCATTAAACTCCTCCTTCTTCTCTGCCTCCTTCACCCTCGCCTCCAACAACAAGTGGGAGAAGCTCCTGAATTTCTTTTGTTTAGCTGCATCCCCTTCCCCTAGCCCACCAAGCGAAGCTTCTGACAAGGGTCCCCCTTGCTCAAGACCTAAACTTGCATGTGGCCACAGTTTCTCTCCTGTCACCCATCATGTCCACTCCAAACTTATCCTCGAGCTTCTCTGGGCCCTGAAGACACGGCTACAGACAGCAGTGTCTCAGCATGGGCTGAGGTAGGCAGGCAGGCCCAGTTAGGTGTGCAGCACTAACCAGGGCACTGGGGGAGTGGGTGGCAGGGGAGCAGGAATATTGTTGTCCTGAGAGAGGAGGGCAGGTGCCTCTCTCAGTCTCTCTCAGGTCACCAAGGTCACTCTCCTGGGACTGAGCCTCAGCATTCCTGCAGCTCTGCACAAGAGCAGAGTGCAGAAGTGACTTGGCACTCTGGAAGTCCCTGTCAACAGTGGCCCCCAAAGCCAAAATGGCGGCTATCTAAGCTTCCACAACAGCAGTATAAGCTGTCAGCAGGGGCTCCATCATGGTTGATTCCACTGGCATGTTGAGTGGACTGTTCGCTCTATGTCCTTTGTGAAACCTTGATGCACGTTAGAGCTGGATTCCTCTGGACTCTATGACATTATATGCAAGCTCCCTGCAGGCTACCCATGCCCGTAGCCTGGTGTATGCCGACCAGCCTTCTGTGGAAGTCAGTATCTGTGCCCTCTGCAGCAGAGCTAACGTGTAATTTCACCCTCCAGCGAACTGACACCTGTGGTGTCCTATCGCCCTGCCCAGTTATGCTCAGTAATTCAATACCTGAAGAAATCTCCTCTAGTTTAGCCTCTAAAGTATCCATGAATCATAGAATTATAGAAAGTTTAAGGCACAGAAAGAGGTCACTTGGCCCATCGTGTCTGTGCTGGCTGAAAAACGATCCACCTATTCTAATCCCACCTTCCAGCATTTGATCCGTAGCCCTGCAGATTACGGGACTTGAGGTGCATATCCAGACTCCTTTTGAATGAGTTGAGGGTCTCTGCCTCAACTACCCTTTCAGGCAGTGAGTTCCAGGCCATTACCACCCTCTGGGTGAAAAAGTTTTTCCTCATCTCCCCTCTAATTTTTCTACCAATCACTTTAAATCTATGCCCCCTCATCACTGACCTCTCTGCTAAGATGAATAGACCCTTCAGCTCCACTCTATCCAAGCCCCTCAAAATTTTGTACATTTCAATCAGATCTCCCATCAGCCTTCTCTGTTCCAAGGAGAACAACCCAGCCTATCCAATCTTTCCTCATAGCTGCACTTTTCCAGTCCTGGCAACATCCTCGTAAATCTCCTCTGTACCCTCTCGAATGCAATTATATCCTTTCTGTAATGAGGTGACCAGAACTGCACACACTACTCAAGTTGTGGCCTAACCAACGAGTTATACAGTTCTAGCGTAACCTTCCTGCTCTTATATTCTATACCTTGGCTAATAAAGGAAAGGATTCCATATGTCTTCTTAACCACCTGATCGACCTGTCTTGCTACCTTCAGGGATCTGTGAACATTCACTCCAAGATCCCTCACTTCCTCTACACTTCTCAGTATTTTCCCATTAATCATGTATTCCTTTGCCTGTTTGACCTCCCCAAATGCATCACCTCACATTTCTCTGGGTTGAATTCCATTTGCCACTTTTCTGCCCATCTGTCCAGACCATCAATATCTTCCTGCAGCCTACAGCTATCCTCCTCGCTATCTACCACACGGCCAATCTTTGTGTTGTCTGCAAACTTCTTGATCATGCCCCCTACATTTACGTCCAAATCGTTAATATATACCACAAAAAGCAGGGGACCCAGTACTGAGCCTTGCAGAATGCCACTGGAAACACCCGTCAACAATTATCCTTTGTTTCCTGCCACTGAGCCAATTTTGTATCCACCTAGCTGCATTTCCCTGTATCCCATGGGATTTTATCTTTTTTAACCAGTCTGCCATGTTGGACTTTGTCAAAATCCTTGATAAAATCTATATAAACCACATCAACTGCACTACCCTCATCTATCTTCCTTGTTACTTCTTCAAAAAATTCGATCAAGTTGGTCAGACAAGATCTTCCCTTAACAAATCCATGCTGACTATCCTTGATTAACCTGTGCCTTTCTAAGTGACAGTTTATCCTGTCTCTCAGGATAGATTCCAATAATTTACCCATTACTGAGGTTAGACTGACTGGCTTCTAATTATTCGATCTACCCTGCGCTCCCTTTTTAAACAGAGGTACAACGTTAGCAGTTCTCCAATCCTCTGGCACCACACCTGTATCCAGTGAGGACTGGAAAATGATGGTCAGACCTTCTGCTATTTCCTCTCTTGCTTCTTTTAACAGCCTAGGGTACATTTCATCTGGCCCTGGTGATTTATCCACTTTCAAGGATGCTAATCCCATTAATACTTCCTCCCTCCCTATGTCTATTACATCCAATACTTCACACTTCTCCTCCTTAACTACAAAATCTGCATCGTCCCCCTCTTTTGTGACAGACGCAAAGTATTCATTCAGAACCATACCAATATCTTCCACCCCTACACACACATAGGTTATCTTTTTGGTCTTTTATGGGCCCTACTCTTTCCTTAGTTATCCTCTTACTCTTAATGTATTGATAAAACATCTTTGGGTTCACCTTGAATTTGCTTGCCAATATTCTTTCATGCCCTCTCTTTGCTTTCCTAATTTCCTTTTTGATTTCATCCCTCCACTTTCTATACTCCTCTCGGCTTTCTGTAGTATTGAGTTCTTGCTGTTGGACATAAGCTTTCCTTTTCTGCCTTATCTTACCCTGTAGGCTCCTTGACATCCATGGGGCTCTGGATCTGGCCATCTCCATGGTGTCAGTATCTGAGCTGGTACAGTCAGTTTGAGTGATGTTGCATTTTCTTCATATAAACTGGGCAAAGAAAATTGGCAAATGTAGCTTGGAAGGTGAGTTCATAGAATGCATTCAAAACTGTTTTCTAGAACAATACAATGAGGAACCAACTTAGGAACAGGCTATTTTAGATACAGTTTTGGTAATGAGACAGGGTTAAGTAGTAATCTTATTGTAAAGGATCCTCTGGGGAAGAGTGATCATAATATTAAGTTTAAGAGTGATGTGGTTAAGTCTGAAACTAAAATCTTACATGTTAGCAAAGCCAATTATGGAGGTATGAGGGGCGAGTTGGCTGAGAATGTTTGGGAAATTCATTAAAAGATATGATGGTTGATAAGCGATGGCAAACAATTAAAGAAATAATTTATAATTCTCAACCAATATATGTTCCCTTGAGGAATAAAAAGTCCACTGGATAAGTGGTCCAACCGTGGCTAACTATTATTAGATTAAACGAAGAGGCAAAAATCGTCAAAATTGTCATAAATAGTAAGCCTGATTATTGGGAGCATTTTTAAAAATTAGCCAAAGATGACCCTGAAATTGATAAAGAGGGGAAAAAACAGAATGAGAATAAACTAGCAAGAAATATAAAAACGTGTAAGAGCTTTTACAGGTTTGTAAAAAAGGAAGAAAGTAGCAAAAGTAGACATGGGTCACTTAGAAGCAGAGACAGGAGAAAATATAATGGGGAATAAGGAAATGGCAGACTTTAAACAAATGTTTTGTGACTGTCTTCACAGTAAGTCACAAAGGAAATATTGGAAAGTGTGGGGAATCCAGGGTCTAATGAGAGTGACGAACTTAAAGTAATTAATATTAGTGAAGAAAAAGTACTGAAAAAGTTAATGGGACTAAAAGCCAACAAATCCCAGGTCCTAATGACCGATATCTTAGGGTTCTAAAAGAGGTGGCTGCAGGTGGCTGTATTGATTTTGAACTTCCAGAATTCCCTTAATCCTAGAACAGTCCTCATGGATTGGAAAGTAGCAAATGTATTCCTGCTATTCAAGAAAGGAGGGAGAGAAAAAACAGAGAACTATAGATCAGTTCACCAGACATCAGGAAAGTGTTAGAATCTATTAATAAGGATGTGGTAACAGGGCAGTTGTAAAATCATAATATTATTAGGCAGGGACAATATGGTTTTGTGAAAGGGAAATTGGGTTTGACAAATCTATCTAAGTTTTTTGGGGGTGTAACTAGCAGCCAGATAAGGGGGAACCAGTGGATGTAGTATATTTGGATTTTCAGAAGGCAATTGATAAGGTACCACATAATAGATTGTTACACAAGATAATGGCTCAAGGGATTGGGTATTATATATTAGTATGGAATGGGACTTGGTTCATGGACAGGAAACAGAGATAGGAATAAATGGGTCATTTTCAAGATGGCAGCATGTAACTTGGTTTTGCAAAGATCAGTGTTTGGACCTCAGCTACTTGTAAACTATAACAATGACTTAGATGAGGGACCGAGTGTAATTAAAGCAAAGTTTGCTGATAATAAAAAGTTACATGAGAAAGTAAGCTGTGAGGATGATGTAAAGAGGCTGCAAAGAGATACGGACAGGTTAAGTGATTGGGCAAGAATGTGGCAAATGAAGTATAATGCAGGAAAGTGTCAAATTATTCACTTTGGTAGGAAGAATAAAAAAACAGAATTTTTTTATTAAGTGAAGACAAGTAAATGTTGTTATTCTGAGTGAATATACAAGGTCGTCCTTGTACATGAATCACAAAACGTTATCAGCTGCAGCATGCAATTAGGAAGACAAATGGTATGTTAGCCTTTACTGCAAGAGGGTTGGAATATAAAAGTAAGGAAGTCTTACTGCAATTCTATAGGGATTTGGTGAGACCACTCCTGGAGTACTGTGTGTAGTTTTGGTCTCCTTACCTAAGAAAGGCCTTGGGGGGATGGGGGTGCAATGTCAGTTCCTGGAATGAGAGGGCTGTCCTCTGAGAAGAGATTGAGTAGAGTGGGCCTATACCCTCTAGCTTAGAAGAATGAGAAGTGATCGCATTAATACCTATTAAATTCTTAGAAGACTTGACAGGGTAGATGTTGAGAGGATGTTTCCTCCTGGCTGGAAAAGTTGGAACTGGGGTAACATAGTCTCAGAATAAGGGGAAATTTCTTCACTCAGCGAGTTGTGATAGTTGGAATTCTAGTCATTGGGCATTTTCAATTGATTTGATAGATTGATATTTTTTAGGCACTAAGGGAATCAAGGGATATGGGGATAGAGCAGGAAAGTGGAGTTGATATAGAAGTTCAGCTATGATCTTACTGAATGGTGGAGCAGGCTCGAGGGAGGATATGGCCTTTTGCTTCTATTTCTTATGTTCAATCCACTGGACAATGCTCCAGGTGTTATGCTCCTCTACAATGGATCCTTATCTACCCATTCGATGCTATTGAGTCCACACCTGTTCATTGGTGAGTGCCTACTCCATATTCACCCTATGCTGTCTGTAAGTGAACTTTATACTGACTGGATCTCACCCTCAGACTTTAACTGTTTCCTTTTATCTCCTGCCTGTCCTTTGTTTATGACTACTACATGCCATGTACATGTATCCTCGAATTGTCCATTATGGACCCTTGTGTCCATTCACATTTGCTTTTTGTAGTTCTCCCAGTATGCTAGATTTCTACTTTACTTTGTGTTTGTCAGTGCTGTTTTTTTAGCTGATGCTGTCTCCTACTTTATTTGTTGGCCATTGTTGATTAATTACACAAGTGGAAACTTTGGCTTCTGGGGGTATGTGCTGATTTTGTATCGTACCAATCAGTCCTTTAAATATTTCTGACTGTCGCTTTGTCAATGGCTCTATATGTGGCTCTGTCTGTGACTATCATTCTGTCCTTAGTCCTTTCTGTGCCTTTATCTGTGGCTTTGTGTACAGCTCTGACTTTCAGTTGTGTGTGTTGCTCTGCCTGATGCAGTCTTTAGCTATGTCTGTGGCTCTGTCTATGGTTCGAAATCTGGCACTGTTTAAGGATCTGCCTATGCAACTGTCTGTGGCTCCGTCTATGGGTGGGATGGGGGCTGGGTAATATACTAAAGCCAATTTTCTTAAATGCTGCCTAACTCTCCTTTGCTTCAACCTGTGCTTCCTGTGAAGTGCATCGTCATCCTTCATGATGATGGCATACATTTTGGACATAATGTAGTCAAAGCCCAGTGGTTTCCTGGTCAGCAGCAAATCTGTCAATGATTCTGTCAATATTTCTCTGAGTCTCCATGGACCTGTTAATGGCTCTGTCCATGGTCCTGTCAATCGTGTTGTCCACAGTTCTATCCATGTCTGTTTCTAGTGCTGTCACCAGGGTAATATCCATTATTCTGTCAATAGTTCTGCAGTGGTTCTGTCTATGGAGTTAGCAATGGTGATGTCCATGACTCTGTCAGTGTTTCTCTGAGGCTTTGTCCATGGACCTGTAAACGACTCTGTCCATTACATAGTTTTATCAATGGTTTTCTCCATTGTCCAGTCAATGGTTCTGCCCCAGGAGCCGTCCATGACTCTCTCTGAGCTATGACACTCTCACCAGGGTAATGTCCACCTGTCATTGATCTGTCCTTGGTTCTGTCATTGGATGTGTCAATGATGCTATAAATGGCCCTGTCAATAGACCTTTCAACTGATCTGTCAGTAGTTCTGTAAACAGTTACAAGGTTATTTTTGTGAAGACAGATACAAAGTTGTCATTTCGTACCTCAGATCTCTTTTTCTGGTCCCTAATCAACCCACCCTATGCTTTGACTACCCTTTACTATTTATGTTTGTTAAGGACTTTAGTGTTCCCTTTTATTTTACCCATTAATCTGTTATCATTCTTTCTCTTTGGCCCTCTTATTTCCCTTTTCCATAGATACATTAATCACTGGTTATATTATGGGAACGTGAGCCGCTTTTGTTCCTTTATGTCAATAGATTTTAATGTTTCCCCAAGCCAAGCAGCCTCCTAACTACTTCCCACACATCCCAAGATTGGCAGACACATTCAACTAATGGTTCCCCTGCTATGGTTCCATAACACAAGATAATTACAGTGGGCAAAATGTCTCCTGACAGAGCGATACAAGGACAGTTACACAAACTGCTGACAATAAACCTTTGAATCTAAAAAGCCTGTAAAATTTACATTTTTAACAATTATCTATTTATACAAAACACTGATTAGGCCACAGTTTGAGAACTGTGTGTAGTTTTTGGCACCCCAGTGACTTTAAACCACAGAGTGTACACTGTAGATTCGCCAGGATAATCCCAGGGATGGGAGACTATAGTTATGAGGACTCATATCTTGAGGCAAACAGCATAGATGCATTAAAGGGGCAACAACATAGGCATGAGGATGAAAGGACTAGAAGGTTATGCTGACAGGGTTAGATGAAGAGGGTGAGAGGCTCATGTAGAGCATAAACACTCGAATGGACCAGTTATGCTAAATGGCCTGTTTCTGTGCTGTGGACCCTGTAACTCTAAGTGACTGGAGATACTGGAACTACTTCCACTGGAGTAGAGAAGGCTACGGGATTTAATCGTGGTTTTTCTAAATATGGAGGTTTTGTTAGAGTGAATCAGGAAAGACAATTTCCTCTGATTGGAGAGTTAGAGAGAAAATTTTCACTGCGTGAAGAAAGAGATTAGGGGAAATTTATTCATTGAGCAATGAAGGATCATCGACAGCTCTGCCCCAGGGAGTAGTTGAGGCAAAAACCATTGCATATTTAAGGGAAAACTGGATAAATATTTGAAGGTGAGGAGGCGACAGGGATATGAGTAGAAAGCAGGGAAGAGGGATTAGTTTCGGATTGCTCCATCAAAGAGCTAGTATGTGCACGATGTGCCAAATGGCCTCTGTAAACTGCTGTGGTTCTGTGCTCCAAGGGCTGGTGATATTTAATACAGCCCACAGTCTGAATACGGTCAGCTCACGTCACGGACCTAATGTCTCCCAGAGGAAACAGATCAGCTACTCGCTACGTGATCAGTGCAGGAGGTTTCAGCCTGGAAAGTCTTATTAAAATGCAGGCTGGTCACTTTCTATAACCGGATGCTGGGGAAACATGAGTCAGTCAGCTGTCACAGGGAACATTGAGTTAACCTTGATGAGTCTCACCGCTTCAAAAACAGCACACCAATAAATTAACTCCAGAATGCTGTCAGAAGCAGAGTGTTATCTCCTTTTTAATATGTGCCATGGCACAAAGTGCACTGTGAGAGGTTGTGATTAGGTTAACATTCTGATTCCTATCTAGGATTCACCTCACTCATTGAACAAATCCTCCCTGGGGCCAACACTCTCCAGTTAGCTTTACTGATTGGCTGAATTATCACCACAGCAACGAATCATCTGCTATATTTGATTGGCAGATGGACAGTTGATGACTACTTGGCTCAGGTATATATCCAAGCACACACATCAATAATGAGGATATCCGCTACCACTGATGGCCTCAGGACAGAGCCTGCAATGCTCATTTCCAATAGAGAAGGAGACCCTCACAGCCCAATAATGATCAAACAGACCAGCGTTTCTGGGATTATTAAACCCTTGGCTGTGTGCTCACTTTCAGTACTGCGTTGGGCTTCTGGCTACATTGAGATTTTGTTGAAGTACTGAGTGAACGCTGGCAACAGACTGGAACCAGGCAATGGTAGTCCCACTGAGCTGGACAACAGGGGAGAGGCATTAGAGGAGAATAGTGTGGTCAACCTTATCAACGATGGAAGACAAGTCACGAGGGATAGTGCACCAGTTACAGAGGGTGTCATTTATGATTTTGGATTAGGGGTGTTATAGTGATGTGGCCAGGGGGTGGGGGAAATGGATTGGAGGGATTCAAACATAGAGTTCCTGGAGAGATGGGCATGGATTTGGGCGGCAACACGTGCAAGCACTTTGGAGAGGGAAGGAAGGTTGGAGATGGGGGCCGTAGTTTGCAAGGGCAGAGGGAGTCAAGGGTGGATCTTTTGAAAAGGTGAAGGGTGATGATAGCAGATTTGAAGAGGAAGAGGGTTAGCGGCTGAGGAAAGATAAACACTTACAATGTCAGCTGGCTTGGGAGAGTTGAGCTATCAGCAGTTTAGTGGGATGGGATCAAGGGAGTTGGAAATTGGTCTTGCAGACAAGATCAGCCTGAGAGGCAGTGAGGGAGGACAGGAGAGAAACAAGATAATGATGTGGGCTCAGGGTAGGTTTGGGGAGAACCTTGGCTTGGTGGAAAAGGAGAAGAAAGAGAAGTGACAGAGGCAGCTGACCGATTGGTCTCAACCTTAGCGACAAAGAAGTCCACGAGTTTCTCAAAATTGTTTTTGGAGGTGAGGTGGAGAGGGGTTTAAGGAGATGGTTGGTAGTTGGAAAAAAGAAGCTGGCAGTTGGAGATGAATTACTAGACAACTTCGAAAGCATCTGTCTACGACTGACTATGGATCCCTTATTACTGCCACATCTTCCCACTTCCCTTCCCCTCTTTCTTGGCAGCCATTGGCTCTGTGGGGCTATTCTTTGTTGCGGTCTCTCTCCTACAAGTTGTCTTATCACTCTGCCCTGCCATCAGTCTCCTCTTCTCACCGTTGCTAACTCGCTGTGCCTGCAGTGTGACTGCCTCCTGGGAATGTGCATTCCAGGAACCTTCAGATTCCTAAAAGTGACGGGATTGTCTCCAGCTCAAAAACACTAGCTCAAATCTCAACACCAGGTAGAACAATTAATCGCAACATTTATTAACCAATCAAGCAAGCATTGGCTCCATTAATAAATATTTATATAACTCCAAGTTATGAAAAGCTGAAATGAAGAAATTTAAGGTTGAAATGGAAAAAATGAAAAGTTTAATACTGACATCACAATCACTATTTTTAAATTCATTTTTGGGATGTAAAACACTAAACATTATTGGGAGCTGGCAAGGCCAGCATTTATTGCCCATTCCTAAATGCCCTTGAACTGAATGACTTGGGTCTGGAGTCACATTTAGTCCAGACCAGTTAAGGATGGCAGATTGCCTTCCCTAAAGGGCTTTACTGAACCAGATGGGTTTTTAATGACAATTCGGCCATTTCATGATTATTAACAAAACTATCTTATCCCAGATATATTAATTAATTGAATAGCAATTCCTCCAGCTGCCATGGTGGGAATTGAACTCATGTTTCTAGAGCATTAGGCCAGATTTCTGGATTAATGGTCCAGTAACATTACCACAACGGTACTGTCCCCTTACCATCCATTGGTCTTGGGCTGCACTCTCCTGACTTTTCTCGCCTATTTACAGTCTGGGGCTCAGTTCCACACTAAACATTGGTGGGAGCTGGAGCACAAGTCAGTAAAGTTCCTGCAAATTGGGTTCCATTTCCTGCAGCCTTTTCAAGGGAGACCCACCAAGGCCGACAGGGTACCTGATGTTGATGTGAATGAGATGAATGTGTGGCCCAGGCACAACGTGAGATTTACAGAGCTGCTACAGCACATTCTGCTGATAGTGCACCCTATCAGTCCAGAGTACTCCATCAGGAATATGATTTTGTTCTGAATTTGCTGTTTGGCACATTATAGAGTGCCATTAGTTTACTGGTATTATTTAATGATGGGCTGCATGTGTACTGGTCCTCGTGGCGATAGACTGCCCTCAGGTGGTAATACAGCTCATTGCTCCTCCATCACCAACACAACTTGCATATTCACACAGTTAATTACTGAAATTGCTGCATCCTCTACGTAAACGCCACCTTTCATTTCTCTAGTGCCTTTAATATAGTAAAACATCCCGAGGACTTTCACAGGCATGTTATCAAACAAAATTGAACAGCACGCCCCACATTAGGAGACATGAGGAAAGGTAACCGAAAGCATGGTCATAGATTTAGGTTTAAAAGAGCATCCAAAGGAGAGGTCGAGGGGCGAAAGGTTTAGGGAGGGAATCTCAAAACTTAGGACCTAGACAGCTGAAGGTCCAGCTGCCAATGCTAGACTGATGGAAATTGGGAATGCGCAAGAGGCAGAATGCAGAGGTTTCAATGAGCTGTAGGCTGGAGGAGATTACAGAGATAGGGAGGGACAAGGCCATGGAAGGGCTGAAACACAAGGTTTTGCATTTGAAATTTGAGGAGTTGACGAAACAGAAGCCAATGTAGGTCTGTGAGCACAGGACAATGGCTGAATGGAAGTTGGTGCAAGTTAGGGTACAAGTAATAGAGGTTTGGACGAGTTCAAGTTTACGGAGGGCAAGTTGGGAGGCCAGCCAGGGGAACATTGGAGGAGTCGAGTCTGTAGGTAACAAAAGCACGGATGAGGGTTTCAGCAGCAGATCAGCTGAGGCAGGGATGGAGACAGGTGATGTTAGAGAGCTGTAAATAGGCAGTCTCAGTGATGGACAGAATATGGGACTGGAAACTCAGGTTAGGACCAAATAGGACACAGAGGTTACAAACTGTCTTGTTCAGACTCGGACAGTTGACAGGGACGGGGATGGAAACCAGTGGCTAGACAGCAGAGTTGCTAGCGGGGACTGAAGACAATGACTCCAGTCTTCCCAATGTTTAATTGGAGAAAACTACAGCTCATCCAGTACTGGATGTTGGACAAGCAGAATGACAA
Organism: Heterodontus francisci; assembly: GCF_036365525.1. Taxonomy (NCBI): domain Eukaryota; kingdom Metazoa; phylum Chordata; class Chondrichthyes; order Heterodontiformes; family Heterodontidae; genus Heterodontus; species Heterodontus francisci. Next base: position 115,167,729 of record NC_090377.1, read on the forward strand.
TTTAGAGACACTGGGGGGGTTGAGAGAGGTGCAGGTGAGGTAGAACTGGATGTCCTTGAGACACTCTGGTGGTAACAGTGCAGAAGCAGGACGAGAAGCCATTGCAGTTGATTCTCTGCCTACGGCTGAATAGATAAGAATGGAACCAGGTGAGGACAGCCTCACCTAGCTGAACAACAAAGGGGAGGCATTACAGGAGGATGATATGGTCAACTGTGTCAAAGGCTGGAGGCAGACTGGGAAGGAGGAGGGATAGTTTACTATGGTCACAATCACATAGGATGTCATTCGTGACTGGTTAGATATATTTCAGTCCTGAGGCAGTGGTGGCAGAAACCTGACTGAAGTTCAAATGTGGAGTTGTGAGAAAGATGGGCATGGACTTGGGAGGTTCAAGGACTTGAGAAGAAATGAAAGGCGCAGCAGAGGAACAATTGGTGAGGATGGAGTGAGCGGGGTGGGGGGCGGTGGGGATGTTAACTGCAGTTTTCAATGGGAGGGGCAGTTTCTCTCAGCATCTACTGTCATGCCCCCTCAGAATCCTATGTTTCAATAAGATCACCTCTCATTTTTCTAAACTTCTATGAGTACAGGCCCAACCTTTCCTCATAAGACAACCCCTTCATCCAAGGAACTGGCCAGTAGTTTAGGTGTGGTCTCACCAATACCCTGTACAGTTGTAGCAAGACTTCCCTACTTTAACACTCTATCTCCCTTGCAATAAGTGGCAACATACCATTTGCCTTCCTAATTACTTGCTGTACTTGCATACTAACTTTTTGCAATTCATGTGCAAGGACACAGAGATACCTCTTAACCGCAGCATTCTGCAGTTTCTCTTCATTTAGATAATATTCTGCTTTTCATTCTTCCTCCCAAAGTGGAAAAATTCACATTTTTCCCCCATCTGCCGAATTTTTACCCACTCACGTAACCTATCTATATCCCTTTGCAGACATTTTATGTCCTTCTCACAACTTGCTTTCCTACCCATCTTTGTATTGTCAGCAAATCTGACTAAAGTACACTCCTCAGTCCCTTCACCCAAGTCATTAATATAGATCGTAAATAGTTGCGGCCCCAGCACTGATCCCTGTGGCACTCCACTAATTACAGTTTGTCAACCTAAAAATGCCCCATTTATCCCAACTCTCTGTTTCCTGTTAGTTAGCCAATCCTCTATCCTTGCTAATATATTAACCCCAACACTGTGAGCTCTTATCTTGTGTAGTAATCTTTTATGTGGCACCTTATCAATCAAATGCCTTTTGGAAATCCACATACACTGCATCTACTGGTTCCCCTTTATCCACCCTGCTCGTTACATCCTCGAAGAACTCTAAAATTTGTCAAACACTATTTTTCTTTCATAAAACCATGTTGACTCTGCCTGCTTGCATTATGATTTTCGAAATGTCCTGCTACTACTTCCTTCACAATGGATTCCAGCATTTTCCCAATGACAGATGCTAGGCTAACTGGCCTATAGTTTCCTGCTTTCTGGAATAGAGACATTACATTTTCCAATTCGCTGCGACCCTTCCAGAATTTAGGGTGATGGCAGTTTGACAAGAGTCGGAGCGGGGGGAATGATGCATAGTGATGAGACACGGCTTCAGCACATTTCCTAAAAATACAATTTGCGGCTTAGTGAGAAACATCTTTAATAGAAATTTATAGAAAACTTTGCATACAACCGCAGCGTCATTACAGCGTGAAGTAGTCAATCAAACAAGAATTGGGTTTTAAAATACAGAGTTAGAGCAATACACAGCAAGTAAACCACAGCAAGCATGTCCCCAGATTGGTCAAAACACACCACCCAAAATATCAAGCCGCGTCATGTCCCCATCCCCTAAACAAAGGGTCTCCAGGAACTCTCATATAGGTGGGAGGGTAACCTGGTTACCAGGCACTCGGCAATAAGTGAGCTGGCCAGCTCATCCGGGGAGTGGGCTCGGGTGACTGGACCACGGGGCTGAGAGAGAGATTTCCAATCTGATCCCTCACATCAAACAGGAGGCACGGAAGGTGTTTGGGTGACTGGAGTCCAGGATAACCCCATTCCTGGGATTCTGCAGCTGTGGTTCTCTACACCGTGGGATATTCCTCTTCAATCTAGGTCTCCTTATCCTCCATTTCGAGGAAGTCGCTCAGTGTTGCCACATCAACAGGGATAACGAGATACTCGACACCATCAGCACCCTGGCACATTCAAACAGCAACCAATCCATCAGACATTGATCCACTGCAGCAGTCCCCAACTACAAACCCCAACAGTTAACAGTTAACCATGGCACCTCTGCAATGGTCATGAAGAGAAAGTGCTCTCATTTTCCCTCATCATTAGCAAAGATGTGCTCACCAGTAACCCTACCTTCAAGGCTGATGCCCCAGGCCTCAGCCAGTTTACTGCCCTCAGCCAGAGCAACAATTGGGGCTACAACTGCAAACACAGCATCCCTGAATTGGGAGAGGTGGGGGGTGGGGCAGAATTGGAAGATGGGGGGAATTGGAAGATGGGAGGTGGGGTGGGGGAATTGGAAGCCGGGGGGGGGGGGAACGTGGGGGAGAAATTGGACAGGAGCCCTGCTACTGGTCATTCTCCAATGAGCTCTGCTACTTCAGAGTTCAGAGATTAAATGTGAGCAATACAAGTCCCAATTAGTGAGGGGGGGGAGGGGTGATGCAATCTGCTGTTACAGGAACTCTTGTAGGAGCAGGTGTGACTCAAGCGGGCAGTGGAGGTGAGACCGCAGAGTGACAGCTTGGCTCAGGCATGTACACAGGAGGAACGGTCCTTTCACCTGGCTCAGGTGTGTGTGCAGGAGGAACGGTCCTTTCACCTGTCCGGTGTGTGTGCGTGGGAGGAACGGTCCTTTCACCTGGCTCAGGTATGTGCGTGGGAGGAACGGTCCTTTCACCTGGCTCAGGTGTGTGCGTGGGAGGAATGGTCCTTTCACCTGGCTCAGGTGTGTGCGTGGGAGGAACGGTCCTTTCACCTGGCTCAGGTGTGTGCGTGGGAGGAACGGTCCTTTCACCTGGCTCAGGTGTGTGCGTGGGAGGAACGGTCCTTTCACCTGGCTCAGGTGTGTGCGTGGGAGGAACGGTCCTTTCACCTGGCTCAGGTGTGTGTGCAGGAGGAATGGTCCTTTCACTTGGCTCAGGTGTATATGTGGGAGGGACGGTTCCTTCACCTGGATCAGGTGCGTAGGTGGGAGGGATAGTCCCTTCACCTGGATCCGGTGTGTACGCAGGGTGGACTGTATCTCACCTTTTTATTCCTGATGAGTCTGTGATCTCTGAACTCAGTGAGCTGTGCCCGCAGGGTGAGGTTGCTGTTCACCAGAAAAGCCTCACGACATCGCTGGTAGAAATCCTGAAAGGACAAGCCTGAGGAAGAGAGAGAGTGAAGACTGAAATTAATGGGATTCTGCTCCAAGGTACATACACATTCCCCGGCCGGGAGCTCGATCCATCTTCTAACTGAGTCAATGACCCACTGAGAAGACTCAGTCTGACCAGCAAACACTGAGATCACCCAAAGGAGACACCCAGCACTCAGGCACTGGCCGAGCCTCAGGCTGGCAGTACAGAGGACTCATTCCACCCCGGTATTACACTATGCAGGCAATTGTTTGGGACAGACAAAGATTGGCCAGGTTGGCGTTAGCTCTTTAACTCTTGTCCATCCAAGGAACCTGAACCCATGCCTGGCATGTGCAGCTGGAACCCCCCCACCCCACCCCCTCCTGTACCACCCATTGCCCTCCTCTGTCCTACCCAATTTGTACCATCTCATCCTTACCTGGGTAAGACAAGTTATCCTTGTTGTTCAACTGAAACTGAGCCAACAGTTTAAATATCCCCCTGTAGTGGAACAAAGAGAGAGAGGCAGCATCAGCCTAAGCTCCAGCTCCAGACTCCCCGTAATTAACTCGAAACTGGTGAGAGGCCAACAGTTCTATTCAATCCCGCGGCACCATTCGCGTTCAGCTTCCACCCACCCGATATTCACAGGTCATTGTCCAAAATCCCGAACCACCTGTTCCCCCGTCCCCTACCCACCCACCCTGACCCCTGGCTGTGTACATCAGGCAAAGATCAGAAGTGACCTCGAATGGATTCTCAATCACCCCTTTTACCCCGGGGCCCTGAACCCTTTAACCGCACCCCTCACCGGATTCTGCCGTTACCCCCCCCCCCCACCCTGCGCCTGTTACCTGGCGTTGGGAGTGAGGCTGCGCAGTACGTGAGTCAGCGAGCTCAGTGCCAACGCTCCCGACTGTCGCACCAGCAGCGAGTTCTCATACGAGGTCTCCTCTGTGTAGGGTTTAAAGGTCGTCACCTCATACCACAGCCAGTTAAAGAGACAGCTCCGTGTCTGATCCCACACTGTCAAACAGGAGCCAGAACACAACAGGTTAGGCATGGTCTTCTTGACCGAGAGAGAACATCGCACCCCACCACCCCACAGGGTCTCCCCAACATCCCTCCACCATCCCCAACACAGATTCCCCTCCTCACCAACCCCCAGAGAAACTCCCCACCCCACTCTCCCAAACACAGAGACTCTTCCCCCACATCACAGGATTTCCCCAATTGCCCCCCCCCAACAGACAGGGTATCGCCCCACTGCCCCGATCATGCCATTTGTATCCTGTACCCCACAAGACAGACTGGGGGTGCGGGGGGGGGTGGGGTGCGGGTTGAAGCATGGATCTGCCAGTTCCAGAGCCTTTCCTCCACTGACCTCAGCCTCTTCTCCCATGGCCCAAGGCAGCATGCAAGGATCCAGACTGAGATCAGTCAACAGGACATACTGGCCATCCTCCTGCAGGGACCAGCAGCAGGCAGATCATAGGTCAGAAACCACTCCCAAGAGCCCAGGCATTCAGTCCCATTGAGGCTCCCGGTGAAACTAGGAAGAGTGCTAGACTGAACCTCACTGCAAGCCCTCAACCCATGTTAGGACTCAGCACGACGGAGGCCAAGTTTAGAGACACTCACTTAAAGGTGCATTCAGGTGATCAATGGAGGCAATGAGGTGGATGCCAGGGATGGCAGCGAGCTGGCTCACTATCTGCTGGTTCCGGTCCCCTCGCAGCATCTGCCCATCAATGTTATGAATCAAAAGATAAAGATCCAACGTGGGATCTGAGGGGGAGCAAAACACAGAGCAATAAACAGCACCAAACACTCCAAAGTCACAAAAGGAGGACTCGGATACAGACCTGCCTCGGTACGCTTTCCGCACTGCTCTACAAACTATCAACACGCCCCCGTCACAGTTCACCTTCCCCTCCCCCGACACGCCCACGTCACAGTCCACCTTCCCCTCCCCCGACACGCCCACGTCACAGTCCACTTCACCAACTCCCCGACACCCCCCCACCCCATCACACACTCCCCCCTCCCCCGACACACCCGCATTAGAGTCCACCTCATCGTCTCCCTGACACGCCCACGTCACAGTCCACCTTCCCCCTCTTGTCCTCTCCGCTCTCTCGGGTCTGTGACTTGCTATCAACAAGCAGTGAAAAGCTCTACAGATACATACCCTCCTTAAATGCCCTAACGATGAAGCCAAGTTGGTCCACAGGGTTCCGGAAGCTTCCTTCATATCCTAAAACCTCTTCCGTTATAGAATTCAGAATCTGCAGCACAATGACTGTTCCGTTACAAATGAATGTGACCCCCTACCCCTCCGCGTGTAACCCCCCCCAACATGGCCACCTCCCCCACCCAACCCCTGCAGGGCAACCAACCCCCTTCTCCCCCCTACCCCCCACCCTGAGCCACCACATGCACTCCCCCCACCAACACAGTCACTGCCAGGTACCCTTCCCCCCCCCATTCCAACCTCCTGCACTGACCCACCTCCGCTCCCTGCCCCGCAACCAGCCACTGTATGGCCACCTCCTCCACCCAATTCCCCCCACCATCCACCACACACAAGACTCCCCTCCCCGCCACCCCCACCACAGCAAGGTATCCCCCCCCCCATACCCCCAGCCACCACTCCCCCTACGGACACCGCAAGGAATTCTCCTCTCTTCCCCCCTCCAGGTTCCACATGGTGCCCAACAGGGATCCCAAGCAATGTACAGGTGAGGAGGGAGGGATTCCCTGTCACCAGGGCAACGAGTCCACCTGCCTGGTGTGATCGGTGCCCTCGGCCTTCTCCCCAGCAGATGCTGTGTTTCAACGCCAGGTTGTTCCTCTGCGAATACTCACGGATTTAAGAGTAATACTTGGGAAGAATCCGTTCACCACCAAGTGGACAGTGCCCTCCAGCATCCGAGAGCGGAATTCTTCCAGCAACTCCCGCTTGGAGCCAAGTCCATACAACACGAGGCTAAACCCCAACCTGGAGAGAGAGAGAGAGAGAGAGAAAAAGGGGGCGAAGGTCAATGACATGGATCACTGGGCAGTGGTGGCTGGCACACCATTTTCAGATGCACTACTCACTGCAGCAAGGGTCTTGCACATGCGTGTGTGCTCACTACTTTTTGCACTGAGGGGCACACATGCATGTGTGTGCTCTTTGCACCAAGGGTCTCGCTCGCTATACTCACTGTGTTTGCAGCATCCACTTGTGAAACAGCTTTTCATGTTCTTTGTTGAGCTGCCTGAGCTCACTTGCAAAGAGCAAACTGTCATCACTTAGCAGCCTTGCCAATGTCTCCTGAATCAGAATGGGAAGCAAACAGTCAGCTTATGGCACATTCCACCCGAGCTTCCCCCGCACCTGAAACATGGCCTTGGGGAGTGTGGGAGCTCCCGCAGCCAGAGGACAGCACTGAATATCAACGCGGTCTGCTTCAGATAAAAGTGACCCATCGCAGCCTCCGACACAGGAACACGACGAGGTCCTTCAGCCTGTTAATGCTATTGAATTAGATAATGGTTGATCTGTATCTTAGCTTTTGCGACCCGTCATGACTTCACGTGCCTTAATACCCTAGCCTAACAAAAATTTACCTATCTCAGCCTCGCATTAACAGCCCCACAGCACGTACCTGATCCAACTTTGGGGTCCGCAGCTTCTGTAATGTGCGGTCAGAGGTCAGGACCTTTGAACTGCTATGAGCTTCGAAGTAAAGCTCAACAGTGCTTGGCTTAAAGAGAATAAGAAAAAGAAACATCAGCAACTTGCAATAACCTAGTGACAGAGACAGGGAGGGGAAATCACTGCTCACTGTCAGCGACAGAGACAGGGAGGGGAATCACTGCTCACTGTCAGCGACAGAGACAGGGAGGGGAATCACTGCTCACTGTCAGTGACAGAGACAGGGAGGGGAAATCACTGCTCACTGTCAGCGACAGAGACAGGGAGGGGAAATCACTGCTCACTGTCAGTGACAGAGAGGGGGAATCACTGCTCACTGTCAGTGACAGAGACAGGGAGGGGAATCAATGCTCAGTGCCAGTGACAGAGACAGGGAGGGGAATCACTGCTCACTGTCAGTGCACAGACATATTAATCAAAGCCCGGGAATCAGCAGCGCAGGCAGAGTGATGCAACCAACCGGCTAAATTATATATTGGCGCCTAACCCACCCAGCACTGAAGCCAACAGCAGTCTGCTCACCATCCACAACAGAGGGAAGAAACAGATACCAACATCAGCAATCTGGTGGACTCATGGGCCAGGGCAAGGGCCAGGGCCACTCTGACCCAGTTCTCATTACAAGCAACACAGCTCATAGGCCTCAGGACATTTCCTGACCTCATCGCAGATCCCTCAGGGTGAAACAAATCCTCCAAGGTGTTCTCAGTCTTGCCCCAGAGCAACAGTTTTCCCCTCAGCCCCTGGCACAGGGCCCCCTCCTCCCTCCCCAGGCTCACCAGCTGAGTTGGGATGAGCTTACCTGGGCGGGTTTCCTTGATTTCTTGGCTGGGGTTTTGCCTGGAGCTGGAGCCGATGTCACTGCTTCGAGCACTGGGCTGGGATTGGCAGCTTCCCCCGGGAAACTCTCCTCTCCCCTCTCCGAGTCTGAAGACGAGTAATCGCTCTCGCTGTCACCACTCAAATCGACCAAGTCTGGGTCAAACAATCAACAGTGTCAGTCAGTGTCAGAGGGGCAACGAGCTGGGGCCTGCCCCTCACCCGAACTCGGCCATGAAGCCCCTCTCACCCTGCAATAGGCCATGCAGACCCTCCCCTGCACCTCGACACTGGATACGCAACTCCTTTCTTGCCCCCCACATATTCTGTACAATTCCATTGCTCCTGATTATGGGGGATATTACTGAGAGCCCTCCCACCCATCCCCGTTACGTTTCATTCAATACTGGATCATCCCATTGGGACCAGTTTCACATTTGAACATTGGGAAGTTGCAACAGCCCCTGACAGACCCTGCCCAACCCGGCCCCCCACTACTCAACGCCCCCCAACCATACTCACCAGTCAGCCTTTTCCTCAGCCTGTAGGGGGTTGTCGAAACAAACTGCCTCTTACCCTGCAGGTAGAAAACTCAGCTCAGAACACATACAACCTACATAGATTGTTCCAGAAGGACGGCTTATCACCCTGTGCACCCTGCCCCAGGACAGGAACTGATCACACCTCAACTCCTCAGCTCTCACACCAAAATGCAGTCACTCGGAATCAACTGGACCTGACTCAGCCCAGAAACTAGTGCCAGTCTGTGTCAATCTTACCAGTTAGAGGATTGTGATGGAATGCTCTCCACTTGCCTGGTTGATTGCAACTCCAACAACACTCAAGAAACTTGACACCATCCAGGACAAAGCAGTGCACTTGATCGGCACCCCATCCACCACCTTCAACATTCACTCCCTCCACCACCGACACACAGTGGCAGCAGTGTGTACCATCTACAAGATGCACTGTAGCAACTCACCAAGGCTCCTTCGACAGTACCTTCCAAACCCTCAACCTCTACCACCTAGAAGGACAAGGGCAGCAGATGCATGGGAACACCACCACCTGCAAGCTCCCCTCCAAGTCACACACCACCCTGACTTGGAACTACATTGTCATTCCTTCACTGTTCCAGGTTTTTTGAACCAGCAACTCCCTCCCTAACAGCACTGTGGGTGTAGCTACACCCCGAGGACTGCAGCGGATCAAGAAAAGAAGGCAGCTCACCACCACCTTCTCAAGGGCAATTAGAGATGGGCCCTGCCAGCAACGCCGACATCCCATGAAAGAAGAAGAAAGGCTCCAGGTACGGGTCGCACTGGCTTTCTGCGATGCTCACTTGTGAGACGTACAACACCAAGATTAGATCCAGACTCCCGGGGCAGGGGTGGGAGGGCAGGCACAGCACAGATTAGATAGAGTAAAGCTTCCTCTACACCGTGCCATCAAACACTCCCAGTACAGGTACAGCATAGGTGAGAGGAGGAGGAGGCCTGCTCTGACTGTAGGCTGCCATGATTGATCCTATGAGCTTATCTAATTTGTGCCCCTCTAACACCAATGCAAATAGATGACGCTCCACTCCTTTCTTACCTTGGATGGGGTCTTGCTCTGGATTGACTGTCCTGGGAAAACAAAAATAGAGATTCCTTCAACCTCCACAATGGATTCAGCACAAAACACAAACAAAGAGGGCAGGACGAAGCAGTTCCCGACAGAGGCGTGAATTCGTGCGATGCAGGGACCGGGGAACAGGTGAGGGAATAATCTCAGTGCTGCTTCATTTCCAACATGAAACCTGCCATCCAGCCAGCCGGACATTTCACAAATCAGAGACACCAGGTCGGTCCTGGCTTCAGGCTGCAGCCGTGCTGAATCACAGCTGGGAGAAGCAACAGGAGCTAAAACTGGCCTCAGTGCCTTGGGTTTGGGTGGAGAAAGATAAACCAATGCCAGCCTGGGATTCAGAGCCTCATTACTGTCCCGTGACACTGAAGGGGAGATCTAGTGATGCAAGGACTGGGGAGGGCGGTGGGGGGGAAAAAAAAGTGTGAGGAGAGACTTGGAGTGAAGACAGAATCAGGTTCAGTTGAGCAGCCTGCCGAAACGTACTGCATAGACACTGAAGAATGGCAGAGCCAAAAGAGCAGAGGACAGAACCTCGAGTTCCATCACACAGAGCCAGGGTGCAGTGGGAGTTAAGTATAGTGCGGTTGTTACCCTGGTTACTCAACATCATTCAGTGTTTCCACTCTAGCCTGCAGACCGTTTCTTACTGTGATCCAAAGCTAGCCTGGAGCTAGGAACTCACCGCGATTCCCAGCTCGATCTGCTGTCAGTCGTCTGTCAGCCGCACAGAAAGTCACACTTTTCCCCGGAGTATGGGCAAGTTCAGAGGCTGCAAGTCGAAACAGGATGATGGAGCATTTGAAATATCAATGGTCTCGACCCCCACTCAACCCTCCACTGGGGAAAGGGCTGTTGGAGACTCCACCTCCCCACCCACAGAACAAAAGGCCTCCCCCTCCATAACTCCCACATGCACCCTCCCCTGTTAGTAATTACCCCAGCATCCTCAGTGTTTGACAAGACTTTTTTTTTTAGATTAGAGATACAGCACTGAAACAGGCCCTTCGGCCCACCGAGTCTGTGCCGAACATCAACCACCCATTTATACTAATCCTACACTAATCCCATATTCCTACCAAACATCCCCACCTGTCCCTATATTTCCCTACCACCTACCTATACTAGTGACACTTTATAATGGCCAATTTACCTATCAACCTGCAAGTCTTTTGGCTTGTGGGAGGAAACCGGAGCACCCGGAGAAAACCCACGCAGACACAGGGAGAACTTGCAAACTCCACACAGGCAGTACCCGGAATCGAACCCAGGTCCCTGGAGCTGTGAGGCTGCGGTGCTAACCACTGCGCCACTGTGGCTCGGATTGTTTGATGGGGCAGTTTTAAAAAAAATTCTATCACAGGAGGTGGGTGTCACTGGCTAGACCAGCATTTATCGCCCATCCATAATTGCCCTCGAGAAGGTGGTGGTGAGCTGCCTTCTTTAACTGCTGGAGTCTACGTGGTGTAGGTACATTCAGTGCTGTTAGGAAGGGAGTTCCAGGATTTTGATCCAGCGATAGTGAAGGAATGGCGATATAGTTCCAAGTCAGGATGCTGTGTGGCTTGGAGGGGAACTTGCAGGTGGTGGTGTTCCCGTGCATTTGCTGCCCTTGTCCTTCTAGGTGGTAGAGGTCGTGGGTTTGGAAGGTGCTGTCTAAGGAACCTTGGTGCGTTGCTGCAGTGCATCTTGTAGATGGTACACAATGCTGCCACTGTGCGTCGGTGGTAGAGAGTGTGAATGTTTGTGGATGGGGTGCCATCAAGTGCGCTGCTTTGTCCTGGATGGTGTCGTGCTTCTTGAGTGCTGTTGGAGCTGCACCCATCCAGGCAAGTGGATAATATTCCATCACACTCCTGACTTGTGCCTTGTAGGTGGTGGACAGGCACTGGGGTGAATAGGTTTTGGGGAGTCAAGAAGTGAGTTACTCGCCTCAGAATTCCCAGCCTCTGACCTGCTCTTGTAGCCCCAGTATTTATATGGTTGCTCCAGTTCAATTTCTGGTCAATGGTCACCCCAGGATGTTGATAATGCCATTGAACGTCATGGGGAGATGGTTAGATTCTCTCTTGCTGGAGATGGTCATGGCCTGGCACTTTATTGGCACGAATATTAATTGCCACTTATCAGCCCAAGCCTGAATGTTGTCCAGGTCTTGCTGCATATGGACACGGACTGCTTCAGTATCTGAGGAACTGCGAATGATGAACATTGAGCAGTCATCAACGAACATTCCCACTTCTGACCTTATGATGGAGAGAAGGTCATTGATGAAGCAGTTGAAGATGTTGGTCCTAGGACACTACCCTGAGGAACTCCTGCAACGATGTACTGGGACTCAGATGCTTCCCCTCCAACAACCGAAAACATCTTCCTTTGCTCTAGGTATGACTCCAACCAGTGAAGAGTTTTCCCCGATTCCCACTGATTTCAGTTTTGCTAGGGCTCCTTGATGCCATACTCGGTCAAATGCTATCTTGATGTCAACGGTATTCACTCTCACCTCTTGAGTTCAGCTCTTTCGTCCATGTTTGAACCATTGCTGTAATGAGGTCAGGAGCTGAGTGGCCCTGGCAGAACCCAAACTGAACTTCAGTGAGCAGGTTATTGCTGTTTAAGGGGCACTTGATAGCACTGTCGACGTCACCTTCCATCACTTTGCTGATGATCGAGAGTAGACTGATGGGGACAGTAATTAGCCGGATTGGATTTGTCCTGCTTTTTGTGTACAGGACATACCTGGTTAATTTTCCACATTGCCAAGTAGATGCTGTATTGGAACAGCTTGGCTAGTTCTGTAGCACAAGTCTTCAGTATTACAGCTGGGATGTTGTCAAGGCCCAAAAGCCTTTGCAGTATCCAGTGCCTTCAGCCGTTTCTCAATATCATGTGGAGTGAATCTAATTGGCTGAAGACTGGCACCTGTGATGTTGGAGACCTCAGGAGGAGGCAGAGCTGGATCATCCACGCGGCACTTCTGGCTGAAGATGGTTGCACATGCTTCAGCCTTGTCATTTGCACTGATGTGCTGGGCTCCCCCATCATTGAGGATGGGGATGTTTATGGAGCCTCCTCCTCTGGTTAGTCGGTTAATTGTCCATTGCCATTCACGATTGTACGTGGCAGAACTGCAGAGCTTTGATCTGATCCACTGGCTGTGGGATCGCTTAGCTCTGTCTATCGCATGCTGCTTCCGCTGTTTGGCATGCAAGTAGTCCTGTGTTGTAGCTTCATCCAGGGTGACACCTTATTTTTAGCTATGCCTGGTGCTGCTCCTGGCATATCCTCCTGCACTCCTCATTGAACCAGGGGTTCAATCCCTTGGTAGAGGGAGCTTCACTCCGTATCTAGCCCATGCTGTATTGGAACGTTCTCCGTTAACTCCAATATCAAAAGCTGGGAATGTCCTTTCCACACTGACAAGCTGAGACCAGCAAAATTATTTTGTTCATCCCTTAGCAATAGATTCACAGCTGTCATTCAGCTCCTGTCCTGGTGACTTGCGCCGTTCTCACTTTACTTCTGAGTGTCTATGGGCAATCCTGAAACCTTCCCCCCCCTCCCCTGCTGCCACCACCCCATGATCCCCCAAACACACTGCACCCAAGCTCCTTCCGCTCCCCTCATACACACGGCCCCATGCACCCCCTCCCTGAGCTCCCCACCACACACATTGCCCTCTCCCTGACCCAAACACCTCACCCCTACCCCACTGAACATACTCCCCACCCCCCCAGACATACCCCCACCTCCTGCCATGATGTGGCTCCTCGAACTCACCCAGTTTCGCCATCTTGTCTCCTCTTTTGATGGTTTGAAAGGTAAAGACGTCACCACCGGCTGCAGGCATCCCATCAACCACACTACCCAGGCAACCTGCAACCACAAAGACTCAGTTCAGACTTTCCAACTGCTTTTCTCTTATTTCTGGGGTGTCTGGGGGACAAAAGACAGATGGAAGACCCTCCATCACTGACAATGCAACCCATCATTTATCAGCCAAGCCTCTACGATGGCACCAAGATCGTATCCTTTGCAGCACAGACTGAGCAATTCTGCTCAAGCCTCATGGTATTTGTATCAAGCTGTGGGGCTCCTTTACCCCCATCCCTAAACTGGCTATCTTATACTGCCCTGACCTCCCCTCCTTACAGTCGTATCCCCACGCGGCGCCCATTTGTTTTCAGAGGTTACTCCTCTGTACCCTGAGAAACAGGCTCCAGACCTGGTCGTCTTCCAACAATTTCAATTCTACCATAATGATGCCACTGATTGCAACCCCCACCCCCTGCAAGTAACCTGCGGTATACCCCAGTACCTGAGCTGCCTGTTCCAAGGGCCTCCACATAATCGCGCTCATTGAAGATCTCCGAACTCTCCTGATCCAGCTCCACCTCCTCCCGTTTCTGGAGAGCTTTCTTCACGTTCACTAATGTCCGAGGCACATTGTTCTGCAGTTTAATACCTGAAAAGCAAGTCACCAAGAAACACATTAAAAGGTGGGGTACTGGGAAGCCCCCTTTTAATAATGTGGTGCAGTCATTTCAGTAACCTGGTAGACAGGAGCTGGGGAGAATAAACCAAGGGGTGGGGTGTGGGGGAGGAAAGAGAGAGAGTGGGAACACATGCACAAGAGAGCAAAAGAGAATGTCTGATAAAGATCAAGACAGCGTGAGTGAGTGCACAAGAGAGACAGAAAAACAAGATTGAGAGGAGGGTCACGGCAAGTGAGGGCAGGCACAGGAGTGCATGCCAGAGAAAGAGACAAATGCAGAAATATATCAATACACACTCTGATATAACAGTGACTTTAAGGTAACATAACACCCCAAAGAACTTTGCCAAAGCAAAATCTGCAAAATTTTGACAGGGAGACACAAGGGAGGTATTAAAAAAGGTGAGAAATAGAAATGAGGAAATTATAAAACAGTTAGTCTAGCAACCTATTGTGGGGAAGTTATTGGAAGCTATAAGGACAGAGTAACTGAGCACTTAGAGAAATTTGAGGTGGTGAAAGAGCAAACATGGATTTGTAAAGAGGTCATGTACAACAAACGTAATTACATTTTATGAGGTAGTAACTGAAGTAGTAGACATGAGGAATGTTAATGGATGCAGTTTATATAGAGTCATAGAAAATTTATGGCACAGAAAGGTCACATGGCCCATCGTGCCTACACTGGAATATGGACTGCCACAAGGAATTCAATATGGTTCCACATAAGAGAAGTCCATGGAATAACAACAGAAGTGCTGGAAATACTCAGCAGGTCAAGCAGCATCTGTAGAGAGCAGCAGAGTTAATGTTTCAGGTCTGTGACATTTCATCACAACTGGCAAAGGTATTAGGTTTTAAGCAAGTGAAGGGGGTGCGGGTGGTGGTGGGGAAGAGAACAAAAGGATGGTGTGTGTTAGGACAGAGGGCAGGAGAGATTAAATAACAAAGATGTCATGGGACAATGGCAAAGAGAGTGTTAATGCTTGTGGTGAAAGACAAAGCATTAGTCCAGAGAGTTTTAATGGCAGAATAATGAGCAACTCTGTCCAAAAGCACATGAAAAACAGGCAATAATATATTTTTTACTTTTTGTGTTTACTTTATTATAGTTTGTTCAGTTTGTTTCTACTGTGCCTACCCACTGTTTTTTTTCATGTTTGTGCTTGTGACTGTTCAGTTTTCAGTCCATTAACACCCTATATGTACTAATGCTTTGTCTTTCAGCACACCATTAACATATTATTTGCCTTTGCTCCATGACCATCTGGTCAGCTATTCTGACCTTGTCCTATCAACACCTTCTCTTTTGTTATTTCTTTCCCCACCCCCGCTTTACTTGCTTAAAATCTTTTACATTTCCTATCTCTGCCAGTTCTGATGAAAGGTCATAGACCTGAAAATGTTAACTCTGCTTCTCTCTCCACAGATGCTGCCAGACCTGCTGAGTATTTCCAGCATTTCTTGTTTTTATATATGAAAAACAGGCACATGGCTAAAAAATAAAATAATTTAAAAAATAAAAAAGGCCAGTTATGCTCTGAAATTGTTGAACTCAACGTTGAGTTTGCAAGGCTCTAGAGTACCTAATCAAAAGATGAGGTGCTGCTCCTTGAGCTTGTGTTGATGTTCACTGGAACACTGCAGCAGACCAAGAACAGAAATGAGGGCACGAGAACGAGGGGAATGTTGAAATGGCAAGCGACTGGAAGCTCAGGGTTATGTTTGGAAGCTCGGGGTTATGTTTTCGGACTGAGCGGAGGTGTTCCGCAAAGCAGTCACCCAGTCTGCGTTTGGTCTCCCCAATGTAGAGGAGACCACATTGTGAGCAGCGAATAGAGTATACTACATTGAAAGTTGTACAACTAAATCGCTGCTTCACCTGGAAGGAGTGTTTGGGGCCTGGGATAGTGAAGAGAGAGGAGGTAAAAGGGCAGGTATTACACCTGCTGTGATTACAGGGTAAGGTGCCAGGGGAGTGGACCAGGATGTCGTGGAGGGAACAGTCCCTTTGGAATGCTGACAAGGGAGGGGAAGGGAAGATGCGTTTGTGGTGACATCATGCTGGAGGTGGTGGAAATGGCAGAGGATGGTCCTTTGGATGTGGAGGCTGGTGGGATGGAAAGTGAGGACAAGGGGAACCCTATTGCAGTCCTGGGAGGGAAGGGAAGGGGTGAGGGTAGAAGTGCGGGAAATGGGTCAGATAAGGTCGAGGGCCCTGTCGACTACAGTGGGAGGGAATCCTCGGTTGAGGATAAAGGAAGACATATCAGAAGCGCTATTATGGAAGGTAGCATCATCAGAACAGATGCACCAGAAATGGAGAAACTGGGAGAATGGAATGGAGTCCTTACAGGAAACAGGGTGAGAGGAAGTGCAGTCAAGGTAGCCGTGGGAGTCTGTGGGGTTATAACGAATATTAGTGGAATACTAATTACTAACGAATTAATAATGAATTACTAACATTCATTTTATTTTTTAACCATATATCTGTTTTTCATGTTGTTCTTTTGGACAGAGCTGCTTATTATTCTACCACTGGACTAATGCTTAGTCTTTCACCACAACCATGAACACATTCTTTGCCTTTGTCTCATGACATCTGTCATTAATCTCTCCTGCCCTGTGCCCTATCACACACCTTCCTTTTTGTTCTCTTCCCCTTCACTTGCTTAAAACCTAATACTTCTCTTGCCTTTCCCAGTTCTGACGAAAGGTTATAGACCTGTATAGTTAACTCTGCTTTTCTCTCCACAGATGCTGCCAGACCTGCTGAGTATTTCCAGCACTTTGTTTTATTTCAGATTTCCAGCATCTGCAATATTTTGCTTTTATTTTAGAGAAGTTCATGGAATTGAAGGCAAATTATTCACGTGGATAAGAGATTGATCAGGCGGTAGAAGACAGAGAGTAGGGATAATGGATATGTACTTGACGTGGAAGGTAGTGATTGGAGGGGCCCCACAAGGATCTGTGCTGGGACTTAAACTATTCATTATATTTATTAATGGCTTCGATAAAACAATCGAGAGTCAAATACCCAAGTTTGCTGATGACACAAAGATGAGTGGCATAATAATGTAGATGGAAGCATAAAATTACAAAAAGACAGTTATACCTAAAGTGAGAGGGCAAAACTGTGGCTGATGGATTTCAACGCAACTATGTGTGAGGCCATCCATTTGGATTAAGAAAAGGATAGATCTGAAAAGTAGGAACACTGGCGGTCCAAAGAGATATAGGGGTCCATGTACCCAGGTCACTAAACGGTCAGGTAGAAAAATCAAAAATGCTAATGGAATGTTAGCTTTCTCACTAGAGGGCTAGGATATAAAGGGGAGGAAGTTCAGCTATAGCGAAACAAAGCCTTGATTAGATGACATGTGGAGTACTGTGTACAGTTCTCACATCACACCTCAACTAGATATTGGCTTTGGAAAGACTGCAACACAGATTTACCAGAATGTTACCTGGGCTCCAAGGATTACATTATGAGGAGAGGTTACATAAACTGGTCTTGTATTTCCTGAAAGGCCCTCTCCACTCCCTTACCCCTCCACCAGGACCCCTCACTTCCCTCACACGAGCCCCGGCCCACTCCTCTTCCCCGCATCTCCCGGGGCCCTCACCCTCCTGCCGCTCCCCGATCTGCCCCAGCGCCTCCTCGTCTCCGATGAATCGCAGCTCCCGAGGCCTCATCCTCCTCCCGCCGCTCCCGGGGCAAATCAGCCAATCAGCCACCTCTAATACATCAACCAATCACAGCCCTTGCTTGAAACGCCCAATCCCCCAGCGAGGGGCGGGGCTTCAAGGCAGCGCCTTCCAGAGAGAAAAGACGAAGACGTAGAGACAGAGAGAAAGATACAGGAGAAGCAGAGAGAGTTAGACACAGAGCGTGAGAAGAATAGAGAAAAGACAAAGATACAGAGAGAGAGAAAAGCACAAAGATACAGGAGAAGCAGAGAGTTAGACACAGAGCGTGAGAAGAATAGAGAAAAGACAAAGATACAGAGAGAGAGAGAGAGAGAAAAGCACAAAGATACAGGAGAAGCAGAGAGTTAGACACAGAGTGTGAGAAGAATAGAGAAAAGACAAAGATACAGAGAGAGAGAAAAGCACAAAGATACAGGAGAAGCAGAGAGTTAGACACAGAGCGTGAGAAGAATAGAGAAAAGACAAAGATACAGAGAGAGAGAAAAGCACAAAGATACAGGAGAAGCAGAGAGTTAGACACAGAGCGTGAGAAGAATAGAGAAAAGACAAAGATACAGAGAGAGAGAAAAGCACAAAGATACAGGAGAAGCAGAGAGAGTTAGACACAGAGCGTGAGAAGAATAGAGAAAAGACAAAGATACAGAGAGAGAGAGAGAGAGAAAAGCACAAAGATACAGGAGAAGCAGAGAGTTAGACACAGAGTGTGAGAAAAATAGAGAAAAGACAAAGATACAGAGAGAGAGAAAAGCACAAAGATACAGGAGAAGCAGAGAGTTAGACACAGAGCGTGAGAAGAATAGAGAAAAGACAAAGATACAGAGAGAGAGAAAAGCACAAAGATACAGGAGAAGCAGAGAGAGTTAGACACAGAGCGTGAGAAGAATAGAGAAAAGACAAAGATACAGAGAGAGAGAAAAGCACAAAGATACAGGAGAAGCAGAGAGTTAGACACAGAGTGTGAGAAGAATAGAGAAAAGACAAAGATACAGAGAGAGAGAAAAGCACAAAGATACAGGAGAAGCAGAGAGAGTTAGACAGAGCGTGAGAAGAATAGAGAAAAGACAAAGATACAGAGAGAGAGAGAGAGAGAAAAGCACAAAGATACAGGAGAAGCAGAGAGAGTTAGACACAGAGTGTGAGAAGAATAGAGAAAAGACAAAGATACAGAGAGAGAGAGAGAGAGAGAAAAGCACAAAGATACAGGAGAAGCAGAGAGAGTTAGACACAGTGTGAGAAGAATAGAGAAAAGACAAAGATACAGAGAGAGAGAAAAGCACAAAGATACAGGAGAAGCAGAGAGAGTTAGACACAGAGCGTGAGAAGAATAGAGAAAAGACAAAGATACAGAGAGAGAGAGAGAGAGAAAAGCACAAAGATACAGAGAAGGGCAGAGAGAGAGAGAAAGACACAGATACAGAATGAGATAGGGAGAGACAAGAGTGACTTACTCGCCCATCCCTGGTGATGAATTGCCTTCTTGAATCACTGAAACCTATGTGGTGAAGAAACTCCCACAGTGGGGATTACATAGGGAGTTCCAGGATTTTGACCCAGCGACGAGGAAGGAACGATAATGTATATCTAATCTGGGTTGATGTTTGTCTTGGAGGTGGGGGTGTTCCCATGCACCTCCTGTCCTTATCCTTCGAGATGTGATGGATGTCACAGGAGAGAGGCTGTTGATATAACTTTAGTGAGCTGCTGCAGTATGTCCTGTGGATTGTACAAACTGCAGCCATGATGCAAAGTGATGAAGAAGGTGGATATGAAATCTAGTTGCAGGAGTACTGATAAATCAAACTACTTTGTCCTTTCTGGTGTCGAGCTCCTTGAGTGTTGCCTTTGAAATGATGGAAAGGCTTTGGGGAGTCACGAGGTGAGCCACTCGTCACATAATACCTAGAATTTGATAGATCTTGTCAGTATGATGTTGACATGCCTGGTCCAGTTAAGTATCTGGTCAGTGGCAACCTCCAAGATGGTGTTGGTGGTGCTGCTGAAGGGCAAGGGAAGGTGCTTAGGTTCTCTGTTGGTCATTGCCTTGCACTTGTATGGCACAAATGTTACTTGCTACGTCTCAGCCCAAGTCTGAATGTTGTCCAGATCTTGCTGCATGTGGACAGACTGCTTCCGTATCTGAGGAGTTGCAAATGGAAGTGAACACTGTGCAATTATCAGTGAACATCCCCTCATAAGTGACCTTATGATGGAGGGAAGGTCATTGATGAAGCAGCTGAAAATGGTTGGGCCTGGGACACTGCCCTGAGGAATTCCTGCAGTGATGTCCTAGGACTGAGATGATTGGCCTCCAGAAACCACAACCATCTTCCTTTGTGCTAAGTAAAACTCCAGCCGGTGGAGAGATTTCCCCGATTCTCATTGAATTCAATTTTGCTAGGGCTCCTTGATGTCACACTTGGTCAAACACTACCTTGATGTCAAGGGCAATCACTCTCACTTCATGTCTGGAATTTAGCTCTTTTGTCCATGTTTGGACCAAGGCAATAATGAGGCCTGGAGCCTAATGGCCCTCAGCAGGTCATTAGTGCGTAAGTGCCGCTTAATAGCATTTCGAAAACATTCTCCATCATGTTGCTGATGATTAAGCGTACATTGATTGGCTGGAATGGATTTGTCTCACTTTTTGTGGACAGGATGCACTGGAGCAATTTTCCAAATAATTATGCAATACGTGAACTGAATACCTCACATTAATTATTGGCTAAGATCCATATGGAGCAACTGATCCCAGTTTCTGCCACTGAGGAATATAATTATTTTCTCCATGTGTGATCTGCATTTCGTAGTATCGAATGATGGGAACTGATGTTATGTCAGCTGTGCCGCACATCTAGTCCTGGGCCATGAGTGTGCACACTGGTAAGAGCTGAGGGGTCTACAGGAAATGATTGTTTTATTTCAGTGCACAGCATTGGCTGCAGAATCAGTCTGACATTAACCACCTCCAGACCAGCACAGTTAACCACCTCTTCGGTCTCCCGTCATCCAGCAGCTGTCGTTTTATCTACTGTCTGTTCATTGTGCTTGCCATCACCACGCAGATCCTGTTTGTCCTTAATCACAGGTGGTATGTGATACTTGAAACCGGCAGGAAGCACCAAGCTGCAACAACCTCAACCCCTCACCTGAGCATTGAATAACCAGCAACTTTCACCCTCCTGTCACACTGAGACACCTGCCTGCCCTCCTCACATGTGCCAGGTAACAGGTACTCTGTGGGAAACTGAGAGAAGTTCAATTCAGTTTAGGGTGTGTCACAGTGCCAGAACGCTGTGCCCGTTCCTGCTGTCAGTCTCAGGCAGGCTGTGGCACAGGGAGCTGTCTCTCACTAAAGTACAGGCCACCATCACCCCCCCCCCCCCCCCCACACCTCATCCAAGGGGGCCAACCCTCATGTGCCAGCATAGACGGTACATGTTGGAATGTAGGGCATCAGTGCCAAGCTCTCACATCTGCTCCAGGTGGTATTGCATGCACAAAGACCTCAGTAATGACTGACGGAGCTTGTCTGAACAGAACTGCAGCCAACACCACCCGCGCCCCCCCCCCCCCCCCCACCACCGAACAAAAACAGTCAAAGTGCAGAACTGGGAAACAACGCATGGGTCGAGTGGCACCATGGAATGTACGTGAAAGACCAAATGTTATATTAGATGCCCTCTAGACTCTCTTCCTCAGTGTCTGGCCAGCAGTGCTTCGAGCAAGGCAGAAAGACCCAACTGAAAATAAAAGAACAAGTAGAAAGGAGACCAGCCGAGTATCCAGAAACAGCACAGTATTTATTCCAGGTACCGAGATTACAGATAGATAATTTCTCTGCTTTGCAGACTGATCTGAATATTTATACATCTGTATTTACACATTTAAAATCTTTAATCTGTGACAGGTATTTACAGTATCGCGATCACATTCACATCTCTTACATTAACAGTATAGTTCATTTTTAATTTTAAAAAAAGCTTTTTGTTCAAAGAATGACAGGTTTACATGCATCGATTCAACCGTCAACACCTGAATTCCCGCTAGATGCCACTTTTTCTCCTCTGCCCCACCCCACCCCAACCACTGCCCCAAATACAGCACCCAGTCTCTGAGCATCTGTCGGGAACACAGGAACATTCTGGTCTGGACGTAATTTACAGGCCCTTAGAAAAGTGGGGAGTCTAGGTGTGGGTCTGCTGCTCGACACTTCAGCTAAGACGGGGTAAGGAAGGCGAGTAACTTCCCTCCCTCAGTGAAGTCAGCAGTTAGACATACATTCCAGACAGATCCACCTTTCTAATCTCACTGGACATGCTCTCGCTTCAGCAGAACATTCTTTGGGAAAAATTAGTTGAATTTCTGTTCACAAGCACCAAGACTGAAGACCAAACACACACAGTAGTTTAAATTTCACAGAGAAATGGGTTCAAAACCTGTGGCTCCACAGCTCTTCCCATGTTTTGTGGCAGCGGGGAGGTAGCTGGCCATTGTTAAAAGGACACCGTCCCATTAACCAGCTGGGTTAAATCCAAATTCAACCTACTCCGTGTCGCTGGATCGGACAGGAGCACAAGGTTTCAGAATCTCCTGCAACCACAGCAGGAACAACGAACAGGGCCCTGGGGTAAGCAGATCACACAGCTCGTCATCTTGGTCACTCGTGAAATATGATTCGAGCATAAAAGGACAGCTAGATCCAGGGCCATCATGCAACCCAGCCCATGACGGAATGTAAAAATCAAAATGTGCAAAAATCATTGGAATTTACACCTCAATATCAGTTACAGCTAAACTACATTCACCAAGAATTGATCCCAGTGCCTGTGACGGCGAGACTGAAGCCCAATCGAATCCAAGTTAATGTCTATAGAACATCAGCAGAGGCAGCGATTCCACCCACACCTGCCAAGCAACTTTCAGGTGTTTCTGCTCCATCACTGTTGGTCTCCAAACTGGAAGCTGTCACCAGGTGTTCAGAAAGAGCTCTCCACGCCTGGCAGTGTACTCTGCAGGAGAGGCAGTGAAGTCGTACATCCCAAAGATCCCAAACATTCCCTGACAGGGAACATGGAGCACAAATCCTGAGGAGAAAGACCCATGAGGAAATGCCAATCCTGGCCGTTGGAGCCAGAGCCACATGGATTCTTAGATTGGGAGCTGGTGCAGTCTTTGTGCTATCCTAATTTACACAAACACATTTCAGTGGCAGAGGGACACAGAGAGAGAAACCAATAAACACTCAGCCAGCGCCGAATCTCAGCCACGAGCAGCCCTCAGTAACTGATCTGAGTGCTTACACAGAGACTGGACATAGGAACATGGCCTAGATCCTTGTACCTGCCCAGGGGTTTATACAGAGATCACACCCATTACCTGGCCCAAGTGTACAGAGAGAACTATATGCTTGTTTCTGGTATGGGAAAGTCGTCTTCTCTGCATTAAAATGTGCGTTCCCAGCCTGTTTCTGCTATGGGCCCAGGAGCAGCTTCACATCCCAAGGAAATGCAAACGGGGCAGAATCTGGACTCCAGGAGCACAGTGGGGTTATATTTGATGGATAGCTCTTCAGTGGAATGAGGCTGGCACTGTGGCTTTTTATAATGAAAGAGGTACAAGGAGGCGGAATGATTTGGTTTGATATGCAGTGAATCGAGCATTGCCCAGAAATCTGGAAGCACTAAAGACCTTCACACAATAAGGCCACCATCAGATTGTCTGTAACAATCCACTCAAAACCCAGTAAGGGCCAGAGTTAATGCAGCAGAGCCAGCATTGATCTGTGCTGAACACAGACAGGAGCCCACAGCCAGCTCCCTCATCACCACCCACGCACCCCGGGAAAAGTGGGCACGTGTATGTGTGTGTGAAAACTGTGTGTCAGCAACTATCAGGATGTGCTGAATATACAGACACATACACATGTACATGGACACAGAAAGAGACATAGGTACATGGACAGACACACCCTGGGTAGGTAAGAGGTGAGATCAGTAACCTGTGCTGGAAGAGAATGTAAATGCTGAGCCATGATGGCTCTCACAGTCACAACAACCCCCCCCGCCCCCCCCCCCCCACCGTCATTTCACTGTCCAGGTTCACAGGCAACAAATAGCTACTGGGGAATGCCTATGGCCACACTGCCTGAGACTCCAGGACAATTACCTGCAGCAAGGGAGAAATCAGAACAAAAAGGGAAGCAGAATAAAAGGAAGTTCCAGTTGCTGTTTCTTTGAGTCCTGAACATGACCCCAGCTCTCCATGAACATTATTTGCTTAACGCTACAAACCCCAGCTCTGGGGCACAGCAGGGCATTTATGACGGTATGATTTCACAGGGTGTCTGAGGGTCGGAAAACAAGTCCTTTTCAACCAGCAGGAGCACTGTCCAATTAATCGCGTGACACAGAGTAACTTGAACTAGTGGCCACACAGAGGATGAGGCATTTTAGGGACTTCCACCCTTTGTGTAAGTTAGTTCTGTCTCTTTGCTGTACGCAGATAACTACTCCAACTCATTATCGAGCATACACATCACAAGGTTATCAAACACTAAAAGGGGCTTTTCCCAAAGGATAAGGAGTTTAAGCAAGGAGCACGTCTGAGATTGCTCCAGCATACACACACTGCTCTGTGCTCAATGAGTTGCTCTAACAGCTTTACAGAAACTTTGTTTTTTAGTGCTTCTTTAGAGACGTTCCCTGATCCCTGTTTTCAGTGCTCCTTGAGAGACGCTCCCTATGTTTCAGTGCTTCTTTAAAAATGTTCCCTGCTCAATTTATCAGTGCTTCTTTCGGGACACTCCTGGCTATGTTTCACAGAGCACTTTTAGAAACACTCTGTTTATCAGTGATCCTTTAGAGACGCTCCCTGCTTGTGGCAATACAATCTTTCTTTGGTGAGGGACATTTTCTGCTTTTGTTCCTTTAATAAATGTATTCCGGTAAGTGTGAGCAGAAGAATGTTTGGGCCTTTCTGAAGGCAGCAAAGTACGTTCTAAAGAAAATGGGCCAGGGGGTGGGAGGGGGGATCAGGGCCAGGCTGCACAGGAGGGAGGGGGAGGGGGTCAGGGCCAGGTTCTCGGAGAGAGGGGGATCAGGGCCAGGAGGGAGGGGGAGGGGGACCAGGGCCAGGCTGCAGGAAGGGGGGTGGGGGGGGAAATCAGGGCCAGGCTGCAGAAGGGGAGGGGGGGTGGAATCAGGGCCAGGCTGCAGGAAGGAAGGGAGGGGCGGGGGGGGGGGGGGGGGGGAAGAGAATCAGGGCCAGGCTGCAGAAGGGGAGGGGGGGGTGGGGAATCAGGGCCAGGCTGCAGGAAGGGGAGGGGGGGGAAAATCAGGGCCAGGCTGCAGGAAGGGGAGGGCGCGGGGGGGAAATCAGGGCCCGGCTGCAGAAGGGGAGGGGGGGGGTGGAATCAGGGCCAGGCTGCAGGAAGGGGAGGGGGGGTGGGGAATCAGGGCCAGGCTGCAGGAAGGGGGGTGGGGGGGGGAAATCAGGGCCAGGCTGCAGGAAGAGGGGGGGGGGGGGGTGGAGAATCAGGGCCAGGCTGCAGAAGGGGAGGGGGGGTGGAGAATCAGGGCCAGGCTGCAGAAGGGGAGGGGGGGTGGGGAATCAGGGCCAGGCTGCAGAAGGGGAGGGGGGGGTGGGGAAATCAGGGCCAGGCTGCAGGAAGGGGGGGAAATCAGGGCCAGGCTGTAGGAGGGAGGGGGATCAGGGCCAGGCTGCAGGAAGGGGGGGGAAATCAGGGCCAGGCTGTAGGAGGGAGGGGGATCAGGGCCAGGCTGCAGGAAGGGGGGGAAATCAGGGCCAGGCTGTAGGAGGGAGGGGGATCAGGGCCAGGCTGCAGGAAGGGGGGGAAATCAGTGCCAGGCTGCAGGAGGGAGGGGGATCAGGGCCAGGCTGTAGGAGGGAGGAAAATCAGTGCCAGGCTGCAGGAGGGGGGTTCAGGGCCAGGCTGCAGGAGGGGGCGATCAGGGCCAGGCTGCAGGAAGGGGGGTTCGGGGCCTGGCTGCAGGAAGGGGGGTTCGGGGCCAGGCTGCAGGAAGGGGGGGGGGAGGAAAATCAGTGCCAGGCTGCAGGAGGGGGCGATCAGGGCCAGGCTGCAGGAAGGGGGGTTCGGGGCCTGGCTGCAGGAAGGGGGGTTCGGGGCCAGGCTGCAGGAAGGGGGGGGGGAGGAAAATCAGTGCCAGGCTGCAGGAGGGGGGTTCAGGGCCAGGCTGCAGGAAGGGGGGAAAATCAGGGCCAGGCTGCAGGAGGGGGGTTCGGGGCCAGGCTGCAGGAAGGGGGGGGGGGGGGGGAGAGATCAGGGCCAGGCTGCAGGAGGGGGGTTCAGGGCCTGGCTGCAGGAAGGTGGGGGGGGGAGGGGGGGGGGGGAAATCAGGGCCAGGCCGCAGGAAGGGGGGGGTGGGAATCAGTGCCAGGCTGCAGGAGGGGGGTGGGGGGGGGGGATTAGTGCCAGGCTGCAGGAGGGGTGGAGGTGGAATCAGGGCCAGACTGTAGGAGGGAGTGGGAGGGGGATCAGGGCCAGGCTCTAGAAGGGGGAGGGGGATCAGGGCCAGGCTGCAGGAGGGTGAGGGGAGGAAGATCAGGGCCAGGCTGCAAGAGGCTGGGGGATGGGTTCAGGGATAGGCTGTGGGAGGGGTTGGGTCAGACCCAGGCAGCAGGAGAGGAAGGGGATAATCAAGGCCAGGCTGGGAATGTCGAAGGATCGCTTGTGACGGTAGGTCTGATTGAAACAGATTAGTTCCAGCAAATCTCCTCCGTCAGGACAGCATTAAACCGATTGCACATCACCCGAAGATGAAGGAGGGAATGGACTGTGCAGGAACACGTGGACTAAGTGGGAACACGCGAGGATGCACAGCCCGCTTCCTACAAGCTCCTTTATTGCTCTTCCAATACAAAATAGTTTCTTTTTTCTCACAATAATTGTCACTTGGAATTATAGGGCTGAGATTGGAGGGGTGAGGAGAAGGGGTGGAGTGCAGGAAGAACACCTCCCAGAGAGAGAATGGAGTTAAAAAAGGGATACCCAAATGATAGTGATTGGGGAGGAGGGGGCAGTGACTGCCTACACCTGGGAAATAAGCTGCATGTTGAAGCTGGGTGATCGGGATTGTTTAGTAAGAGGAGCTCCCGGGGAGAGCAGGTCCTTGGCCTCGCCCCCTCGGCCTAGCCGCTCCTCCTGAAGGCTGATGGTAGAAAACCGGTTGGCGTTACCATGTGCCAGGTTGGAGCTCCCATCCAAGGCCTGACACCCGTTCACCCGATCGAAGGACTTGGTGGAGGAGGTGCTGGCTGTCCGCACCAGGCCCACAGCTGCTGCTGCTGTCGCCGGCACAGGCTGACCGCTCGCAATCAGCAGGTGTTTCTTCACGGGAGTTAGCTCCATTGCGTCTGGGGCAGAGCGGGTTGGCGCCAGCTTTCGACTGCCTGTGTCCTGGCTGCACTCAGCTTGCCCCTCAACCTTGGACAACACTGCCTGGTCTCTATCTCTGCCCATCAGGCTGCTGGGACCTTTCTTCAGGCTGCTGCTCTTTGGCCCGCTTGGCTGGCTGATGCTGGAAGCCCCCGATGAAAATCCCTCGTCTGCGTCAGTGAGGTGGACAGTATCCTCTCCCCCAGCCGCACTGTGCCGGTCTGCGAAACAACAAACAGCGGTTCAGGGATTAGTCACTCGCAGGAAGCTACCCAAGTTGAGCAATTTCCCAGACAGAGCCACTGCATCAAGATACACACACATACCAAAACTCCAGCACTCACTCCCTTACATATACAACAACAACTTGCATTTCTGTAGCAGCTTTAATGCAGTAAAATGTCCCCAGGTGCTTCACAAGATCACAGTTATCAAATAAAACACAACACTGAGCTACATAGAGATATTTGGACACTTGACCAAAAGCCTAGCCAGAGATAGGTTTTAAAGAAGTAGTCCTAACAGACTGGATGAAGGGAGCTGAGTGGGTAGTGTTGATTCGAATTTGGACAGAAACCTGAAACAGTTCCGCACAGACGGCTGTAGGATGTTGTCAATTGTGACGGATTGAGGGAGATCATCAACAGGAAGGATTTAGATTCGGCCGAGTGGCAAGTCGGGTTTCCCTGGGCTCTGCACAGGGTCCTTCACTGTTGACTAAATTTACTAACAGTTTGGAGAAGGGAATCACTGAGAGGTCGATGAATTTATGGACGAAAATGTGCTCAAGGGTTCGCCCTGAGGAGTTGATTCATAAGTGGCAAAGTTGATTTAGGTAAGTGAAGGGGCACAGAAATACCAGGCGTCATCTAATAGGGAGAAAGAGTTTGGTACACACGGCCAAGGTACCTCAAGATCTGTGCCATTCTAGGTAACTGAACTGAAAGGGAATCGGGACAATGACTTGTCACTGAAGAACACAGTGTGAGGTGGGAAACAGAAGACAGGAGGCTTTGAGGAAGCATTTCTTGGTAAAGTCTAGAACAGGGTTGTCCAACCTTTATGAGTAAGGGGCAACATCACAATTCTTGTCTTACATGGAAGGCCGGTGAGACAATTTCAGAAAGATAAAGGCATTAAAATATATTTTACTATTAATCAAAACAGCAACAAATGTACATTTTTGTGAAGCAGCTTTAAATGAGAAGATTAATTTATTGACTATATTGGGCACTGATTTAATGAGATACCTAGCATTTTTTTGCTTGCACAAGTAGTCATATTTGCCCGCACACTTCTTGTAGTGATGTGGAGTATTCGGGATAGGTGTCATTCTGTCAGGAGTGATCTTGATCACTCTTTCTCTCTCTGCCCCTCTCTCTTTATCCCCCCTCTCTCTCTCTCTGTCACTCTCAATGCCCCCTCTCTCTCTCTATTCCCCCTCTCTTTCTCTCTCTCTGCCCCACCCCTTTCTCTCTCTCTGCCCCTCCAGTCACAGAGCCCTGGCAAGGGAGAGGGATGACCCTGGTACAGTTTACATCCGCAGGCCGGATAGAAACCTTTGGTAGGCTGGATCCTGGCCCACGGGCCTTATGTTGGACAATCCTGGTCTAGAATTAGGGGCCCTGCACTCAGGGTTGATAGGCATCTCACTACGCACCATCTAACTGGCTCCAGCTTTGGCTCCCACATCGGGCAACAATGATGTTCCAGAGCGGTTGCAGAGATGCATCACGAGGTTGCATCCATTTTGGTCTACTCAGAATACTTGATTCCTCCATCCTGCAAATCCCTAGCTGCACCCTCTGTCTCTACTGCTCTTCCGACTTTCGTCTGACTAGGAAATCTGAAAAGTTAGTTAGTTTATGTAGATTAGTGGCCAAGGGAATCCACTCAACCCCTCTTCCAGTCTAACATCACTCTTCTCAAATCAAAGCAAAATACTGCAGATGCTGGAAATCTGAAATAAAAACAAAAAGTTCTGGAAATACTCAGCAGGTCAGGCAGCATCTGTGGAGAGAGAAGCAGAGTTAACGTTTTCAGGTCTATGACTTTTCATCAGAACAGCACTTTTTATATCACTTTTCTCATATGTATGTACTTTGAGCCCGCTTTTGAAGCAGCCACAAGTTTGGGCCAGGTCATGGGTTCAAGTCCCACTTCAGAGATGTGAGCCCACAAACCAGGCAGACACTCCAGTGCTGTACTGAGAGGGTGCTGCAGTCGGAAGCGCCCCCTTTCAGATGAGACGTTCATCGGAGGTCCTGTCTGCCCCCTTGGTGGAGGTAAAAAGATTCCATGGCACTATTTTGAAATAAAGCAGGGGAGTTCTCCCCAGTGTCCTGGCTAATATTTTCCCCTTAATCAACATCATTAAAACAGGTTATTTGGTCATTATCACATTTCTGTTTGTGGGAGCTTTCTCTGCATCAATTGTCTGGTGCTTCCCGACAGTACAACAGGGACCACACTTTAAAAGTGCTTTGGGATGTCCTGAGGTCATGAAATGCAAGTTTGTTCTTTTACTCAAATCATTTTTTAGGTTAATTTGAAGCCTTTCATGTTGCACATCAATAAAAGCATTCTGGATCTCCAAATAAATTATTTTACAGGGAGTTCCACGAGCTACTTCATCTGCAACATTTTCCAAGGAATGAGGAGGTTTGCAAGGGAGTGATCCGCCTTCACTCACAGTCCATGCTGACCATTTCTCAGTCAACAACTGCCCATGTTCTCCTCCAGCCCACTCCTTGGAATAGAGTCCATTAATTCAACTCTTGGATTTAACAACCTCAGTGCCAGCATGAATCTAAGAACAACATTATTTCCAAGTTGACAGCACAGTCTCCTTTTGAGGGAAGTTAAAAAAAATTCTGAAGGGTTTTGCTTGCATTTAATGTCTGGTTTTTGTCATAGCACCCAAATACAGAACATTTCCTCTCAAGCTCAGGTTGATACTGCGGTGCAGATAATCTTAGCACGATGGAAGTACTCAGCCAGGTTTCAATTTTAAGGCTGCCTCTGCGAAGTCCACAAGACAATGAATCACCAAAACCAGATTAACACCCAGTCAAACACACTCATTTCAACATTGAAAGTTGGCGCTAAACAGAGATAGGCTAAGCAATCCAGCATTCTCCCCTCAACCAGTTTCATACCCTGCCCATGCATTCAAACAGTGTAAATGAAGCACTAGCACAGCGAAGAGAAGCACGCACACATGGGCAAACAACAAAGCATTCAATATCATATTGTGGAGACTCGAGCTTCCACATCCAGCAACAGACACCCAGTGCACCTAGGAATCTGACTAAACTGGAGCAGGCTGGACCTTTCCTAACACCCCTCCTCCGAGCACAGGTCTGCAGGGGAACATTTGCTTTTAAACTTACCACCTGTTTTCGTTTTTATATAATGAGGAGCATAGTCAGTTTAACTTTGAACTAAATTCTCAGGAAATATATTTAAATCAAAGTTTTTAAAGTTAATTCTGTGTCACCCAAAGCCCCCTTCCCAAAGAAATGCTCGAAGGAAGCAGCTCAAACCTCTTTCGCAGTCTCCCATCACCGACCGCCGCTGCGCGCTGCCCCCGTCACCGACCGTCGCCGCGCGCTGCCCAGTCACCGACCGTCTCCGCGCGCTGCCCAGTCACCGACCGTCGCCGCGCGCTGCCCAGTCACCGACCGTCGCCGCGCGCTGCCCAGTCACCGACCGTCGCCGCGCGCTGCCCAGTCACCGACCGTCGCCGCGCGCTGCCCACATCACCGACCGTCTCCGCGCGCAGCCCGTCTCCACGCACTGCCCAATCACCGACCGTCTCCACGCACTGCTCAATCACCGACCGTCTCCACGCACAGCCCAATCACCGACCGTCTCCACGCAATGCCCAATCACCGACCGTCTCAATGCAATGCCCCATCACCGACCGTCTTCACACGCCGCCCCCGTCACCGACCGTCTTCACACGCCGCCCCCGTCACCGACCATCTCTGCGTACCGCCCCAGTCACCGACCATCTCTGCACGTTGTCCAATCACTGACCATCTCCACACACTGCCCCTGTCACCCACTGTTTCCACACACTGCCCCTTCACCGACCGGCTCCGCGCACTGCCCCCGTCACCGACCGGCTCCGCGCACTGCCCCCGTCACCGACCGGCTCCGCGCACTGCCCCCGTCACCGACCGGCTCCGCGCACTGCCCCCGTCACCGACCGGCTCCGCGCACTGCCCCCGTCACCGACCGGCTCCGCGCACTGCCCCCGTCACCGACCGGCTCCGCGCACTGCCCCCGTCACCGACCGGCTCCGCGCACTGCCCCCGTCACCGACCGGCTCCGCGCACTGCCCCCGTCACCGACCGGCTCCGCGCACTGCCCCCGTCACCGACCGGCTCGGCGCACTGCCCCCGTCACCGACAGGCTCGGCGCACTGTCCAATCACCGACCGACTCCGCGCACTGTCCAATCACCGACCTTCTCCGCGCACTGCCCAATCACCGACCTTCTCCGCGCACTGCCCCCGTCACCGACCGGCTCCGCGCACTGCCCCCGTCACCGACCGTCTCCGCGCACTGTCCAATCACCGACCTTCTCCGCGCACTGCCCAATCACCGACCCTCTCCGCGCACTGCCCCCGTCACCGACCGGCTCCGCGCACTGCCCCCGTCACCGACCGTCTCCGCGCACTGCCCCCGTCACCGACCGGCTCCGCGCACTGCCCCCGTCACCGACCGGCTCCGCGCACTGCCCCCGTCACCGACCGGCTCCGCGCACTGCCCCCGTCACCGACCGGCTCCGCGCACTGCCCCCGTCACCGACCGGCTCCGCGCACTGCCCCCGTCACCGACCGGCTCCGCGCACTGCGCCCGTCACCGACCGTCTCCGCGCACTGCCCCCGTCACCGACCGTCTCCGCGCACTGTCCAATCACCGACCGTCTCCGCGCACTGTCCAATCACCGACCGTCTCCGCGCACTGTCCAATCACCGACCGTCTCCGCGCACTGTCCAATCACCGACCGTCTCCGCGCACTGTCCAATCACCGACCGTCTCCGCGCACTGTCCAATCACCGACCGTCTCCGCGCACTGCCCAATCACCGACCGTCTCCGCGCACTGCCCAATCACCGACCTTCTCCGCGCACTGCCCAATCACCGACCTTCTCCGCGCACTGCCCAATCACCAAACATCACTGTGCGCTGCCCAGTCACTGACCGTCTCCACACGCTGCCCAATCACCGACCATCTCCACGCACTGCCCATGGGTCCCTGCTATTGATCACTGCCCATTGTCTCCTGCATGATTGTGTGCAGTGCTGGATAAGGTCAGGCTGTGACTGCCCCCAGCTGAATTTCATGTCAATACTCGCTGTGCAGATTCCGACGAGTCTGGGTGAAGAACTCGAGTGTCCAATATCTCTGGATCTGTAACCAGCGTGAGCACAGTGGGGGTGGGGTGGGGGGGTGAGGCATGTTGAAAAGAGGCAGGAGGACGGGTCAGAGGATGGTGGGGGTGGGTAGGAAGAGTTTAGGATTGAGGATGGGGAGGGCTGACTGGCTTCAATCAGCACTTCCAGCATTTGTGTTTTATTGAAACAAATTGTTCTTGGTAACTTTGCTTCGATTCCTCATTGTGAATTACATTGCAAAGAACTACAATGAAAAGCCAGGGGAGAGGGTACTCCGCAAAGGAACAGGCAGGGTGAGAGGCTGGGGTGGGGGAAGATGCAGGAGAGAGAACATGCAGTCAACGAGCGCGGCCTCATTGGAGAGCTTTCGAAGCTGAACATTGGATTGCCCTTTGCCATGCTTTTTCATCGCAGCAGGAGAGTGTACGTGTTTGTAAAAAGGGGGATCTGGTCCCAGCACAGCAAGAATGATACTACTTGACCTGCTGCTAGCAATGGGAGGAATGCATTAACACACCCTGGGATAGTGGATACAGCCACTGGGATGGAAAGCAGCCATGGCTATCTTCCAGCATCCTCACTGATCCCTCCCTCCTCAACTCAGGCCTACCCTCTGCTGTGGCCATTGAAGCTGGTTCCTGCTGACTGCGCCAGGGGGATGCTCGTGTCCCCTCCCCATTCCTCTTGCGCTCTCCAGCCGATTCAGTCAAGTCACGGGTTAGGGAGGTGGGGTCACTTGGCTCAGCATCAACAGTGAGGTCTATACAATCTGGGATTCAACACAAAACATTTAGTGTTTTCCCCCATCCAGCAGGTCCTGCTGCAAGCCGGGGGTGGAAAGACAGCCTGAAGATTACACAGTACATGGGTGGAGACAGCAGAGCATACATCAACGGGGAAAATCAACAGAGCTCAGAACAATGATAATGCCGGCACCAGATAGAGGCACAGACCCTGAGTACAGCTCTGCCCAGGCAGAGGGGCCTATGCACTACTTGGTAGATTTTGCTTTCAAATTGAAAGAAAGTGGAATTTGTTATTTTTTTTTTAAAAAGAGCAGCAGCACAGCATTACCATTTTTGATATGACAGAAGACAGACTGCAGGAAATGAACCACATTGGGAAACTAATGTTTTGCATCCAAAGTAGCTCAAAGATCAAATATGAAAATTTCCCCAGCTGCTTACCTTCTCTCTTCCAGCGGTGCCTTCGTATTGAAGCAGTGGTAATGGCAGTCCGGGATATCCTGGGTATCGTTGGCGTCACCTCCACCTGTAGGCACTTCCGACCCACCCTGGAAATCTCGGGAGCATCAAAGGGCAGTGAGCTCTTCATCGCATTAGCAACCTGTAAAAAAAGAAACAAAGTCAATGTGGGAACTGCGAAGGTATGTTAACAAGGAGCTGCAATTTATTCATATTGCACGTGTCTGAACACCAAATTAGTGCCACACGTTTAAACTGGTATTAATGTTAGTGTAACAGACAGGAATGTAGCAGAAAAAATGACTTGCATTTATATAGTGCCTTTATGACCTCAGGAATGTCCGAAAGCACTTTACAGCCACTGAAGTATTACTGTAACACAGACAGTACTGCAACACCTGTCACAGGAAGGTCTGGGACACCCCACTGTGGTGTGGATATAGCTAGCCAGTGAGTTTTGCACACAGTAACTGACTTACCAGCAGTGGCTGTGAGTACAGCTCTAACTGTGCCCGGTACATGAGGTCCTCCAGTGCCTCCTGGCCTAGTTCCCACTCTCCATTGTATCTGTGGAAAAAATGAAAAGAGGAAAACTCCAAGAACACGTCCACTACTGGCAGAGCGAAATCACCATCAATTCAAACGCCTCCCCGCACTCCATTTCCCCACTGCACACCACCAAATCCGCACAACCTCTACACCACAGGCAGTGGAGGGATCGAGACAGGAGCTGGTGAGGCAGAGCTGGGCTTCATCAGCCTACATGTTGAACCTGACTCCGTTGCTGCGGTTGATATCGCCAAGGGATATCACTGGCGGAAAGGTCGAGAACCAAAGGACACTGATTTAAGGTGAATGGCAAAAGAACCAAAGGCAGTATGAGGAAAAACTTTTTTGAACGAGTGGTTAGGATCTGGAAGGCACTGCCTGAGAGTGTGGTGGAGGCAGATTCAATCATGACTTTCAATTATTATTCATAATTGGATCATTATCAAGAAAAATAATTTGAAGGGCTACAGGGAAAGGCTGGAGGAGTGAGACTAAGGGGAATGGGACCAGCTGCATTGCTCTTGAGAGTCGGCACGGACATGAAGGGCCAAATGGCCTCCTTCTGCTGTAACCATTCTATAAGGGGGACTCCAGAGGTAACAGTAATACTGCCACTATAGCGCGCATGAGAAGAGGTTGGAACAAGGCAAGTGCAGCTGACCGAGATCTCACTGCGACTGTGAGGGTAGGGAAAGGCAGGGCTGTGCCATTCAGGAGTGGGAGCGTAGCTACTGGGCATTTCAGTGGGGCTGGGGAGTTGGAGCCATGATCTGACCCCACGTTCACACTCTATGCACCAACATGGAAACTACCTCATTGTAATGGCAAAGCTCGAGAGCAAACAGAGAGGACTTTTAACAATGGATTTACTGATGATAACTACACTAACAACTAAGTGACAGATGGTATCTGACAGTACAAACACAACCCTTCCTACTTACATTGTATGATAGACACCTGTCAACAGCTGCACCATAAACTCTGGGTCCAGCATGACCCGACCACAAGTCTCATTCCACATCTTCTTCCGCTGTCGTGGAAACCCTGTAATACACAACCTATTGGCAGAGAACAGGCGGATTTTAGAAAACAGCATCTAACTCTGCGACAACAGATTCACTCAATTGTGACTATTAAATGCAGAACTTTTGTCAACACAAAGTGGACCAGGATAGAAGCCACAGTTCAGTAAATATTTGTATAAAACCAGGACAAAAGGCCCATCGGGTTTATCCAGGGAGTAGCTGAGCCTGAGGGATTACAGATCAGGATGGCTCTGGGTGCAATGTTTATTTCATTTGTTAATCTAAGCGGGGACCTGTTCCCAACTGCCAGCAGTCACAATGAATCACACAACTTTACAGCAGAGGGGGGGGGGGGGGGGGGGGGTCTATTCCCAGTCACTCCTGTGCCTTCTCCGAGATCTCACACCCATTCAGTCCCATTGCCCTGCCCTTTCCCCATTTGGCCCATCATCCTGTACAAACCCACCAAAACAGCCTTGCAGGACTCTGAACTAATGTGCTTCATCCTGTAGTATTGCTGAGTCTTCATCTCACACCACACCTCTGCTCCATGGATTTCATGAAAATTTAACTGCCCTGACATTTCACTTTACAAGATGAATGTTAATGCTATTACTCTTCCCCACAAATCACTTTGAAAACTGAACGTTAGATGTCAACCCAGAATGCATCAGGACAACAAATAGAAATGGGAGCTTGGAGATGGTGCAGAAAACTCAAATCAACTGGGTCAGTTGTGGCTCAGCGGGAGCATTCTCGCCTCTGAGTCAGAAGGTCGTGGGTTCAAGTCCCTTTCCAGAGAATGCAACACATAATCATAGAATAGAATGCCTAGGCCGACACTCTCAATGCAGCACTGAGGGAGTGCTGCACTGTCGGACGTGCCATCTTTCGGAAGTTAAACTGAGGCTCCATCTGCCCATTCAGGTGGACATAAAAGATCCTGTGGCGCTATTTGGAAGAACAGGGGAGTTCTTCCCGGTATGCTGGCCAATAATGATCTCTTGAAACCAACATCACTAAAACAGATTATCTGGCCATTCTCACATTGCGGTGTGTGGGATCTTGCTTTGCAAAAATTGGCTGCCGCGTTTCCTACATTACAACAGTGACTGCACTTCAAAAGAACTTTGTTCGCTGGTAAAGTGCTTTGAGAGGTTGTTATGACCGGGTGCAAAAGGTGTCTCGGGGTCTGTTACTGTCGTCACCTGGTCTTATTGTACCAGGATATTATTTTTAAACACACTGTGTTTTGAGCTCCCCCTTTGTGAATCCTTCTTCACAGCTTTCCAATTATAAGGCAAAGAAACAAGCATAAACAGGCTTTCTTCGGTTTAAAGAAGGAAAGTGAAACTTATTAAACAAACTTAAACTCTCATACGGTTAATGGCTACGGATATACGATGTGCCCATGCTAGCATGCACATACAATACACACATGCAGATAGGGACAAAAAAACAGGAGCGGAAAATATAAGGTGAAAGGTTTGAGGCAGACTCTGAAGGGGGTTTCTGGTTACTGTTTCTGTGGTTCCAGCTCACTGTAGAGTCTTTGATTGTCAGCAGCTCCTACTTTTCATTGGGGCCCAGTATTCTTCTTAAACCTTGTTCAACAGTAGGAGACTTTTCTCTCTTTGAGGTTCTCGTGTCTTCAATGGTTTCCGAAGCTGGTGTGAGCGAGATAAGGGCAGACAGGAGAGAGATATTCTCAAACCAGGAGCTTTGAGTTCAAATCCTGTTTCCTCCAATTTAAAATTCTCTCAGTTCCAGCCTCTGCAACAGCCCATTTCATGTGACTAAAACTTCTTCTGGGTATTAGGGAAGCAACGACTGGGTCCCCATTGTTCCAACACTGTCTGTTACTATTCAAATGTCTTTCCAGTCAGGGGCTTGCAATTTTAAGTTTAACTGTTCATGTGGTGAAATAATGTGTGCTTCATTCTTGGCAGGTGGGGGGTTTGCCGGACACCTCCACACCCAGGGGAATGAAATGCAATTTGAAGAAAACTGGCGTATTTCATTACAGAGTATGTACAGTACCTCATTCTTTAAACAGTAGCAGTCAGGGACTCCCTCTACTTCACTTTCAGACTGGGCAGCCTGTGCTAACTCTCGCAATACTGGGTCGGCTCACTGAGCCTCAGCTAGGGAAAATTCATTTAATTAATTCCCTGGGTCTCCTAACTTTCCAAAGAAAGTCTCGGACAGGCAGACCTCATGGTCATCTGCCTGCAGTGCCAATAGAGTCTCCTCTGGGTGGGGGGGGGGAGCTGGTTTGATCATGGCCTGATCCACTACACATTCAGGGAAACTGCAGGGGACCGTCTCCTGCCACTGCCCTGTATCTCTGACCTCCTGCGGTCTTTCTTTCACTGCTGTTGGGGGGGGGGGGGGGGGGGCTACCACCTTCAACCCTACCAGATCATTACCTAGGAGTAGGTCAACCCTGTCCACAGGCACACTAGGGACAATCCCTACAGTCACCGGTCCCGAAACTAGGTCGCACTCCAGGGCGGTGTACAGGTACTGGCATACACTGCCCTCCAATACCATTCAGCATCATTTTGGTGTCCACTGCACTCTCTGGGGGAAGGTCAGGCCTTTTTCCAGTAAAAGGGAACTGGTGGCCCCTGTGTCCCTGAGAATCACTATTGGCTTGCTTGCCCCACTCGAGGGATATGGGGTTACTTTTCCTTCAAATACAAAACCCTGATAACCTTCAGGAATCCTATTAACATTTCCTGCACTGGCCGTAGTAAGCTTCCTGGGTTGCACTCTTACTGCAGTTAAAGCCACAGCTTGTTAGAGTCATAGAGTCACAGAGTTAAACAGCAAAGAGACAGGTTGTTCTGTGTTTTCCATCCGGCCCTCGTCTTCGCTGAGCAGGTGTGCCCTGATTAACCCTACCGGTTTCCCTTTAGTTTCCAGCAGTCAGCTTTTAAATCCCCTGCTTTATTACAATGGAAGCACACAGGTCTCCGGGTCTCACTCTTGCTCACAGTACCTTTCATTTTGGCTGGAGGAGGGCCCCCTGTGTCTTCTGCTTTCCTTTCTCTTCCAGGACTGCCTGGGCAGATATCACCTTCCCACCCTTTGTCCTTTTCAGATTTGTAGGGGTGATTAGGAAAGGTTCTCCCCTGGGAAGCCAACTTATAAATTAAAGCAAACTCATCAGCCAGAACGGCCACTTGCCGGGCTCCCTGAACCCATTGCTCCTCAACATGAGTTTTTATTGAGAATGGGAGAGAGTTTTTAAATTCCTCTAACAGGATTACTTCTCTGAGAGTCTCATAGAAAAGTTGTATTTTTAAAGCCCTCAGCCACTGGTCAAAAACCAGCTGCTTGCTTCTTTCAAATTCCAGATAACTTTGATTGGCTTGCTTTTTGAGGGTTCTAAACGTTTGGCGGTAGGCTTCGGGTATTAATTCATATACCCTGAGGATAGCAATTTTGGTCAGTTCATAATTTGTTGAACTTTCATCTGGCAACAAGGAATAAACCTCATGGGGATTTTCGGTTAGTTTGCCTTGCAATAAGAGAGACCAGGTCTCAGCTGGCCATTTTAGCTGCCTTGCCAGTTTCTCAAACGAAACAAAGAACGCTTCCACATCTTCCTCATTGAAGTCTGGAATTAATTGAGTGAGTTTTAGCAATCTCGTACCCAGCCCTGAATTGTGCTCCTCCATATTGGCCATGCTTTCACTACGGTTATGCTGTCGCCCCCTAGTTAACTCAAGCTGCTTCAGCTCTCTCTCTTCGGATTCTTTCCGGAATATTATTTCTCTCTCTCTCTCCTGCCTATCATTTTCTTCACGTTCCTTTTGGAAGGCCCTCTCTTTCTCCCTCTCCTGCCTCTCTCTCTTTTTCCCTTTCCTCAAATTCATGTTTCCTCTGTTCCAATTGTATCTTTGCCAAAAATACCCTGTCGAATTCTGTTTCTAACGCTGCTTCTGCTTCTTTGGATTCAAGGGAAAAATGGTTGGCCACTAGCCTTAGGAGTTCAGGCTTTCTAGCCTTGCCACGTACAGTGATCCCACACTATTCAGACATTTTCCTCAACTACTCCATAGACAGTGTTTTTAACCTATCCCAAGTTACTTCACCCTGGCTTGGAGAGCTACTCGCTTCAGTTGCAGACGTGTTAGTATTCAATCACGCACAACCACAAGAGAACCTGAATTGATTTTTTCCTCTTTTTTATTGGGAACAATTTGGCTTCCCACTTCCAATTTTACTCATTTGTCTATGGGAAAAATACTGGACGCTCGCACCCAAATTTCTGTTATGACTAGGTGAGAAATGTGTCTAGGGATCTTTTGCGGTCTTTACCTGGTCTTATTGTAACAGGGCTTTATTTTTAAACACACTATGTTTTTAGCGGCCCCCCCCCCCCCGCCCCTTTTGTGAATCCTTGTTCACAACTTTGCAATTATAAGGCAAAGGAACCAACACACCAGGTTTTCTCAGGTTTAAAGGAGAATGATGAAATGTATTAAACCTTAAACTTAAACTCTAATATGGTTAACGCCTACAGATATACGATGCGCCCGCGCTAGCATGCACATGCGATACACATGCACATAGGGGCAGAAAAGAGGAGAGGGAAATATAAGGTGAAAGGTTTGAGGCAATCTCTGAAGGGGGTTTCTGGTTACTGTTTCTGTGGTTCCAGCTCGCTGTAGAGTCTTTGATTGTCAGCAGCTCTTACTTTTCATTGGGGCCCAGTATTCTTCTTGAACCTTGTTCAACGTAGGAGACTTTTCCCTCTTTGAGGTTCTCGTGTCTTCAATGGTTTCCGTAGCTGGTGTGAGTGAGATGAGAGCAGACAGGGGAGAGATGTTCTAAAACCAGGAGCTTTCGGAGTTCAAATCCTGTTTTCTCCAATTGAAAACTCTCAGTTCCAGCCTCTGCAACAGCCAGTTAGTCATGTGACTAAAACTGGTCTGACCACTACTTCTGTGTACTGGGGAAGCAACGATTGGGTCACCATTGTTCCAACACTATCTGTTACTATGCAAATGACTTTTCAGTCAGGGGCTTGCAATTTTAAGTTTAACTGTCCATGTGGCGAAAGAAGTCTTGGCAGGTGGGGGGTTTGCCTGACAAAGGTCCTGCGGTGATAAAAGGTGCTATATAAATGCAAGTCTGTCTTTCTTTAAAAGGTAAAACAAGATAAGATACTGTTTATTCTATTTTCCAACTTTCTACAGCTTTCTGCAGCTTCTGTTTATTGAGGCGAGAGCTTCAGCCTCTGCTTTTTCTGATGCCCATGGGTACAGAATGCTTTGGTGCAGCACGACACTACTTCACATCCAGCCCTTGAACCCCAGTCACATCTAAGGCTATGTCTTTGATTTCTCTCCTGTTATTCTCCCATTGTGTTTAAAGGTATGACTCAACTTCCCAATTGTACGCTCCTCTCCCTCTCTCTCTGTCTGGCTGCACCTATCAGAGTGTGGGGCCACACGTGAGCACCTCCCAGTACTGCATTACACTGCGAACCATAGTACTGCACTGTGCCATGGTGCCACCCCCACCCTGCACTGTGCCATGGTGCCACCCCCACCCTGCACTATATCCCCGCAACTAAATGACACATTTTAAAAACACTTAAACAATAAGCTTCAAAATAAACCTTAATGCCCACTATTAGTGCTTCGAAAAGTACAACTTGCATCACTTACCTTGAACACACATTACACAGGGAACGGTAGGAAGAGTTGGGCATGGAGACCACTGCAGAATTATAGCACAACATGAGGAAACTCAGCACTTCAAACCTGGAAAACACAGACACACACGCACGTCACACTTTACATAATCTGTATAAACTACCTGGTGTCATAAATATAAGGTCACTCACGCAATGAAGCATCCCTTCAACAGGCTCCTGGACCTCGTCTCTCATATCTTATATGACACTACTGCTTCACTACCTCCCAGAGCCAGTTACATCAAGACTGTAGGAACCTGGCCACGTGCCATTGCGCATTTGTGGAGCAAAACACCAGCGGGCAAAGGGCATATTAACTATCACAATGCAACCATACAATTTGCACTCTGGCAATTCTACCACACCTGCCTGGCCCCCTTTGGCTGGTATGGGAAATGAAGAGGTGGGGGTAATGAACAGAGGCTGAGCAGCACAGTAAGCCAGCTTACCCATTTTCCTGAACAAAAACCAATGTTTAGTAGCTTTTTTAATAATGAGCGGGTGGAAATTAAGCTGCACACAGACACTAGACAGACCAGCTGCGGGACCGACTATCTCATGCTGTGAAACACTAGGGCACTGTGTGCCCTAGGACAGCCTGGGGGAGTGGTAAGAGTTGGGGGGGAGGGGGGGGGGGTTGCATAGAGAGCAGCGGGGGAGGCGCGGAGAGCACAGTGAGTAAATAGGGTAAGAAAAATAAGATCAAGGAAACCGAAGTTAGGACACAAGCTGAATACACAATCAGTGTCAAAACACAGGGACGCAGGCCCAGACAGACAGATGGAGGGGGGGCAGCTTCACTTACCGGTTCTGTGCTGTGAAGTTCTCCCTCTGAGGGTGAAGGTCACTGTACACCACTCGGATTAGGTCGTGCTGGCTAAGTGCTCCTTCTGTCAGGGCCATGGAGCCGATACTCGAAGGCTGCATTAACACAAAGAGAGAGTCTTTCACATATTTGGCTAAGCTCAGGTACTGATCGTCACTGGAATAATCATCCAGGGAAAGCGAGTTCAAATCCCATCAGGACAATTTGAGAATTTGAATTCCATTTTAAAAAATATGGAAATAAAAAGACAGTCCCTGTAAGGTGACCACGAAACTACTGGATTGTCTTAAACACCCAACTGGTTCACTAATGTCCTTTAGAGAAGGAAATCTGCTGTCCTTATGAGGACTGGGTTATAGGTGACTCCAATCCCACACCAACATGGTTGACTTTTCACTGCCCTCTGAAGTAGCCTATCGAACCACTCAGTTGTATCAAACCTTCTCAGGGAAATTAGGGATGGGCAACTAATTCTGGCCTTCTTCCAGCAAAGCCCACATCCCAAGAATGAAAATAAACACTCACAGCCTCATGCTGGTTCCTCCTCTTCTGAAGGCGGATTCTTGTGGAGTCATAGCTTAACGACTTGTGTGAGTCCGGATAGCAAATAGCCAGGTTATTCAACTGAGGGCAGCGGTGCTCCCAGGTCCAAACCTGCCCTCACTCAGTGTCCACACTCTCATCTGAGTCAGAAGGTCATGGCTTCAAGTCCCACTCCAGAGACTTGAGTCCGTAATTTCGACTGGAGGTGCCAGTTCACCTGAGCCCGTCTGCTCTCTCAGATGGATGTAAAAGATCCCACAGCACTAACTGAAGAGCAGAGGAGTTCTCCCTGGCGTACTGACCAATATCTGTCCCTCAGCCAACACCACAAAAACAGATTAATAATCTTTCATCTCGATGCTGTTTACAGAAGCTTGCTTTGGGCAAACTGGTGCATTACATCACAAAACACCAGTGACCATAGTTCAAAAATAACTGATTGGCTGCAAAGTGCTTTGGAAGGCCTCAGGACATGAAAGGTGCTATAGCAATGCAAGTTCTTTCCTTTTTCATTAACTTAGTCCACAAAAGCAGGCGATACCCAAGTAGGCTGCAGAGTCCAGTGAGGCATGAACTCTTTACCATTGGTTGTTTGGGGGTAGTGGGTGGGGGGGTGGCCAATGTACTTCCCTCCGGGGGAGGGGAGGTGGTGGGGGGCAGCTGTTAGTTGGGAGGTTTATAGTCATCTCCTGGTTACAAGTAAACTCTACACACGTGTGACGCTGATAAGATTCAATACTAAGATGGCAGATGAATTCGAAGTAGAGAAATGCAAGTGCTTCGCATGGGGACAGAAAAAAAAATTCAAGAAGGATATGTTCCTTAAATGGTAAGAAGGTGCACAGAAGGAATCACAGACGATATGGAGGATAAAACT
Organism: Heterodontus francisci; assembly: GCF_036365525.1. Taxonomy (NCBI): domain Eukaryota; kingdom Metazoa; phylum Chordata; class Chondrichthyes; order Heterodontiformes; family Heterodontidae; genus Heterodontus; species Heterodontus francisci. The sequence continues at coordinate 115,211,018 of NC_090377.1, forward strand.
TCAAACACTCGAGGGGATGGCAGGGTGGGAGTCCATATATAAAGGATGTTACCTGTTTGGAATGTAAAGACCCGAACAAGATGGGGAATTTTTCAGGCTGTTCCAAACCCTGCAGTGCTCTAACCCAGCAGGATAGCGGAGGCAGGTGGAGGAATCATCATCTGTCAGCAAAGCCAACAGCCAGGATAATCTGTCAATGATAAGTCACCTGCACTGAACGAAACTGAAACCTGCAGAAAGCAGCTGTGGAGGGGCGGGAATGACCTTTCACCAAAAAATTGGGCTTCCTTCCAGTAATAGCCATCGTACAGGCCTCTGCTCAGCTTCTGGGTATCCCTGATGTGTGATACGCTGGGTAAACAGCTGACGTGTCCAGCCAACACACTGTGTTTGCTCATTAGAAAAGCAAAGGGCTCAGTGAACAACCCTGAACTGCAAGGTGCCGTTTAAAGTCGAACTGGTGAACGGGCAGACAATTATGGAGTGGGGAGGCCCCATGGCCTCCTGATCCAAATTAAACAAACCACTGGTAGAAAGAAATCTGGTCAAGATCCAAGAACCGCTCAATCACTGCCAGAAACACGCAGTCATGATCGACTACGAGGGCATGTACCTGACTAATGCTGCAGTGGAATAAAAAGAACTTGCATTTATATAGCACCTTTCATGACTTCAGTCTGCCCCAAAGCACTTTACAGCCAATGAAGTACTTTTGAAGTGTAGTCCCTGTCGTAATGTACGAAACACAGCAGCAAATTTGTACACAGTAAGATCCCACAAACTTCAATAAGGTAACGACCCGATCATTTGTTTCTAACGATGTTGGCTGAGGGATAAATATTGGCCAGGACACCGAGGAGAACCTCTACCCCAACTCTGCTTCAAAATAATGCCACGGGATCTTCTACGTCCAGCTGAGGGGGCAGACAGGGCCTCGATTTAACGTCTGATCCGAAAGACAGCACCTCCAACAGTTCAGCACTCCCTCAGTATTTCACTGGGAGGTTCAGCCTAGAATGCATGCTCATCACTCGAGTGAGGCTTGAACCTAACACCTCTGGCTCAGGAATAGAGAGCAGTACAAATGTACTGACATCTAAATTTCATACAAACATATAAGCAGCTATTTATATAATATCACACAGCATAATTTCTAGGCTATCCACCACATAAAATAAGTAGTGTGCTGAAGTTTGTGTAGCACACCTATTGGGTTGTTGTTGGTCCATACCTCTTATTAGAAGGTAATATCTTATCTTGATCTCAACATTCTTATCAAATGGTGGTTCAAGTTCCATTGCTGCAGATTGTTTCTCTGCTTTGAATTGTCCCCATTGTTTGACACTGCATTAAGTCATATTGCGTTCCTGTCCTGTCGATGACCTTTGCTATCTTGCAGAGCTATTGTACCACAAGTTTTGATCAAAGTTTTAAAGATATTCATGGGATCCGATAGGGTAGAGAGAGAGAGAAACTATTCCCACTGGTTGGGGAGTCTAGGACTAGGGGAGATAGTCTAAACATTAGAGCCAGAGCTCTCAGGAATGAAATTAGCAAACGCTTCTACATGCAAAGGATGGTAGAAGTTTAGAACTCTCTTCCGCAAATGCCCTGACGGAGGTTTGCTCACCCTGGGACTGATCGAGGCCTTGTGGTCAGCACAGCTGAATAACAGAGGGGCTGTTCATTCGTTACCTTCCCAGAGAAGCCATTCACCAAGTTTCAAAAAATCTCACCAAAGATAAAGCTGTTGCATTAATAGCACGATCCCACATTCCAGAAACCTGAGGGATATAGAGCAAGGTGAATCATGGCTCCATATGAAGGCAACTCACCTCATGATATACTGATGGCTTGGACAGTGACGGGATTGTGAAAGACAGGACTTTATTGTTTCCATCTCTATCGACTATCTCCTGCGAGAAAAATAAAATGAATGTGTTACTAGCTCCCATTTCACACTAAAACAATTTCATTTAACACATGTCACTTTTCATTATTAAAAAAGGTTTGACAGGGCTTGAATTGACTGCAGAATAGCAACAAGCTCCAGAAACCAGTCTTACTGCTCCGCTGTTTCCTCTATGAATCATGAGGTTGATCACATCTGCCATAACAGTGTGAAAACAGTGAATGCACCTGGAGATTACAGACACCCAAACCCAATCTAGCTCAACCTGAACCTTCACACTGACACCCAAACCCAGCCCAGGTCAACTGGGAAAGCGCACACTGAAGAATAAACAAGGTGCAGAGGAGGGAGATGCAAAGAGAATGACACACAGGGGAGAGAGGGAGAGAACGAAATAGTGAAAATAAGAGAATGTTATAGAAAAAGTGTGTGGGAGTGAACGAGAGAGAAAGGGAATGAAGGTGAATGACAGAGAGAACAGTCAATGCGCAGTATTACTAAACGAGTGACTCATTGAAGGCTGACTGTACCCAAACAATCATACAACCACAGCCAGTGCAGATCAACCACCAATTAGAGAGAGTTGGACAGTTCATGCTGGTCAGTGATAAAAGCAGTAACAGTGCCTACACTGCGACTTAAAGCAGGAACATTATGGCTAATTCAGCTCAGGAAAATAAATGCTTCATGTTAATTCTGAGTCAGGCACCAGCTGTGAAACTGTTCCAGTCTGAAGCTGTGGTGACACCACTCACAGTGAGATGTTGGCACCTATGGTGACACCTGATACAACTGCCAGATGACTGGGTGAGGGTACCATTGCTAACACAATGAGATTCGAGAGATTTTACAGAGGCACTGATGTAAAACCAAGGATGTGATGCTGGGTTTATTGTTTTTCCTTTTCAAATACTTAGCTAACAGACTTTAAATTGATGTTCATCTCTGCGTTAGTAGTCTCTTGAGATAAAGCATTCACTGTTTGAACATTTCTTCAAAGTTTCCCTGTTCACTGTTTTGGATGTCAACTGTGGCTCAGTGGTAACACTCTCGCTTCTGAGTCAGAGTGATATGGACATGTGTCACACTCCAGGGACTTGGGAACATAATCCAGGCTGACACATCACTGAGGGAGTGCTGCACTGCAAGAGATGCTGCCTTTGGATGAGCCGATAAACTGAGGCCCCGTCTGCCCTCTCAGGTGGACACAAGAGATCCCATGGCACTATTTCGAAGAATAGCAAGGAAATTCTCCCTGGTGTCATAACCAATATTTATCTCTCAATCAACATCATTAGCAGAGAACATCCAGTTGTTTATCTCATTGCTGTTTGTGGGATCTTGCTGTGGGTAAATTGGCTGCCGCATCTCCTACATAACACTGGTCACGCTTCAAAAGTATTTCATTGGCTGTAAAGGCTTCGGGATGTCCTGAGGTTGTGAAAGACGCTATATAAATGCAGACTCCTTTTCGCATGTAGGGTGAAAGGTTATCAGCAGCAGCTGGTTGAGGAGTCTGGAATGACAACTTGGTGTGCAGGGACATGGAGCAATGTACAGTTTGACTTGCTGAGGTGCGTTATATGGAGCAGGATGGCTTGCAGGCTGTTCATTAGCAACAATGTGAATAATGCTTTGTCTTGTGTTATCCCCCAGTGCATGCTGTGGACATTTTGAGAGTAATGTAGCTCAGAGCAGGTTTTGTACCCTACAGAGCAGCTTCTCTGTTTGAGAGACTGAGACCTGGGCTGGTTTCCAGGTTATGGCACTGGCAGTCAACCTCTTAGCACAGACTCCTGTAATCTCTGTCAGGACAATCAGCCTCTCTCAGTCAAGGGGCAGTCTAATCCTCAGCAACCAATGACCTTGAATCCTTTGTGAAGCTGCTTCGCAACTCAGCATTTGAAATATCTGTAAACTCAAACTTTGACCCTAATCGTATTCTGAGGGACAACAGCCTTTCAGCCAAGTGTCGCCTTCAGATCTCATTCAATAGCTGTGTTCATATCCCCCTCTCACCGCCTGTCCCTGGAGCCTGGGCTTTCAACACTGTAGTTACAGCGTTCCTCAATATCCCTCAAGAAGTGAACATGGTAAAACCACAGGGTGGAGAAGGAGAGCAAAGGGTTTAGCCTTCCACATTCACCCAGGATATAACCAGGGTCTCAACCATGCATTCCCTCATACTCTCTAGACTACAGGTGGATGCAAACAGGAGGAGCGACAGCAGGAGGTTAACAGACTGTGGATTTATGGCCTGTTTCTGTACGGGAACAGACTGTGGTTCAATGGCCTGTTCCTGTACTGCAACAGACTTTGATTCAATGGCCTGTTTCTGCACTGTAATAGACTGATTCGATGGTCTGTCCCAGTACTGTAACAGTGTGGATTCGATGGCCTGTTTCAGTGCTGAAACAGACTGTGAGTCGATGAGCTGTTTCTGTACTGTAACAGACTGTGGTTCAATGGCCTGTTTCTGCACTGTAATAGACTGTGATTCGATGGTCTGTTTCTGCACTGTAATAGACTGTGATTCGATGGTCTGTCCCAGTACTGTAACAGTGTGGAATTCGATGGTCTGTTTCAGTGCTGTAACAGACTGAGTCGATGAGCTGTTTCTGTACTGTAACAGTCTGTGATTCGACGGCCTGTTTTTGTGCTGTAAGTGATAGAAACATAGAAAATAGGAGGAGTAGGCCATTCGGCCCTTCGAGCCTGCACCGCCATTCAATATCATGGCTGATCATCCAAACTCAGTACCCTGTTCCCGCTTTCTCCCCGTATCCCTTGATTTCTTTAGCCCTAAGAACTATATCTCTTTATTGAATATATTTAATGATTTGGCCTCAACTGCATTCCGTGGTAGAGAATTCCACAGGTTCAGCACTCTCTGGGTGAAGAAATCCATCCTCATCTCAGTCCTAAATGGCTTACCCCTTATTCTTAGATTGTGACCCCTCGTCCTGGACTCCTCCGCCATCAGGAACATCCTTCCTGCATCTAGTCTGTTCAGTCCTGTTAGAATTTTGCAGGTTTCTATGAGATCCCCTCTCATTCTTCTAAACTCTAGCAAATACAAGCCTAATCGACTCAATCTCTCTTCATGTCAGTCCTGCAATCCCAGGAATCAGTCTGGTAAACCTTCGCTGCACTCCCTCCATAGCAAGAACATCCTTCTTCAGATAAGGAGACCAAAACTGCACACAATACTCCAGATGTGGTCTCACCAAGGCCTTGTATAATTTTTTTTTACTCATTCAGGGATGTGGGGGTCGCTGGCTAGGCCAGCATTTATTGCCCATCCCTAATTGCCCTTGAGAAGGTGATGGTGAGCTGCCTTCTTGAACCGCTGCAGTCCATTTGGGGTAGGTAGACCCACAGTGCTGTTAGGAAGGGAGTTCCAGGATTTTGACCCAGCGACAGTGAAGGAACGGCGATATAGTTCCAAGTTAGGATGGTGTGTGACTTGGAGGGGAACTTGCAGGTGGTGGTGTTCCCATGCATTTGCTGCCCTTGTCCTTCTAGTTGGTAGAGGTCGCGGGTTTGGAAGGTGCTGTCTAAGGATCCTTGGTGCATTGCTGCAGTGCATCTTGTAGATGGTACACACTGCTGCCACTGTGCGTCGGTGATGGAGGGAGTGAATGTAGATGGGGTGCCAATCAAGCGGGCTGCTTTGTCTTGGATGGTGTCGAGCTTCTTGAGTGTTGTTGGAGCTGCACCCATCCAGGCAAGTGGAGAGTATTCCATCACGCTCCTGACCTGTGCCTTGTAGATGGTGGACAGGCTTTGGGGAGTCAGGTGGTGAGTTACTCGCCGCAGCATTCCTAGCCTCTGACCTGCTCTTGTAGCCACAGTATTTATATGGCTATTCCAGTTCAGTTTCTGGTCAACGGTGGCCCCTAGGATGTTGATAGTGGGGGATTCAGCGATGGTAATGCCGTTGAATGTCAAGGGGAGATGGTTAGATTCTCTCTTGTTGGAGATGGTCATTGCCTGGCACTTGTGTGGCGCCAATGTTACTTGCCACTTATCAGCCCAAGCCTGGATATTGTCCAGCTCTTGCTGCATTTCTACACAGACTGCTTCAGTATCTGAGGAGTCACGAATGGTTCTGAACATTGTGCAATCATCAGCGAACATCCCCACTTCTGACCTTATGATTGAAGGTAGGGCATTGATGAAGCAGCTGAAGATGGTTGGGCCTAGGACACTACCCTGAGGATCTCCTGCAGTGATGTCCTGGAGCTCAGATGATTGACCTCCAACAATCACAACCATCTTCCTTTGCGCTAGGTATGACTCCAGCCAGCGGAGGGTTTTCCCCCTGATTTCCATTGACCTCAGTTTTGCTAGGGCTCTTTGATGCCATACTCGGTCAAATGCTGCCTTGATGTCAAGGGCAGTCACTCTCACCTCACCTCTGGAGTTCAGTTCTTTTGTCCATGTTTGAACCAAGGCTGTAATGAGGTCAGGAGCTGAGCGGCCCTGGCGTAACCCAAACTGAGCATCACTGAGCAGGTTATTGCTAAGCAAGTGCTGCTTGATGGCACTGTTGATGACACCTTCCATCACTTTACTGATAATTGAGAGTAGGCTGATGGGGCGGTAATTGGCCGGGTTGACTTTTTGTGTACAGGACATACCTGGGCAATTTTCCAAATTGCAGGGTAGATGCCACTGTTGTAGCTGTACTGGAACAGCTTGGCTAGGGGCACGGCAAGTTCTGGAGCACAGATCTTCAGTACTATTGCCAGAATATTGTCAGGGCCCATAGCTTTTGCAGTATCCAGTGCCTTCAGTCGTTTCTTGATATCACGCGGAGTGAATCGAATTGGCTGAAGTCTGGCATCTGTGATGCTGGGGACTTCAGGAGGAGGCTGAGATGGATCATCAACTCGGCACTTCTGGCTGAAGATTGTTGCAAATGCTTCAGCCTTATCTTTCGCACTGATGTGCTGGGCTCCCCCATCATTGAGGATGGGGATATTTGTGGAGCCACCTCCTCCAGTTAGTTGTTTAATTGTCCACCACCATTCACGGCTGGATATGGCAGGACTGCAGAACTTAGATCTGATCCATTGGTAATGGGATCGCTTAGCTCTTGTCTATCGCATGCTGTTTACGCAGTTTGGCACGCAGATAGTCCTGTGTTGTAGCTTCACCAGGTTGATGCCTCATTTTGAGGTATGCCTGGTGCTGCTCCTGGCATGCCCTCCTGCACTCTTCATCGAACCAGGGTTGGTCTCCTGGCTTGATGGTAATGGTAGAGTGGGGGGATATGCCGGGCCATGAGGTTACAAATTGTGGTTGAATACAATTCTGCTGCTGCTGACGACCCACAGCGCCTCATGGATGCCCAGTTTTGCATTGCTAGATCTGTTCGAAATCTCTCCCATTTAGTACGGTGGTAGTGCCACACAACACGATGGATGGTATCCTCATTGTGAAGGCGGGACTTCGTCTCCACACGGACTGTGCGATGGTCACTCCTACCAATACAGTCTTGGACAGAAGCATCTACGGCAGGCAGGTTGGTGAGGACGAGGTCAAGTATGTTTTTCCCTCGCGTTGGTTCCCTCACCACCTGCCGCAGACCCAGTCTAGCAGATATGTCCTTTAGGACTCGGCCAGCTCGGTCAGTAGTGGTGCTACCGAGCCACTCTTGGTGATGGACATTGAAGTCCCCCACCCAGAGTACACTTTGTGCCCTTGCCACCCTCAGTGCTTCCTCCAAGTGGTGTTCAACACGGAGGAGTACTGAGTCATCAGCTGAGGGAAGGCGGTAGGTGGTAATCAGTAGGAGGTTACCTTGCCCATGTTTGACCTGATGCCATGAGACTTCATGGGGTCCGGAGTCGATGTTGAGGATTCCCAGGGCAACTCCCTCCCTACTGTATACCACTGTGTCACCACCTCTGGTAGGTCTGTCCTGCCGGTGGGACAGAACATACCCGGGGATGGTGATGGCAGTGTCTGGGACATTGTCTGTAAGGTATGATTCCGTGAGTATGACTATGTCAGGCTGTTGCTTGACTAGTCTGTGTGACAGCTCTCCCAACTTTGGCACAAGCCCCCAGATGTTAGTAAGGAGGACTTTGCAGGGTCAACAGGGCTGGGTTTGCCGTTGTTGTTTCCGGTGCATAGGTCGATGCAGTTGGTCCGTCTGGTTTCATTCCTTTTTTTTTTAATTGACTTCGTAGCGGTTAGATACAACTGAGTGGCTTGCTCAGCCATTTCAGAGGGCATGTAAGAGTCAACCACATTGCTGTGCGTCTGGAGTCACATGTAGGCCAGACCAGGTAAGGACAGCAGATTTCCTTCCCTCAAGGACATTAGTGAACCAGATGGGTTTTTACAACAATCGACAATGGTTTCATGGCCATCATTAGACTAGCTTTTAATTCCAGATTTATTAATTAAATTCAAATTCTACCTTCTGCTGTGGTAGGATTCGAACCCATGTCCCCAGAGAAATACCCTGGGTCTCTGGGTTACTAGTCCAGCGAGAATACCACTACGCCACTGCCTACCCAATTGCAGCAAGACATCCTTGCTCCTGTACTCAAATCCTCTCGCTCTGAAGGCCAACATACCATTTGCCTTCTTAACTGCCTGCTGCACCTGCATGCTTACTTTCAACTGCCTGCTGCACCTCCCCCTTTACCAATCTATCGCCGTTCAGATAATAATCTGCTTTTCTGTTTTTGCCACCAAAGTGGATAACCTCACATTTTCCACATTATACTGCATCTGCCATATATTTGCCCACTCACTCAATCTGTCCAAATCACACTGGACCTTTTCTGCATCCTCCTCACAGCTCACACTCCCACCCAGCTTTGTGCCTTCTGCAAACTTGGATATATTACATTTAATTCCCTCATCTATATCATTAATATATATTGTGAATAGCTGGGGTCCTAGCACTGATCCCTGCGGTACCCCACGAGTCACTGCCTGCCACTCGGAAAAAGACCCGTTTATTCCTACTGTTTGCTTCCTGTCTGCCAACCAGTTCTCTATCCATGTCAGTACCTTACCCTCAATCCCATGTGCTTTAATTTTGCACGCTAATCTCTTATGTGGGACCTTATCGAAAGCCTTCTGAAAGTCCAAATACACCACATCCACTGGTTCACCCTTATCTATTCTACTGGTTACATCGTCAAAAAACTCCAGTAGATTTGTCAAGCATGATTTGTCTTTCATAAATCCATGTTGACTTTGTCCAATCATGTCATTGTTTTCCCAGTGTTCTGCTATTACATCTTTTATAATGGACGCTAGCATTTTCCCCACAACTGATGTCAGACTATCCGGTCTATAATTCCCTGTTTTCTCTCTACCTCCTTTTTTTAAATAGTGGGATCACATTAGCTACCCTCCAATCCGTTGGAACTGTTCCAGAGTCTATAGAATTTTGAAAAATGACCAGCAATGTGTCTACTATTTCAAGGGCTGCTTCCTTAAGTACTCTGGGATGTAGATCATCAGGCCCTGGGGATATATCGGCCTTCAATCCCAACAATTTCCCTAACACCATTTCCCTACTAATACTGATTTCATACAGTTCCTCCTTCTCACTAGACTCTATGTTCCCCAACATTTCTGGGAGGTAATTTGTGTCCTCCTTTGTGAAGACAGAATCAAAGTATGTATTTAATTGGTCTGCCATTTCTTTGTTCCCCATTATAAATTCCCCCGTTTGACTGTAAGGGACCCATATTTATCTTCACTAATCTTTTTCTCTTCACATATCTATAGAAGCTTTTGCAGTCAGTTTTTATGTTCTCTGCAAGCTTACTCTCATACTTTATTTTCCCCTTCTTAATCAATCCCTTTGTCCTCCTTTGCTGAATTCTAAACTGCTCCCAATCCTCAGGTTTGCTGCTTGCTCTGGCCATTTTATATTTCTCCTCCTTGGATCTCATACTATCCCTAATTTCTTTTGCAAGCCACGGTTGAGCCACCTTTCCGGTTTTATTTTTGCGCCACACAGGAATGAACAATTGTTGTAATTCATCCATGCGCTCTTTAAATGCTAGCCATTGCCTATCTACTGTCAACCCTTTAAATAACGCTCCCAATCTATCATAGCCAACTCGTGCCTCATACCTTCATAGTTTCCTTTATTTAGATTCAGGACCCTAGTCTCGGAATCAACTCTCTCACTCTCCATCTTAATGAAGAATTCTATCATGTTATGGTCGCTCTTCCCCAAGGGACCCCACACAACAGGATTGTTAACTAATCCTTTCTCATTACACAATACCCAGTCTAGGATGGCCTGTTCTCCAGTTGGTTCCTCAACGTATTGGTGCAAAAAACCATCACTTACGCACTCCAGAAATTCTTCCTCTACTGTATTATTGCTAATTTGGTTTGCCCAATCTAGATGTAGATGAAAGTCACCCATAATTACAGTTGCACCCTTATTGCATGCATCTCTAATTTCTTGTTTAATGCCATACTCTACATCACCACTGCTGTTTGGGGGTCTATATACAACCCCCACCAACGTTTTCTGCCCCTTGGTGTTTCTTAGTTCCACCCATACAGATTACACATCAGGATTCACTGAGCTAATATCCTTCCTCACTATTGTATTGATTTCCTCTTTTATTAACAACGCTACTCCACCTCCTTTCCTTTTTTGCCTGTCCTTCCTAAATATTGAATACCCCTGGATGTTCAGTTCCCATCCTTGGTCACCCTGCAGCCATGTCTTTGTAATTACAACTATATCGTATCCATTTACATCTATTTGTGCAGTTAATTCACCTACCTTATTGCAAATACTCCGCGCATTGAGACACAATGCCTTTGGGCTTGTCTTTTTAACATTCTTAGTCATCTTAGCATTATTTTGCACTATGGTCCTATTTTTTTATTGCCCTTGATTTCTATGCCTTCCCCTTTTGCCTTTTTGTTTACTGTCTTTCGTTTCTATCCTTGTTTCCTCTTCCTCAGTCTCCCCACTCAGGTTCCCATCCCCCTGCCATTCTAGTTTAAATCCTCCCCAACAGCCCTAGCAAACGCCCCTGTGAGACCATCGGTTCCAGTCCTGCCTGGGTGTAACCCGTTCCACTTGTACAGGTCCCACCTTCCCCAGAACTGGTCTCAATGTCCCAGGAATCTAAATGCCTCCCTCCTGCACCATTTCTCCAGCCATGCATTCGTCTGGTCTATTCTCCTGTTCCAATACTCACTAACACATGGCACAGGAAGTAATCCTGAGATTACTACCTTTGAGGTCCTGCTTTTTAAATTTAGCTCCTAACTCCTTAAATTCATCTTGCATGACCTCATCCCTTTTTCTACCTATGTCGTTGGTACTGACATGTACCACGACCACTGACTGTTCACCCTCCCCCTTCAGAATGTCCTGCAGCCTCTCTGAGACATCCTTGACCCTAGCACCAGGGAGGCCACATATCATCCTGGAGTCTCATTTGCAGCCACAGAAATGCCTGTCTGTTCCCCTTACAATTGAATCTCCTATCACTATGGCACCCCCAGTCTTTTTCCTCCCTCCCCTCCTGTGCAGCAGAGCCATCCATGGTACCATGAACTTGGCTGTTGCTGCTTTCCCCTGGGAGGCCATTCCCCCCCAACAGTATCCAAGTGGTATATCTGTTTGAGAGGGAGTTGGCCACAGGGGACTCCTGCACTACCTGCCTGCGCCTACTACTCCACCTGGTGGTCACCCATCCCTTTTCTGCCTGTGCAATCATTACCTGCGATGTGACCACCTGGCTAAACATGCTATCCACGACGTCCTCAGCATCGCGGATGCTCCACAGTGAATCCACCCGCAGCTCCGTAATGCGGGTAGCCAGTAGCTGCAGATGGATACACTTCCTCCACACATGGTCGTCAGGGACACTGGAAACGTCCCTCATTTCCCACATAGTGCAGGAGGAACATAACACGGGTGTGAGCTCTCCTGCCATGACTTACCTTTAGATTAATCAGTTACTCCCTTTAAAAAATACGAATTACACTAGGGGCCTTGTTCTACTCCAAACACTACCCACTACAATCTAAAGTCCTTAATAAATTACACTAATATAAAAAACACACTTTCGTAGTACTCACCTCACTTGAGGTTTTTTTCAAAAAAAATTTCCCCTTTTTTTAAGCTATTTAAATGAGCTGTTACTTACCCAATCACCTTGCAGATTTCCCATGATGTCACTGTAAGTCTTTCTTTCCCCTTTTAAGTCTCAGCGCGCGAGGCACAGAAAGACTAAAGAAACAGGCCATTGAATCACAGTTATAGTACAGAAGTTGGCCATCGAATCAGACTCTTACAGTACAGAAGCAGGCTACTGAATCACAGTCTGTTAGAGTAAAGAAACTGCCGCTCCGGTCCTTAAGTAAGTAAGGGCCTCAAGCCCCACTCTCTCTTTTTCAGGTCCCGCTCAGGATGCGATTCCTCCCAGGTCCACTTGCCGCTGCTCCGGTCCTCAGATAAGTAAGGACCTCAAGCCCCACTCTCTCTTTTTCAGGTCCCGCTCAGGGTGCGATTCCTCTCAGATCCGCCTGCCGTTGCTCCGGTCCTCAGATAAGTAAGGACCTCAAGCCCCACTCTCTCTTTTTCAGGTCCCGCTCAGGGTGCGATTCCTCTCAGGTCCGCCTGCCGTTGCTCCGGTCCTCAGATAAGTAAGGACCTCATGCCCCACTCAGGATGCGATTCCTCCCAGGTCCGCCAGCCGCTGCTCCGGTCCTTGATGAGCTGTTTATGTACTATAACAAACTGTGATTCAATGGCCTGCTTCAGTACGGTAACAGTCTGTGATTCGATGGCCTGCTTCTGCATTGTAACAATCCGTGGTTCAATGGCCTGTTTCTGTACTGTAACACACTGTGGTTCAACGAGCTGCTTCTGTACAGGAGCAGTCTGTGATTCAAAGGCCTGTTTCTGTAAAAGACTGTGATTCAATGGCCTGCTTCTGTACTGTAATAGTCTGTGATTCGATGGCCAACTTCTGTACTGTAATGGTGATTCAAAGGCCTGTTTCTTTACTGTAACAATCTGTGATTCAGTGGCCTGTTTCGGTACTGTAATAGTCTGTGATTCAATGAGCTGTTTCTGTACTGTAACAGTCTGTGATTCGATCAGATTTCTGTACTGTAACAGATTGTAATTCAATGGCCTGTTTCTGTAACAGACTGATTCAATGGCCTGCTTCTGCATTGTAACAATCTGTGGTTCGATGGCCTGTTTCTGTGCTGTAATAGCCTGTGATTCGATCGGATTTCTGTACTGTAACAGTCTGTGATTCGATGGTCTGTTTCAGTACTGTAACAGTCTGTGATTCGATGGTCTGTTTCAGTACTGTAACAGTCTGTGATTCAATGACCTGTTTCAGTACTGTAACAGTCTGTGATTCAGTGGTCTGTTTCAGTACTGTAACGGTCTGTGATTCAATGACCTGTTTCAGTACTGTAACAGTCTGTGATTCAGTGGTCTGTTTCAGTACTGTAACAGTCTATGATTCAATGACCTGTTTCAGTACTGTAACAGTCTGTGATTCAATGACCTGTTTCAGTACTGTAAGTCTGTGATTCAATGACCTGTTTCAGTACTGTAATAGTCTGTGATTCAGTGGTCTGTTTCAGTACTGTAACAGTCTGTGATTCAATGACCTGTTTCAGTACTGTAACAGTCTGTGATTCAGTGGTCTGTTTCAGTACTGTAACAGTCTGTGATTCAATGACCTGTTTCAGTACTGTAACAGTCTGTGATTCAGTGGTCTGTTTCAGTACTGTAACAGTCTGTGATTCAGTGGTCTGTTTCAGTACTGTAACAGTCTGTGATTCAGTGGTCTGTTGCAGTACTGTAACAGTCTGTGATTCAGTGGTCTGTTTCAGTACTGTAACAGTCTGTGATTCAATGACCTGTTTCAGTACTGTAACAGTCTGTGATTCAATGACCTGTTTCAGTACTGTAACAGTCTGTGATTCAATGACCTGTTTCTGTACTGGAACAGTCTGTGATTCAGTGGTCTGTTTCTGTACTGTAAGAGAATGTGATTTGATACAGCCTTGTAACAGTATAGAAGCAGACGTGCCTGAGAAATGTGAAGAACCCAACTACAGCAGTTAAACTGCTCCCCTAGAGAAGCAGAGTACAAGGACATGGCGCTGCCATTATCAGCAGATGCACAGCATAAGGTGCAAGGCAGAAGCCAAGTCACCGATCACTGTTGACTAATGCTGTCCCTGACATGGAGTACTGTACATTGACAGTATATCCTGTCCACAGTGGAGTTACAGGACACTGTACTGTACACTGACTCGATATCCTGTTGACACTGGAGCTACAGGACATTGTAATGTACACTGATTGCATATGCTTTCCACACTCGAGTTACAGGACACTGTACTGTACACTGACAGTATATCCTGTCCACACTGGAGTTACAAGACACTGTACTGTACACTGACAGTATATCCTGATCACACTGAGTTACAGGACACTGTACAGTACACTGACAGTATACCCTGTCCACACTGGAGTTACAGGACACTGTACTGTACACTGACAGTATATCCTGATCACACTGGAGCTACAGGATACTGTAATGTACACTGACAGTATACCCTGTGCACACTGGTGTTACAAGACACTGTACTGTACACTGACAGTATATCCTGATCACACTGAGTTACAGGACACTGTACAGTACACTGACAGTATACCCTGTCCACACTGGAGTTACAGGACACTGTACTGTACACTGACAGTATATCCTGATCACACTGGAGCTACAGGATACTGTAATGTACACTGACAGTATACCCTGTCCACACTGGAGTTACAGGACACTGTACTGTACACTGACAGTATATCCTGATCACACTGGAGCTACAGGATACTGTAATGTACACTGACTGTATATCCTGTTCACAAGCGTTACAGGACACGGTACTGTATACTGACTGTATATCCTGTTCACACCAGCTGCAAGACACTGTACTGTACACTGACAGTATATCCTGTACAGACAAGCTACAGGACACTACTGTACACTGACAGTATATCCTGTCCACACTGGAGCTACAGGACCCTGTACTGTACACTGACTGTATATATCCTGTTCACACTGGAGCAACAGGACACGTTACTGTACACTGACTGTATATATCCTGTTCACACTGGAGCAACAGGACACGTTACTGTACACTGACTGTATATCCTGTCCACACTAGAGTTACAGGACATTGTAATGTACACTGATTGCATATGCTTTCCACACTCGAGTTACAGGACACTGTACTGTACACTGACAGTATATCCTGTCCACACTGGAGTTACAAGACACTGTACTGTACACTGACAGTATATCCTGATCACACTGAGTTACAGGACACTGTACAGTACACTGACAGTATACCCTGTCCACACTGGAGTTACAGGACACTGTACTGTACACTGACAGTATATCCTGATCACACTGGAGCTACAGGATACTGTAATGTACACTGACAGTATACCCTGTGCACACTGGTGTTACAAGACACTGTACTGTACACTGACAGTATATCCTGATCACACTGAGTTACAGGACACTGTAATGTACACTGACAGTATACCCTGTCCACACTGGAGTTACAGGACACTGTACTGTACACTGACAGTATATCCTGATCACACTGGAGCTACAGGATACTGTAATGTACACTGACTGTATATCCTGTTCACAAGCGTTACAGGACACGGTACTGTATACTGACTGTATATCCTGTTCACACCAGCTGCAAGACACTGTACTGTACACTGACAGTATATCCTGTACAGACAAGCTACAGGACACTGTACTGTACACTGACTGTATATATCCTGTTCACACTGGAGCAACAGGACACGTTACTGTACACTGACTGTATATATCCTGTTCACACTGGAGCAACAGGACACGTTACTGTACACTGACTGTATATCCTGTCCACACTAGAGTTACAGGACATGGTACTGTGCACTGACAATATATCCTGTTCACACTGGAGTTCTTTGGCCTCCTTATCTCGAGAGACAATGGGTAAGCACCTGGAGGTGGTCAGTGGTGTGTGGAGCAGCGCCTGGAGTGACTATAAAGGCCAATTCTAGAGTGACAGGCTCTTCCACAGGTGCTGCAGAAATTTTTTTTTTGTCGGGGCTGTTACACAGTTGGCTCTCCCCTTGCGCTTTTGTCTTTTTTCCTGCCAACTGCTAAGTCTTTTCGATTTGCCACACTTTAGCTTCGCCTTTATGACTGCCCGCCAGCTCTGGCGAACACTGGCAACTGACTCCCACGACTTGTGATCAATGTCACAGGACTTCATGTCGCGTTTGCAGATGTCTTTGAAGCGGAGACATGGACGGCCGGTGGGTCTGATACCAGTGGCGAGCTCGCTGCACAATGTGTCTTTGGGGATCCTGCCATCTTCCATGCGGCTCACATGGCCAAGCCATCTCAAGTGCCGCTGACTCAGTAGTGTGTATAAGCTGGGGATGTTGGCCACCTCGAGGACTTCTGTGTTGGAGATACGGTCCTGCCACCTGATGCCAAGTATTCTCCGGGGGCAGCGAAGATGGAAAGAATTGAGACGTCGCTCTTGGCTGACATACGTTGTCCAGGCCTCGCTGCCATAGAGCAAGGTACTGAGGAGTTACAGGACACTTTATTGCATACTGACACTATATCCTGTTCACACTGGAGCTACAGGACACTGTGCTGTACACTGACAGTATATCCTGTCCACTCTGGAGTTACAGAACATGGTACTGTACACTGACAATATATCCTGTTCACACTGGAGTAACAGGAAACTGTACTGTACACTGACAGTATAGCCTGTTCACACTGGAGCTGCAGGACACTGTACTGTACACTGACAGGATATCCTATCTACACTGGAGTTACATTACACTGTACTGTACACTGACAGTATAGCCTGTTCACACTGGAGCTGCAGGACACTGTACTGTACACTGACAGGATATCCTATCTACACTGGAGTTACATTACACTGTACTGTACACTGACAGTATATCCTGTTCACACTGGAGTTACAGGACACTGTACTGTACACTGAAAGTATATCCTGTCCACTCTAGAGCTTCAGGACACGGTACTGTACACTGACTGTATATCCTGTTCACACTGGAGTTATTTGGCCTCCTTATCTCGAGAGACAATGGGTAAGCACCTGGAGGTGGTCAGTGGTGTGTGGAGCAGCGCCTGGAGTGACTATAAAGGCCAATTCTAGAGTGACAGGCTCTTCCACAGGTGCTGCAGAAAAGTTTCTTTGTCCGGGCTGTTACACAGTTGGCTCTCCCCTTGCGCTTTTGTCTTTTTTCCTGCCAACTGCTAAGTCTCTTCGACTCGCCACACTTTAGCCTTGCCTTTATAACTGCCCACTAGCTCTGGCGAACGGTGGCAACTGACTCCCACGACTTGTGATCAATGTCACAGGACTTCATGTCGTGTTTGCAGACATCTTTAAAGCGGAGACATGGACGGCCGGTGGGTCTGATACCAGTGGCGAGCTCGCTGTACAATGTGTCTTTGGGGATCCTGCCATCTTCCATGCGGCTCACATGGCCAAGCCATCTCAAGCGCCGCAGGAGTGTGTATAAGCTGGGGATGTTGGCCGCCTCGAGGACTTCTGTGTTGGAGATACGGTCCTGCCACCTGATGCCAAGTATTCTCCGGGGGCAGCGAAGATGGAAAGAATTGAGACGTCGCTCTTGGCTGACATACATTGTCCAGGCCTCGCTGGCATAGAGCAAGGTACTGAGGAGTTACAGGACACTTTATTGTATACTGACACTATATCCTGTCCACACTGGAGTTACAGGACACTGTGCTGTACACTGACTGTATATCCTGTCCACACTGGAGTTACAGGACATGGTACTGTGCACTGACAATATATCGTGTTCACACTGGACTAACAGGAAACTGTACTGTACACTGACAGTATATCCTGTACAGACAAGCTACAGGACACTGTACTGCACATGGGCAGTATATCCTGTTCACACTGGTGTTACAGGACACTATACTGTACACTGACAGTATATCCTCTTCCACTGCAGTTACAGGACACGGTACTGTACACTGACAGTATATCCTGTTCACACTGGAGCTACAGGATACTGTACTGTGCACTGACAATATATCCTGCTCACACTGGAGTAACAGGACACTGTACTGTACAATGACAGTATATCCCGTTCACACTGGAATTACATTACACTGTATTGTACACTGACAGTATATCCTGTACAGACAAGCTACAGGACACTGTACTGCACACTGACAGTATATCCTGTTCACACTGGAGCTACAGGACACTGGACTGTACACTGACAGTATATCCTCTTCCACTGGAGTTACAGGACACTGTAATGTACACTGACAGTATATCATGTTCACACTGGAGCTACAGGACACTGTAATGTACACTGACAGTATATCCTGTACAGACAAGCTACAGGACACTGTAATGTACACTGACAGTATATCATGTTCACACTGGAGCTACAGGACACTGTAATGCACACTGACAGTATATCCTGTTCACACTGGAGCTACAGGACACTGTACCGTACACTGACAGTATATCCTGTTCACACTGGAGCTACAGGACACTGTACCGTACACTGACAGTATATCCTGTCCACTCTGGAGCTACAGGACTCTTTACTGTACACTGACACTATATCCTGTTCACACTGGAGCTACAGGACACTGTAATGTACACTAACAGTATATCCTGTCCACTCTGGAGCTACAGGACACTGTACTGTACACTGACAGTATATCCTCTTCCACTGGAGTTACAGAACACTGTAATGTACACTGACAGTATATCCTGTACAGACAAGCTACAGGACACTGTACTGCACACTGACTGTATATCCTGTTCACACTGGAGCTATAGGACACTGTACTGTACACTGACAGTCTATCCTGTTCACACTGGAACTACAGGACACGGTACAGTACACTGACTGTATATCCTGTACAGACAAGCTACAGGACACTGTACTGTACACTGACAGTATATCCTGTACAGACAAGCTACAGGACACTGTACTGCACACTGACAGTATATCCTGTTCACACTGGAGTTACAAGATACTTTACTGTAAACTGACAGTATATCCTGTTCACACTGGAGTTACAAGATACTTTACTGTAAACTGACAGTATATCATGATCACACTGGAGCTATAGGACACTGTAATGTACACTGACAGTATATATCCTGTTCACACTGGAGTTACAAGATACTGTACTGTAAACTGACAGTATATCCTGTTCACACTGGTGTTACAGGACACTGTACTGTACACTGACAGTATATCTTCTTCCACTGGAGTTACAGGACACGGTACAGTACACTGACTGTATATCCTGTACAGACAAGCTACAGGACACTGTACTGTACACTGACAGTATATCCTGTACAGACAAGCTACAGGACACTATACTGCACACTGACAGTATATCCTGTTCACACTGGAGTTACAAGATACTTTACTGTAAACTGACAGTATATCCTGTCCACACTGGAGTTACAAGACACTGTACTGTACACTGACAGTATATCCTGATCACACTGAGTTACAGGACACTGTACAGTACACTGACAGTATATCCTGATCACACTGGAGCTACAGGATACTGTAATGTACACTGACAGTATACCCTGTGCACACTGGTGTTACAGGACACTGTACTGTACACTGACAGTATATCCTGATCACACTGGAGCTACAGGATACTGTAATGTACACTGACTGTATACCCTGTCCACACTGGAGTTACAGGACACTGTACTGTACACTGACAGTATATCCTGATCACACTGGAGCTACAGGATACTGTAATGTACACTGACAGTATACCCTGTGCACACTGGTGTTACAAGACACTGTACTGTACACTGACAGTATATCCTGATCACACTGAGTTACAGGACACTGTACAGTACACTGACAGTATACCCTGTCCACACTGGAGTTACAGGACACTGTACTGTACACTGACAGTATATCCTGATCACACTGGAGCTACAGGATACTGTAATGTACACTGACAGTATACCCTGTCCACACTGGAGTTACAGGACACTGTACTGTACACTGACAGTATATCCTGATCACACTGGAGCTACAGGATACTGTAATGTACACTGACTGTATATCCTGTTCACAAGCGTTACAGGACACGGTACTGTATACTGACTGTATATCCTGTTCACACCAGCTGCAAGACACTGTACTGTACACTGACAGTATATCCTGTACAGACAAGCTACAGGACACTACTGTACACTGACAGTATATCCTGTCCACACTGGAGCTACAGGACCCTGTACTGTACACTGACAGTATATCCTGATCACACTGGAGCTACAGGATACTGTAATGTACACTGACAGTATATCCTGTCCACACTGGAGTTACAAGACACTGTACTGTACACTGACAGTATATCCTGATCACACTGAGTTACAGGACACTGTACAGTACACTGACAGTATACCCTGTCCACACTGGAGTTACAGGACACTGTACTGTACACTGACAGTATATCCTGATCACACTGGAGCTACAGGATACTGTAATGTACACTGACTGTATATCCTGTTCACAAGCGTTACAGGACACGGAACTGTATACTGACTGTATATCCTGTTCACACCAGCTGCAAGACACTGTACTGTACACTGACAGTATATCCTGTACAGACAAGCTACAGGACACTGTACTGTACACTGACTGTATATATCCTGTTCACACTGGAGCAACAGGACACGTTACTGTACACTGACTGTATATATCCTGTTCACACTGGAGCAACAGGACACGTTACTGTACACTGACTGTATATCCTGTCCACACTAGAGTTACAGGACATGGTACTGTGCACTGACAATATATCCTGTTCACACTGGAGTTCTTTGGCCTCCTTATCTCGAGAGACAATGGGTAAGCACCTGGAGGTGGTCAGTGGTGTGTGGAGCAGCGCCTGGAGTGACTATAAAGGCCAATTCTAGAGTGACAGGCTCTTCCACAGGTGCTGCAGAAATTTTTTTTTTGTCGGGGCTGTTACACAGTTGGCTCTCCCCTTGCGCTTTTGTCTTTTTTCCTGCCAACTGCTAAGTCTTTTCGATTTGCCACACTTTAGCTTCGCCTTTATGACTGCCCGCCAGCTCTGGCGAACACTGGCAACTGACTCCCACGACTTGTGATCAATGTCACAGGACTTCATGTCGCGTTTGCAGATGTCTTTGAAGCGGAGACATGGACGGCCGGTGGGTCTGATACCAGTGGCGAGCTCGCTGCACAATGTGTCTTTGGGGATCCTGCCATCTTCCATGCGGCTCACATGGCCAAGCCATCTCAAGTGCCGCTGACTCAGTAGTGTGTATAAGCTGGGGATGTTGGCCACCTCGAGGACTTCTGTGTTGGAGATACGGTCCTGCCACCTGATGCCAAGTATTCTCCGGGGGCAGCGAAGATGGAAAGAATTGAGACGTCGCTCTTGGCTGACATACGTTGTCCAGGCCTCGCTGCCATAGAGCAAGGTACTGAGGAGTTACAGGACACTTTATTGCATACTGACACTATATCCTGTTCACACTGGAGCTACAGGAAACTGTACTGTACACTGACAGTATATCCTGTCCACTCTGGAGCTGCAGGACACTGTACTGTACACTGACAGGATATCCTATCTACACTGGAGTTACATTACACTGTACTGTACACTGACAGTATAGCCTGTTCACACTGGAGCTGCAGGACACTGTACTGTACACTGACAGGATATCCTATCTACACTGGAGTTACATTACACTGTACTGTACACTGACAGTATATCCTGTTCACACTGGAGTTACAGGACACTGTACTGTACACTGAAAGTATATCCTGTCCACTCTAGAGCTTCAGGACACGGTACTGTACACTGACTGTATATCCTGTTCACACTGGAGTTATTTGGCCTCCTTATCTCGAGAGACAATGGGTAAGCACCTGGAGGTGGTCAGTGGTGTGTGGAGCAGCGCCTGGAGTGACTATAAAGGCCAATTCTAGAGTGACAGGCTCTTCCACAGGTGCTGCAGAAAAGTTTCTTTGTCCGGGCTGTTACACAGTTGGCTCTCCCCTTGCGCTTTTGTCTTTTTTCCTGCCAACTGCTAAGTCTCTTCGACTCGCCACACTTTAGCCTTGCCTTTATAACTGCCCACTAGCTCTGGCGAACGGTGGCAACTGACTCCCACGACTTGTGATCAATGTCACAGGACTTCATGTCGTGTTTGCAGACATCTTTAAAGCGGAGACATGGACGGCCGGTGGGTCTGATACCAGTGGCGAGCTCGCTGTACAATGTGTCTTTGGGGATCCTGCCATCTTCCATGCGGCTCACATGGCCAAGCCATCTCAAGCGCCGCAGGAGTGTGTATAAGCTGGGGATGTTGGCCGCCTCGAGGACTTCTGTGTTGGAGATACGGTCCTGCCACCTGATGCCAAGTATTCTCCGGGGGCAGCGAAGATGGAAAGAATTGAGACGTCGCTCTTGGCTGACATACATTGTCCAGGCCTCGCTGGCATAGAGCAAGGTACTGAGGAGTTACAGGACACTTTATTGTATACTGACACTATATCCTGTCCACACTGGAGTTACAGGACACTGTGCTGTACACTGACTGTATATCCTGTCCACACTGGAGTTACAGGACATGGTACTGTGCACTGACAATATATCGTGTTCACACTGGACTAACAGGAAACTGTACTGTACACTGACAGTATATCCTGTACAGACAAGCTACAGGACACTGTACTGCACATGGGCAGTATATCCTGTTCACACTGGTGTTACAGGACACTATACTGTACACTGACAGTATATCCTCTTCCACTGCAGTTACAGGACACGGTACTGTACACTGACAGTATATCCTGTTCACACTGGAGCTACAGGATACTGTACTGTGCACTGACAATATATCCTGCTCACACTGGAGTAACAGGACACTGTACTGTACAATGACAGTATATCCCGTTCACACTGGAATTACATTACACTGTATTGTACACTGACAGTATATCCTGTACAGACAAGCTACAGGACACTGTACTGCACACTGACAGTATATCCTGTTCACACTGGAGCTACAGGACACTGGACTGTACACTGACAGTATATCCTGTTCACACTGGTGTTACAGGACACTGTACTGTACACTGACAGTATATCCTCTTCCACTGGAGTTACAGGACACTGTAATGTACACTGACAGTATATCATGTTCACACTGGAGCTACAGGACACTGTAATGTACACTGACAGTATATCCTGTACAGACAAGCTACAGGACACTGTAATGTACACTGACAGTATATCCTGTTCACACTGGAGCTACAGGACACTGTAATGCACACTGACAGTATATCCTGTTCACACTGGAGCTACAGGACACTGTACCGTACACTGACAGTATATCCTGTTCACACTGGAGCTACAGGACACTGTACCGTACACTGACAGTATATCCTGTCCACTCTGGAGCTACAGGACTCTTTACTGTACACTGACACTATATCCTGTTCACACTGGAGCTACAGGACACTGTAATGTACACTAACAGTATATCCTGTCCACTCTGGAGCTACAGGACACTGTACTGTACACTGACAGTATATCCTCTTCCACTGGAGTTACAGAACACTGTAATGTACACTGACAGTATATCCTGTACAGACAAGCTACAGGACACTGTACTGCACACTGACTGTATATCCTGTTCACACTGGAGCTATAGGACACTGTACTGTACACTGACAGTATATCCTGTTCACACTGGAACTACAGGACACGGTACAGTACACTGACTGTATATCCTGTACAGACAAGCTACAGGACACTGTACTGTACACTGACAGTATATCCTGTACAGACAAGCTACAGGACACTGTACTGCACACTGACAGTATATCCTGTTCACACTGGAGTTACAAGATACTTTACTGTAAACTGACAGTATATCCTGTTCACACTGGAGTTACAAGATACTTTACTGTAAACTGACAGTATATCCTGTTCACACTGGAGTTACAAGATACTTTACTGTAAACTGACAGTATATCATGATCACACTGGAGCTATAGGACACTGTAATGTACACTGACAGTATATATCCTGTTCACACTGGAGTTACAAGATACTGTACTGTAAACTGACAGTATATCCTGTTCACACTGGTGTTACAGGACACTGTACTGTACACTGACAGTATATCCTGTTCACACTGGAACTACAGGACACTGTACTGTACACTGACTGTATATATCCTGTTCACACTGGAGCTGCAGGACACTGTACTGTACACTGACTGTATATATCCTGTCCACTCTGGAGCAACAGGACACGGTACTGTACACTGACTGTTTATCCTGTCCACACTGGAGTTACAGGACACAGGTCTGTACATTGGCTGTATATCCTGTTCACACTGGAGTTACATTACACTGTACTGTACACTGACGGTATATCCTGCACAGACAAGCTACAGGACACTGTACTGCACACTGACAGTATATCCTGTTCACTTTGGTGTTACAGGACACTGTACTGTACACCTGTACACTGACTATGTCCTGTTCAAAATGGAGTTACATTACACTGGACTGTACACTGACAGTATATCTTGTCCACTCTGGAGCTTCAGGACACGGTACTGTACACTGACTGGATATCCTGTCCACACTGGATTTACAGGACACAGTTCTGTACACTGACTGTATATCCTGTTCACACAGGAGTTACATTACACTGTACTGTACACTGACAGTATATCCTGTACAGACAAGCTACAGGACACTGTACTGCACACTGACAGTATATCCTGTTCACTTTGGTGTTACAGGACACTGTACTGTACACTGACAGTATATCTTCTTCCACTGGAGTTACAGGACACAGTACTGTACACTGACAGTATATCCTGTTTACACTGGAGCTATAGGACACTGTACTGTACACTGACAATATATCCTGTTCACACTGGAGTAACAGGACACTATACTGTACACTGACTGTATATCCTGTTCACACTGGAGTTACAGGACACTGTACAGTACACTGACAGTATATCCTGTCCACTCTGGAGCTACAGGACACTGTGCTGTACACTGACTGTATATCCTGTCCACACTGGAGTAACAGGACACTGTACTGTACACTGACAATATATCTTGTTTACACTGGAGCTACAGGACACTGTAATGTATACTTAGTCTATGCTGTTTCCACTGGAGCTACAGGACACTGTAATGTAGACTGACAGTCTATCCTGTATCTCCAGGGTGAACAGGATATACTGTCCGTGCACAGTACAGTGTACCATAACTCTGGACACTGTACTATACACGGACTGTATATCCTGTCCACACTGGAGTTACAGGACACTGTACTGTACACTGACAGTATATCCTGTTCACACTGGAGTTACAGGATATGGTACTGTACACTGACAGTATATCCTGCCCACACTGGAGTTACAGGACACTGTACTGTACACTGACTGTATATCTTGTTCAGACTGGAGTTACAGGACACTGTAATGTGCACTGACAGTATATCCTGTTCACACTGGAGTTACAGGACACTGTACTGCACACAGACAGTATATCCCGTTCACACTGGAGTTACAGGACACTGTAATGTATACTGACAGTCTATCCTGTATCCTGTAACTCCAGGGTGAACAGGATATACTGTCAGTGCACAGTACAGTGTCCTGTAACTCCACTGTGAACAGTATATACAGTCAGTGTACAGTACAGTGTCCTGTAACTCCAGTGTGAACAGGATATACTGTCAGTGCACAGTACAGTGTACCATAACTCTGGACACTGTACTGTACACTGTATATCCTGTTCACACTGGAGTTACAGGACACTGTACTGTACACTGACTGTATATACTGTTCACAGTGGAGTTACAGGACACGGTTCTGTACACTGACTGTATATTCTGTCCACTCTGGAGCCACAGGACACGGTACAGTACACTGACTGTATATCCTGTCCACACTGGACTAACAGGAAACTGTAATGTACACTGACAGTATATCCTGTTTACACTGGTGCTACAGGAAACTGTACTGTACACTGACAGTGTATCCTGTTCACACTGGAATTACAGGACACTGTAATGTACACTGACTGTATATCCTGTCCACACTGGAGTTATAGGACACTTTATTGTACACTGACGGTATATCCTGTCCACACTGCAGTTACAGGATACTGTAATGCACACTGACTGTATATCCTGTTCACACTGGAGTTACAAAACACTGTACTGTACACTGACAGTATATCCTGTTCACACTGGAGTTACAGGACACTACTGTACACTGACAATATACCCTGTTCACACTGGAGCTACAGGACACTGTAATGTATACTGACAGTCTATCCTGTATCCTGTAACTCCAGGATGAACGGGATATACTGTCAGTGCACAGTACAGTGTACCATAACTCTGGACACTGTACTGTACACTGACTGTATATCCTGTCCACACTGGAGCTACAGGACACTGTAATGTACACTGACAATATGTCCTGTTCACACTGGAGTTACAGGACACTGTACTGTACACTGACTGTTTATCCTGTTCCCACTGGAGCTACAGGACACTGTAATGTACACTGACAATATGTCCTGTTCACACTGGAGCTACAGGACACTGTAATGTACACTGACAATATGTCCTGTTGACACTGGAGCTACAGGACATGGTACTGTACACTGACTGTATATCCTGTCCACACTGGAGTAACAGGACATGGTACTGTACACTGACTGTATATCCTGTTCACACTGGATATAGACACTGTACTGTACACTGACAGTATATCCTGTTCACACTGGAGCTACAGGACACTGTAATGTACACTGACAATATGTCCTGTTCACACTGGAGCTACAGGACACTGTAATGTACACTGACAATATGTCCTGTCCACACTGGAGCTACAGGACACTAATTTTCAGACCGTGAAGGTGCGAGAGGTTCATTTCTGTTGGTAATTAGGGATTGGCAACGAGGTGACAGCTGGTAAGCACACCCCATGAAGGATAGCGATGAATTTGAGGGGTGGGGGGTGGGGAGTTAACACCCTGCTGTGCAGGAGCAAGGTAACTGGACCCCCACTCATGAGATGTAGCCAAGGTTTCCCAGCGAGGGAACCGCACGCTCAAGACCCCGGATCACGTGGCTGCTAAGCCTTTCCCCTCCTGCAGGATTTGCAAGAAGTAGGAGCCAAATCTGATCAATGCCTGCCGTAGCTGAACGATTCACACCTGCCTTGGCATTACTCATACTGAGTCGCAGGTCCTGATAAAAGGGAAGGGGCCCCCGACCCCACATAAAACCCTAAATAGCAGCAAATTACAAGGGCACCTTGTTCCAGCCTACGCTGGGCGGGCACTGGCTGTTTATTCAGTGCTGAGCTCAAGAGGTGACATTCTATTAATATTTAATGATGTTAATTATTCAAGTGCTAACACTTTGTGTTTTGTTTGCCAATGCTCAGATATCACATTGTACACACTGTACAGCATCAATTTTGGATGATGATTTATATGGTGAGATTTAATATTTTGAGTGGCGTTTGAGGGGAATTCTAGTGATCTGTATTTCTGTTGGTTATTAAGTAGCGTGTATGTTAAAATGAACTTCATTCTGTGCACGTGTTCTAGGCCCACAGTTACCAGGCCTGGCTGTACCTACAGTGTCTCGCCCTACTGGGGAAACCTTTAGTCCCTCAATAGACTCCTTGTGCAGCTCCCACTTTTGATTCTCTTCCGGGCTTCAGGCTGTCATTGGAGTGGGGCCAGGCTGGATGGGAATCTGTTTTTAAATTATTTTTAATTCTTACTGGGAGCAGGGCCATGGCAAAGAGGAGGGACAGAGGAGAGGGGCTGGGCCATAGTGAATATGGGTTTTGGAGGGTTTCCACCACTATAAACATAGCACAAAAATCAAGAAAGGCAGGAATTGACAAAAAAAAGAGAAACAGCAAATACAGACACTCCGAATTTTAGTCTCCAATTGAAGTCCAGCCCTCTAGTACATTGACACACCTGGAGACAGACAGCCGGACGCAGGGCTTACCAGATTGTAAATTCCCAGTAGCAGAGCTTCAATGCAGCCATTGCTTTGTCTCTCTCTGCTTGCCGTGATGCACAGATATCCCCAGATCAACTCAGGCAAAAACTGCAGCGTAAACCTCTTCAGCCTCACCTCAGAGCTCCGATACAATTCGAACAGCTGGTGACAGACAGGCTCCAGTAACTGTGAACAGAGCAATGAGCAGGAAAACCATGACAGCTTCACGGACATCAAGACACAAAGTACAAGATGTGAAATGGTGTTGGGTGTGATTGCCCTCACTGTCTTGTCTTTATGCCAGCGAGGGCAACCAGTGAAGGTCCCTCTTACTCCCCGGCACATAGAATCATAGTGTGGTTACAGCACAAAAGGAGGCCATTTAGCCCATCCTGTCTGTGCTTGTTCTCTGTAAGAGCAACTCACCTCATCCCACTCCCCCGCCTTTTCCCCATAGCCCTACAATTTGTTTCTCTTCAGATAATTATCCAATTCCTTTTTGAAAGCCACATGATGCAATTGGATAAATGGTATAAGTATCCTCACCTGTGAAGTAATTTTAAATATCCCAAATTTTCCATGCAAAACGCAACTGCAACCTCTAAGGTAATGAGTTTCATTACACCAGTCATGCTCGATTCCATTCCAAAATTAGGCTAACGAAATGCATTAGTATCATGAATTAATGCGTTCCTTCTCGTCACTTAATGAGCTTGTTATTTAATTACTGGGAAATTTCCACAGCAAATAAAACCCAACAATCAGAAATGACAATTAACACAAGCAGGATAACTCCAGGAAGCTACAGTGCACACAACCAGATAACCTGCAGAACATTCCCCGCACCACCCAGGACCACTGCAGCACAGTAAGTGAGTGTCAGGATCTGGGCCCCTGTAGCCATTGCAGATTCATTACAGGCTGAGGGGCCCACCTCCCTGACCTGACAGCACACACTAGCTGCAGGTGCCTTACCTCGTTGTTGGGGTCCTGGATGACCTTGTAGAGAGCCGGCACTATATTTGTCTTCTGGTGGAGGGTTGCTGCATAATAGGATATCTGAGTTTCAGGTAAAGTCTGTAAAAGGCAGGGGGCAAAAGGGAGAGATTAGAAGATCTGCCAAAGTCTTAAGGACTACACAGTGAAAACAGACAACGTTGGGCATCAGCGCCATCGTGATCACATCAAAGCTCAGCTGCCCTCAGCGGAGGGGCCAGTGTCGGATTGTGTGTGTGGAGCTCAGCACTTCCAGAGTACAGAGTCTGAATTTAAACCACTGTCAACAATCCACATCTTCAGTATAATCACTGCCCAACAGGACTGGACACAGTCTTTGTGCTTGCAGCCGATGGTAGGGGGCTGAACTGGTATGAAAAGGAACAGCACCAAGCAGTCTTGGCATGCACCTGATGTAATGAGGCGCTGCCATCATTCCAGGAACACAATCTCAGAAACCATGTAGCATCCAATTGGATCAGCACATCAGGAGTGGAGTTGAGGAGATTGTGGGGGGTGGGGGTAAGAAAGGGGAAGGAGACTGTTTCCACCCAGGTGGAGGAGCAAAACCAATGGAAGCAGATGACGTGTGTGGGTGTGGGTATCTTGGTCGGCGTGTTTTCATGCGGCCTCCTGTGCTCATCCTGGAGTGGCTGAGAGCAGCGCAGATGCCTGGGAACATTCTGCCCAGAGATGTGCCGATTGGAAGCAGTCTGCCCAGATAAATATTGCCAGGACAATGGGGACAGCTCGGACAAAGTGGGGATGTTCCAGGCACATTCATAGCAACGTTACCTTGAACTGAGAGAGCCAATCCTCCACCACCCCAACGTCTGAGTCCAGCATCTTCTTACTGCTCACTTCCAGTTACCTGAGAAAAAAACATAAACTTCAATCACAATCTGCAGGAGCTTTGTGTTACGCACTGCTATATAAAAAAACTATAACAACACGGACACTAGGGAGTGGTACATCCAAGCTTGCTGACAACACTAAATTAGGTGGCACAATAGTGTAGATATACATACATACCAATGAATTAGAAGCAGGAGTAGGCCATTCGGCCGCTCGAGCCTGCTCCGCCATTCAATAAGATCATGGCTGATCTGTTTGTGTTTCGAATTCCACACTCCCAACTACCCCCGATAACCCTTG
The DNA here is from genome assembly GCF_036365525.1 of Heterodontus francisci. NCBI lineage: Eukaryota > Metazoa > Chordata > Chondrichthyes > Heterodontiformes > Heterodontidae > Heterodontus > Heterodontus francisci. The sequence continues at coordinate 115,241,273 of NC_090377.1, forward strand.
ATTCCCTTGCCTAACAAGAATCTATCTACCTCCACCTTAAAAATATTCAATGACCCCGCCTGCACTAGCAAAGGGACATTAATTGATTATTTGAGTGGCCAAAACTGTGGCAGATGGAGCTCAATGTGAGGAAATATGAGGCCATTTACTTTGGACTTAGGAAAGAAAGATCAGTGTATTTTCTAAATGCTGAGAAGGTAGGAACTGTGGAGCAGCAGAGAGATTTAGAGATCCAAATACAGAAATCACTAAAAGCTAGTGGACAAGTACGAAATATAATTAAAAAGGCGAATGGAATGCAAGCCTTCATCTCAAATGGGTGGAAGTTATGTTACAATTATATGAAACTCTGGTCAGACCCCATCCGGAGTAACTGCATTCAGTTCCGGGCACTGCACCTCAGGAAGGATGTATTGGTCCTGGTGGGGGTGCAGTGCAGATACACCAGAATGATAGATCTAATTGAGGGGTTTAAGATAATTAAAGAATTTGATCGGGTAGAGAGAGAAACCATTTCCTCTGGTTGGGGTGTACAGAACAAGGGGGCAGAATCTTAAAGTGCGAGCCAGGCCATTCCGAGGTGATGTCAGGAAGCACTTCCTCACACAACGGGTGGTGGAAATCTGGAACTCTCTATCCCTCAAAAAGCTGTTGAGGCAAATTTCAAAATTCACATTGATAGACTATTAGACAAGCACATGGAACCAAGGTTGGAAAATGGATTTAAGATACAGATCAACCATGATCTCAATAAATAGCGGAACAGGCTTGAGGGGCTGAATGGCCTCCTCCTGTTCCTATAATCCTAGAAGGATTGCCAACTGGGAGGCTTGTAATCTCCATGGTAGGGAGGGGGTTTCAAACCTCCACCTCCACTGCTGAAACCAGCTTGGGCTCCTGCCAAATTAGCCACTGTGACTGTCAATCTAGTTATCCCTGCTGGCTTTATTACCCCAGCGAGAGTTGGCACCTGTGGAACCCATACCCCAGCGAGAGTCGGCACCTGTGGAACCCGTACCCCAGCGAGAGTTGGCACCTGTGGAACCTGTACCCCAGCGAGAGTTGGCACCTGTGAAACCCGTACCCCAGCGAGAGTTGGCACCTGTGGAACCCGTACCCCAGCGAGATTTGGCACCTGTGGAACCCGTACCCCAGCGAGAGTCGGCACCTGTGGAACCCGTACCCCAGCGAGAGTCGGCATCTGTGGAACCCGTACCCCAGTGAGAGTCGGCGCCTGTGGAACCCATACCCCAGCGAGAGTCGGCGCCTGTGGAACCCGTACCCCAGCGAGAGTCGGTGCCTGTGGAACCCATACCCCAGTGAGAGTCGGCGTCTGTGGAACCCGTACCCCAGCGAGAGTCAGCGCCTTTGGAACCCATACCCCAGCGAGAGTCGGCGCCTGTGGAACCCATACCCCAGCGAGAGTCGGCGCCTGTGGAACCCATACCCCAGCGAGAGTCGGTGCCTGTGGAACCCATACCCCAGCGAGAGTTGGCGTCTGTGGAACCCGTACCCCAGCGAGAGTTGGCGTCTGTGGAACCCGTACCCCAGCGAGAGTTGGCGTCTGTGGAACCCGTACCCCAGCGAGAGTTAGCGCCTTTGGAACCCGTACCCCAGCGAGAGTCGGCGCCTGTGGAACCCATACCCCAGTGAGAGTTGGCGTCTGTGGAACCCGTACCCCAGCGAGAGTTGGCGTCTGTGGAACCCGTACCCCAGCGAGAGTTGGCGCCTGTGGAACCCGTACCCCAGCGAGAGTCGGCGCCTGTGGAACCCGTACCCCAGCGAGAGTCGGTGCCTTTGGAACCCGTACCCCAGCGAGAGTCGGCACCTGTGGAACCCGTACCCCAGCGAGAGTTGGCGCCTGTGGAACCCATACCCCAGCGAGAGTCGGCGCTTACAAAAAAGAGAGGGAAGAAAATGGAGAAAACCAGTGAAGGGGTTGGGGAAACATATTGACTGCTGTAGAAAATTAATTCCATACAAAAGAAAAACAATCCAACAATCAGATGCCCTTGAACAATGAATTGATATGGGATCATTCACTGTACAGCATGAGCTAACACCAGGGTGTGTATGCTCATTCACAATACAGCGAGCCCAACAAGGCAACACAGCGCCCTTGTCTTGACTATACCTTCTGCTTTCCTCCTTTCCCACAAAATATGTCCTCCTCATCCCTTTATACTCAATACATTTCCTGTACATAAGCAGCACGACAGAAAGGGAAGCTATTGTAAGATACTGTATACTGGATAATGCTGCAAATTATATTGGCTGATCTCCCTAATGCTGCTTATAGCTAGTCTGAACTCAGGTTGTAAAGATTAGTTGTTAACTCCCTGTGCTCTAACTGTGCTGGGATCCATCAGAGAGTGGGGAAGATTTCAGTCTGCAGATCAGTGACTAGCTTTCTTTCTCTGAGATTCCTTTGCTCCTGTAACAAAGTGTGATATTCAGACAGTGTCCAGATAAACATTAGCTTTCTAATCGAACAGTTTCAGCCTCGAACACCAACCCCGTTACACATTTTTAAAAATGAAGAAGTTCAGCCAATCTCAGTTAGCTGATCTCACGTGCAATGGTACTGGTGCTTACAACTGGCCTCAGTGCTTCCAAAAAACGAACCTCGGAGAGGCAGAGCTATCAGAATATACGCACTCTCGCAGTATACTGGTACACAATGTGTTAGAAGCTGCTGACTCAGGGAGTTCAAGACAAGCTGGATCAGAAGAGCAATGCTCAAGCAGTTAACAATGTCCCTGATCCTCATGACATACAATGTCCCACAAACATACATACAAAATACACAGTGTGTGATTCTCACCACAACATGCACTGTTGGAGTGAGCTGGGTTCGAGTTTTCCACCAGTATCAGATCTGACAGTGGTCAGGGGAGTTGCTGCTAATGATCAGAGGCGTGGTTGGAGCAGATGATCTGAACGATCATGCTCTCCAGCTGCAGTTGAAAGCCTGTTGCTGTGCGCAGACACTGGGCACGATTGAGGCCTTGAGATACACAGTAGCAGAGCCACAGCTCAGTGTGCTATCCACACACACTACCCTTTACCAGTTGCCAGGGTCAGTCAGACGTCCTCGGAGGGGAGACTACAACCATGCCAGGAAGCAGAAAGTGACAGCACCTCTGGCAGGTATGAGACACAACTCCTAAAATTGCACCATCCAACAGAACCTGCTGTGAAAGAAGCTCCACTCTGCTGGAAATTGGAGTCTATCTTTACACAGACAGCACCTCCCAGAAATAAAAAATACCCTCTTATTCTGGTTTCAGCTAAACAATTTTAAAAGTAGTGATTAGAATTAAGGATCATATTATTATTTTCTTTCAATCCTCCTGATTTATTCATTATTCACATATAATTTTACATCCTGCAATAAACATAATGTTATTTTTAGCCTGTGCTATATGCTCTGACAGCATGCTTTTATTTAAATGGTCTGGAGTCTACTATGACATCAATAGTAGAAGGGATTATTGCCTGCGGAAGATGACTTTTGCACTGAACATGAGCTAAAAGCACCGGGACGGAGCCCAGATTGTAACAATCTCAATAACAGACCTAACATGCAAGTGCCTCCTGAGACAATATAAACAGGAAGTTAGGCAGGTCTAATGTACAGGAGTAAGTTGGTAGTAGGGAGTTGGCAGAACATTGCTGTACATGGGACTGCAGGAGGAAGAACTAAGGCTGCTAAAATGCACAAAATAGAGGTAAAGGATTGTATAAATAAAATATTGGGAGAAGCAGAGGGGGAACACTAAGAAACTCCACCGTTTCCCTAACAGAAGCATGGCCTAGTGGGCAAAAGTCTCTGTTGAGCCAGCTGATTCCAGGCAGGACAAGGCAACAATTGGCCTCCACATCCCAGGATTAGAGATGGGTTCCTCCACCTGGTCACTATCCCGCTGGAAGGCTGTGTGTTGTAGACTGAGAGGAGAGCATGCTCAGTGGTGATGCCTCTCATAAAACAGCCATCCAACACACAGCATCGAGGCTCACACATGAAGAATGGTCACTTCGCAGAAAGACCTAGGCGTCTGATGCACCCAAGAGTTAGCGCCTTCAGGGGAGGGGTGGAGGTACAGTGGAATTTCATTTTTAAAATTTTTCCACATACTAGTGCTCCACCTTTGAAACCTTTCCCCAAGGCAAGAAAATGTATAAACCAGAAAATCCTATAAGCAAAAAGCACAAAGAAACCCCAAATGTACAGACCGGAAACACTAACTCACTTCCCCCACCGCCCACCCCCCCCAGAAAAAAACTATCCTTAAATTGCACACCCAGTACACTGGAGATTCTGCCTTGTCCACCATCTATACTGACTGAACATTGCAGAAACGGTCAAACAAGGGCATGTGAGACAGGATTCCGTGCACTCACAGCTCAGCTTCTAACCTAACCTGTGTTTCCGCATCCAATGTGCCTGTGACTGCAGCATATCATTGAGCAATCCAACACCAGATGACGTGGATATAGTTCAGAGTGCCAACTTCAGCTGCCAACCCGCCAATAATTACATGGATCCTGCATTAGTGCCCAAGCATTACAGTAGGAGAGAAGGATCAGAAATCCCATCAATTGAGCAAGGCTGCTGCAGTGGAGAGGGCACTGCGAGATCCAAAAATATCTCTGGCACAAAGACAGACAGAGGACACACTGGGCAATGATCAACACTCCACAGAGTGTAAGGGCGAATGCCTGGGAGGTTGTCCATCCCTGAGGAGACCTGTCATCTCAGCTGCACCACTTAGTCTTAAGCTCCCAACATCAGAAAACATTTATTATTTCACTCTCAACCCACACAGAAATCAGTCTGAATTCCCAATTTCAATGAAATGTTTGAAGTTGAGCGTTGAACAGCTTGGTAACTGAATACCTTTCCAGTACAGCTACAACACTGGCAGCTACCCAGCAATGTGGAAAATTGCCCAGGTATGTCCTGAACACAAAAAGCAGGACAAATCCAATCCAGCCAATTACTGCCCTATCAGTCTACTCTCAATCATCAGCAAAGTGATGGAAGGGGTCATTAACAGTGCTATCAAGTGGCACTTGCTTAGCAATAACCTTCTCACTGACACTCAGTTTGGGTTCCGCCAGGGCCACTCAGCTCCTAACCTCATTACAGCCTTGGTCCAAACATGGACAAAAGAGCTGAACTCAAGAGGTGAGGCGACTGCCTTTGATATCAAGGCAGCATTTGACCGAGTATGGCATCAAGGAGCCCTAGCAAAACTGGAATCAATGGGAATCAGGGAGAAAACTCTCCACTGGTTGGAGTCATGTCTAGCGCAAAGGAAGATGGTTGTGGTTGTTGGAGGTCACTCATCTCAGTCCCAAGACATTGCGACAGGAGCTCTTCAGGATAGAGCCCTCGGCCCAACCATCTTCAGCTGCTTCATCAATGACCTTCCTTCAATCATAAGGTCAGAAGTGGGGATGTTCGCTGATGATTGCACAACGTTCAGCACCATTTGCAACTCCACAGATACTGAAGCAGCCCATGTCCATATGCAGCAAAACCTGGGCAACATCCAGGCTTGGGGTGATAAGTGGCAAGTAATATTCGTGCCACACAAGTGCCAGGCAATGACCATTTCAAACACAAGAGAATCTAACCATCTCCCCTTGATGTTCAATTACATTAACATCACTGAATCTCCCACTGTCAACATCCTGGGGGTTACCACTGACCAGAAACTGAACTGTACCAGCCATATAAATACTGGGGCTACAAGAGCAGGTCAGAGGCTGGGATTTCTGCGGCGGGTAACTCACCTCCTGACTCCCCAAAGCCTGTCCACCATCTACAAGGCACAAGTCAGGGGTGTGATGGAATACTCTCCACTTGCCTGGATGAGTGCAGCTCCAACAACACTCAAGAAGGTCCACACCATCCAGGACAAAGCAGCCTACTTGATTGGCACCCCATCCACAAACATTCACCCCATCCACCACCTTCAACATTCACTCCCTTCACTATTGATGCACAATGGCAACAGTGTGTACCATCTACAAGATGCAATGTAGCACCTCACCAAAGCTTCTTAGCGTCTACTAAACCAGTGACCTCTACCGCCTAGAAGGACAAAGGCAGCAGATGCATGGGAACACCACCATCTGCAAATTCCCCTCCAAGTCACACACCATCCTGACTTGGAACTATATCGCCGTTCCTTCACTGTTGCTGGGTCAAAATCCTGGAACTCCCTTCCTAGCAGCACAGTTGGTGCACCTGTATAGACTGCAACAATTCAAGAAGGCAGCTCACCACCACCTTCTCAATGGCAATTAGGAATGGGCAATAAATGCTGGCCTGGCCAGCGATGCCCACATCCCACGAATGCATAAAAAAATGTCAATTCCAATCCCTGCTTTCAGACCATAACTGCAAGTGGAGGGAAGGGGGAACAGGAAGGAGGAAATTTGGAGCAAACCCACTATTCAATACTCTGCAGCCTTTCTAGGGATTTTCAAGGACGCATAAAAACCTCCAAAGTACAGCCAGCTCCCTCACTACAAGAATTAACCTGTGCAACTCTACAAGCAAGAGTGCAGCACAATTCTGGAATGAATACAAGCACAGGCGCCAGGAATGTGTAGGTAACAGCAAGTCATGGGCAGGTAGCACTATCCCTTGGACACAGTGTCTGTGGAAGTGACCTCTGCTACAGCCTCACTGCCCAGGCCCCCAAATGGGAATCAATGCATCACCTTGAATGTGCAGCAGACTGTGAGAACACTGCGTGCGACTCAGACAATGCAGAATTAAAAATATAATTAAATACATACATGTCAGCTCACGGTCACACACGGAAGGCACAGAACATGCTAACTGAAAAGGGATCGGACAGATAGCAGGAAACTTATGAACTGTCAAAAAACACACAAATGATAACAGACACACTGCACACGGGATAACAGATCCACCCACACGGGATAACAGACCCACCCAGACGCGCACACGGGATAACAGACCCACCCACATGCGCACACGGGATTACAGACGCACCCACACATGCCCACAGGATTACAGATGCACCCACACGCGCACACGGGATTACATACCCACCCACACGCGCACACGGGATTACATACCCACCCACACACGCACACGGGATTACATACCCACCCACAGGTGCACATGGGATTACAGACCCACCCACATGCGTACACGGGATTACAGACCCACCCAGACGTGCACACGGGATTACAGACACACCCATACGCGCACAAAGTATTACAGACCCACCCACACACACAAAGGATTAGACCCACACACACACACACAATTGTAGACCTGCCGCAACCACCCCCCCAACACACTCAGAATTACAGACACACACAAACACACGTGCGCAGGATTACAGACACACACAAACACACGTGCGTAGGATTACAGACACACACAAACACACGTGCGCAGGATTACAGACACACACAAACACATGCGCAGGATTACAGACACACAAACACACGGGTGCTGGATTACAGACACACACAAACACACGTGCGCAGGATTACAGACACACACAAACACACGTGCGCAGGATTACAGACACACACAAACACACGTGCGCAGGATTACAGACACACACAAACACATGCGCAGGATTACAGACACACACAAACACATGCGCAGGATTACAGACACACACAAACACACGGGCGCTGGATTACAGACGCACACAAACACATGCGCAGGATTACAGACACACACAAACACACAGGCGCCAGATAACAGACACGCGCGCACGCAGGATTACAGACATACACACAGACACAGAATTACAGACCCAAACACACACAGGATTACAGACACACACAGGATTAGAGACAGACACACACACACAAACACAGGATGACCGACACACACACACACACACACAGGATGACCGACACACACACACACACACACACACACACAGGATGACCGACACACACACACACACACACACACACAGGATGACCGACACACACACACACACACAGGATGACCGACACACACACACACACACACACACACAGGATGACCGACACACACACACACACACAGGATGACCGACACACACACACACACACACAGGATGACCGACACACACACACACACACACACAGGATGACCGACACACACACACACACACACACGATGACCGACACACACAGGATGACAGACACACACACACACAGGATGACAGACACACACACACACAGGATGACAGACACACACACACACAGGATGACAGTCTCACACACACACACAGGATGACAGTCTCACACACACACACAGGATGACAGTCTCACACACACACACAGGATGACAGTCTCACACACACACACAGGATGACAGTCTCACACACACACACAGGATGACAGACACACACACAGGATGACAGACACACACACACACAGGATGACAGACACACACACACACAGGATGACAGACACACACACACACAGGATGACAGACACACACACACACAGGATGACAGTCACACACACACACACAGGATGACAGTCACACACACACACACAGGATGACAGTCACACACACACACACAGGATGACAGTCACACACACACACACAGGATGACAGTCACACACACACACACAGGATGACAGACACACACACACACAGGATGACAGACACACACACACACAGGATGACAGACACACACACACAATGACAGACACACACACACACAGGATGACAGACACACACACACAGGATGACAGACACACACACACAGGATGACAGACACACAGACACACACACACAGGATGACAGACACACAGATACACACACACAGGATGACAGACACACAGACACACACACACAGGATGACAGACACACACACACACACACACAGGATGACAGACACACACACACACACAGGATGACAGACACACACACACACACACAGGATGACAGACACACAGACACACACACACACGATGACAGACACGCACACACGCAGGATGACAGACACGCACACACGCAGGATGACAGACACGCACACACGCAGGATGACCGACACGCACACACGCAGGATGACAGACACACACACACACACAGGATGACAGACACACACACACACACACAGGATGACAGACACACCCACACACAGGATGACAGACACACCCACACGCAGGATGACAGTCTCACACACACACGCAGGATGACAGACACGCACACACGCAGGATGACAGACACGCACACACGCAGGATGACAGACACGCACACACGCAGGATGACAGACACGCACACACGCAGGATGACAGACACGCACACACGCAGGATGACAGTCACGCACACACACAGGATGACAGACACACACACACAGGATGACAGACACACACACACAGGATGACAGACACACACACACAGGATGACAGACACACACACACAGGATGACAGACACACACACACACAGGATGACAGACACACACACACACAGGATGACAGACACACACACACACAGGATGACAGACACACACACACACAGGATGACAGACACACACACACACAGGATGACAGACACACACACACAGGATGACAGACACACACACACACAGGATGACAGACACACACACACACAGGATGACAGACACACACAGGATGACAGACACACACAGGATGACAGTCTCACACACACGGGATGACAGTCTCACACACACGGGATGATAGTTCCCACGCCGTATTACTATCAATTCTGTATTCCCTGTTCTCTCACTCTCTGTCCTTGTGTCTCTGGGTCTTAGCCCAGACCTGGGCCCTTTCCGCTACCTATTGCGCCTATGTCCTCCCTTCCCCCGGTTGGGCCCCGGATCGCACCTGTGCGGCCGGCCGTGTGGTTCCCCCACTGTGGGCCGTCAGTGCTCAGGCTCGGCGTAGCACCCGCTCCAGGCGGATGGCTGCATTCCTCGCGCTCAATAACATCCAGGAGCCGGGCTCCTTCCCTTCCCCTCCCCCTCACCCTCACCGGACCCCGCTCCATCCGCCTCTCCCATTGGTCCGCGACCCGCCGCCATCCGCGCGGCCGATTGGCTCACGGTGGGAGTGTCACACTCTAACTGGGCCGGCTGGAATCCAGCCGGTGTCGCACTCTAAACAGTCCGGGATCCAGGGTGTCACGGTGTTTGCTGATTGCTGTGGGCTCTAAGCTGCTTACAGCTGCTTTCTTCCGGCTTTCCGGTCCCCTCCATGGCTGCAGAAAGCGGCCTGCAGCTTCTCTACCGCGTTTCCCAGAGGCTGTAATGGAGGGCGCCCCATGCCAGCAGTCCCTGCAGTCGTGCACCCTCTCTATTAAACCCACGGACTCCGTTGAGTTAATAGGGCGAGTCCACCAGCGCTGTGCATGCTGGGAGCGTTGCGCTACCATGAGTGGCGCAGGTAACAAGGACACAGGAGAGCGAGAGGGAGTGAGAAATGCAGAGCAACGCCTAACTCCCACTCATCCCGTCTCAAGCCCGCATCAGTTCACAGGCTTTTTGAACCAACTTAATCCTCATTAACAGGTTCAACACCTGTAGAAAAAAGACTTGTGGCCTTTGTCCCCTGTGGAAATCCCAAAGCACTTGGCAGCCAATAAAATACTGCTGAACTGCTTCAGAGGTGGAAAGGTTTAGGGAGGGAATTCCAGAGCTTGGGGCCACGGCAAATGAAGGCACAGCCACCAATAGTGGAGCGATTAAAATCGGGGATGCTTAAGAGGACAGAAATAGAGAAACACAAATATCTTGATTGGCTGGAGGAGTCTACAGAGATAGGGAGGGGCAAGGCCATGGAGTGATTTGAAAACATATGAACGTACAAATTAGGAGCAGGAGTAGTCCACTCAGCCCCTCGGGCCTGCTCCACCATTCAACAAGATCATGGCTGATCTGATTGTAACCTCAACTCCACATTTTCACCTACCCCCAATAACCTTTCACCCCCTTGCTTGTCAAGAATCTATCTATCTTTGCCTTAAAAATATTTAAAGATTCTGCTTCCACTGCCTTTTGAGGAAGAGAGTTGCAAAGACTCTCCACCCTCTGAGAGAGAAAAAAAATTCTCCTTAAATGGGAAACCCCTTATTTTTAAACAGTCATCCTGAGTTCTAGATTCTCCCACAAGAGGAAACATCCCTTCCACATCCACCGTCAAGACCCCTCAGGATCTTATATTATCTTCAATCAAGTCACCTCCTACTCTTCTAAACTCCAGCGGATACAAGCTGAGCCTGTCCAACCTGTCCTCATAAGACAACCCACCCATTCCAGGTATTAGTCCAGCAAACCTTCTCCGAATTGCTTCGAGTGCATTTACATCCTTCCTTAAATAAGGAGACCAATACTGTACACTGTATTCCAGATGTGGTTTGACCAATGCCCTGTATAACTGAAGTATAACTCCCTACTTTTGTATTCAATTCCCTTTGCAATAAATGATAACATTCTATTAGCTTTCCTAATTACTTGCTGTACCTGCATACTAACCTTTTGTGATTCATGCACTAGAGCACCCAGATCCCTCTGCATCTCAGAGCTCTGCAATTTCTCATCATTTAGACAATATGCTTCTTTTTTATTCTTCCTGCCAAAATGGACAATTTCACACTTACCCACATTATACTCCAGTTGCCAGATCTTTGCCCACTCACTTAACCCATCTATATCCCTTTGTAGCCTTATGTCCTCTTCACAAGTTACTTTCCTACTTATCTTTGTGTCATCAGCAAATTTAGCAACCATACCTTCGGTCCCTTCATCAAAGTAATTTTTCAATATTGTAAAAAGTTGAGGCCCAGCACTGACCTCTGTGGCACACCACTCAGTACATCTTGCCAGCCAGAAAATGACCCATTAATGCCTACTCTCTGTTTCCTGTTCGCTAGCCAATCATCTATCCATGCCAAAATGTTATCCCCTACACCATGAGCTTTTGTTTTCCGCAATAACTTTCAATGTGGCACCTTATCAAATGCCTTCTGGAAATCTAAGTACAGTACATCCACCGGTTCCCCATTATCCACAACATGTTATTTCTTCAAAGAACTCCAATAAATCGGTTAAACAAGACTTCCCTTTCACAAAACCATGTTGACTCTGCATGATTACCTTGAATTTTTCAAAGTGCCCTGCTATAACATCTTTAATAATAGCTTCTAACATTTTCCTTAAGACAGATGTTAAGCTAACTGGCCTGTAGTTTCCTGCTTTCTGTCTCCCTTTTTGAATAAGGAGTTACATTGGCTATTCTGCAATCTAATGGAACCTTCCCCGAATCTAGGAAATTTTGGAAAATTAAAACCAACGCATCAACTATCTCACTAGCCACTTCTTTTAAGACCCTAGGATAAAGTCCATCAGGAGCCGTGGACTTGTCAGCCGCAGCTCAACAATTTGTTCAGTACCTCTTCCCTGGTGATTGTAATTTTCTTGAGTTCCTCCCTCCCTTCCATTTCCTGATTTACGACTATTTCTGGGATGTTACAAGTATCTTCCATAGCAGGGTTTTCCAAAATACAGCCGGAATCCTGCTCAACAAAGGTTTCCATCTGGCCCGCGGGTTTAAACTGTACCCGGGGCCATTCCTCAACCTCCCCAGGGGTCCATGACTGGAGATGGGAAATTTCCCTTTGTCTTCTTGCAGACTGACCTTTTTAAAAACATCGCATTGTCAGTTTCACAACTGCTGAGGCAGGAACATGCTTCCCAACTTTGACAGATTCGGGATTCTCCGACCTTTTATAAAAGCCTACCAGAAAATTCCGAAACTGTCCGATGTTGGGATGCACGTTCCTGTTTCAGTAGCTGTCAGCTGTGAAACTCTGCAATGCTTTTAACAAACTGAGCAAACACAAAGCTGCTGTGCTGAGCACTCCTCCCTGCAACTGTCACAGAGAGCAAGGTGGGGGGGAAACAAAAAGAGAGAAGGGACAGAGGGAGAGTAACAAAGAGAGGGAGGGGGACAGAGAGAGAATGGGAAATCAGAGGGGGGGCAGAGAGAGGTGCGGAAAACTTTGAGAGGGGAACAGAGACGGGGGAACAAAGAGAGAGGGGGACAGAGAGAGGGCGGAAGCAGAGAGAGAGGGGAAAAACAGAGAGAGGGAGAAAACAGAGAGAGAAGGGGAAATCAGAGCGAGAGGGAGAACAGAGAGGGAGGAAACAGAGAGAGGGGGCAGAGAGGGGGAGACGAGGGGGTGCAAAGGGGGGACAGAGAGCGCGGGAAACATGGAGAGCGAGGACGACACAGAGGGGGGGAAACAACACAGACAGGGGGGAACACAGTGAGAGAGAGACAGAGACAGAGAGAGAGATCAAGGTCTCTCCTGACAAATAGACATCTATCCAGAATACTCTGCATCGCTACATCAAGTGTGCGAGCAGAGCTGGACTATTAATGCAAGCAAAAACAATGCCAGGCATGTCACTAAATCAGTTTTCAATACAGTGATGAGAAAGTAAATCAATAAATTAGTCTTCTCATTTAAAGCTTCTTCACAAAAATGCACATTTTTGTTGTTTTTATTAGTAAGATAAATTTTTAATGCCTTTATCTTTTGAAATTTGCTCACTGCCCCCTGCACTGCGCAAAAATCGTAATGCGGCCCTCTGTCCAAAAAGGTTAGACAACCCAGCTTTAGAGTGAAGACCGATGCAAAATACCTGTTCAATTCCTCTGCCATCTCCTTATTTTCCATTACTAATTCCCCATACTCACTTTCTATAGGACTGCCATACAGGCCCCCACCTGCCAAGAATGAGGCACATTAATTTTGCCACATGGACATTAAATTTCAATTTGTTGCTGGGAAGAAGAGAAGGCCTTTGACAAGGAATTGTCAGGCCCCTGGCCAGAAAGACATGTTTGCATATTAGCAGACAGTATTGGAACAAAGGAGCTATCCCCTGCTCCCATACAATACACAGAACAGACCTGGTCAAACCAGTGACTCATGTGATCACCCTGCTGGCCAACTTGGGGAGTGTTAAATTGTAGAGACACTGTTTGAACTGGCAGAAGGCAGTTTTGCTCCGGAACTGAGAACATCTCTCTCCTGTCTGCTCCCATCTCTTTTTCAGCAGCTTCAGAATCCATTGAAGACTCATGAACCCTAAGAGAGAAAAGTGTTCTACAGTGAACAAGATTTAAGAAGAATATTGGGCCCCAACGAAAAGCAAGCTCGACCTACAAGCAAGGACTATACAGTGAGCTCGAAGACCCGTAACCAAAAACTCCTCAGATATTGCCTCAAACTTTTCCACTTTATTTCTTTTGCTCTTTTCTGTTTCTATTTGCATGTCTGTATCATGTGCGCATGCTAGCGTGGGCATGTTGTGTATCCATAGGCGCCAACCAAATTAGAGTTTAAATTTAAGTTTTAATAAAATTTCACCTTCTTTAAATCTAAGAAAATCTGTTTGTGCTCATTTCTTTACCTTGTAATTGGAAAGTAGTGAACAAGGATTCACAAAAGGGGGAGCTAAAAGCACGGTGTGTTTAAAAATAAAACCCTGTTATAGTAAGACCAGGTGAAGACTGAAAGGGAACCCTAGACCCCTTTCTCACCTGGTCGTAACAGAAATTTGGGTGCTAGTGTCCAGGAATTGACCCACAGACAAACAAGAGAAAATGGAACTGGGAAGCCAAATTGTTCCCAATCAAAAAAGAGCAAGATTAATACAGGTTTTCTTGTGGTTGTGTGTGATTGAATACTAACACGTCTGCAACTGAAGCGAGTAGCTCTCTAAGCCAGGGTGAAGTAACTTGGAATAAGTTAAAAGCACTATCTATGGAAGAGTTGAGGAAAATGGCTGAGCAGCATGGGATCACTGTATGTGGCAAGGCTAGGAAGTCTGAACTCCTAAGGTTAGTGGCCAACCATTTTTCCCTTGAATCTGAAGACGCAGAAGCAATGTTAGAAGCAGACCCAGACAGGGTACTGATAGCAAATTTACAATTGGAACAAAGGAAACTTGAATTAGAAGAAAAAGAGGAGAGGCAGGAAAGGGAGAAAGAAAGAGCCTTCCAGAAGGAATGTGAAGAAAACAAAAGGCAGGAGAGAGAGAGCGAAAGAATATTCCAGAAAGAATGTGAAGAAATTGAGTTGAAACGGCTTGAGTTAACCAGGGGGTGACAGAGTCACCCCAGTGAAAGTATGGCCAATATGGAGGAGCATAATTCAGGGCTAGGTACAAAATTGCTAATACCTGCCCAACTAATTCCAAAATTCAATGAGGAAGATGTGGAGACATTTTTTGTGTCTTTTGAGAAACTGGCAAGGGGACTAAAATGGCCAGTTGAGACCTGGTCTCTTTCACTGCAAAACAAGCTAACTGGAAAAGCCCATGAGGTTTATTCCGTGTTGCCAGGTGAGAGTTCATCAAATTATGAATTGACCAAAAATGCTATCCTCGGAACATATTAATTAGTACCCGAAGCCTATTGCAAAATGTTCAGAACCCTCAAGAAGCAAGCTAATCTGGAGTTTGAAAGAAGTAAGCAGCTGGCTTTTGACCAGTGGCTGAGGGCTCTTAAAATACAGCTCAGCTATGAGAATCTCAGGGAAGTAGTTCTGTTAGAGGAATTTAAAAACTCTCTCCCACTCTCCATAAAGACACATGTAGAGGAGCAGTGGGTTCAGAGAGCCCAGCAAGCGGCCATTCTAGCTGATGAGTTTGCTTTAATTTATAAGTCGGTTTCCCGGGGGGAACCTTTCCTAGTCACCCCCAAAAATCTGAAAAGGACAAAGGGTGGGAAGCTGATATCTGCCCAGGCAGTCCTGGACGAGAACAGAAAGCAGGAGACACAGGGGGCCCTCCTCCAGCCAAAAAGGAATGTGGTGTGAGCAAGAGTGAGACCCGGAGACCTGTGTGCTTCCATTGTGTAATAAAGCAGGACATTTAAAAGCTGACTGCTGGAAACTAAAGGGAAAACAGGTAGGATTAATCAGGGCATACCTGCTCAGTGAAGATAGGGACAATGATGGAAAACACAGCAGAACAAGCCATGTCTTTAATTGCAGTAAGAGACCCAGGGAGCTTATTACTGCACATGCAGGAAAATTTAATAGGATTCCTGAAGGTCACCAGGGTTTTGTGTTTGAAGGGAGAGTAACCCCATACCCTCGAGTGGGGCCAGCAAGCCCATAGTAATTCTCAGGGACACAGGGTCATTAGACCCATTTTACTGGGAAAAGACCTGACCTTTCCCCCAGAGAGTGCAGTGAACACCAGTATAGTGGTGGATGGTATTCGAGGGCAGTGTATGCCTGTACCGACCGGGTGCACCTGGAGTGCGACCTAGTTTCCGGATCAGTGACTGTAGGGATTGTCCCTAGTTTGCCTGTGGACAGGGCTGACCTTCTCCTAGGTAATGATCTGGCAGGGGTGAAGGTGGTAGCCCCCCAACTAGTGAAAGAAAGACTGCAGGAGGTCAGAGAGACAGGGCAGTGGCAGGAGACAGTACCCTGCAGTTTCCCTAAATGTGTAGTGGATCAGACCCTGATCAAACCAGCTCCCCCAGAAGAGACTGTATTGACACTGCAGGCAAATGACCATGAGGTCTGCCTGTCCAAGACTTGCTTTGGAAAGTTAGGAGGCCCAGGGAATGAATTAAATGGATTTTCCCTAGCTGAGGCTCAGCGAGCTGACCCAGTACTAAGAGAGTTATCACAGGCTGCCCTGTCTGAAATTGAAGCAAAGGGAGTCCCTGATTGCTACTATTTAAAGAATGAGGTACTGATGAGGAAATGGAGTTCTCCTCAGAGACCTGAGAGCAAGGAGTGGGCAGTAGTTCACCAATTGGTGGTGCTGCAGAGGTACCGGAGAGAAATACTAAGAAGGGCTCACGAGACTACAGTAGCTGTACATGCCGGTAATATGAAAGACCAAAGCCCACATAAGACAGCAGTTTGACTGGCCAAAACTCCACAAAGATGTGGTGGAGTACTGCAGGAGTTACCACATGTGCCAGGTTGAGGGGAAACCCCAACCTACAGTGAAACCTGCACCCCTAAGTCCTGTGTTAGGAGGACCCTCCAGCAGAGGGCTGGTGAATATAAGGAACCTCTGCCGAGAACTAAAGGGGACTGGTAGGCACACGGCTGGCAAAAGGTTAGACAGGGAAGGGGAAAAAGTGACCAAGAGGGCGGGTTAAAGGAAGTCCGAGAGGAATGCCGGATGAAAACCCCGACTGTCCTGTTAGCCAACCCCGAAAAATGAGAAAAGTTAGACCCCACATCCTCCTACGTAAATGCAGACTCTAGAAGCACCCCACCAGACTTGCTAACAGCATTTACAGAAACCTACAGAGACAAAGAAAGACCTCTAAGCGGCAGAGAAACCTCATAATTGCCCTTATTTAAATACTAGTCTTAGATCCACTGTTCTCTCCCTCAAACTGAATATAAAATTCAATCATATTATGATCACTGCTGCCTAGGGGTGTCTTCACTATGAGGTCATTAATTAATCCTGGCTCGTTGCACAATACCAGGTCTAGTATAGCCTGCTCTCTGGTTGGCTCCAGAACATGCTGTTCTAAGAAATTATCCCAAAAACATTCTATGAACCCCTCATCTAGGCAACCTTTGCCCATCTGATTTTTCCAGTCTATATGTAGATTAAGATCTCCCATGATTGTCGCCGCACCTTTCTGACAAGCACCCATTATTTCTTCCCTTATACCCCGTCCTACAGTATGGTTACTGATAGGGGGGCTGTACACCACTCCCACAAGTGACGTTCTCATCTTGACCCAAACCACTTCTATATCCTGCTTTCCTGAACTTAGGTCATCCCTCTCTATTGTGCTAATACCATCATTATTTAACAAAGCCACCCCTCCACCTTTTCCTAGCTTCCTGTCCTTCCTAAATGTCATGTATCCTTCAATATCCAGGTCCCAATTTATGTCATCTTGCAGCCAGGTCTCTGTAATGATAATCAGATCGTACTTATTTATTTCTATTTGCATTATCAGTTCATCTGTTTTGTTTCGAATGCCACATGCATTTAGATACAGAGTCTTTAGTTTTGTCCTTTTATTATTTTTGTAACATTTAGCCTTGTCTGCTGATTTACTCTTAGATTTGTACTCACTGTTCCTTCCTGTCACAGTCTAGTTATCTTTTCCCATATTAATACTTATCCCTCTTGCCTTGTCGCTATTCTTTGATTTACCACATCTTCCCAAATTTGATCCCTTGTCCCAATATTTAGTTTAAAACCTTCGCTACTTCCCTAGTTATGCGGCTCAGTCGAACACTGGTCCCAGCACGGTTCAGGTGTAGACTGCCCCAATGGTACAGCCACCACTTTTCCCAGTATTGGTGCCAGTGCCCCACGAACTGGAACCCACTTTTACCATACCAGTTTTTGAGCCACTTATTTATTTTTCTCATCTTATTTGCCCTATTCCAATTTGCATGTAGCTCAGGTAATAATTCAGAGATTACCTTTGAAGTTCTGCTTCTTAATTTGGTGCCTAGCAAGGATCCTAAACAAGGAGCCAGTGTAGGTCAGTGAGCATAGGGGTGGTGATTGAATGGCATTTGGTGCAAGTTAGCACACGGGCAGCAGAGTTTTGGATGACCTCAAGTTTACGGAGGTTAGGATGTGGGAGGCCAGCCAGGAGCACATTGGAATTGTCAAGTCTAGAGGTAACAAATGTCTGGATGAGGGTTTCAGCAGTGGATTAGCTGAGGCAGGGGCGGAGTCAGGTGATGATATGGAGGTGGAAATAAGTGGTCTTAGTGATGGCACATGTGGTTGAAAGCTTATCTCGGGATCAAATATGACACCAAAGTTGCGAGCAGTTGATGAGCTGTACATGGACTTCCAAAAGGCATCTGATAAAGTGCCACATAATGGGCTTGTCAGCAAGGTTAGAGCCCATGGAATAAACAGGACAGCAGCAGCATGGATACAAAATTGGCTGAGTGACAGGAAACAGAATAATTTTGACTGGTTGTTTCTCAGACTGGAGGAAGGTATATAGTGGGGTTTCCCCAGGGATCAGTTTTGGGACCCCTGCTTTTCTTGATGTATATTAATGACCTAGACTTGGGTGTACAGGGCACAATTTCAAAATTTGTGGATGACACAAAACTTGGAAATGTTGTGAACTGTGAGGAGGACAGTGATAAACTTCAAGAAGACATAGACAGGCTGGTAGAATGGGCGGACAAATGGCAGATGAAATTTAATGCAGAAAAGTGTGAAGTGATTCATTTTGGTAGGAAAAACAAGGAGAGGCAATATAAATTAAAGGGTACAATTCTAAAGGGGAAGCAGGAGCAGAGGGACCTGGGGATATATGTGCACAAATCATTGAAAGTTGCAGGGCAGGTTGAAAAAGCCGTTAATAAAGCACATGGGATCCTGGACTTTATAAATAGGGGCATAGTGTACAACAAGGAAGTTAAGATAAATATACCTGTATAAAACACTGGTTTGGCCTCAACTGGAGTATTGTGTCCAGATCTGGGCACCACACTTTAGGAAGGATGTTAAGGCTTGACAGAGAGTGCAGAAAAGATGCATGAGAATTGTCCCAGGGATAAGGAACTACAGTTACATGGATAGGTTGGAGAAACTGGGGCTGTTCTCCATGGAGAAGGGAAGATTAAGAGGAGATTTGAGACAGGTGTTCAAAATAATGAGGGGACTGGACAGAGTAGATGAGAAGAAATTGTTCCCACTGGCAGAAGGATCCAGAACCAGAGGACACCGAATTAAAGTGATTGGCAAAAGAAGCAACAGTGACATGAGGATAAACTTTTTAATGCAGTGAGTGGTTAGGATCTGGAATACACTGTCTGAGAGTGTGGTGGATGCAAATTCAATTGAAGCTTTCAAAAGAGAATTGGATAATTATCAGAAGAGAAAAAATTTGCAGAGATATGGGAAAAAAGCAGGGGAGTGGGACCAGGTGAGTTGTTCTTGTGGAGAGTCGGCACTGACTCAACGGGCTGAATGGCCACTTTCTGTGCTGTAACCAGCCTCCAACAGTTGCCAGGGAGAGGGATGGAGTCGGTAGTTATGGAATGGAGTTTGTTGCAGGGACTGAAGACAATGGCTTCAGTATTCCCAATATTTAATTGGAGGAAATTTCTGCTCATCCAGTACTGGATAAGCAGTCTGACAACTTAGAGATGGTGGAGGGCTCAAGAGATAGGTGAGGTCGAGCTGGGTATCATCTGCGTACATGTGGAAACTGACACTGTGCTTTTGGATGATGTTGCTGAGGGACAGCATGTAGCTGAGAAACAGGAGGGGTCTGAAGATAGATCTTTGGGGTATACCAGAGGCGAAGGGGAAGAGAAACCATTGATGGCGATTCTCTGGCCAAGATGAGATAGATAAGAATTGAATCAGTTGACAGCAGTGCCACTCAGCTGAATGATGGTGGAGGGGTATTGGAGGAGGATGGTGTGGTCAACTGTGCAAAAGACTGCTGACAGATCGACAAGGACGAGGAGGGATAGTTTACCTTTGACACAGTCACATAGGATGTCATTTGTGACTTTGATAAGAGCTGTTTCGGTACTGTGGCAGAGGTGGAAACCTGATTGGAGGGATTCAAATGTGAAGCTCTGGGAAAGATGGGCACGAATGTGGGAAGCAACAACACGTTTGGAGAGGAGAGGAAGTTTGGAGATGGAGCAATAGTTTGTAAGGACGGAGAGGACAAGGATTGTTTTTTTTTAGGAGAATAATGACGGCAGATTTAAAGGAAAGAGGGACAACACCTGAAGAGAGAGAACCGCTAATAATATCGGCTAACATAGATACCAGGAGGGGAAGCTGGGTGGTCAGCAGTTTAATGGGAAGAAGGTCAAGAGAGCAGGAGGTGGGTCTCATGGACAAGATGAGCTTGAGGGGAGATAGGAGAGAAATTAGAAAAAGTTGCAAGTTTAGGGCTATGGCTGGGTGGGGGAAGGGAGGGGAGATCTTTAGAGGAAATTTGGCCTGGTGGGCTAGGGGAAGGGAGAGAAGTGACAGAGAAAGATGATCGGATGGTCTCAATCTTAGTGACAAAGAAATCCATGAGCTCTTTGTACTTATTGTTGGAGGTGAGGGTGGAGGAGACAGGGGAAAGGGGTTTAAGAAGACGGTTTGCAGTAGAGAAAAGAAGCCGGGGGCTATCTTTGCATTCCAGGATGATCTGGAATAGTGACCAGTTTTAGCAGATGAGAGCAGGACCTGACAGTGCTTTACGCCAGATCTGGTGGTGAATGGCTAAACCAGTTGTCCGCCATATCTGTTTAAGTCTGTATCCCTTGGACTTAAGAGAGAGATGAGAGCCATATCAGGGGTAACGGCCAGGGTGAGAGAGGGTAATGGTTTTAATGGGGATTAGGGCATCGAAGGGGGAGGTGAGGGTGCGGTTGAGCAAATCAATAGCTGCAGAACTGTTGTGGTGAATGGAGGGTCAAGTAGCTGGACAGTTGGGATTTTAAAAGTGCAATTCTAAGTGAACTGGGGGAGAGTTTTTGCCAGGGGCTGATACAAAAGGAAGTAGGGTTCGAAGGGGGAATGAGGATGTGGGTGGGAGAGTGATACAAGGAAGTGATCAGAGATGGCCTTATCTGTGATTGATACTATGGGGGTTACAAAACCACATAAGATGGCAAACTCAAAGGGGGTGGCTGTGAATATGGGTTGGGGAGTTTACATGGAGGGAGAGGTTAAGGTTGGATAAGAGGGCAGTGAACTCAGAGGAAAGAGAGCATGATGAGTTGAGATGGAGGTTGAAATCATTGAGAATAAGAGGTTGCTCGGTGCAGCGGGGGGGAAAGCAGTGAAGATATCTCGGTGAGAAAATTGGCATGGTACTTGGATGGGCGGTACAGAACCAGGATTTTAAATGAGTGGCGAGAGGGGTGGAACTAGGTGAGATGCTCAAAGGAGGAGAAAGTGCCAGAGGAGTAAGGGGACAGACCAAGGTGCGATTTGATTATAAGAGCCACACTGCCACCGCAACAGTCTGGGAGAGGCAAGTGGTGAAGGGTATAGCCAGGCAGGAAGGCATCAGTTAAAGGGAAGGTGTCATCACCCCAGAGCCAGGTTTCCGTCAAGACCAAGTTTGTTGATGCAATCATTCAAAATAAGTTCATGGATTGCAAGGGTCTTGTTCTTGAATGAACGGACATTCTGGAAGGAGATGTGGAGAGGGAGGTGATAACTGGACCACTAGCAGACTGCATAGGATCAGCACAGGGAAGAGTGAGTTAGACAGAGGAGAAGATTGGAAAGATCAGCCCCCAGCCAGCATGCTGGGTGCGGAGGTCGGTGAGATGGTAGGATGGGGTAGTTGTGGTTGCTACTCTTCAGGAGGCAGTGACAGGTTACTTGATGGGTCCTTTGGAGAATGCCAAAAGAAGCATAGAGGGAAGCTGTAGACTTATCTCAGAGGGAGTTAAGCCTGGGATGGCGACTGGAGAGCAGGAAGGTCGAGGAGTACTGAAGGATTGGGGTATGGATTTTGGAAGTCAGTGTACCCGAGAGGAGAGAAATGAAAGAAGGCGTAACGACAGGAGTTAGAAGGGTCGAGGAGGGGTAGAGAGAAAATAAATAAAAAGAGGGAAGAAAATAATAAAGTGGAAATGGAAGTGATGGGTTTGGGTCCGGTGTGGCAGCCAAAGTGCACCACTCAAGTTACAAAGGCTGCTTACAAGCATTAACAGCAATTCATATATCCTAGTAGTGACCAAGGAATAGAGACAATAGGTGAGAGTCCAAAGTTAAAGTCATAAGTCCTGCAATGGGTTAAAGTTAACAAAGCTAATTGGGAGTCAGTGCGCAGCATCAACAAATCGTTGTCCAAGTTCAGAGACAGGTGTGGCGGGCAAGTGGAGTCCAGAAGTTATTTGAAGGCTGGAGTATCAGAGGACGCACTGATGAAGGAATTCCCATTGGAATAAACATCCAGGACAGGTGCAGAATCAGTTGCAGGGCAGATGATGACGATCATTGGAGAGATATACAGTTCTGGAAAGAGCACAGCATTAGAGGAGCCATTTAGAACTGTGTGGCACTAGAGAGGGCACTGTGCCATTCCCCGCCCCAATCCCAATACCTAATCCCATTCACAATACCCAATCCAAGACCATTCCCTATACCCTAAACCATTCCCTGCACCAATCCTATAGGATCATAGGAGCAGGAATAGGCCATTCGGCCCTACGAGCCTGCTCCGCCAAATCTCCGATAGCCAATTCCATTTCCTGACCCAATTCCATTGCAAGTCCTGATCCCATTCCCAATACCCGATTATTATGTCTCAGTCCCTCCCACTGCGCCTAAGCGCTTCCGGTGCAGCAGACAGTGTTTCCGGTTCATGTGGTAGACGTTTTGACCATGGGAGCTGGGCCGGAGCTGCCGGATTACCGGAGCTGGAAGGCAGAGGAGACCCCGCTGGAGGCTGTACAGGAGAGGCTGCGGCGGCGGGGCCTGCGGGACCCCTGGGTTCGGTGGGTGACTGAGAGGGGGCGGTGGGGTAGGGGAAGAACTATCTATGTGACCTCTGTATGTGCCTGATTTTTGAGGTTAACTGTGTGTTGTCCATGCCGTGATATTCTGCACTAAGGTTGCGTGGCCTGATTACATTGAGTCTACAGCACCGAGCAGGCCATTTCCCCACCCTCACTCAACAGTGGCTAGCCCTGTTGCCTCTGAGCCAGAAGGTCATGAGTTCAAGTTCTCCAAAAAAAAATGCAGCAAAAAATCAAGGCTGATACTACAGTGCAGTACTGAGGGAGTGCTGCACTGTCGGAGATGCCGTCCTTTGGATGAAACTTCAAACAGAAGCCCCATCTGCTCCCTCAGGTAAACTCAATAGATCCCCTTACGCTATTTCAAAGAAGGGTAGGGGAGTTATCCCTGATGTCATGCTCTTCAATCAACATCACAAAAAGAGATTATCTGGTCCTTATATTGTTTTTGAGACCTAGCTGTGCACAAATTGCCTGTGGCGTTTCCTACATTACAACAGTGGTTATGCTGCAAGCGCCCCCACTTCCTGGATTGTAATACACTTTGGGACGTTCTGAGATCAAGAAAGGTGGTGTATAGATGCGTCATTCTTTTTAACTGGTCCCTGTCAGTGTTTATGCTCTGCACAAGTCTCCAGCCACTCTACTTATCTTGCCCTATTAGCAACATCCTTCTATTCCTTTTACCCTTGTGTTTATGTAGCTTTTAAATGCATCTGTGTTATTTGCCTCATCAATTCCCTGTGGTAGCGAGTTCCACATTCTCGCTACTCTCTGGGCAAAGAGCTTTCTCCTGAATTTCCTTTTGGATTTATTAGTGACAATCTTATATTTATAAACCCTAGTTCTGGTCTTCCCCACAAGTGGAAACATCTTTCCAGCTACCCTATGAAACCTTTTCACAATTTTAAAGAACTGTATCAGGTCACTCCTCAGTCTATGCTTTTCTAGAGAAAATAGACCCATCTGTTCAATCTTTCCTGATAGTTATAACCCCTTGGTTTTATTATCCTTGCAAATCTCTTTCACTTTCTCCAGTGCCTCTATGCCCTTATGACATGGAGACCAGAAATATGTGCAGTACTCGAAGTGTGTTCCATACAAGTTTAACATAAGTTCTGTGCTTTTCAATTCCATGCTTCTCCATTCTAATTGGTTTTATCAATACTGAAAATTTGTTTGGAACACTTGGAGGCATGCTGGTTACTGAGCTGCTGTGAGCATTTGTTGATGTTGATTGCAGGGCGAAAGTACTGACCAGCTCCAGCTGCAGATTCTCTGCTGGTTGGAGTAGGGTTGAGGGATAAATATTGGTTAGAATACTGGGGCTAACTCCCCTGCTGCTCTTAAAATAGTGCTGTGGGATCTTTTACATCTACCTGAGAGGTGGACAGGGCCTTGGTTTAATGTCTCACCTGAAAGACGGTGCCTCCAACAGTGCAGCACTCCTCAGTACTGCACTGGGACTGTCAGCCTAGATTTTTGTTAATTAGGACGATTTGGAGCCTTACGAAAACTCAGCAGTAATTGTGCCTATTTGGAAGTGTGCACGCTCTTGATCATGGGCAGTTGCTAAGAGCAATGTCTGTGTGATCCTTCTCCCTCTGACTGTTCACCTTTCCCACTGGCAGGGACAGGTCTATGTAAGCCCAGCTGTCTGATGGCTGCCTCACTGACCTATGCCCAGGGTGCCACGTGACCGCAAAGCACCGCCACCACTGACTGCTCACAAACTACTTAGCACCTGGAGACAGGAAGCAAAGCAGGCATACAAGCCAGCATGCAGAGGAATACTACTGCATGACGCATTGGCTAGACTTCTAGCTGTACACAGCCTTGGTCAGACTCTATCTGGAATGCTGCAATCAGTTCTGGACGTGGCACCTCAGGAAGATTATATTGACCTTGAAGGATGTAGAGTGCATATTCACCAGAATGATAACAGGGCTAAAGGGGTTAAGTATGAGAAAGGATTGCATATATTCCCTTCAGTTTAGGAGGTTGAGGGGTGATCTAATTGAGGCGTTCAGAATGTTAAATGACTCTATAGGGGAAATAACTTTGAAATTAGAGCCCCACTCCATTTAGGAGTGGAATCAGGAAGTATTTCTTCACAAAGGATGTAGAAATCTGGAACTCACTCCTCCAAAAGGCTGAACTGAAATTTTCAAGACTGAAGTAGATTGATTTCTTTTGTGTATAAGGCTATTAAAGGATATAGTGCAAAGGTGGGTAAGTGGAGTTGAGGTACAGATCAGCCATGTTCTGATTGAATAGCGGAACAGACCAGCAACTGAATTGCCTCCTCCTGTTCCACATGTAAGCCAACGACACCCAGCTGTACCTCACCACCACCCGTCTCAACCCCTCCACTGTCTCCATATTGTCATACAGCCTATTTGACATCCAGTACTGGATGAGTAGAAATTTCCTCCAATTAAATATTGAGAAGACCGAAGCCATTGTCTTCTGTCCCCACCACAAACTCTTCCCTAGCTACCAACTCCATCCTTCTCCCTGACAACTGTCTTGAGACTGAACCAGACTGTTCAACCTTGCTTTTCCCACTCCCTCTGCCCTCCAACTGCACAGTCTTCACACTTGCCCATCCCTCTCCCAGGATTTTCCTTCAGGCTGTCTATTGTCACCAGTCCAAACAGCAAATCAGTAATTTGTGTTGCTGTTGCTATTGGAAGCCTGTTGTTCAGCTGTTCTAAATATACTTGACTGCACGGCAGAGCTTGTGGCAGGATTGACCAAGTTTATACCCTCAGGTATTTGACCCTCAGATGAGCTTCCATCGCTAAGACTGCCTATTTCCACCTCTGTAACATCGCCTGTCTCCATCCCTGCCTCAGCTCATCTGCTGCTGTAAAGCTTATTCATGCCTTTGTTACCTCCAGACCTGACTATTCCAATGGTCTCCTGGCTGGCCTCCCATGTTTCACCCTCCATAAACTTGTAGTCATCCAAAATTCTGCAGCCTATATCCAAATTCACAGCAAGTCCCGTTCACCCATCTCCCTTGTGTTCACTGACCTACATTAGCTCCCGGTTGAATGACATCTCGATTTTAAAGTTCTCATCCTTGTTTTCAAATCCAACCGTGGCCTCGCCCTCTCCTAGCACTATAATCTTCCCCCAGCCTTACAACCCTCTGAGATCTCTGTGCTCCTCTTGCGCATCATCGATTTTATACATTGTGCCATTGGCAGCCGTGCCTTCAGCTGCTAGGGCCCTAAACTCTGAAATTTCCCCTCTCAACCTCTCTCTTTGCTCCTTTAAGAGTAAACCTACCTCTGGCCATCTACCCTGATAGTTCCTTACGTGACTTGGTGACAGATTTTGTTGACACTCCTGCGAAGCACCTTGGGGCATTTTACTATGTTAAAGGTTTTTAAAAAATCTTTCATGGGATGTGGGCGTCACTGGCAAGACTAGCATTTGTTGCCCATCCCTAATTGTCGTTGACAACTGAGTGGCTTGTTGGGCCATTTCAGAGGGCAGTTAAGAGTCAAGCACGTTGCTGTGGGTGTGGAGTTGCATGTAAGCCAGACCAGGTAAGGATGGCAGATTTCCTTCCATAAGGAGCATTGGTGAACGAGATGGGTATTTACGACAATTGATAGTCTCAGTAATGGTGATTATGAAACTCACTTTCAGTTCCAGATTTTCATTAGTTAATTGAATTTATTAAATTCCACCAGCTGCTGTGGTGGGATTTGAACCTGTGTCCCCCTGGGTATTAGCCTGGGCTTGTGGAGTACTAGTTCAGTGACATTGCCACTACGTCACTGTCTCTCTGACCTATATAACAAGTTGTTGATCAGTTGGGCATTAGTGATTTCCCCCTTTCTTTGAGGCATTGGTTGTCTATTGTCACCAGTCTCAACAGCAAACCAGTGATTTGGCTGCAATTGGTATTGGAAGTGCGTCCTTCAGCTTCTCTAAGTACATGTGACTGCGTGATGGAGTTGTGCCAGGGTTGACAGAGTTCATAGCCAATCCCTTAACTATTTTCTTTGCCTTGTATCTTCACAGCAATGAGGCCTGGAGGTTCAGTGGAGGCTTTGCTAAACCAATTGCCTTTAGCGATATCTTCTTTCGAGGCTTCAAGTGGGGGTTTGCAGCATTTGTTGTGGCTTTGGGTGTCGAATATGCACTATTATCTCCCAAGAAGAATGGAGGACATCACTAGAGAATGAAAACTGGAGAGCATTGCAATTATGCGGAACTTTCAGCATCTCCCCACCTTTCCACAGTCGGTGGGCTGTAACTAGTGTATGAGATGAGAAGCAAACTTCTGTATAGAATAAAACAATCTTGAATCTGCATCTGTGCGCTCAATCATATGTTTCTTTTGCAGGTTTTTCTCCATTGATTTCCTCTCCCTCTTTACTCGTGAAGCTGGTGACTATCCTATACCTGTTGCAGTGCTCATTCTTGTTTTTCCAGAGGGAACTGCGCCATTAGCTCTGGTGTTCTCCCAAGGATCTATCCTTGATTCTGTCCTATTGCTCATTTACATGCTGCTCCTCAGTGACGTCATCCAAAGGCAAGTCAGGTTCCATGTGTATGCTGACGACACCCAGCTATAGCTCTCCACCACCTTTCTTGACCCCTCCACTGTGCTGTCCAATGGATGAGCTGCAATTTCCTCCAGTTAAAGATTGGGAAAACTGAAGCCTTTACCTTTGGTCCACACCTCTGCCTCCAACCCCTCCCTCGCCACGATCCAGGCTGTTTGCAATGTCAGTATCCTATTTGACCCTAAGGTGAGCTTCTGACTCCCATATCCTTTCCAGCACCAAGAACACCTACTTCCACGTCTGTAACATCACTGATTTCTGCCCATTTTGGATGAGGGTTTCAGCAGCACATTTATCACTTCCAGACTATTTCAATGCTCTTCTGGCCGGCTTCCCATCTTCCACCCTACAAAAGCTTGAGCTCGCCCAAAACTGCTGCCTATTTCCTGGCTCACATCGAGTTCCATTCACCCATCACCCTCTGCTCACTGACCTACATTGGCTCCCAGTCCCCGAATGTCTCTGTTTTAAATTTCTCATCCTTGTGTTCAAATCCTTCTATGAGCTCACCCCTCCCTATCTCTAACCTCCTTGAGCCCTACAACTCTATACACTATTTCTTGTCCACCCCTGACTGCCTTCACCCCAGCCTTTGGCCATCTAGGCCCTAATTTCCACTGTAAACCCCTCTGCCTCTCCACCTTCTCCCCCTTTTAAGAATCTCCTTAAAGTTTTTGACCCAGCTTTTACTCACCCATCCTAATATCTCCTTTGCTCATTCAGTTGTTTTGTCTAATTTACACCCCTGCAAAGTACTTGGTATGTTTTGTGACTTTAAAATTGCTATTTGACCATAGCAGCATCACTTCACTGCTATTGTCACCCAGTGTCCATATATCTGCAGTTTAAGCAGGGGCATTAAGGCCAACTACAACACCCCAAGGCCACTTGTGCTGATGGCTTAAGTTGTTGAGACCAGATAGGGAACTTAATACCTTCCTGATCTGTGTGGTTAATTAATGTGGTCAGTCACTGCAGGAACACAAATGCAATATTTAAACACCCTGTACAGTGTTGGAGGAATCTTTGCAAATTTTCTCTAATGGAATTCCCCTTTACTACACAAACGGTTATGTTAGTGACTCAAGTGATTTCCGGTTCTGTGTTAGTAGATCTTTGGATTGACTGTTGGAAGCTCCGAAAGTGCTGGTGGTAAGTCTGGCTGCAAGAGGTCCAGTCTGTTGTTTGGGGGAGGGAAAAAAATAATGAAAGTCATGGCCAGAGTCTGCAGGAACAAAGTGGATGTGTGCAAGTTAATCTTTGGTGCAAATCAATGAGGTGACAGCAAGCTATGTGCTGAGTCGTTCAGCGGAACAGGTACCAGTACAAGGCTCTGACTCCTCCTTCCTGTGCACAGTGCAGTGAAATACAGGGGGTGTGGGGGATGGGATGGAGGGTGGGTGGTTGATGGGGGGGGGATTGGATGGGGGTGATTGGGGGGTGGAAGGGGTTTGATGGGTGGTTATGGGGGATGGGGGATTGATGGGAGATGGGGTGGGTTGAGGGTTTGATGGAGCGGGTGATGAGGGATTGGGGATGGGGGTGATTGAGGGGGTTGATGGGGATGAGGGGTGATGGTGAATGGGTGTGATCGGTGGGTGGTTGGGGATGATATGGGGTTTGATGGGGGTGGGGGGAGTGATTGGGGGTTTGATGGGGGTGGGGGGTAATTGGGGGATTTGAAGGGGTGGAGATTGGGGGGTTTGATGGGGAAGAGGGGATGGGGGAAGGTTGGAATTTGAAGGGGAAGAGGGGGTGTGTGTTGGGGATGGGGATGGAAGGGGGTGGAGAAGATGGGATGTTGAAGGGGAAGGGGGGGTGTTGATGGGGATGGGGGGGAAGGTGGGGGTGTTGGGGATGGGATGTGTTGGGGGGGGGATGGGGTGTGTGTTGGGAGGGATGGGGGAAGGGTGGGTGTTGGGGGAGGGGGGCATTGATGGGGATGCGGGGGAAGGGAGGTGGTGTTGGGGATGGGGGGGGAAGGGAGGTGGTGTTGATGGGGATGGGGGAGAAGGGAGGTGATGTTGATGGGGAAGGGGGTGTGGATGGGGTGGAAGAGGGGGGTTGTTGATGGGGAAGGGGGTGTTGGGGGGGGGAAGGGGGTGTTGATGGGGAAGAGGGGGGTTGTTGATGGGGAAGGGGGGTGTTGGGGGGGAAGGAGGTGTTGATGGGGAAGAGGGGGGTTGTTGATGGGGAAGGGGGGTGTTGGGGGGGGAAGAGGGGGGTTGTTGATGGGGAAGAGGGGGGTTGTTGATGGGGAAGGGGGGTGTTGGGGGGGGGAAGGAGGTGTTGATGGGGAAGAGGGGGGTTGTTGATGGGGAAGAGGGGGGTTGTTGATGGGGAAGGAGGTGTTGATGGGGAAGAGGGGGGTTGTTGATGGGGAAGGAGGTGTTGATGGGGAAGAGGGGGGTGTTGATGGGGAAGAGGGGTGTTGACGGGGGAAGGGGGGAAGAAGGGGAGTGTTGACGGGGGGAAGAAGGGGAGTGTTGACGGGGGGAAGAAGGGGAGTGTTGACGGGGGAAGGGGGGAAGAAGGGAGTGTTGACGGGGGAAGGGGGGGGTGTTGACGGGGGATGGGGGAAGTGGGGATGGGGATGAAGGGGAAGTAGGGATGGGGATGAAGGGAAAGGGGAGATGGGAAGGGGGGGAATTGGGGATGGGGATGAAGGGAAAGGGGAGATGGGAAGGGAAAGGGGAGATGGGAAGGGAAGGGGGGAATGGGGATGGAGGGAAGGGGGGAATTGGGGATGAAGGGAAGGGGGAGATGGGAAGGGAAGGGGGAGATGGGGATGGAGGGAAGGGGGGAATTGGGGATGGAGGGAAGGGGGGAATTGGGGATGAAGGGAATGGGGAGATAGGGAAGGGGGGAATTGGGGATGAAGGGAAGGGGGAGATGGGAAGGGAAGGGGGAGATGGGGATGGAGGGAAGGGGGGAATTGGGGATGAAGGGAAGGGGGAGATGGGAAGGGAAGGGGGAGATGGGGATGGAGGGAAGGGGGGAATTGGGGATGAAGGGAAGGGGGAGATGGGGATGGAGGGAAGGGGGGAATTGGGGATGAAGGGAAGGGGGAGATGGGGAAGGGAAGGGGGAGATGGGGATGGAGGGAAGGGGGGAATTGGGGATGAAGGGAAGGGGGAGATGGGGATGAAGGGAAGGGGGAGATGGGGAGATGGGAAGGGAAGGGGGAGATGGGGATGGAGGGAAGGGGGGGGGGAATTGGGGATGGGGATGAAGGGAAGGGGGAGAAGAGAAGGGAAGGGGGAGATGGGGATGGAGGGAAGGGAAGGGGGAGAAGGGAAGGGAAGGGGGAGAAGGGAAGGGGGGGATGGAGGGAAGGGAAGGGGGAGATGGGGATGGAGGGAAGGGAAGGGGGGGAATTGGGGATGGGGATGAAGGGAAGGGGGGGAATTGGGGATGGAGGGAAGGGAAGGGGGTTGTGGATGGGGGGATGGAGGGAAGGGAAGGGGGGTGTGGATGGGGGAATGGAGGGAAAGGAAGGGGGGGTGTTGGTGGGGAAGGGGGGGTGTTGGGGAAGGGGAGATGGGGATGGGGGAGACGTGGGGATTGATGGGGATGGGGGGAAGGGGAGAGGTTGATGGGGATGGGGGGGCGAAGGGGAGAGGTTGATGGGGATGGGGGGGCGAAGGGGAGGGGTTGATGGGGATGGGGGGGCGAAGGGGAGGGGTTGATGGGGATGGGGGGGCGAAGGGGAGGGGTTGATGGGGATGGGGGGGCGAAGGGGAGGGGTTGATGGGGATGGGGGAAGGGGAGGGGTTGTTGGGGATGGGGGGAAGGGGAGAGGTTGATGGGGATGGGGGGGCGAAGGGGAGGGGTTGATGGGAATGGGGGTAAGGGGAGATGGGGCTGGGGGAGACGTGGGGATGGATGGGGGGAAGGGGGGGTTGATGGGAATGGGGGGAAGGGGAGATGGGGCTGGGGGAGACGTGGGGATTGATGGGGATGGGGGGAAGGGGAGGTTGATGGGGATGGGGGCGGGGGGAGGTTGATGGGGATGGGGGGGGGCGAAGGGGAGGGGTTGATGGGGAAGGGGAGGTTGATGGGGATGGGGGGGCGAAGGGGAGTGGTTGATGTGGAAGTGGGGGTTGATGGGGATGGAGGGGGAAGGGGGGGTTGATGAGGATGGGGGAAAGGGGGGGTTGATGGGTGATGGGGGTGTTGATGGGGGGGCGTTGATGGCTGATGGGGGGGTTGATGGGTGATGGGGGTGTTGATGGGTGATGGGGGGGTTGATGGCTGATGGAGGGGTGATGGGGGGTTGATGGGGGTGATTGGGGTGATGGGTGATGGGGGGGTGATTGGGGGGTTGATGGGTGATGGGGGTGTTCAGGGGGTGGGGTTGATTGGTGATGGGGGTGTTGATGGGTGATTGGGTGGGTGATGGCGGTGTTCAGGGGGCGGGGTTGATGGGGGGGGGTTGATGGGTGATGGGGTGTTGATGGGTGATGGGGGGTGATTGGGGGGTTGATGGGTGATGGGGGTGTTCAGGGCGCGGGGTTGATGGGGGGGTTGATGGGTGATGGGGATGTTGATAGGGGGGTTGCTCGGTGATGGGTGGGGGTGATTGGGGGGTTGATGGGGGTGTTGATGGGTGATCGGTGATGGGGGGGGTGATGGGGTTGTGGATCGGTGATGGGGGTGTTGATCGGTGATGGGGGGGGTGATTGGGGGGTGTTGATCGGTGATGGGGGGGGTGATTGGGGGGGGGGTTGATGGGTGATGGGGGTGTTGATCGATGGGGGGGGGTGATTGGGGGGGGGGTTTGATGGGTGATGGGGGTGTTGATCGGTGATGGGGGGGTGATTGGGGGGTGTTGATCGGTGATGGGGGGGTGATTGGGGGGTGTTGATCGGTGATGGGGGGGTGATTGGGGGGTGTTGATCGGTGATGGGGGGGTGATTGGGGGGTGTTGATCGGTGATTGGGGGGTGTTGATCGGATGGGGGGGTGATTGGGGGGGGGGGTTGATGGGTGATGGGGGGTGTTGATCGGTGATGGGGGGGTGATTGGGGGTGGGTTGATGGGTGATGGGGGGTGTTGATCGGTGATGGGGGGGTGATTGGGGGTGGGTTGATGGGTGATGGGGGTGTTGATCGGTGATGGGGGGGTGATTGGGGGGGGGTTGATGGGTGATGGGGGTGTTGATCGGTGATGGGGGGGTGATTGGGGGGTGTTGATCTGTGATTGGGGGGTGTTGATCGGTGATGGGGGGTGATTGGGGGGTGTTGATCTGTGATTGGGGGGTGTTGATCGGTGATGGGGGGGTGATTGGGGGGTGTTGATCGGTGATTGGGGGGTGTTGATCGGATGGGGGGGTGATTGGGGGGGGGGTTGATGGGTGATGGGGGGGTGATTGGGGGGGGGTTGATGGGTGATGGGGGGGTGATTGGGGGGGGGTTGATCGGTGATGGGGGGGTGATTGGGGGGGGGTTGATGGGTGATGGGGGGGTGATTGGGGGGGGGTTGATGGGTGATGGGGGTGTTGATCGGTGATGGGGGGGTGATTGGGGGGGGGTTGATGGGTGATGGGGGTGTTGATCGGTGATGGGGGGGTGATTGGGGGGTGTTGATCTGTGATTGGGGGGTGTTGATCGGTGATGGGGGGTGATTGGGGGGGGGTTGATCGGTGATGGGGGGGTGATTGGGGGGGGGTTGATGGGTGATGGGGGGGTGATTGGGGGGGGGTTGATGGGTGATGGGGGTGTTGATCGGTGATGGGGGGGTGATTGGGGGGGGGTTGATGGGTGATGGGGGGGTGATTGGGGGGGGGTTGATGGGTGATGGGGGTGTTGATCGGTGATGGGGGGGTGATTGGGGGGGGGTTGATCGGTGATGGGGGGGTGATTGGGGGGGGGTTGATGGGTGATGGGGGTGTTGATCGGTGATGGGGGGGTGATTGGGGGGTGTTGATCTGTGATTGGGGGGTGTTGATCGGTGATGGGGGGTGATTGGGGGGGGGGTTGATGGGTGATGGGGGGGTGATTGGGGGGGGGTTGATGGGTGATGGGGGGGTGATTGGGGGGGGGTTGATCGGTGATGGGGGGGTGATTGGGGGGTGTTGATCGGTGATGGGGGGGTGATTGGGGGGTGTTGATCGGTGATGGGGGGGGTGATTGGGGGGTGTTGATCGGTGATTGGGGGGTGTTGATCGGATGGGGGGGTGATTGGGGGGGGGGTTGATGGGTGATGGGGGGGTGATTGGGGGGGGGTTGATGGGTGATGGGGGGGTGATTGGGGGGGGGTTGATCGGTGATGGGGGGGTGATTGGGGGGGGGGTTGATGGGTGATGGGGGGGTGATTGGGGGGTGTTGATCGGTGATGGGGGGGTGATTGGGGGGTGTTGATCGGTGATGGGGGGGTGATTGGGGGGTGTTGATCGGTGATGGGGGGGGGGTTGATGGGTGATGGGGGTGTTGATCGATGGGGGGGGTGATTGGGGGGGGGGTTGATGGGTGATGGGGGGGTGTTGATCGGTGATGGGGGGGTGATTGGGAGGTGTTGATCGGTGATGGGGGGGTGATTGGGGGGTGTTGATCGGTGATTGGGGGGGTGATTGGGGGGTGTTGATCGGTGATTGGGGGGTGTTGATCGGATGGGGGGGTGATTGGGGGGGGGTTGATGGGTGATGGGGGGGTGATTGGGGGGGGTTGATGGGTGATGGGGGTGTTGATGGGTGATGGGGGGGTGATTGGGGGGTGTTGATCGGTGATGGGGGGGTGATTGGGGGGTGTTGATGGGTGATGGGGGTGTTGATTGGGGGTTGATGGTTATTGGGGGAGGGTTGTTGGGGTATGGGGGGCGGTTATAGGGGCCTGTGCGCCCGGGCTCTAGTCAGAGGAGAGAGCGGATCGTAGGCTGGGATAGGTCCCGTTTCAGCCGGACCCGGATCCAGTGCAGTCCTGAGCGGGGTGCGGAACAGCCCAGATTCTGGGCCGGAAGCAGTTGTGTGAAGAGCTTTCGGTTTTATTTTCTCTTCGAGGATCGAGCTGAGGTCTAAGTGCAAGCCCGGACACGCGTACGGGTCGGTGTGATTCACTCCTGGGTATAATGCCTGAACTCCGCCCCGGGAACCTCCCGTTTCGCTGCTGGGCCCAGACGGAGGAAGATGTTGGAGGCCTAGGCCCTCAGCAGCAGCGGGTTAGAGTTTGTGGCCCAGGCTGGAGACTGGGCTTGTACTTTCTCCAGTATAGAGCGTGGTGGGGGAGGGGGGGATCTAATTGAAATATTTCAGATGATTAAAGGAGTTGATTGGGTAGAGAGAGAGAACTGGTGGGAGAGCCCAGAACAAAGGGGGCATAACCTTAAAATTAGAGCAGGGAACCAAGGTTGGTGGACTGAGCTAAGGTACAGGTATAGATGGAACAGGCTTGAGGGGCTGAATGGCCTCCTCCTGTTGCAATCAACAGACCAGGGGAGCTGAAAATCCTGGAATCAGATCAGCAACACCTCATTGAAAGCAACGGGAGGAGTGTTGGGTGCTGCTAGATGGACAAATCACAATGGGCTAAATGGCCTTCCTCAGTGGTAACTATGTTGGGAGGATGAGGCTCACTGCAGGATAGACAGATACAGATAGATAGAGATACAGCACTGAAACAAGATCTTCGGCCCACCGAGTCTGTGCTGACCATCAACCACCCATTTATACTAATCCTACACTAATTCCATATTCCTACCCACCTGTCCCTATATTTCCCTACCACCTACCTATACTAGGGACAATTTATAATGGCCAATTTACCTATCAACCTGCAAGTCTTTGGCATATGGGAGGAAACCGGAGCACCTGGAGGAAACCCACGCAGAGACAGGGAGAGCTTGCAAATTCCACACAGGCAGTACCCAGAATTGAACCCGGGTCGCTGGAGCTGTGAGGCTGCGGTGCTAACTGTGCCGCAGTGGTGAGCACTTACTGGATAGTGTGGGGTAAAGAATGTATACAGGCAGCAGAGGAATGGGAAGCTTCAGTCACTCGACTCCAAACTGGGAGTTTCCTGATCAGATCAGCACCAGGAACTCTGAGCAGTCCACCGCGGGTGTTCCCACCTTTGGTGTAAACTGGTTAAATCAAATCTGCCGTTTTCCTTCAGTTGCAGGAGTCCCTTTTACCTGGATGACAAGCCCAAAGGAGGAGGGCCTCTGATGCACAGCCGGTTCATGCATGCAATGGGCAGAGAAGCCATCATAATAGAGGCGGTGGAATGTTTGGGGTCGCTGAGCAGAATGTGGTTGAACATCGGCATCAGCAAGGAGCAGTAGGTTTGTAAATGGGGAAAGGTCCAAGGAATGAGCTGAAACCTACAGGGGTTATCACTGAGAGAGATGTCAAGGAGGGGAGGGAAATCAGGACCGGATTAAAATTGTAATATTGAATAAGGAGAATAAACAACCACACAATGAAAATGAATGGGAATAAAACAAACTGGCTCCAAAATAGATCAGTAAGGAAATGAAACTGGGAATAAGGAAATGTCAACTGTTAGACTAAAGAAAAAGAGCAAGACGGGGGAGTGGTGTTGGGTTTTGCTGAAAACATGGAATAGGGGTATTGGCGAGAGGAAGAAAACTGGGGGAGAGGGGTAGAGTTTTAATGAAACAGGATATTAGAGGGAGGGAGTTGAGGAGAGGGAGAGAGATTGGGTAGGGAAGAAGGGTTTTATTGAAACAGGAGACAGACTATTGGCAGATGGGGAGGGGAGACTGAACAATAGAAAATAGCTAACTATTAACTGTATATTATCTAATTGTCATGTGTTAAATACAGTGTAAATCTCCTTCTACACTGCCCCATCAAACACTCCCAGGGCAGGTACAGCATGGGTTCAATACAGAGTAAAGCTCCCTCTACACTGCCCATTAAATGTTCTGACCTAGAATTAAAAGTCTTAATGGAAAGTGTGGAGCCCTCCCCCTTGTTTCTAATACTTGCTGAGGTTCCATGGGTGTCAGTTGACCTGCAGTATGTCACCCCAAGCATCCACTCTGTGTGTGTTGGTCTGCCACGTGACTGGGGTGTTAATGAGCTGGGTGAAGATCCTGTCTGCAGTTAGCTACTTCTTGTAGGGATCACTCGCACTGATCAGTGTTGAGAATCTCAGCTGATAAATCTACCCATTGCCTAGCTCCAGCATGCTGATGCCTGACTGTGGTCATGATTGAGTGCATCTGAGCAAGTGCAGCTTTAGAATAAAGCCTGGGATTTTTCTCTTGGTCATGGGGCCAGTTGCACAGCACTTGGAGTATCCTGAACCAAAAAGCATTTATGGTCACTTAATTGATGTTCGTCTCCCCATTTAGGCCTCCTTCTGAGTTTCGTTAGATGCGAGAAAGGAGAAGTCGGTGGCGTCATCAGAAATGAGATCGCAGCACGAGATTATCAGTCGTTGGAACCTCAGCTTCCTCTAAGGGATCGTTGGGTTGCTTGCTTCAACCTTCTATGATGTTTAACCAAGGTGGTAGAGACATCAGAACTCTGGCTGTGGAAATAGCTGGCGAACTGTCACAAGAGGAAAGTGTCACCTTGGTGTATTTGTGCCTGGATTTTGTCAAAGACTACTCAGCCATTGGGGAAGTGAAACAGCTCTTCGAGATCCTGAGCAAGCAGAACCTGCTGAAGTTCGATTTCCTGACTGAACTGCTTTATCGAATAAGGAGATTCGATATCCTGAGAAGAATGAAGGTTGACCTGGTGTGTTTTGAGAGAAGTTTGAGAGCTGGTCAAGGATATGTGTCTTTATACAGGTAAAATTAATCTCTGAGTAATGGGATGGGTTCTATCCCTCCTGCCTTTGAAGGAAGCTAGGCTTCTCCATTTCCAACTCCCCTGAATATAGCGGATCACGTTCTGTTGGCAGCTGTGCTAAGCAGTTGTTTGCTGCAGTATGTGGCAATTTGTAGTGAATAGAGTCAAGTACAGCAGCAAGGAAGCTAATTTTATTCCCCAGGCTATTGTGCTCACAGTCACCCAACATCGCAATGCTCAAATTATCTTTTATGTGTTTTGGCTGGTCAGTGTCACCTTATGTCGGGGGTGGGGCGCAGTGTCGGTGACTCATCCAGGTAATGGGATGTGGATCCGATCTGAATGTTGATCTGCTCGTAGGAATGAGAATTATCCATTCAACCCCTCAGGTCTGTTCCACAATTCAAGTAGACCATGCTGATCTGTATCTTAACTCCATCTACCTGCCTTGGTTCCGCATTGCTTAAAATTCCCTTGCCTAAGTTGACCCCACAGCCTCAAAAGCTTTTTGGGGGACAGCGTTCCAGACTTCCACTGCCTTATGTATGAAGAAGTGCTTCCTGACATCATCCCAGAATGGCCTAGTTCCAATTCTTGTTCTGGACTGCCCAACCAGCCAAAATAGTTTCTCTTTATCTATCCTGTCAACTTCTTTAATCATCTTAAACACCTCAATTCAATTACTCCTTAATCTTTCATATTTAAGGGAGTATGAGCCTAGACTATTCAACCTGTTGGTACAAAGATAGGTGGGAAAGCAAGTTGTGAGGAGGACACAAAGAGTCTACAAAGAGACATAGATAGGTTAAGTGATTGGGCAAAAATCTGGAAAATGTGAGGTTGTCCAGTTTGATGGGAAGAATAAAAAAGCAGAATATTATTTAAATGGAGAGAAACTACAGAACGCTATGGTACAGAGGGACCTGGGTGTCCTCGTACATGAACCACGGAAAGTTAGCATGCAGGTACAGCAAGTAATTAGGAAGGCAAATGGAATTTTGGGCTTTATTGCCAGGGGGATGGAGTATAAAAGTAGGTAAGTCTTGCTAAAACTGTACAGGGCATTGGTGAGACCATACCTAGAGTACTGCATACAATTTTGGTCTCCTTGTTCGGGGAGGGATATACTTGCATTGGAGGCAGTTCGGAGAAGGTTTACGAGGTTGATTTCTGGAATTAAGGGGTTGCCTCATGAGGAAAGGTTGAGCAGTTTGGGCCTATGTTCATTGGAGTTTAGAAGAATGAGAGGTGATCTTATTGAAACATATAAGATTTTGAGGGGGCGTGACAGGGTAGATGCTGAGGGGATGTTTCCTCTTGTGGGGGAATCTAGAACTAGGGGGCACAGTTTCAAAATAAGGGGTCTCCCTTTTAAGACTGAGATGAGGAGGAATTTCTTCTCTCAGGAGGTTGTTAATCTTTGGAATTCTCTTCCCCAGAGAGCAATGGAGGCTGGGTTATTGAATATATTCAAGGCTGAGCTGGACAGATTTTTGATCTACAAGGGAGTCAAGGGTTCTGGGGGCAGGCAGGAAAGTGGAGTTAAGACCACAATCAGATCAGCCATGATCTTATTGAATGGCAGAGCAGGCTTGGGGGACCAAATGGCCTGCTCCTGCTCCTGTTTCATATGTTCTTATCTTCGGTGCTCATAATTTAACCTTTTTAGCCCTGGTATCATTCTGGTGAATCTAAGACAAATATATCTTCCTGCGGTGCCAGAAACTGAATGCAGTACTCTAAATGGGGACAGACCAAGGCTCTACATCTGTAACATAACTTCCACCCCTTTGTATTTCAGCCTCCTTGAGATAACTTTCCATTAGCTTTTTGAATTATTACTGGGGTTCTGGGTAACAGACTGTTGATGCGTTCAGAGTAACTAACTGATGCTTTGCATCTCTCTCTCTCGGTAATACAGGTTGCTGATGATGGACATCAGTGAAAATCTCTCGCAAGAAGATTTGCAATCTATTGTATTTTTATTACATTGTCAAGTACCGAAAGGCCGCCAGGAAGCAGTGAAGGTAATTTCATCATGACTGTGCTTTCCATCCTGGACTCGGGTCCATTGATGGTGGGTGCAAACCGCAGTTTGTGCGTAGGGAAGATAATTTTGGGGTGTGTCAAGTCAGCCCACCATGACCAAACGCTATAACCTGCAGCTCCTTTCATTAACCCAGCTATTATCTCCTATTTATTTTAGTTTCACATCGCAGAACAAGAAATTGCATCTTGACAGCATCTCATCACTGCTGTCAGCAAAGCACCAGATGAGTTACAGCCGCAGCTACTGTATAGATGGATGCTGCAGCCATTTTATGCACAGCAAGATCCCAAAGACGCACTTCATGCATAACAATAAATGGTTATATAGTCTGCAGCACAGAAAGCACTTGTTTTATTGATGAGTTTCCTCTGTGGCTCCATATGAAATGCCTTTGCATATACACATACACAACATCCACAGCATTGCCCTTTTCCATATAGTCCCTCACACTGCTGTCTTAATTTCCGAGCACTAGAACCAGCATTTGCTTCCTCGTTTGTTGGATTAGCCTGATCCAGAAAGCCATCCTGGACACATTTCCTTTCTGACACTCCCTTTTCTCTTTCATTCTCCTTTCTGTTTCCTCAACTAATTTTTTTCCCTTCAGGTTTTCTCACCCCTTCCCAGAGCACTAGTTTTTTTTAATATATTATTGTGGAAGTGGGCAAGGTGGTGGTGAGCCGCTGCCTTGAACGGCTGCAGTCCATGTGGTGTACATACACCCACAGTGCTTTGGGAGGGAGGGAGTTTCAGGTTTTTGACCCAGTGACAGTGAAGGAATGATATAGTTCCAAGTCAGGATGGTGAGTGACTTGGAGGGGAACATGCAGGTGGTGGTGTTCCCATGCGCCTGCTGTCCTTGTACTCCTGGAGGTTGGGTTTGGAAGGTGCTGTTGAAGAAGACTTGCCAAGTTGCTGCAGTGCATCTTGGAGTACACACTGCTACCACGTAACTTTGGTGAAGGGAGTGAATGTTTAAGGTGCTGGATGGGGTGCCAGTCAAGTGGGCTGCTTGGTTCTGAATGGTTTCGAACTTCTTGCGAGTTGCCTTATCCAGGCATGTGGAGAGTATTCTGCCAGAATCCTGACTTGTGCTTTTGTAGGCGGTGGAAGGGCATTGGGGAGTAAGAAGGTGAGTTACCCGCCACGGAATACTCAACCTCCGACCTGCTCTTGTAACCACAGTCTTTATGTGACTGGTCCACTTAGGTTTCTAGCCAATGGTGATCCCCAGGATGTTGATCGTGGCAGATTCAGCAATGGTAATGCCGTTGATGTCAAGGTTAGACTCTTCGTTGATGGAGATTGTCATTGCCTGGCACTTCTGTGGTTCGAATGTTACTTGCCACTTATTAGCCCAAGCCTGAATGTCATCCAGGCTTTGCTGCATGTGGACACTTCTGACCTAATGATTGATGAAGCAGCTGAAGATGGTTGAGCTTAGGCCACTACCTTGAGGAACTCCTGCAGTGATGTCCTGGGACTGAGATGATTAGCCTCCAACAAAACAACCATCTTTCTTTGTGCTAAGTATGACTTTAACCAGCGAAGAGTTTTTCTTCTGATTCCCATTGACTTCAATTTTGCTAGGGCTCCTTGATGCTACATTTGGTCAAATGCTGCCTTAATGTCAAGGGCAGTCACTGTCACCTCATCTCTGGAATTCAGCTCTTTTGTCCATGTTTGGACTGAGGCTGTAATGAAGTCTGGAGCTGAGTTGTCCTGTTGGAAGCCAAGCTGAATATTGGTGAGCAGGTTATTGCTGAGTAAGTGCTGTTTCATAGCACTGTCGACATCCCTTCCATCACTTTACTGATGGTCGAGAGTAGACTGATAAGGCAGTGATTGGCTGGATTGGATTTGTCCTGTTTTTTGTGGACAGAACATACCTGGGCAATTTTCCACATTGTCTGGTAGATGCTAGTGTTGTAGCTTTACTAGCACACCTTGGCTAGGAGCACAGTTAGATCTGGAGCACAAGTCTTCAGCACTGTAGCTGGGATCCTTTCGGGGCCCATCGTCTTTGATGTATCCAGTGCGCTCAGCTGTTTCTTGATCTCATGTAGAGGGATTCAAATTAGCTGTAGACTGGTATCTGTGATGGTGGGGATGTTAAGTGGAGGCCGAGATTGATCATCCACTCGGCACTTCTGCTGAAGATCTTTGCAAATGCTTCTGTCT
This sequence comes from Heterodontus francisci, assembly GCF_036365525.1. NCBI lineage: Eukaryota > Metazoa > Chordata > Chondrichthyes > Heterodontiformes > Heterodontidae > Heterodontus > Heterodontus francisci. The sequence continues at coordinate 115,283,362 of NC_090377.1, forward strand.
TGTCTTTTACATTCATATACTGACTCCGCCATCATTGATGATGGCGATGTTCATGGAGCCTCCTCCTCCCATTAGCTCTTTGATTGTCCCCGACCATTCACATTGGATGTGCCTGGAATGTAGTGCTTTGATCTGATCTGTTGCTTGTGGGATCACCTTAGCTCTGTTTTTTAGCATGCTGCTTCTGCTGTTTTAGTATGCCATAGACCTATGTTGTAGTTTCAGCAGGTTGGCACCTCACTTTTAGGTATGCCTGGTGCTAGTCCTGGCATGCTTTCCTGAATTGCTCATTGAACCAGGGTTGATCCCCTGGCTTGATGGTAATGGTAGAGTGAGTGATATGCCGGGTCACGACGTTACAGATTGTAGTTGAATACAATTCTGCTGCTGCTGATGGCCCACAGCGCCTCATGGATGCCCAGTTTTGAGCTGCTAGATCTGTTCTGAATCGATAGTGCCACCTGACACAATGGAGGATGTCCTTGGTGTGACGTTACTCTCAGCCCTGTTGAAAAGAAGTCCATCCATCCTGCCCCAGAACTGGGCCTACTGCCCCAGAAATTGTAACCCTTCCCTCCTACACCATCTCTCCGGCCTTGTTCATCCAGCTTGTTGATCTAACAATTGAATCACCCAATATACTTTTTGAAAACCTTTTTGTCCACCATTTTTTTTTCTTAGGTGGAATTTCTGATATCTTTTTAAAAAAAAAGTTGTAAACCAAGTTACATATTACATAGCATGTGCGACACAGAAACAGGCATTCAGCTCATCGGATTCATGCTGCTATCTTTTATTCACGTGTTTCCTCCCACCCTACTTCGTCTCCCTCTATCAGCATATCTTTCTATTCCTTTCTCCCTCATGTACTTATTTATCTTCCACTTGAATGCATTTATGCTATTCGCCTCAACAGAGGACAGTTCATAACATAAGAAAGATTGAACTCCATTTTCGCATCCTATTCTTAGATTTTAGGGCACCACATGAATATATCGATTTCAGTTTTGAATACACTCAATGACTGAGTATCCATAGCTCTCTAGGGTAAAGAATTCCAAAGATTCACGTCCCTCTGAGTGAAGAAATTTCTCCTTAGCTCAGTCCTAATTGGCTGATCTCTTATTCTGAAACTATGCTCCCTAGTTCTTAGTCTCCAGCCGGGGAAAACACAATCTCAGCATCAACCCTGTCAAGTCTTTTAAGTATTGTATACATTTCAATGAGATCACCTCTCATTCTTCTAAACTCCAGAGAGTATGCGCCCATTCTACTCAATCTCTCCTCATTACACAGCCCTCTCATCCCAGGAATCAATCTAGTGAACCTTCATTGCACCTCCTCTAATATATCCTTCCTTAGGTAAGCAGACAAAAACTGTACACAGTACTTCAGGTATGGTCTCGCCAAAGCCCGATATAATTGCAGCAAAACTTCTTTACTCTTATACCCACTTGCATCCCCCCCCCTTGCAATAAAGGCTAACAACTATTTGCCTTCCTAATTGCTTGCTGTACCTGTATGTTAACTTACTGTGATTTGCATACAAGGACACCCAAATCACTCAGAATACCAACATTTACTAGTCTGTCACTTTTTAAAAAAAACAATTCTATGTTTCTACTCGTCCTACGAAAATGGATAATTTCACCCATCCCCACATTATATATTGTATATATTATCATCTTCTTCTTCGGCCTCCTTGTCCAGGGAGACAATGGGTAAGCCCCTGGAGGTGGTCAGTGGTTTGTGGAGCAGCACCTGGAGCGGCTATAAAGGCCAATTCTAGAGTGACAGACTCTTCCACAGGTGCTGCAGAAAAAATTGGTTGTCGGGGCTGTTACACAGTTGGCTCTCCCCTTGCGCTTCTGTCTTTTTTCCTGCCAATTGCTAAGTCTCTTCGACTCGCCACACTTTAGCCCCGCCTTTATGGCGGTCCGCCAGCTCTGGCGATTGCTGGCAACTGACTCCCACGACTTGTGATCAATGTTACAGGACTTCATGTCGCGTTTGCAGACATCTTTAAAGCAGAGACATGGACGGCCGGTAGGTCTGATACCAGTGGCGAGCTCGCTTCACAATGTGTCCTTGGGGATCCTGCCATCTTCCATGCGGCTCACATGGCCAAGCCATCTCAAGCGCCGCTGACTCAGTGGTGTGTATAAGCTGGGGATGTTGGCCGCCTCGAGGACTACTGTGTTGGAGATGCGGTCCTGCCACCTGATGCCAAGGATTCTCCGGAGGCAGTGAAGATGGAATGAATTGAGACGTCGCTCTTGGCTGACATATGTTGTCCAGGCCTCGCTGCCGTAGAGCAAGGTACTGAGGACACAGGCTTGATACACTCGGACTTTTGTGTTCCGTGTCAGTGCGCCATTTTCCCACACTCTCTTGGCTAGTCTGGACATAGCAGTGGAAGCCTTTCCCATGTGCTTGTTGATTTCTGCATCGAGAGACAGGTTACTGGTGATAGTTGAGCCTAGGTAGGTGAACTCTTGAACCACTTCCAGAGCATGGTCGCCGATATTGATGGATGGAGCATTTCTGACGTCCTGTCCCATGATATTCGTTTTCTTGAGGCTGATGGTTAGGCCAAATTCGTTGCAGGCAGCCGCAAACCTGTCCATGAGACTCTGCAGACACTCTTCAGTGTGAAATGTTAATGCAGCATCGTCAGCAAAGAGGAGTTCCCTGATGAGGACTTTCCGTACTTTGGTCTTCACTCTTAGATGGGCAAGGTTGAATAACCTGCCACCTGATCTTGTGTGGAGGAAACTTCCTTCTTCTGAAGACTTGAACGCATGTGAGAGCAGCAGGGAGAAGAAAATCCCAAACAGTGTAGGTGCGAGAACACAGCCCTGTTTCACGCCACTCAGGATAGGAAAGAGGTCTGATGAGGCACCGCTATGCTGAATTGTGCCTTTCATATTGTCATGGAATGAGGTGATGATGCTTAGTAGCTTTGGTGGTCATCCGATCTTTTCTAGTAGTCTGAAGAGACCACGTCTGCTGACGAGGTCAAAGGCTTTGGTGAGATAAACGAAAGCAATGTAGAGCGACATCTGTTGTTCGTGGCATTTCTCCTGTAGCTGACGAAGGGAGAACAGCATGTCAATGGTCAATCTCTCTGCTCGAAAGGCACACTGTGCCTCAGGGTAGACATGCTCGGCCAGCTTCTGGAGACTGTTTAAAGCAACTCGAGCAAAGACTTTCCCCACTATGCTGAGCAGGGAGATTCCACGGTAGTTGTTGCAGTCACCGCGGTCACCTTTGTTTTTATAGAGGGTGATGATATTGGCATCGCGCATGTCCTGGGGTACTGCTCCCTCGTCCCAGCACAGGCAAAGCAGTTCATAGAGTGCTGAGAGTATGGCAGGCTTAGCACTCTTGATTATTTCAGGGGTAATGCCGCCCTTCCCAGGGGCTTTTCCGCTGGCTAGAGAATCAATGGCATCACTGAGTTCTGATTTTGTTGGCTGTATGTCCAGCTCATCCATGACTGGCGGAGACTGGGCTGCATTGAGGGCAGTCTCAGTGACAACATTCTCCCTGGAGTACAGTTCTAGGTAGTGCTCAACCCAGCGGTCCATTTGCTTGCGTTGGTCAGTGATTGTGTCCCCTGATTTAGATTTGAGGGGGGCAATCTTCTTGATGGTTGGCCCAAAAGCTCTCTTAATGCCATCATACATTCCTCTGATGTTTCCGGTGTCTGAGGCCAGCTGAATATGACTGCATAGGTGTTGCCAGTAGTCACTTGTGCAGCGCCTGACTGTTCTTTGTGCAGCGCTTCTGGCTGCTTTAAGTGCTACGGATGTTAACTCGCTGGGGGCTTTTTTGTAGTTCAGCAGTGCAATGCACTTAGCGGTATATATTATGTGGATATATTACACTCTGTCCCCTCATCTAAGTCATTGATATGGATTGCAAATAGCTGAGGCTGAAGGACTGACCCTTGCAACATTCCACTAATTTACACCCTGCCATCCGGAAAATGACCCATCTATTCCTGGGTACAGATGGGATTGGACTGTTCTAGAACCTGGATGGACAGCAGTATCGGGTTTTATTGGGTTGATATTAATCAGTCAGATAATATTGGGTTATAATTTTGAGCATGTTCCTCTCTGTCTGCCATTCAAATTGGGATCTGTTCCCAAGCTAACGGAGGATTTCTATCTGCTAGACTTTCCTAGATTTAGTTGTCGATCTGGAAAAACTCGGCAAGATTGATGTGAATAATTTGGAAGTGGTGGAAGATTGTTTGCAGACTATTGGGAGAATGGATCTGAAAAAGAAGATCTTAAAATACAAACAAATGGGTGAGTGTGATTAAGCACTGGGGAGTGGGCAAACACTGGACAGAATAAACATTGGGGAGTGAACAAACAAGGGAGAATTAACACGGGGCGGGGGGCAAACAAGGGAGAATAAACACTGATGGAGGGGACAAACCACTGACGGAGGGGGTAAACACTGACGGAGGGAGCAAACACTGGAGGAGGGGAATTGCTGGGGTTATAATGGTTGGAGGGAGTTGCAGGTTATTGCTGGGATTGTATTGGTTAGACGGAGTTACAGTGTATTGCAGGGGTTGCCTGACTAATCTGATTGAATTTTTTGAGGAAGTGATTAAAGTCCTGGACAGGGGAATGTCTGGATGTTATATGGGCTTCCAGAAGACATTTAATGAAGTCCCTCATAAGAGACTGTTAGATAAAGTTGAAGTTCATGGAATTGAAGGCAAATTATTTACCCAATTAGGAAATAGTCTAAGCAGAAGGACACCGAGAGTAGGAATAATGGGCAGGTACTCTATTTAGCAGAATGTGACTAGTGGGATCCCACAGGGATCTATGTTGGGGCATCAACTATACGCCCTATTCATTAACGACTTAGCTGATGGGATGGAAAGCCACATTGTAAGCAGTGTAGATGGAAGCACAACATTCCAAAGAGATATTAATAGATTAAGTGAATGGGCAAAACTGTGGCAAATGGATTTTAATGTAGGGAAATGTGAGGTCATCCATTTTGAACCAAAAAGGATAGAACAGGGTACTTTCTAAATGGTGAAAAGCTAGAAACATTGGATGTCCAAAGAGAGTTGGGGGATGGCGGGGGGGGGGGGGTGTCCAGGAACAAAGTTCACTAAAATGTCGTGAACATGTACAGAAAATAATCAAAAAAGCTAATGGAATGCTGACCTTTCTATCTAGAGGAATAGAAAACAAGGGGGTAGCCGTTATGCTTCAGTTATACAAAGCCCTGGTTAGACCACACCTGGAATACTGAGAGCAGTTCTGGGCACCACAATTTAGGAAGGATATATTGGCATTGGAGGGAGTGCAGTGTAGATTTACCAGGATGATAGCCAGACTGCAAGGGTTAAGTAAGGGGACAGTAGCATAGTGATAATGTTATGGGGCTAATGCTCTGGAGACATTAGTTCAAATCCCTGGTTAGACCACACCTGGGGGAATTGAAATTCAGTTAATAAATCTGGAATAAAAAGCTCATCTGATTAAGAGCGACCATGCAACTACTGAAGAGTCGTAAAATCTGGTTCACTAATGTCCTTTAGGGAATGAAATCTGCCGTCCTTACCCGGTCTGGTATATATGTGACTCCAGGCCCACAGCAATGTAGTTGACTTTTAACTGCCCTCTGAAATGGCTGAACGAGCCACTCAGTTGTATCAAACCGCTTCAGCAAAGTTGAATAAGAATAAAACTGGACAGACCATCCGGCATTCATCTAGGCACCAGAAAACCCCCTCCCTAACGGCACTGTGGGTGTACCTACACCACACAGACTGCAGCGGTTCAAGAAAGAGACAAACCGCCTGCACAAGGGCAGTTAGGGATGGGCAATACATGTGCGGCCTAGCCAGTGATGCTCACATCCCAGAAACTAATTAAAAAATTACAAGGAGAGATTACACAAGCTAGAGTTGTGTTCCCTGGAATTTAGAAAGTTAAGGGATGATTTGATCAAAGTTTTCAAGATATTAAGGGGAACCGATAGGGTAGAGAGAGAATCTATTTCTGCTGGTTGGGGACTAAGGGGCATAATTTTAAAAATAAATAGAGCTAGATCTTTCAGGAGTGAAATTAGGAAACAATTCTTCATGCAAAAGGAGGTAGAAGTGTGGAATTCTCTTCCACAAACAGCAGTTGATGCTAAGTTATTTGTTAACTTTAAATCTGAGTTTGATGGATGTTTGTTAACAAAGGTATTTTTATTAAGGGATACGGGGCAAAGGCAGGTATATGGAGTTAGGTTAGAGATCAGCCATGATCTCATTGAATTGCAGAACAGACTCGAGGGGCTGATTGGCCTATTCCTGTTCCTATGTTAGATTGGCTAGAGGGAGTTACAGGTTATTGAAAAGGTTAGATTGGTTAAAGGGAGTTGGAGGTTAGTGACGATACTGTTGTAATCTCTGTCCGTTCTCATTCTCAGGTGCGTGTGCTCCTTCTGTGCGAAGATCCGATGCCTATCAGAATGTTATCCCAATTTCTGTTCCCTGTCAGGAGCATGGATTTGAGCGCACTCAGGTAGATATCTCTGGCAGTTATTAACAGTGTTGAACCAGTAAAGCATTGGGAATGTTCATAAATAAAGTTGAGTTTTGGAGCCTCCCAGCACCTCCTTTTCATATTTCGCACCTCACTCAGCCTTTGATAAATCGAGAGGGTGTTTTATGTCAGAACAAGCGCTGACTGGAGTTTGTGTGTATGTGTGGGATTAGCGGGGCTGGGTCTCTGGTTAGTGAAGTTGTGTGTGTGTTTGTGTAGTTAGCAGGGTGGGTGGGTGGTTATGCATGGTTAGTTTTCTGGTTCTCGCTGTATCTTTACGTTGCTGTCATTCTCACGTACCTATCAGCAGGTGAGCACTCTACTGCCGGTGTTTCGAAGCTGCAACAAGGATCAGTTATTGAGACAGCACGTTCACTCAAACTGCTCGAGATCATCAGAGGCCTCATGTAAGTAGCGCAAGCTGAATCCTGATATTAATCTCTGTGCCTGGTCTATGGGAGTAGTCACCTTAGAGTCCTAGAGTCATTTACGACACAGAAGGAGGCCATTTGACCCACCGAGTCCATGCCGGCTCTCCACAGAACTGTGCAGTCAGTTCCTTCTGCCAACTTTTACTAACCCTTGTGTTATGGTTAGAATTTGTGCGCAAACTATGCTCTGTTTAGAATTTAAGGCTTGGAGGATTGTGTTGGGATGGTTTAGGACAGAGAACAGGGGGAACTTTTTTTCATAAAGGGGTGTGAGGCTGTAGAATTCACTTAGTGATTGAAGCAGACACCATGTCAACATTTAATAATGAGTTAGGTAGGGGTAGAAGGAAAGGGGAGTAAAGGGATATGGGATTAGGATACCGCTCGTGTGGAGTGTAAACACCACCAGGGACTGGTTGGGTTAAACAGCCTGTTTGTGTTGTGATTTCAAGGTAACTCTTGTGCTCCGACCACTTCTTGGGCCTGGATGAGCACAGTTAAATGGAGTAACTTCAAAACAATGCAGCAGACTGCTGGGCACCTGAAATGGGGGAGAATGCCTGATGTTTCAGTTGCGACCCCTGATCAGATCCAGAATGAAGCTGCAGACTTGCTTAGTCTTGGTCTGACCGTTTTTTGACTGACTGAACAGTAAATGGTGGGGTTAAGGTGCTTTGGCACTGCCGGCTCTAGTGACTGGAGCAGAGCCTCCCCCTGAAACCTTCGCGCATTCTAGTGCACAGTCTGGTTTTGTTCCTCATTAGCTGTTTCTTCATATGTATGTGGAGTTTGGGGATTAACTGAAGGTTTAGTTACAGAGAGGGATCAGCTGCCTCACTTGTCGTACCTGCTTTTACTCTGCAGCTGAAGAGCATCATTCAGAGACACTGAGTAACCCAGTGCCCGAGACGGCCCAGGCTTCTGCACCAGGAACAGAGTGTGGTGTGCAGCAGGTAACAGTTGTCTCACATCGATGGAAGGACATACACACATCTGTGGGCTGGGCGGGGTAGTGACCCAAATTTGGGGAGGGGGTTCATACATTGGGGTAAAAAGTGCATGTGGAGGGGAAATGATGGAGCAGAGGAAGAAGGGTTGCACAAGGGAGGAGGATTGAATGCGGGGAAGGTGGAGTGGGATTCTGCATGGCGATCACAATTCCAAGTGGGGAAATGTGCGACCCTGGCAGATGTTGGATGAGGAGAGGATCACCGGCAAATATCCTGTTGAGGCTCCCGTGTCCTTGGGTTCTGGGACTGGGTACATGAGGTGGCAAGTGTCCTTAGGACCATACCCTCATGAGAGACAGCCCCTCTGGGTGAGGTGGGGAGTGAGGTTCATGCCTCCGTCCTCTACAGCGTGGAAACAAACCCCTCCACACTCCCCCCGCCTCCAAACGAATTAGGGATGACAGCTTAGGATCTGCTCTGTGATGAATGGTTCATAAACATCGCTGTTTAAACCAGTGCTGTGCTGCAGGCAACTGAGCCCACACCGGCCAATCAGCTTCACCGTCTGTTCTCCAGTGTGGTGCTCGAGTATCAGCTCAGCACTCCCGTCTTCTCAGCCTGACTTTTATGTGCTAGCGCTCTCATCTCTGAGCCAGAAAACGTGTAGGTTCAAGCACTACTCCCAAAGCCTTGAACACAAATTCTAGGCTGGCATTCCTCAATGCCAGTACCGAGGGAGTATTGCACTGTTGGAAGTGCCGTCTTTGGGTTGAGACCCAAAACCAAGGCCCTGTCTACTGTCTCATACTCAGGCCTAGGGCAGAATTTAGAGACGAGCAGGGGAGTTCTCCCCAGTGTCCTAGCCAGCATTTATCCCTCAACCAACATTGGTAAATCAGATGACCTGGTCATTTATCTCTTTGGTTTGTGGGAACTCACAGATCCCGACAACCGTGATTGTACTTCAAAAGTAATTGATTGGCTGTGAAGCACTTCCTGAAGTTGTGAAAGATGTTATAGGGATACAAGTTGTTCTTTGCAACACTGTGCTCTGTGTTACAGAATGTGCTGGAGAAGTACAGGATGCAGAGCACGCCCCTGGGCCTCTGTTTAATCATTGATTGTATTGGAACCGATGCAGGTAAGATGCTGTAACCTGGTCTGTGTGTGAGTCCATCAGCCAGTTGTAAGCACTGTGTGTTGTGACAGTGGTGGTAAGTGACCAGTAGCCTGGGCAGGCTCACCAACTATCTGTGCTTAGACAGCATCGTCAACATAATAGAATGTCCCAAAGTGCTTCAGATGCCAAGAACTGAATGCCAAGTGATGGAGGGAGAAGGTTATGGGCTTGCTGTGGACTAGGGCACCAGATTGGGAAGTGAAGTTCCAAATGTGTCAAAGTGGGTAGTGGGCCGAAGCTGAGGGAATGGAATTTGAAAGCAGCTAACCCGGACACACACAGCAGATTGACATTTCCTCTGTGGTACTGATGGAACAGATATTGTATGAGGGAGGCCCCCCATTACTAGTGACTCCTTATTCATTATCCCATTACTGGTATATCACCACCCCCCACCCCCATCAATTCCCAATGTATTGACCCCCCCCACCAAATTCCTTGTGTACTGGACACCCCCTCCCTCCATTCCCTGTGTACTGACTCTGTCCTCTTGCTCTCTGTTGGTTTCTTCAGATTTATTGAAGGAAACATTTGAGGCTTTGCAGTTCCGGGTTCTCCTCCACCTGTATGTAGAGCTGGATGATCTGAAGCAGATTCTGAGAGACACGTCAGAACGGAATGATCTGGCCGCCCTCGACTGCTTCGTGTGTTGCATTGTGAGCCGCGGGACGCCGGACAGCATATTGGCGATCAATGGGAACAGCCTCAGGCTCTCCTTTGAACAAATCCAGCAGTATTTCAAAGGGCAGAGCTGTCGGCCCCTACTGGGTAAGCCCAGGCTCTTCTTTATTCAGGATTTCCTCACAGCCACGAGCGACTCTGACGATGAATTGGAGACAGACACTGCTTGGAGTAATGGAGATGCCATTCAGGCTGACGGTAATGTCTGGGAGGAAGTAGTCCCTCAGGAAGCAGACATCCTGTGGAGTTGCTGCCAGGTGTCTGAGCGTCTGCTCTACCAAGCACCCCAGCAACCATCATCCTTCATGCGCACGTTGTCGGAGTGTCTGCGGAAACATCAGCACAGGTGAGTTCTGGAGGTGTCAGGTACACCAGGTAAACTCCGAGCCCCCGCCACAGGTAAACCTGGAGCCCACGCCACAGACCATCTTGGACAATACTGACTGCTCTTCTCTCTGGTCAAACCCCAACCTCTCATTAACTCGGGAGACGATCTCTCTGTCTTTTCTCTTGTACAACAAAATATTGAATGTGGGCAGCGTACAGCCCCCACCAGGCTCGATAGAAATGGGTCAGATGGTTATTGAGCAGTGCCTGCTCTATTGGTAATAATAACAGAAAGTTCTGGAAATACTCAGCAGGTCAGACAGCATCTGTGGGGAGAGACACAGTGTTAACAATTACTTGTCCCATTACCTTTTGCCTTACATTATCATCCCTTTTGTTATTTAATCTCTCCTGTCTTCCCCCCGCCCCCCCACTTGACCTTCACTGTTGTTCTTTCTCCTCTCTCCCTGCCTCTGTACTTGCTTAAAATCCATTACAACTTTTAACTTTTTCCAGTTCTGATCAAAGGTCACAGACCTGAAACGTTAACTCTGTTTCTGTCTCCACCGATGTTACCTAACTGGCTGAGCTTTTCCAGCATTTTCTGTTTGATTTCATGTTTCCACATTCTGCAGTATTTTGCTTTTGCAGATTTTATAGGGATTGGTCAGATGGTTATGTGTCTGCATTGCTGGGTTTCCCCATATGTGGTCTCATTGATGGCACACGCATTGCTCTCCGTCAAGAACTAACCATGTTTTGTAACAAGAAGGGGTCCACTCCCTGTGTGTTCAGCTGGTGTGTGGCCAGAGGTAGCAAATAATGCAGGTTTATGCCTGGGTTCCTGGCAGTAGTTACAATGCCTTCCTACTGCACCATATTCTCCTGACAAAACCCTCTCCTCCTCGGCACTCCCAACAGTCCCATTTACAATCTGAACCGCTCTTTCCAACCGCATTCTGAATGCCTTCATGGGCCTTCCTCTTGCATAACTAGGTAAGAAAGACTTAGCGATTAGGTTTTAGCATCAAGCCTAAGCAGAGACAAAGATTTCCTGCTGGAAGCACTTGGTGTGAGAAGGGGCAGAATATAATGTTGCCAAGCAGCCTACAGGTTTTGTCCTGTAGCCTGAAGCACTCACCACAAACCACACCCATAACTTAACTTGCTCCTCGACTGGGGAAAGGACCTGAATGGATGCTGTCCCTACTCCTGACTTCACAACCTCCCCACGTGTGCGCTTGTCCTGAAAGAAAGACGGGAGAGATTTAGTGGTCGACAAGTAAGAAGCTTTGGGGATGTGCATGTCAAGATCAAATAGTGACACTGGAGTGAGTAGGTGAAGGCAATACTAGTGAGGAGAGGAGGAGATGCAGAGTGTGGCTTAGGAATAGGGGGAGATGGAGTGAAATGTGCTGCAGTGAATGGAGGAGAATGCTGGTACTCAGGAGGGTGGGTGCTGAGTGCTGGGACCCCAAGTAATGCAGGTTATGCACAAAAATGATGGAAGATTGGAATTAGGAGTCTTAGCTTAGCAACCCGAGTCAGGTCATTTAACTTGCTATAGTGCTCCCATGACCTGGGGGCATTGCTCCTGGTGCTAACACCCTCTGTCACCTGTGCCAACTGTGGCCGAGCAGCTTAGCAGGATAACTTTCAACCACCTGATAAGAAGAGGACATCTCTCCTGCTCACTCCTCCTGGCACCCACTAAAGCAGCAACTTTGTGATAGACCCTCAGTGACAGTTTCCCACAACCAAAATGAACATCCCCTATAAGAGATGTAGGCTGCCTTTAAATGGCACCAGGACCCACCGCCCGCCCTTGTTCCATGAGGTGAGCTGCCAATCAATATTGCGATTAGTGCTGGTGGCTCACGTATGGATTCCTAGTTGCACCCATGTGATTGGATACATGCTCCCTGCACAGCCCCATTCTGAGTCCATGTGAATTTCTATCCCTGTGTGTAGCCACTTGAGACTGGGATTGTGAAAGACTGTGTGTGGTCATAAACAGGTCAGCAGGATGGGCAGATAGGGGGCAGCTGCAGCCCAATATGGAAAAGAGTGAGCTACTATATTGAGGTAAGAATAGAAACTCACTTTTAATGGTGAAATATTAGATGGAATCAAGGAGCTTGGGGAATGAAGAGACAGGAGCAGACCATTCAGCCCCTTGAGGCTGTTATGGCAGACAGTAGCGTAATGGTTAAAAAAGCATCGGGATCCTTGGCTTTATTAATAGAGGAGTAGAATACAAAAGCCAGGACGTTATGGTAAACCTTTATAAAACACTGGTTAGACCTCAGCTGGAATATTATGTCCAGTTCTGGGCACCACACTGTGGGAAAGATGTCAAGGACTTAGAGAGGGTGCAAAACAGATTTACTATGCTATAACAGTGAGAGATTCAGGTGTTTGTGCAGCAGGTCTCACAGTCTGTGATTCAGGTGTTTCCACTCTTTCTCTCTCCCTCTCATTCCAGGTTCGATTTGGTATCGGTGCTAACCGAGGTGAACAAACAAACTATGCTGAGAAACCGGCGACTGACCGGTGAGGAGCCTGCGCCCCTGGTCCTCCGACATACCCTGAGGAAAATGCTCATCTTCCCCTGATTGCACTCACAGCTCTCACATTACTCTGTAACCTTTGTTAGGAAACAGACTGATCACAATATGAAACCAACTTCACTATTACAAGAGCAGTCTCCGAGCATTGATGCCTGGGTGCCTAAAGAAGCAAGGCTTGAGGCACTGGGCTCATACAGGAGAGGAGACTCCAGTCCACTGAGAGATCTAGGCTGGGTGAGAGGGGTCTAAACTGGGGTAGAGGGATCAAGGGAAGGGAGGGATCTAGACTGGGATGGAGAGAGAGATCGAGGCTGCATGAGAGGGATCAAGGCAAGGAGGGATCTAGACCAGGGTAGAGACACCAAGGCAGGGAGGGATCTAGACTGGAATAGAGGGATTAAGGCAGGGAGGGATCTGGAGTGGGATGGAGGGAGGGATCTAGACTGGAGTAGAGGGATGAAGGCAGGGAGGGATCTGGAGTGGGATGGAGGGAGGGATCTAGACCGGAGTAGAGGGATGAAGGCAGGGAGGGATCTGGAGTGGGATGGAGGGAGGGATCTAGACCGGAGTAGAGGGATGAAGGCAGGGAGGGATCTAGATGGGATTGAGTGATCTAGGCTGGGCAGGGAGGGATCTAGACTGGGGTAGTGAGATCAAGGCAGGGAGGGGTGGAGGAATGCTGTGTGGACTATCAGAAGCACAGAATGCTGTATTATTTTTCATGTAATAAAACATTTCACTCAACGTGTTCAATTTGAGATCTTGTAACTGCCACTGTCATCGTTACATTTTTCAGTTCTGGGGCCTTTTCATGTTATCCATTAAGTGTCCTAAAAGTGTGATTACATGTAGTGTAGGTAATAAAGACATCCATTAACCAGAGTACTGGCTACAGTTCTGGGCCCTGGTACCCCCACATCTGGGTACAGGCTACAATTCTGGAGCATGGTCATCAACAGCTGGGTAGGGGGTACAGTTCTGGGTACTGCGGTGGTCATACCTGGAATACATAAGATAAGAGATAGGAGCAGGAAAGGGCCATTTGGCCCCTCAAGCCTGCTCTGCCATTCAATAAGATGATGGTTGATCTTCCACATCAACTCCACTTTCCTGTCCTTTTCCCATATCCCTTAATTCCCTCAGTGCCCAAAAATCTTATCGATCTCAGTCCTGAATATACTCAACGACTGAGCATCCACAGTTCTCTGGGGTAGAGAATTCCAAAGAACCACAACCCTTTGAGTGAAGGAATTTCTGATCTTAGCCCTAAATGGCCGACCCCCTATCCTCAGACTATGACCCCTTGTTCTAGACTTTCCAGCAGTGGAAACGGCCTCTAAGAATTTTATACATTTCAATGAGATCACCTCTCATTCTTCTAAAATCCAGTGAATATAGGCCCATTCTACTTAATCTGTCTTCATAGGACAACTCTTACATCCCAGGAGTCATAGAGAGATACAGCACTGAAACAGGACCTTTGGCCCACAGAGTCTGTATCTAGTGAATTATCACTGTATCCCCTCAAAAGCAAGCATGTCCTTCCTTAGATAAAAAGACCAAAACTGTCTGCACTCAGCACCTTGCTGTATGCCTGTGAAACATGGGCAATTTATAGATGCCAGGAAAAGAAGCTCAATAATTTCCATCGTCACTGTCTGCGGCGTATTATAGGTATATCCTGCTAAGACAAAATCACAAATGTGGCTGCCCTCTCGAAGGCAGAGCTCCCAAGATTGGCACTAATCAAACAGAGGCGGCTTTGGTAGTTAGGGCACATCCGTAGGATGGAAGATGGTCGCATACCCAAGGACGTTCTGTATGGTGAGGTAGCCAGGGCTAGACAACCCAGTGGGGCGCCCAAAGCTTTGCTTCATAGATGCTTGCAAGCATGACGTGAAGGTTCTAAATGTTGACTATCGCAACTGGGAGGCACTAGCTGGTGAAAGAGGGAAATGACAACACATCCTGTGAACTGGTGTGCACTACCATGATAACCAGTGCCTACAGCAGCTTGGCAACAGGTGCCAACGCCAAAAACAACAACTACAGTGTCATTTGGCAGCTTCATGCTGCCATCAGCAAAGGTGCACCAAGAGAAGACACCCTGCTGATTGTCCATCATCTTTCATAGATGGAAGGATGCCAACCTAACCAGCAATTCCAGGTGTGTGCTCATGAAATACCTATATAATTGCAGCAAAACTTCCTTATTCTTATACTCCAATTCCCTTACAATAAAAGCTAATGTACCATTTGCCCTCCTAATTGCTTACTGTACCTGCCAGTATAGTATAGACTAGTATAGAGTTGGGGTCAGCATGCGATGAGTCACCAGGCATGAGTGGCCTGCAGTCAGGGAAAGAATAGTTCATTTGTCAGCTCACTGGAGGGCGAGGACTGGCCTGCCAGACAGCTTCCTGTTGCTGTCGATAAGCATGGATGAGTCTGGCTCCAATCTGGCAGAGGGTATGTTGTGGAGCTTAACCTCTCCACAGCCCTCTGCTCCATCACCCTGTCATCCTGCAGTCCCAGAGGCATTGCCACTGCTGCCCTCCTACCTGTTGCAGCCTTTGTGTGGACCGGTCACTTACTCCTCTGCCCTTCCCCACTCTCACCACCACCATGAGGGTGTAGCAACAGTCTCCGGCAAATCCAGGAGCTCGCAACACCCTCCAAAAACAGTCCCTGGTGCTTTGGGAAACTGCAATAGAAAAAAATTGCTTGAAAGTTCTGGTGATGAGGCATTCCGCCAAATGACTTTGACGGTCTGCTCGGGGAACCATCCGACAGGATCCACCGTTTCCTTTTCCCGTAGGGCCTTGAGGACATTCCGTGCAGACCACTGCCTGATGGACCGGTGGTCAAAGGTGTTTTCCCGCAGAAACTGCTCCACGAAGGATAGGTGGTACGGCGCCGCCCAACTGCATGGTGCGTTCCGCGGCAATGTGACCAGGCCCATCCTTCGCAACACCGGGGACAGATAGAACCTCAGCACGTAGTGACACTTGGAGTTTGCGTACTGGGGATCTACACATAGCTTGATGCAGCCGCACACGAAGGTGGTCATCAGGATGAGGGCCACGTTGGGTACATTTTTCCCGCCCTTGTCCAGAGATTTGAACATCGTGTCCCTCCAAGCACCAAGACGTAGCTTGGCTGGTGGTGAGAAGGGCCCTCCCCGTCAGATCCTTCATGCACACCCGAAGTCTCGCCCCCTCCGCACAGTGCCCCCGCGTTGGCTGTGGTGGGGAAGAGACGGTCGCCCACCTCCTCCTGGAATGTGCCTTTGCAAAGCAGGTGTGGAAAGAGATGCAGTGGTTTTTGTCAAGGTTCATCCCAAGCAGCTCTGTAACACAGGAGTCTGTGCTCTACGGGCTGTTCCCAGGGACGCACACCGAGACAAACATCAACTGCTGCTGGAGGACTATCAATTCGGTGAAAGACGCCCTTTGGTCTGCCCGAAACTTGCTGGTCTTCCAGCGCAAAGAGTTGTCCACCACCGAATGTTGCAGACTGGCACATTCCAAGGTCCAGGACTACGTGCTGAGGGACGCACTAAAGCTTGGGGCAGCCGCAGCAAAGGCTCAATGGGGAAAGACCACAGTGTAAGGTTCCCCCACCAAGCTGGACTGAGGGGCTGGAACCATGGGAAGCCCCTCGAACTGTATCGTTAATATTCTCAATTGCTGTAAATGTAAAACTGTAATTGACATGACAATTGTGAAACGGAAGGGTTGGGAAGAAACTCATGACATTATTGAAAGAAACTGATCTCTTTTGCAATGTTTGTATTTTTTCGTGCTGTTTGGAAACTGTTTGGCAATGTAATTTTTACAGATTTTTATGAATAAAGTATATTTTGGAAAAAAAAATAGAAAAAAATTGCCTTCCCTGCAAGCACTGGGTATTTGCACTGTTTTCCTGGATATTTGCATTGTTTCCTGGGGTATTTGCACTCTGTTTCCAGGGTTTACCAGGGTAATTGCACTTGGTTTCCTGGGTAATTGCACTCTGTTTCCTGGGGTATTTGCAGTTTCCCTGGTTAATTGTACTGTGTTTCCCAGGTTATTTGTGTTCTGCTTCCCTGGGTATTTGCACTGTTTCCTGGGGTAATTGCACTTTGTTTCCTAGGGTAATTGCAAATTGTTTTTCGGGGTATTTGCACTCTGTTTCCCTGGGTAATCGCACAGTGTTTCCCTGGGTAATTGCACTTTATTTCCTGGGGTAGTTGCACTGTGGTTTCCTGGGTAATTCCCGGGGCATTTGCACTCTCTTTCCCTGGGTAATTGCACTTTGTTTCCCGGGGTATTTTCACTCTTTTCCCCTTGACGTTTGCACTCTGCTTTCTATGGTAATTGCTCTCTGTTTCCGAGGGTGCACTGTGCTTCCCTGGGGCATTTGGACTCCGTTTCAGTCGGTAATTGAACTGTGTTTTCTCGGGGTAAATGCACTGTGGTTTCCTGGGTATTTGCACTCTATTTCCCCGGGGTAATTGTACTTTGTTTCCCAGGTTATTTGCGTTCTGTTTCCCTGGGTATTGCACTCTTTTTCCCAGGGCAGATGCAGTCTGTTTCCAGGGGTATTTGCATTCTAATTCCCGGGGTAAATTCACTGTGTTTCCTCTGGGCAATTGCACTCTGTTTCTCCGGGATAATGACAATCTGTTTTCTGGGTGTTGTTCAGGGTATTTCCCCGGCTCCCGGAACCATCACTGCTGCAATGACTCAGCTCTCAGTCACCGAACACAAACTTCCGCATCCGATGATGAGGCCGCAGACCGGGCACCGATTCTGGTCGGTTCCGCCGCCGCCGACCCGGTACTCAGGTGAGTGCTGCTCGACCGCCGCCGCGACACAAACACAGGGAGCAAATCAGAGCCGCCACGGTCCCGGCCTGTCCCCGATCCGAGGGGCTGGAGCCGGCGGCAATGATACTGATACGTTCCGCAACAGCGATACAATGTATCCCCGGCAATGTAACTACTCTCGATCCGGCAACAGTGTAACAGACAGGGTAAATCAGCCAGTATTCCTGCTCCTGATCACTATCCAGTGATCCCTGAGTTAGAGAGACATGGGAAATCAGCCAGGCTTCCTGCTCCTGATCATTATCCAGTGATCCCTGAGTTAGAGAGAGGGGAAATCAGCCAGGCTTCCTGCTCCTGATCACTATCCAGTGATCCCTGAGTTGGAGAGAGGGGAAATCAGCCAGTGTTCCTGCTCCTGATCACTATCCAGTGATCCCTGAGTTAGAGAGAGGGGAAACCAGCCAGTGTTCCTGCTCACTATCCAGTGATCCCTGAGTTAGAGAGACAGGGGAAATCAGGCAGGCGTCCTGCTCCTGATCACTATCCAGTGATCCCTGAGTTAGAGAGAGGGGAAACCAGCCAGTGTTCCTGCTCCTGATCACTATCCAGTGATCCCTGAGTTAGAGAGACAGGGGAAATCAGGCAGGCGTCCTGCTCCTGATCACTATCCAGTGATCCCTGAGTTAGAGAGAGGGGAAATCAGCCAGGCTTCCTGCTCCTGATCACTATCCAGTGATCCCTGAGTTGGAGAGAGGGGAAATCAGCCAGTGTTCCTGCTCCTGATCACTATCCAGTGATCCCTGAGTTAGAGAGAGGGGAAACCAGCCAGTGTTCCTGCTCCTGATCACTATCCAGTGATCCCTGAGTTAGAGACAGGGGAAATCAGCCAGGCTTCCTGCTCCTGATCACGATCCAGTGATCTCTGGGTCAGAGAGACTGGGGAAATCAGCCAATGTTTCTGTTCCTGATCACTGTCAGTGATCCCTGAGTTAGAGAGACATGGGAAATCAGCCAGTGTTCCTGCTCCTGATCACTATCAAGTGATCCCTGAGTTTAGTTTAGTTTAGTTTAGAGATACAGCACTGAAACAGGCCCTTCGGCCCACCGAGTCTGTGCCGACCATCAACCACCCATTTATACTAATCCTACACTAATCCCATATTCCTACCACATCCCCACCTGTCCCTATATTTCCCTACCACCTACCTATACTAAGGGCAATTTATAATGGCCAATTTACCTACCAACCTGCAAGTCTTTTGGCTTGTGGGAGGAAACCGGAGCACCCGGACAAAACCCACGCAGACACAGGGAGAACTTGCAAACTCCACACAGGCAGGACCCAGAATTGAACCCGGGTCACTGGAGCTGTGAGGCTGCAGTGCTAACCACTGCACCACTGTGCCGCTTAGAGAGAGAGGGGAAATCAGCCAGTGTTCCTGCTCCTGATCACTGTCCAGTGATCCCTGAGTTAGAGAGACAGGGGAAATCAGCCAGGCTTCCTGCTCCTGATCACTATCCAGTGATCTTTGGGTCAGAGAGACAGGGGAAATCAGCCAGTGTTCCTGCTCCTGATCACTGTCCAGTGATCCCTGAGTTAGAGATAGACAGGGGAAATCAGCCAGTGTATCTGCTCCTGATCACTATCCAGTGATCCCTGAGTTAGAGAGAGACAGGGGAAATCAGCCAGTGTTCCTGCTCCTGATCACTATCCAGTGATCCCTGAGTTAGAGGGACGGGAAATCAGCCGGGCCTCCTGCTCCTGATCACTATCCAGTGATCCCTGAGTTAGAGAGAGAGGGGAAATCAGCCAGGCCTCCTGCTCCTGATCACTGTCTAGTGATCCCTGAGTTAGAGAGACAAGGGAATTCAGCCAGTGTCCCTGCTCAGGATCACTATCCAGTGATCCCTGGGGTTGGTGAGATGGGGAAATATGCCTGGGTGGTGGAGATAGGGTGTGGAAAAGGAAGGGTGTGTTTGTCAGAGTTGGGAGTTCACACGGTCTGTGAAGGGGTTCTAATGCCCATGTACTCTCTGCCAATGCAGGCATTTGAAGCCAGGATGGATGACACCAGTTTCCAGTTCCAAGCTCTTCTCAACCACATCAGTGAGAACCTGGGCTCCGATGAACTGAAGGCTATGAAGTTTCTTTGCCGAGATTTGTTGAACAGCAACCGGCTTGGAAAGGCTGATTCCGGGCACAAACTCTTCAGCTCTCTGCAAGAGCAGGGCCTTCTCGATGTGAACGATAACTTCATTGTCGCGGAGCTCCTGTACCGGATCAAACAATTCAAGCTCCTGAAGAAGATGAATTACGACAGACATCAGATCTGCAAGGAGCTGAAAGTTCCCGGGAAAGCAAGGATCTCATCATACAGGTGAGTTCGATGTTACTCATGGCCGACTGCTAGTTTGCCGACCCTCCTTCACACTCATCTCAGGTGGTTTGCAATGAGGGGAGCTGCTAGGGCTGCCTAAGCTGTGTGACGTCTGGCATTCCCTGCTGCTTCCCACTACAGCTGTCAAATCACATGGCCAGCAGTGGTGAGTATTCCCACATCTACAAATGAGCCGATCTCACCAGACACTGAAGCTCCCAATGGAGCAGCGGATTGGGGGAGGGGAACAGGAGAGAAGGACCACTGTTTAAAACAAAAAGTTACAGTATTTAAACATACCTGTACCTGCCCTGGGAGTGTTTGATGGGACAGTGTAGCGGAAGCTTTCCTCTGTATCTAACCCTGTGCTGTACCTGCCCTGGAAGTGTTTAATGGGTACAGTGGAAAGGGAGCTTTACTCTGTATCTAATCTGTGCTGCCCTCAGTATGTTTGATGAGACAGTGAACTGTATGAAAAGTTCTAAACAATATACCTTCACTTTCATTTTTGAAATGGATTTCTAATAGTTGAGTAGTTTTGCACTGAGTCAGATTCCTTCTCTGAAGAATTGGAGAGAATTCCATTTGAGCCAGCTTGCTCAGCTGCTGAGACCTGATTTATGTTGTAAACTTGCTTCTAATTGCAGACAGCTTTTGTTTGAGGTGTCAGAGGATATCACTATGAAGGACTTGGAGACTGTGAAACTTTTCTTGCACAACCATCTATCCAAATCTAAGCTGGAAAGTATCACAGTAAGTGCAATGGGTTGTGTTGTATTTGGTATCTAACACATTCCAGCCTGTATTATCTTGTGTACAGCATAGAATTTTATAGCACAGAGACCACTCAGTCTATCGCTCCTGCACCTTCTCTGTGAAAGAGCTATCCCCTTAGCTGCATTCCCCTGCCCTTTCCCCATATCTAGTACTTTGTTTTTCACTGAATTTCTTCTAGAATTTCAAAATTAAGAACAAAGAACAAAGAAAATTACAGCACAAGAACAGGCCCTTCGGCCCTCCAAGCCTGCGCCGATCCAGATCCTCTGTCTAAACATGTCGCCTATTTTCTAAGGGTCTGTATCTCTTTGCTTCCTGCCCATTCATGTATCTGTCTAGATACATCTTAAAAGACGCTATCGTGCCCGCGTCTACCACCTCCGCTGGCAACGCGTTCCAGGCACCCACCACCCTCTGCGTAAAGAACTTTCCACGCATATCCCCCCAAAACTTTTCCCCTCTCACTTTGAACTCGTGACCCCTAGTAATTGAATCCCCCACTCTAGGAAAAAGCTTCTTGCTATCCACCCTGTCTATACCTCTCATGATTTTGTACACCTCAATTAGGTCCCCCCTCAACCTCCGTCTTTCTAATGAAAATAATCCTAATCTACTCAACCTCTCTTCATAGCTAGCGCCCTCCATACCAGGCAACATCCTGGTGAACCTCCTCTGCACCCTCTCCAAAGCATCCACATCCTTTTGGTAATGTGGCGACCAGAACTGCACGCAGTATTCCAAATGTGGCCGAACCAAAGTCTTATACAACTGTAACATGACCTGCCAACCCTTGTACTCAGTACCCCGTCTGATGAAGGAAAGCATGCCGTATGCCTTCTTGACCACTCTATTGACCTGCGTTGCCACCTTCAGGGAACAATGGACCTGAACACCCAAATCTCTCTGTACATCAATTTTCCCCAGGACTTTTCCATTTACTGTATAGTTCACTCTTGAATTGGATCTTCCAAAATGCATCACCTCGCATTTGCCCTGATTGAACTCCATCTGCCATTTCTCTGCCCAACTCTCCAATCTATCTATATTCTGCTGTATTCTCTGACAGTCCCCTTCACTATCTGCTACTCCACCAATCTTAGTGTCGTCTGCAAACTTGCTAATCAGACCACCTATACTTTCCTCCAAATCATTTATGTATATCACAAACAACAGTGGTCCCAGCACGGATCCCTGTGGAACACCACTGGTCACACGTCTCCATTTTGAGAAACCCCCTTCCACTGCTACTCTCTGTCTCCTGTTGCCCAGCCAGTTCTTTATCCATCTCGCTAGTACACCCCGGACCCCATGCGACTTCACTTTCTCCATCAGCCTACCATGGGGAACCTTATCCTTACTGAAGTCCATGTATATGACATCTACAGCCCTTCCCTCATCAATCAACACGCAGATAGGAGGTTTGGTAAACCTTGGGGAGAAGTGTGAAAGATTCCAGGAAGACCACTGGGGTTGGGGGAATGAGCGAGCCAGGTGGCAGATGCAGTTTAATGTGAAATATATGGAGGAGGAGGAACAAGGAATGAGAGTGTACATTAAATGGAAAGGGACTAGAGGGTGTGAATGAACAGAGTCATAGAGTTATACAGCACAGAAACAGGCCCTTTGGCCCATCGTGTCTGCGCCGGCCATCAAGCCTATCTATTCTAATCCCATTTTCCAGCACTTGGCCTGTAGCCTTGTATGCTATAGCGTTTCAAGTGCTCATCTAAATACTTCTTAAAAGTTGTGAGGGTTTCTGCCTCTACCACTCCTTCAGGCAGTGCGTCCCAGATTCCAACCACCCTCTGGGTGAAAATTTCTTTCCTCAAATCCCCTCTAAACCTCCTGCCCCTTACCTTAAATCTATCCTCAATAACCCTTGGCTAATAGAAAAAGTTTCTTCCCATCTACCCTATCTATGCCCCTCATAATTTTGTATACCTCTATCAGGTCTCCTGTCAGCCTTCTCTGCTCTAAGGAAAATAACCCAAACATGTGCAGTCTCTCTTCATAGCTGAAATGCTCCAGCCCAGGCAACATCCTGGTGAATCTCCTCTGCACCCTCTCCAGTGCAATCACATCCTTCCTATAGTGTGGCGACCAGAACTGTACACAGTACTCCAACTGTGGCCTAACTAGCATTTTATACAGCTCCATCATAACCTCCCTGCTCTTATATTCTGTGCCTCGGCTAATAAAGGCAAGTGTCCCATATGCCTTCCTAACCATCTTATCTACCTGTGCTGCTGCCTTCAGTGATTTATGGACAAGTACACCAAGGTCCCTCTGACCCTCTGTACTTCCTAGGGTCCTACCATCCATTGTATATTCCCTTGCCTTGTTAATCCTCCCAAAATGCATCACCTCACACTTCTCAGGATTAAACTCCATTTGCCACTGCTCTGTCCATCTTACCAGCCCCTCTATATCGTGCTGTAATCTAAGGCTTTCCTCCTCACTATTTATGACACCACCAATTTTCGTGTCATCTGCGAACTTACTGATCATACCTCCTATATTCATGTCTAAATCATTAATGTACACTACAAACAGCAAGGTTTCCAGCACCGATCCCTGCAGTACACCACTAGTCACAGGCTTCCACTCGCAAAAACAACCCTCGACTATCACCCTCTTCCTCTTGCCACTAAGCCAATTTTGGATCCAATTTGCCAAATTGCCCTGGATCCCATGGGCTCTTACCTTCTTAACCAATCTCCCATGCTGGACCTTATCAAAAGCCTTACTGAAGTCCGTGTAGACTACATCAACTGCCTTGCCCTCATCTACACATCTAGTCACCTCCTCAAAATTCAATCAAATTTGTCAGACATGATCTCCCCTTGACAAAACCATGCTGACTATCCTTGATTAATCCCTGCTTCTCCAAGTGGAGATTAATCCTGTCCCTCAGAATTTTTTCCAGTAGTTTCCCTACCACTGATATTAGACTCACCGGCCTGTAATTACCTGGTTTATTCCTGCTACCCTTCTTGAATAATGGTACCACATTCACTGCCCTCCCTCTCCTGTACTGGTACCTCTCCTGTGGCCCAAAATAGAGACCCAAAAGTTCATATACCATAATTCTCTGAAGGGCTGAGTGAAGGGAGATAAAACCATTAACAGAGCAATATCAATTAGGGTTTTTTTGGAGAGTGTAAGAGTTAAGCAGTAATAAATATATGCCAATTAAATGGTTCGACAAGAGTTTGAGTACTGTGTATAGTTTTTGGTGTCCCATTATAGAAAGGACATTAAGATTATGGAGACAGTATAATGTGGATTCACTAGGATGATGCCAGGAATGGGAGACTATAGTAATGAGAGACCAGAGACAATTGGACTGTTTCCATCAGAGCAGAGAAAGCTAAGAGGATATGTAATTGAACTTTTTAAAATTAATGAATGATTTTGTTAGAGTGAATAAGGAAAGACAATTTGTTCTGTTTGAAGAGTCAGTGATGAGGGGTCATCAATTTAAAACTGACTTAGAATGAGGAGGGAGGGAGAAGAGCTTCCTTTGTACCGAGGGTTGGTGTATGGGCTTCTTTGCCCCAGGAAGTGGTTGAGGCAGAAACCATTGCATCTGATCTACATTGACTGTGCAGTCTCAAAGTCGTCAATTTAAAATACTCATCCTCTTGTTCAAATCTTTCCATGACCCTGCCCAGCCCTATCTCCCAAACCGAAGTCCTACAACTTGTCCTGACTCTCCCTTCCAAACTCTGGCCTTTTCTGCTTCTCTCCTCCCTCTCACTCCGCTATTGGTGGCTGCGCCTTGAGCTGCCTGGGCCCCAAGTTCCGGAAGTCCCTCCCCACTCCGCCTCTCTATCTCCCTTGTCTCCTTTAACACCATTCACAAAAGCCATCTTTTAGA
Source organism: Heterodontus francisci (assembly GCF_036365525.1). NCBI lineage: Eukaryota > Metazoa > Chordata > Chondrichthyes > Heterodontiformes > Heterodontidae > Heterodontus > Heterodontus francisci. The sequence continues at coordinate 115,307,924 of NC_090377.1, forward strand.
CCAAGCTTTTGGTTACCCCTCCTACTTTGCTTTTGTACAATCAAAAAATTACTGTTTATATTTAACATTGAGATGTTAATATATCTTTGTCTGATTAACCCTTCACTAACAGTTTGTAGTGTAACTGTGATGCCTCTCCCTCAGACAATGCTGGATGCCTTCATTGAAATGGAGAAGGAGGAATTGCTGGAAGAAGATAATATGGAGCTTCTGAAGGACATCTGCAAGCAACTTGGAGAGTATTTAGTGAAGAAGTTTGATCATTACAGACAGGAAGGTAATGGCCATTGAGCTCAGCCTAGTGTATGACTGGGGGAAATGTGGAGAATGGTCTGTGAGCATGAGTCTGTGGCCACGACAATGCAAATTACAACACCCCAATTCACTTCCTTAAAGAGAAGCTCCCTTTCTGCTGTGTGATATAGATTGGTGATTTCATTTAATCGGCCAGCTCTGATTGACTCCCACCTCAATCCTGCCCCCTTATTCCCAGAGTCCAAACTCTCCAGGGGTAACGAACCACTCAGCCCTTTGAGCCTGATCCATCATTCAATAAGTTCATTGGTGAACTGATTACTCCACATTTCCATCTACCCCCAATAACCTTTCACCCGCTTGCTTATCAATAATCTATCTACCTCTGCCTTAAAAATATTCAAAGACTCTGCTTCCACCGCCTTTTGAGGAAGAGAATTCTAAAGACTCACGACCCTCTGAGAGAACAAATTTCTCCTCATCTCAGTCTTAAATGGGCGACCCCTTTTTAAACAATGACCCCTAGTTCGAGATTCTCCCACAAGGGGAAACATACTTTCCGCATCCACCCTGTCAAGACCCCACAGGATCGTTTATGTTTCAATCAAGTCGCCTCTTACTTTTCTAAATTCCAGCGGATACAAGCCTAGCCTGTCCAATCTTTTCTCATAAGACAGCCTGCCCATTCCAGGTATCAGTCTAATAAACATTCTCTGAACTGCCTCCAATGCATTTACATCCTTCCTTAAATAAGGAGACCAGTCCTGTACACAGTACTCCAGATGTGGTCTCACCAATGCCCTGTATAACTGAAGCATAACCTCCCTACTTTTGTATTCAATTCCCCTCATGATAAACAATAACATTTATTTTATTTATTTAGAGATACAGCATTGAAACAGGCCCTTCGGCCTACTGAGTCTGTGCCAACCAACAACCACCCATTTATACTAATCCTACAGTAATCCCATATTCCCTACCACCTACCTACACTAGGGGCAATTTATAATGGCCAATTTACCTATCACCTGCAAGTCTTTGGTTGTGGGAGGAAACCAGAGCACTCGGCGAAAACCCGCACAGTCACAAGGAGAACTTGCAAACTCCGCACAGGCAGTATCCAGAATTGAACACGGGTCCCTGGAGCTGTGAGGCTGCGGTGCTAACCACTGCGCCACCCAAATAACATTCTATTAGCTTTCCTAATTACTTGCTGTACCTGCATACTAACCTTTTGCAATTCATGCATTAGGACACCCAGATCCCTCTGTATTTCAGAGCTCTGCAATCTCTCACCATTTAGATAATATGCTTTTTTAAAATTCTTCCTGCCAAAGTGGACAATTTCCCACTTTCCCACTTTATGCTCCATGTGCCAGGTCTTTGCCCACTCACTTATCCTATCTATATACCTTTGTGGTCCCCTTATACCTTCTTCACAAGTTACTTTCCTACCTATCTTTGTGTCATCAGCAAATTTAGCAACCATACCTTGGGTCCCTTCATCTAAGTCATTGATATAAATTGTGAAAATTTGAGGCCCCAGCACAGATCCCTGTGGCACACCACTCGTTACATCTTGCCAAACAGAAAATGACCCATTTATACCTACCCTCTGTTTCCTGTTAGCCAGCCAATCTTCTGTCCATGCCAATATGTTACCCCCTACACTATAAACTTTTATTTTCTGCAATAACCTTTGATGTGGCACCTTATCAAATGCCTTCTGGAAATCTAAGTACAATACATCTACTGGTTCCCCTTTATCCACAGCACATGTAACTCCCTCAAAGAACTCCAGTAAATTGGTTAAACATGATTTCCCTTTCACAAAACCATGTTGACTCTGCCTGATTACCTTGATTTTTTCTAAATGCCCTGCTATAACGTCTTTAATAATAGCTTCTAACATTTTCCCTGAGACAGATGTTAAGCTAACTGGCCTGTAGTTTCCTGCATTCTGTCTTCCTCCCTTTTTGAATAAACAAGTTACATTTGCTATTTTCCAATCTAACGGAACTTTTCCCGAATCTAGGGAATTTTGGAAAATTAAAACTAACACATCAACTATCTCACTAGCCACTTCTTTTAACACTCTGGGATGAAGTCCATCAGGACCCGGGGACTTGCAGCCCGCAGCTCCAACAATTTGTTCAGTACCACTTCCCTGGTGATTGTAATTTTCTTGAGTTCCTCTCTCCCTTCCATTTCCCGAATTACACCTAATACTGGGATGTTACTTGTATCATCAATAGTGAAGACCGATGCAAGATATCTGTTCAATTCATTTGTCATCTTCTAATTATCCATTATTAATTCCCCAGACTCATTTTCTATAGGACCAATGCTCACTTTGTTAACCCTTTTCTTTTTAAAATATCTATAGAAGCTCTTACTATCTGTTTTTATATTTCTAGCTTGCTTTCTTTTGTACTGTAATTTTACCTTCTTTATCAATCTTTTAGTCATTCTTTGCTGTTTTTTATATTCTGTCCAATTCTCTGACCGACCTTCCATCTTTGCGCATTATAGGCTTTTTCTTTAAGTTTGATATTATCTTTAACTGTTTTAGTTAACCACGGATGGTGGGTCCCACCCGTGGAATTTTTCTTTCTCATTGAAATGTATCTATTCTGCGTATTCTGAAATATCCCCTTAAATGGTAGTTGGGGGGGGGGGGGGTGGTTTCTCAGTTGGCCTCAGTTCCAGCTTGCAGGGGGCAGCGGCCAGTGGATGGTGGGAGGGTAAGCGGATGGTGGTCAGTAGGCAGCGGGTAGTGGATGGTGGTCAGTAGGGGGCAGTGGATGGCGGTCAGTAGGCAGGGGGCAGTGGATGGTAGGTAGCGGATGGCGGTCAGTGGGGAGCAGGCAGTGGATGGTGGTCAGTAGGCAGTGAGCAGTGGATGGTGGGCAGGTTAAGCGGATGGCAGTCAGTAGGCAGGGAGCAGGTTAAATGGATGGCGGTCAGTAGGCAGCGGGTAGTGGATGGTGGGCAGGTTTGGATGGCAGTCAGTAGGCAGTGAACAGTGGATGGTGGGCAGGTTAAGCGGATGGTGGTCAGCGGGCAGTGGATGGTGGGCAGGTTAAGCGGATGGTGGTCAGTAGGCAGTGAGCACTGGATGGTGAGCAGGTTAAGCGGATGGTGGTCAGCAGGCAGTGGATGCTGAGCAGGTTAAGCGGATGGTGGTCAGCAGGCAGTGGATGGTGAGCAGGTTAAGCGGATGGTAGTCAACGGGCAGTGGATGGTGAGCAGGTTAAGCAGATGGTAGTCAACGGGCAGTGGATGGTGGGCAGGTTAAGCGGATGGTAGTCAACGGGCAGTGGATGCTGAGCAGGTTAAGCGATGGTGGTCAGCAGGCAGTGGATGGTGGGCAGGTTAAGCGATGGTGGTCAGCGGGCAGTGGATGGTGGGCAGGGTAAGCGGATGGTGGTCAGCAGGCAGGGCAGGTGGCTCATGGTGAGTGCTGGACAGTGGGCAGGGTCGTCCACGAGACGGGCAGTGGTTCCAACCTTCCGTTCAAAATGGCTAAAGAGAGCAACAAAGATCAGTGACAGCTCACAACAGACCCCGGCACTCTACTCCTCTCCTACAAACATATGATTTTGGAGCAGGAGTAGGCCATTCAGCCCCTTCGAGCCTGCTTTGCCATTTAACAAGATCATGGCTGATCTGATAATGGCCTCAACTCCACTTTCCTACTATTGCCTACCCCCAATACCCTTAGAATCCCTTGTTAGTCAAGAATTTATCTACCTCAGCCTCCACCCCTCCCCGCCCCTTTCCTGTCCTCTTCCCTCTCCTCTCCTTTCTCCTCTCCAGGGCCCAGATGGGCTCTATACAGATCTAGTATTTGGGGCCGTTCCTTCTGTGTCTGCACTGTATTCGACTTCTGGAAATCAATGGGTGCTGGGTCTGACTGTAGGAACAACTACTCCCCACTCGAGATCCCCTACCCTAGCACAGATGGATAGTTTATATCTAAACTTGTAACTCTGCGGCCCTGTTGCTGATCTGTTCCTTTATTAATTCAGCAAGCGGGCAGGGTGAGAAATCTTCTCCGGTGCTGACTCCGACTCCCGAGACTGCCCCTTATGTTGTGATTCCTCGAGAGCCACCATATGTTGTCAGTATGCCTCATGCTCGTTGTGCTGTTAAGAATGGCTCATGTTCAGGGTGCACAATCTGACTAAGGGGACAGGCACCAACCATGAGTTCAGTGAGAACCTTTATAAAGCTCTGGTTTGTCCCAGACTGGAGTATTGTGCCCATTTCTGGTAACCACACTTTAGGAAGGATCTGAGGGTCCTTGGGAGGGTGGAGAGGAGATTTACCAGAATGATTCCAGGGATGAGGAATTTTAGCTACAAGGTTAGGTTGGAGAAGCTGGGGTTGCAATCCCTGGAGCAAAGGAGATTGAGGGGAGATTTGATAGAAGTGTACAAGATTATGATAGGCTTAGATAAGATAGACAAATAAAAGCTGTTTCCATTAGTTGATGGTACCAGGATTAGGGGCCATCGATTTGTGGTTCTGGGCAAGAGATACATAGGGGATGTGAGGAAGACCTTTTTATGCAGCGAGTGGTAATGGCTGGAACTCGCTGTCCAGGATGGTGGTGGAAGTGAAGATGATGAATGATTTCAAAAGGAAACTGGATGAACACTTGAGGGAAATAAACTTGCAGGGCTATGGGGATAGAGTGGGGGAATGGGACTGATTGGATTGTTCTGCAGAGAGACAGCATGGATTTTATGGGCCAAATGGCCGCTTCCTGTGCTGTAATGACTCTGAGAGGAGGAGGCAATATGAGAAGAGGAGAGCTTTGGGGAGGAAATGTGGTTGGAGGTGGAGGGAGTGGTTGGGTGGGGGGATGGGGATAATGAGGGTAGGGACTGGTAAGGGATGCAAGATGCTAACAACAGGCCCCTCCCATGCACTCTATGGGAGCTGGGATAACCCTTCTCCAATAATAGGATTCTCCCCCTCATTGTGAGCTGGGATAAACCCACTCCAAAAATAGGATTCTCCCCCTCATTGTGAGCTGGGATAACCCTTCTCCAATAATAGGATTCTCCCCCTCATTGTGAGCTGGGATAAACCCACTCCAATAATAGGATCCTCCCCCTCATTGGGAGCTGGGATAAACCCACTCCAATAATAGGATTCTCCCCCTCATTGGGAGCTGGGATAAACCCACTCCAATAATAGGATCCTCCCCCTCATTGGGAGCTGGGATAAACCCACTCCAATAATAGGATCCTCCCCCTCATTGGGAGCTGGGATAAACCCACTCCAATAATAGGATCCTCCCCCTCATTGGGAGCTGGGATAAACCCACTCCAATAATAGGATCCTCCCCCTCATTGGGAGCTGGGATAAACCCACTCCAATAATAGGATCCTCCCCTCATTGGGAGCTGGGATAAACCCACTCCAATAATAGGATCCTCCCCCTCATTGGGAGCTGGGATAAACCCACTCCAATAATAGGATCCTCCCCCTCATTGGGAGCTGGGATAAACCCACTCCAATAATAGGATCCTCCCCCTCATTGGGAGCTGGGATAAACCCACTCCAATAATAGGATCCTCCCCCTCATTGGGAGCTGGGATAAACCCACTCCAATAATAGGATCCTCCCCCTCATTGGGAGCTGGGATAAACCCACTCCAATAATAGGATCCTCCCCCTCATTGGGAGCTGGGATAAACCCACTCCAATAATAGGATCCTCCCCCTCATTGGGAGCTGGGATAAACCCACTCCAATAATAGGATCCTCCCCTCATTGGGAGCTGGGATAAACCCACTCCAATAATAGGATCCTCCCCCTCATTGGGAGCTGGGATAAACCCACTCCAATAATAGGATCCTCCCCCTCATTGGGAGCTGGGATAAACCCACTCCAATAATAGGATTCTCCCCCTCATTGGGAGCTGGGATAAACCCACTCCAATAATAGGATTCTCCCCCTCATTGGGAGCTGGGATAAACCCACTCCAATAATAGGATTCTCCCCCTCATTGGGAGCTGGGATAACCCCACCCCGAATAAATGCATCTCTGTCACCATCCTTTGACTGTATGAATGGAGACACAGAGGCCCATGATCAGTGTCTGCCAGGGGACAGGGTGTTGGAGAGGGTACTGCAGAGAGACCCTGTCCCATGTTTGAGTTCTACTGATAGGTACTGGAGCAGGCAGAGGATGGAAGACTGAGAGTGCTGATGGATACTGTGCAGCCAGAGTGTTACACTGCCCTTTGCTCTTTCACCTGCCACCTGACCAGCTCTGTGTATCCAAAGTTTTCAGTTGATACTTTAGGATTGACAGGGAACCTATCCTCAGACATAATCGCTTTCTGTTCAATGCAGGAATGGCCGAGACCCCTCAGGTTGCTCGAACCCCATAATTCATTATCGGCGGTATTGAGACAACTTGCTGGTGCGTTTAATTACACTACCGGGATTCACTTGGTAGCTTTTATCTTTCCTCTGGTCTTAAGTCTCAAGGGCAATTAGGGATGAGCAACAAATGCTGGCTTTGCCCGTGATGCTCACATCCCATGAACAAATTAAAAAAAAGACAAGTGACATGCCGTCAAATTACAAAAAAAGATACAATTAACAGATATTGGGTAGAGTGTGAATCTTGTGTTCCATCCGATCCTGCGTGTTTCCTGTCAGTCAAGTTTAGTTAAAATTGCATCCTGTGTGTGTGTGCCTGAGTGTGACTTTGTGTGTGTGCCTGAGTGTGACTGTGTGTGTGTGTGTGACTTTGTGACTGTGTGTTTGTGACTGTGTGAGTCTCTAAGTGTGTGTTTATGACTGAGTGTGTGTGCATTTCCGTGTGAGTGTGTGTGTTGTGTTTGTGAGTGTGTTGGTGGCTTGGCTGTAATGCCCCCAGGTGCGAATAGCTCATTTCTTGCATACAGAGGTTAATGAAAATCATTTTAACAAGTTGTCCTTCTGCCCCCTACCCTGGTTAGTTGACAGTGACAGACTGGGTCTGCAGACTCCACCTCTAACCTACCCTCTGTTTTATGTTCATATTTCAGTCTCACAGGATCAGCAAGCTCCTGTATCGGATTCACATAGCAACATCACGATTCAAGGTAACCAAATCCATCTGGAGAGGGGAGAGAGATGGACAGTGTTGGAGAGAAGAGAGAGTGAATAGACAGAGAGCTAGGGAGATGCTGAGAGGCAGAAAGCAGATGGTGAAAGCGAGATTGAATGAAAGAGGAAGGCACTGAGTGACAGAGGAGATGGAGCAAGAGTGAGTGAGTGTGGGAGACTGGGAAAGAGAGAGAAAGGTGAGAAGGCGAGAAAAAGGTAGATGATGTGTTGGAAAGTAATGAATGTGACTCCCATTTCTAAAAAAAAAAGACAAGCGACATGCCTTCAATTACAGACGAGAGTCTCGCCCTGACTGTATGGAAGGTGTTTGAGAATATGATGAGGGATCAATGAGGATGTATTGGGAATGGCAGTGTCTGATTGGTGAGAGCCAGCTAGGGTTAGGAGGCGCAGGTCAGGTCTGCCCAGTGTCCTAGGGTAAGGAGCTCACGTGTCTGATGGCTGAAGGGTGAGGCAGTGGATGGTATCAGTTGCGTTTCAGGAAGGCATTAGATGGAGTGCCACATAACAGACTGATTGATAGGGTACATGCCCCTGTGATAGATGGCAAAATATTCATCTGATTGAACAGCTTGGGAGGAATGCAGAGGAGATTCACTAGAATGATACCCGGTTTCCAAGAGATAGATTATGAGGAGAGATGGCATAAACTAGTCTTGTATTCCCTGGAATATGAATGGTTAAGGGATGATTTTATTGAGGTTTTCAGGATTTTGATGGGAATTGAAAGTGTAGACAGTGAGAAATATTTTCCACAGGTGGGGCAGTACAGCACAGAGGACATAACCTTAAAATTAGAGCCAGGCCATTCGGGAGAGAAGTTAGGAAACATTTCTTCACAGTAAGGGTGGCAGAAGTGTGGAACTCTCTCCCATGAAAAGTAGATGCTGGCTCAATTAATAATTTTAAATCTGACATTGATAGATTTTTGCTAGACCAGAGCATTAAGGGATATGAAGTCAAGGTGGGGGATGGAGTTAAAATACAGATCATGTCATGATCTCATTGAATGGCAGAATAGGCTTGAAGGGCTGAATGGCCTTTTGCTGTCCCTGTGTAAAAAATGTTTTGTGGGGAGGTATCAGGTGGAAACCAATTACCAGTGGAGACTTCTTGGTCTGGGCGCTGATTGTAATCTCTATAAAGTGACCGAGAGGCTGAAATATTTTCCTCTGATTGTAGGCGACTCCAAACTGGGTGCTGTGCTGCTCAAATATAATTCAAATTTGTATGGGTCCAGAGAACTTGGATCCAGGAAAGTTCTGCTGGGTGCAGCATTTCAAGGACAAAGAGACAGAATTTAAAATTAAAATTGCCTAAAGAAAATTGGGAATTTTTAAAGGCCAGGATTCCGGTATGCTTTATTTAACAGCTTTCTGCCACCTTCAAAGATTTGTGTATGTATACCCACAGGTCTTTCTGCTCCTGCACCCTGTTTAAAATTACACCATTTAATTGATATGGCAATGATGTGAATGCAGTCGGAAATGCAGCATTTGCCGATAACCTACCCCTTTTGCTTTTTTGCAGATATGAGGGAGCAGGATGGCAATACTTTCCCCAGCCAGAGTATCACCATGAACTCTCAGCTCCAGGTGGGAGTAATTCACGCACCTGCACCGTTTACTGATTCTCTGCTCTCGTCTAGTCTTTCCTGTTTAGTTTTTTTCATTCAGCTCCTAAAAATTAGAAATACTGATGGAATGTTAGCTTTTATCAGAAGGGTGCGAGTTACAACAGTGTGGAGGTTATGTTAGTTGTATAGAATTCTAATTAGACCCCATCTGGAGCACTGTGCTCAGTTCACTCAGGAAGGATATATTGGCTTTGTAGTGCAGATTCACCAGACTGATACTGGAGCTCGAACGGTTAAATTATGAGGGCAGGTTGCACAGGCTGTCCCCTTGAATGTAGAAGATTAAGGGTTGATCTCATTGAGGTGTTTAAGCTAATAGAGAGATATTATATTCTCTGGTGGGGGAGTCTAGAATAGGGGGGCATTTTACACAGAGGGTCCTGAAAATCTGGAACTCGCTCTCCTTAAAACCTGTTCATGCTGGGGCTCAATTGAAAATTTCCAAACTGAGAGATTGATTGATTTTTGTTGGATTAGGGGATTAAGAGATACAGAACCAAGACACACTAGGTGTGTGTGACTGATACTTAACAAACGGAGAATGTTGGGGACTGGATGCAGTGGTAATTTTCGATATTGTATCTCACACTCTCTTATTTGCAACAGAGTCTGGGCAGGTACAAAATGGAGAGTAACCCAAGGGGCTACTGTGTCATAATTAACAACAGTAACTTCAAAGAGATGCCAGAACGCAGAGGGACTAACGTGGATGCAGGTAATTATTGGAATCATTGACTTGTTGTCCCTGAACCTTTGTAGCTCTGGGCCTGGTGAGTGAGGCTGGAACCGTTTCACTATTGGGCCAACTTCTGTCCCCACAGAGCGACTCGAGAGGGTCTTCAGGTGGCTGACGTTCCAGGTGATCCGGTTCGAGAACCTTACGGCTGAAGAGATGCGAGAGAAAATGAACTGTTACCGGGAGAAGGATCACACGTCCCATGATTGCTTTATCTGCTGCATCCTGACCCACGGCGAGAGGGGTGTGATGTGTGGCACAGATGGAGAGCAGATCCCCATTCAAGAAATCACCTCCTTATTCTCGGCCTCACAATGCCACTCCCTCCGGCAAAAGCCCAAGCTCTTCTTCATCCAGGCTTGTCAGGGCTCCAAAAAACAGGACGGTGTTGGCATCGAGTCCAGCAGGGTTGAGACCGAGTCCAGCAGGGTTGAGACCGAGTCCAGCAGGGTTGAGACCGAGTCCAGCAGGGTTGGGAGCGAGTCCAGCAGGGTTGGGGCCGAGCCCAGCAGCGTTGGGGCCGAGCCCAGCAGCGTTGGGGCCGAGCCCAGCAGCGTTGGGACCGAGCCCAGCAGGGTTGAGACCGAGCCCAGCAGAGTTGAGACAGTGCCCAGCAGCGTTGAGACCGAGCCCAGCAGGGTTGAGACAGTGCCCAGCAGCGTTGAGACCGAGCCCAGCAGCGTTGGGACCGAGCCCAGCAGCGTTGGGACCGAGCCCAGCAGCGTTGGGACCGAGCCCAGCAGCGTTGGGACCGAGCCCAGCAGCATTGGGACCGAGCCCAGCAGCGTCAGCCCCATGCTGGAGTCGGATGCAGTCAGCAGCACGAGTGCCACCATCCCTGATGAGGCAGACTTCCTCCTGGGCATGGCAACAGTGGAGGGATACGTCTCATTCCGACATATTCAACAGGGCACCTGGTATATCCAATCGCTATGCGAGAACCTGGAGAAACACTGCCCCAGGTACCAGGCCTGCCCACACTGACGGGGGAAATGGGGCACTGGGAGCACATGTGGTGGGGAGGAGAGAGCGTGGGCCACACGGGGAAACAGAAAGTGTGGGACACCCGAGGTGAGGCAGACAGTTGGACACGGAGAGAGGGAGACAGAGTGGGACACATGGAGAGAGACACCAAGAGAGATGGAGTGCATCACACGGGGAGAGAGAGTGAGAGAGAGAGAGAAACTGTGTGTGGGACACACAGGGAGACAGAGAAATGGGAAGAGGGATTGTGAGACAAATGGGGAGAGAGGGAGTGGGGAGAGAGTGTGGGACACATGGGGAGAGAGAGATATGGGGAGAGGGATTGTGAGACAAATGGGGAGAGAGGGAGTAGGGAGAGAGAGTGTGGGACACATGGGGAGAGAGGGAGTGGGGAGAGAGAGTGTGGGACACATGGGGAGAGAGAGACATGGGGAGAGGGATTGTGAGACAAATGGGGAGAGAGGGAGTGGGGAGTGAGAGAATGGGTTATGCACAGTGAGTGTGGGACATACAGGGAGTGAGAGTGTGGGACACAAAGAGTGGACATGTCTCGGGGTATCAGGAGTGGTGGTTGGGTGTGTCGTGTATCTCTCCCAGCACAGGCTGCTGGCCTGCTCACTCGGCAGGACTGGCCTGGCCTTGTTGCACTGGGAGTGACTGCGATGATTGGAGCGCCTGTAACTGTAACTGACGGGACTGTCTGTTCCTTTCCAGCGAGGACCTGCTGAGCATTCTGACCATCGTCAACCGGGATGTCAGTGTGAAAAAAGACAAGAAAGACAAGACTCAAATGCCGCAGCCCCGTTACACCCTCAGGGAGAAACTTTATTTCCCCGTGACTCAAAGCTTCAGTAATTTCATCAACTGCTCATAGCGTCTCCACTGCAGTGCCGGGAGCAGTGAGCTAGGGTCTCCTGTGGATCCTGGGGTCCCTGATGATGTGTGCTGGATGGCAGGGGTAGAGATGGTGGATGGAGTCTGTCTGATCTTCTCTGTCTGATGGACTCTTTGTTTCAATGGCATTGCTGCTGCTTAAGCCGAACCCTGGGCTCTGTGTCTGGGTCTGCTTTGAGCCAAAGTGAAGAGTTTATATATTACACCGTTAGGCAGATTATTTTGCAATAAACTTGGCAGTGTTTTCTAGCAAATTTTTTTTACATTTTATAAGAATTAAAAAATTGAAGCAATTGTGAGGGGCTGAGAGTGAGGCTTTAACTTAATGCTGAATGTTCTCTGCACGAGCTCTGACTTTGTATTTCCCTCTCTGGCTGTAAGATAATCTTGTGCGTTTCTTCCTTGCTGAATCCTCCCTTCCCTCCCCAGCAGTACCTCATCCGAGTGGCCATTCCTCATCTGCCAACACAGGCAGTTAGTGTGACTGGGTCATTCGACCAGGGCTAGCATTGCAGGCAGGTTAATCCTCTGCTCATTGGCTGCTCCCACCCATTGTCCAGCAAGGGTGGCTAGATGCAGTGCGGGGCAGGTACCCAGAGTGAGATTCCCTGCCTTAGCCCAGGGGAGCTACTATATTCTGATCACAGACCCACTCTGAGCTTCTCAGTGAATAATAACGTATTGCACATGTTTCAACTTTGAAGAGTGTCTTACCTTGAAAATATGTATCGAAAGAGCAGATCCACAATTTTAAATTAGCAAGTTTATTACCTGACAGAAATTACTGTGACTGTCCCTTCAACACTTGATTACTGGTGCTCTGTTGTGATATGTTCACTCTTCACACCTGCTACTGTTCACACTCCCTCTATTGTTCACACTCTGCCGCTCACACGCACTCCCTCTGCTGCACGCACTGTCTCATAGATGTCTTTCGTTTCTCTAATTTCTCTCAGTGTGAGACACTTGGAGGCATAATGTCACCTGCGCTTTAATTATTGTTTGCCTGTGTCAGTGTCTATGTGTATGGTTGTATGCATTTCTGTCTGTGTCTGTGTGCAAATGCAGATACACAGGTGTGCATGTCTGCGTGTGCTTGCATGTGTTCGTTCATGTCTGTGCACTTGTGTGCATGTAAACGTGAATGTGTATTTATGTGTGTGGGTGTATTTCTGTGCCTGCATGTATTTAACCAATAAATTCTCATAGATGTAATCAGTCTTTCCCTGGCTGATGTGCGAAGGCTGAACCCTCACCCTCCTGGCTGGAGGATGTCTGCTTATATTGAGAAGTGCCAGCAAAGAGATTGGGCACCTCTGCTATTGTCTTCCATGCTCAGTCCCATTGCCCACTGTGGCTGCTCTCCTTCATTATCTCCTCCACTGGTGTCTCCTGACCCAGAAACTCGATCAGCTCAAAGTAGGAGAAGACCCAGGGCCTGGTGATGCTTTGTGACTGCTCCAGACCGATAACCTCCACTAACAGGTTACGATGAAACATTAGGTCACGTTCCATCAGCCCCTTTTGCCTGGAAGAAAACAGTAGACAGTCAGTAACAGGGAGTGAGATTCAGGAGGGGTGGGGGGTGTGCATCACGGGGGGAGAGAGGGTGGGGATCGGGGTGGGGGGGAGAGAGCGAGGGGATGGGGGGAGAGAGAGTGGGGAACGGCGAAAGTGGGGATCACGGGGGAGAGAGGGTGGGGATGGGGCGGAGAGTGCATGGGGAGCAGGGGGGGGAGAGAGAGTGGGGAGCAGGGGGGGGAGAGAGAGTGGGGAGCAGGGGGGGGAGAGAGAGTGGGGAGCGGCGGGGAGAGAGAATGGGGAGCGGGGGTTAGAGAGAGTGGGGAGCGGGGGGGAACGAGGGTGGGGATGGGCGGGGGTGGGGATCGGGGGGAGAGACAGAGAGAGTGGGGATCAGGGATAGAGTGAGTGGGGATCGCATGGGAGAGTGGGGTTTAGATGGGGGTGAGAGGAGAGAGTTGGTTTGGTGGTACGAGTGGAAAGGTTGCAGTTAGATCATACATGAGAAGTTTCGGGTGCTCTGAGCCCTAGTGTAACAGCCACTCAGATATAGGGAGGGTGAGACGGCCAGGCCCCACCTGGAGAAAGAGAGGCTCATGGCAGCTAAAAGGTTCTGGTCCAGTCTGGGAGTACAGTGCTCTGTGTGCCTGGGTTCAGTCCGGGAGTACAGTGCACTGTCTGTCTGAGTCCTGTCCGGGAGAACAGTACAGTATGTGTCTGGGTCCAGTCTGGGAGTGCAGTGCAGTGTGTCTGGGTCCAGTCTGGGAGTGCAATGCTGTGTGTCTGGGTCCAGTCTGGGAGTGCAGTGCTGTGTGTCTGGGTCCAGTCTGGGAGTACAGTGCTCTGTGTGCCTGGGTCCAGTCTGGGAGTGCAGTGCTGTGTGTCTGGGTCCAGTCTGGGAGTGCAGTGCTGTGTGTCTGGGTCCAGTCTGGGAGTGCAGTGCTGTGTGTCTGGGTCCAGTCTGGGAGTACAGTGCTCTGTGTGCCTGCGTCCAGTCTGGGAGTGCAGTGCTGTGTGTCTGGGTCCAGTCTGGGAGTACAGTGCTCTGTGTGCCTGGGTCCAGTCTGGGAGTGCAGTGCCGTGTGTCTGGGTCCAGTCTGGGAGTACAGTGCTCTGTGTGCCTGGGTCCAGTCTGGGAGTGCAGTGCCGTGTGTCTGGGTCCAGTCTGGGAGTACAGTGCTCTGTGTGCCTGGGTCCAGTCTGGGAGTACAGTGCTCTGTGTGTCTGGGTCCAGTCTGGGAGTACTGAGCTGTGTGTGCCTGGGTCCAGTCTGGGAGTACAGTGCTCTGTGTCTGGGTCCAGTCTGGGAGTACAGTGCTCTGTGTGCCTGGGTCCAGTCTGGGAGTGCAGTGCTGTGTGTCTGGGTCCAGTCTGGGAGTACAGTGCTCTGTGTGCCTAGGCCCAGTCTGGGAGTACAGTGCTCTGTGTGTCTGGGTCCAGTCTGGGAGTACAGTGCTCTGTGTGTCTGGGTCCAGTCTGGGAGTGCAGTGCTGTGTGTCTGGGTCCAGTCTGGGAGTACAGTGCTCTGTGTGTCTGGGTCCAGTCTGGGAGTACAGTGCTCTGTGTGTCTGGGTCCAGTCTGGGAGTGCAGTGCTGTGTGTCTGGGTCCAGTCTGGGAGTACAGTGCTCTGTGTGCCTGGGTCCAGTCTGGGAGTACAGTGCTCTGTGTGTCTGGGTCCAGTCTGGGAGTGCAGTGCTGTGTGCCTGGGTCCAGTCTGGGAGTGCAGTGCTCTGTGTGCCTGGGTCCAGTCTGGGAGTGCAGTGCTGTGTGTCTGGGTCCAGTCTGGGAGTACAGTGCTCTGTGTGCCTGGGTCCAGTCTGGGAGTACAGTGCTCTGTGTGTCTGGGTCCAGTCTGGGAGTACAGTGCTCTGTGTGCCTGGGTCCAGTCTGGGAGTGCAGTGCTGTGTGTCTGGGTCCAGTCTGGGAGTGCAGTGCCGTGTGTCTGGGTCCAGTCTGGGAGTACAGTGCTCTGTGTGCCTAGGCCCAGTCTGGGAGTACAGTGCTCTGTGTGTCTGGGTCCAGTCTGGGAGTACAGTGCTCTGTGTGCCTGGGTCCAGTCTGGGAGTGCAGTGATCTGTGTGCCTGGGTCCAGTCTGGGAGTGCAGTGCTGTGTGTCTGGGTCCAGTCTGGGAGTGCAGTGCTGTGTGTCTGGGTCCAGTCTGGGAGTACAGTGCTCTGTGTGCCTGGGTCCAGTCTGGGAGTGCAGTGCTGTGTGTCTGGGTCCAGTCTGGGAGTGCAGTGCTGTGTGTCTGGGTCCAGTCTGGGAGTACAGTGCTCTGTGTGCCTAGGCCCAGTCTGGGAGTACAGTGCTCTGTGTGCCTGGGTCCAGTCTGGGAGTGCAGTGCTGTGTGTCTGGGTCCAGTCTGGGAGTGCAGTGCTGTGTGCCTGGGTCCAGTCTGGGAGTACAGTGCTCTGTGTGCCTGGGTCCAGTCTGGGAGTACAGAGCTCTGTGTGTCTGGGTCCAGTCTGGGAGTACAGAGCTCTGTGTGTCTGGGTCCAGTCTGGGAGTACAGTGCTGTTTGGCTGGGACACTGTGACACTCACCGCAGTAAGAACACTGCTTCCTGCATTGCCTCCTCCATCAGACACTTGCTCCTCTCTCCTTCCTTCCTCCGTCGTTCTTCTTGATACTCCTTCTCTTGCTGTTCTTTGATCTGCTTCAGTCTCAGGTACTCTAGTCTCTGTGGTTCATCCATTCCCTTCAGGAGCTGTTCCTCCTCCTCCAGCTGCTTCTGCCATTCCCTCTGCAGTCTCTCTGTCTCCTCTGAGATTGGAGCAAGGGGACAAACACACACTGCTTAGACACTGCACACACCAGCCTCACCCCTTCACCCCACCATCCCTTCATCTCTTAACTCGTTCCCACAGGTCTTGTCTCTTTCTGTGCTAAACATCTAAACACCTGGTGTCCTCCAGAACCGCCCATGTGATGTATGTTTGGTTAGTCTGCTCCCACCTTAGTATGTTTAGTTAGTTTAGCTAAGAGACATGTACAAAGGGTCCTGGGTGTTCTTGTCAATAAGTCACTGAAAGCTAACATGCAGGTGCAGCATGCAGTTAGGAAGGCTAATGGTATGTTAGTCTTTATCGCAAGAGGATTTCAGTACAGGAGTAGTGAAGTCTTGCTTCACTTGTATAGAACTGTGTGCGGTTTTGGTCTCCTTACTTTAGGAAGGATATTATTGCCATAGAGGGAGTGCAACGAAGGTTCACCAGACTTGTTCCCGGGATGGTGGGACTGTCCTATGAAGAGAGATTGGGGAAACTGGGCCTGTATTCTCTGTAGTTTTGAAGAATGAGAGGTGATCTCATTGAAACCTACAAAATTCTGAAAGGGATAGACAGGGTAGATGCAGCTAAGATATTTCCCCTGGTTGGGGGAGTTTAAAAGTTCTCCCTGTGTCTGCGTGGGTTTTCTCCGGGTGCTCCGGTTTCCTCCCACAAGCCAAAAGACTTGCAGGTTGATAGGGAAATTGGCCATTATAAATTGTCACTAGTATAGGTAGGTGGTAGGGAAATATAGGGACAGGTGGGGATGTTTGGTAGGAATATGGGATTAGCGTAGGATTAGTATAAATGGGTGGTTGATGTTCGGCACAGACTCGGTGGGCCGAAGGGCCTGTTTCAGTGCTGTATCTCTAATCTAATCTAAAACCAGGGGACACAATTTCAAAATAAGGGGGAAGGCACTTAGGACAAAGATGAAAGATTTCTTTACTCAAAGGGTTGTGAATCTTTGGAATTATCTACCCCAGAGGGCTGTGGAAGCTCAGTCATTGAGTATGTTCAAAGCAGAGATTGACAGATTTCTAAATACAGATGACATAAGGGGATATGAGGATAGTGTGGGAGAAAAGGCATTGAAGTGGATGATCAACCATGATCATACTGAATGGTGGGGCAGGCTCGATGGGCTGAATGGCCTACTCCTGTTCCTATTTTCCTCTGTTCCTACTGAGTCTTCAGTAATTTGAACATTAACTCTTCTATTCCATTCTAGCTATATACAACTTTACCTACAGCTGTGTGACTCCTCTGAGGTTGCTGCATCTCCCTCCAAGTCTTTCTCATATGTGATCTCTTACATCATCATGATGGGATGTATTCCTTACACTGTCTCAAACATTAACCCTTTCAAACCCTTATACTGCATCTCCCCCCAAGACTTTATCCATATTTGTATTTATACATTCACTTTTATATTTTTACATACTATCCCATCTCCCCCCAAGTCTCTGACATCACAGGAGGCTTCACACCTCTCCCTGACAATGATGTTGTTAGACGTGGGAGATCGGTAATCTTTCTCTGAACTCTTGTTTCTTGACTTGGACGGCCTTCATTGAGGTGTGTAGTATCCGATGCTTTCTGAATTTCAGCTTCAACATCTGGTTCATCCAAATGTATGACTGATTGATGTCTTTAATGAATAGGAATACAATTCCTCCTGTTTCTTCTTATAGCACCTTCTGAAATATGTACTAAATAAGATCACTGTTGATTCTCATCTCTCTAGACAATTACTCCTTCTCTACCTTGGTCTCGTACCCATACCTTTTGTCCTTCTGTCAACTTAGGTAGGTTCCTGGTATGATATTTCCTATTATAATTATAGGCTTGTTGCTTTCAGTAAGACTTCTCTCTGTCTTGAACTCTCTGATAATCCTGGACTTCTAGCCCTGGAAGTAACTTTTTGGGTAGGATTGGAAGTTGTGTTCCAAGCTTCCTTCCCATCAACAGTTCTGATCCACATAGTAATGGAGTAGTTCTGTAATTCAGGAGTGTCATTTGAAAATCTTCATTTTTCTTCAATAGTGCTTTGATAGTTCTGGCTCCTCTCTCGGCTTCATCATTTGATTGTGGATATCTAGGGGAACTTGTAAGATGTACAAATCCACGGTTTTCTGCAAAGTGCGTGCAGTAGTTGTTTGCAAATTGTGGTCCATTATCTGGTCAGGTATACCATGTGTTGCAAAGATTTCCTGTAACACTTGAATGACTGTCTCAGCTGTCGTGTGCAAATGTTTGACCTCAATCCACCTTGTAAAGTAATGGATGACAATCAGGTAGGATTTCCATTAAACATAATAGATCCATCCCCAGATGTTCCCACTGTCACAGACCTGTAATTACGTTTACACCTCGGATTAAAAACAGTGTGTGTGCCTTTAAGACTCTGTTAAAAACAGTGCACTTTTAAGGGAGAGAAACTTCTGGAATTTTTGAAACAGTGTGTCACAGCTGCATTCTTTGTTACCCTGGGCAACAGCAGGAGAGAGAGAGAGAGGTCATATGGTAATGTTTCCATTTTGACTGTGTGTAGAACTGGCAGAAACAGGCTGAGACCAGTTAGAGATTAGAGATACAGCACTGAAACAGGCCCTTCGGCCCACTGAGTCTGTGCCGAACCACCCATTTACACTAATCCTATATTCCTACCACATCCCCACCTGTCCCTATATTTCCCTACCACCTACCTATACTAGGGACAATTGCTAATGGCCAATTTACCTATCAACCTGCAAGTCTTTGGCATGTGGGAGGAAACCGGAGCACCCGGAGGAAACCGACGCAGACACAGGGAGAACTTGCAAACTCCACACAGGCAGTACCCAGAATTGAACCCGGGTTCCTGGAGCTGTGAGGCCGCAGTGCTAACCACTGCGCCACTGAGACTTTCCAGCAAGGCAAACTGAAGAGAAAAGGAGCTATTTTATTCTGTATCAGCAAAAATTCTACAGGAAGCAACAAGCCAAGTTAATTCCCTGAGTAAAAAAAAGAAAAGCTTTTCTTTTTTAAGAAATTGTTTTGCTTGCTGTGCTCATCATCCTAAGAACTGTTTAATGCTACTGCAGCTGAAGAGTTGAATGCCTATCTACCAAAGGACTATTTTCATCAAATCCAGATGAAGACTTCAAGTGACCTTTGACCATTTCCACACTGGAAGACCTCATCGATCAGGAACGTAATCCACAAAAACTTCCTTATTTTATTTATTATCAAGAGAGCTAATTTTTGAAAACTCCACTTTTAAAACCAGTTGACTGTTAGTTTTTGAATGTATGTGTGTGAACGAGGGAGTTAGATCAAATTAAGAAGTTATAAGGTCTTTAGACATAGGTTTATCTTAATAGTGATTAAGATTTAGTTTTTTAAAAATGAATAGTTAACTTGTCTAAAGATACCTGGTTTGGTCTGTTTCAATCTGGGGTTACTAGAATGTTTAATTTGGTTGTTTTTCCGATTGGGTGTGAAAGCTTAAATAATATGCTGTGACCTGTGGAGTGACGAGACTGAATTGACAGTGCGTTGCTCCTGCCGCGATCGTAACACCATAGTCTGGTTGGGAATTGGGTTGAGATAAGGGGTTCCCTCTGACCCTGTCTGTGCACTGTGCATGCCTGGCAATTAGAAATAATTTCTTCTTCTCTCGATATTCCTGGCCACCACATGGATGACTGAGCTTGTACTCTACATTTCGTTACATCCACGTGACCCTGGTGTATTTTCTCTAAGATGTCTACCCAGAGTGAGTCCGGAATCACCAGCCTCTCATCATATACCAGGAAATCATCCACAATAGTAAAGTGTCTTCTGTGTTTGAAGAAGATTTTCATCACTGTACCACTGGGACGCAGCTGTGGCCAACCTTGAGTGCAATATTAGTGGATACAGATGCATTCCTCATCTTGCATCTGAGCATGATGAATCTCTTGGTGCTTTTTTGCGCTTGCCGGCTATTGTGATGCAGTGAACGGAGAATATGACTCAGTCTCATTAATAAAGTTAACATCCTGTTGTGTAGGATGGTCAACTGTAGCTCTGGACAATGCATCTGCTGTTGTTTGCAGCTTGCCCTGTACATGTACTGTTTCATACGTGAATCTCATTAGCCTCAACTGGAATCTCTAGATTCATGGAGGCACCCCAATGAGTTCCTTTTCATCAAGTAAGGAAACTAGGGATTTGTGGCCTGTCTCTATGACAACCTTTAAGCCAATGATATAATTTTAGAACTTCTCACAAGCCCATGTGACTGTGAGAGCTTTTTTCTCCGTGAGGGCGTATCTCGTCTCAGTCAATGCGCATGACGCATAATAAACAGGTCTACAACATCCATCTGACTATTCTTGAAAAATGACTGCCCCTAACCCTGTAGATGAGGCATCTGCTGCAATTGTGATTGGCAATGAGAAGTTAAGATGTGCTAAGATATCCGGCAAAATCAGCATCTCCTTGATCCTTTGAAATGCCTGCTCCTGGTATGCATCCAAACACCATGCTTGAGCTTTCCTTAATAGTTGTCTTAAGGGTTCAGTAACTGGTGCTAGATTGGACAGAAATTTTGTCAGCTGATTAGCCATTCCAAGGAATCATTGAAGATCTTGGACAGCAGTAGGAAGTGGGAATTCACTAATGGCTCTTGTATTTTGTGGGTCTGCCATTACGCCGTTGCCACTGACAATGTGTCCTAAGAAACAAATAGACGTTATCGAGAATTCACACTTTTCATTAAATGTCAGGCCTCCTTGTTGACTATTAAAAACTGCTCTAACCCTCAGGTCATGTTCTTCAATGGATTCACCATAGACTAAGATGTTTTTGTATGGCATATTACTCCTTTGAAGCCCAGTAGAATATTCAACATACCTCTTTGGAATATTTCCAGTGCTGATGTTATGCTGAATGGTAAACGATTAAAACAAAATCTGCTGAACCGAGTAGTGAAGGTTATCAATAACCTTGACTTCTTATCCAAAGGAACTTGCCAAAAGCCATTATTTGCAACAAGCTTCGTGAACAAGGTACTTTTGGATAACTTTGCCAAACTTACGTCCACTGAGGACATTGGATGAACTTCTCTTGCCTTATTAAGTTAAGTCTATACAAATGCGAAGATCATTGTTGGGTTTAGGAACTGGAACCATTCTCGAACACTCCTCTGTAGGTTCAGCGACAGGAGAAATGACTCCCATCCTGGTCATCTCTTCTAGCTGATGTTGGACTTACTCCATTAGTGGGTGTTGTATCTTCCTAGGCGTGAAATGACATGCTGGTTTAACATCTTTCTGCAATGTAATGTATTCGGTCTTCAGTCTTCTTAGACCAGTAAATAATTTTGGAAAGTGAAATTTTTGGAAGTGATTCCTGGATTCTTGTTGCTTAACTTCTTCCACTTTTCTTATAAGATGAAGGTCAATACAAGCTCTTCTATTTAAGAGAGAGAATTCCTGATTTCGTAGAACTTACTGTGTTTCCAATATCTGCTTTCCCTTGTACTGGAGTGTTGTCTGTAGCTTTCCCTTGACTTTCAGTTCAATCCCTCCTGGGCCATGTAACTGAGTTTCTGTAGGTAGCACGTATGTATTGATAACTATAGTTTATTGTCTGATAAGACCATTACACTTGCTCCAGTGTCTAATTTAAAATTGGTGATATGTCTGTTGACATATGTAGATGCAGACCAAAGTGCCTGATTAGGATCACTGATCTCACCAAGGAAGTTTTCTGAATTCTCTCCTGGTGGAGATTATTCAACTTCATTAATGACTCCATGCTTGCAGACTTTTTCTTTTGAACTGGTGGGAGTAGAGATTTTACTCTGGCACATCTTCCCAAAATGGCCTATTTTCTTGCAGTGGAAGTATTCTGCTTTGTTTGCAGGACACTGTTCATGCCTGTGGGTCTTTTTGGTGTCACAGCGCTGGTGGGTTTAATGGTGTCTTGCACATTTACCCTCCCCACCCCCCCAACCCCCGCCGTGTACCTTCTTTTCTAGTGGTTCGTTTATAACCCTCTGATTAAGGAACTGTACGGTTGCTGGAGGTTTCCTGAACCAAGGTCTCTCTTCACCTCTCAGGATTGTTCTTCTGGACCTCTGCTTGTCTCATCAGCTGAATTGCTTTGTTTAAGGTGAGGTCTTTCTTAGACTGTGATAAATCTGATAAAGATTCATCAGCAATACTTACTACAATGCAGTCTCTTATTAATTCTGCTTTTAGGTCTCCATATTTGCATCCTTCAGCTAGTCTGTAAATGTCATTAATCAAAGCATCAACTGTTTCACCTTGTTTCTAGACCCTTCTGTTATAAAGTGCCCTTTCCAAAATCTTATTGTTCCTCAGGTTGAAATAGCTATCAATGGCTTTTAAAACATCATCAAATTTCTCTAATGTTTCATTAATCCCTTGTCTTGCAATAACATCATCTGCTATTGCTCCAGTGGAATACAGCAATGTATTAACTTGCTCTGCTTCAGACTGGCTGTCAACTTTGGAAGCAATTCTGTATCTCAAAAATCTTTTTCACCAGAGTGACCAACTTTGAGTTTGATTTGGTCCTTCCATGTGTCCAAACATCTCTGGAATTGTGAATTTAAAATCCATGGCTTTCTATTTGGTTTACTTTAAAAAATTTTCCCTCCGGTATCGGAAGTTTCCCACACTTTTCAGCCTCGCATTGACTCACGCTGTGGTCATTGTTTCTCCCGATGAAATCTTACTGCTGGACTCTGTATTTATTTCCTTCTTTCTTTAAACGCAGTTTTGTAGTGTTTTTGCGATACTCTTTTTACTCCCTTCACTTAGAGTATTGAGCAGTTGCTGACTTTTTGTTTTGTTTCTTTCACTACATGTAACGGTGCCAACCTTGTATCTGTCCTCACTAAGGACTTTTGATTTTCCGGTGCTGCCTACCTGGTGCCATTAGGAACAAATTTTTATCCTCTTTAAGTGTTGCTCACCAGATCCCTGACCATTGCTTGGTTTTCCGACTCAGCCTGCGATTGCTGGGGCAGAATTTTTTTTTCACAGACTACCTGCCTCTGTGGTGCAGCCTGAATGCATCTACAAGCCGATTCCCCGGCTCTCTGTGCCTCCTTCATCCACGGAGCAGCTCTGGAGCTTTTCCACAGCCTCTTCTCGAGTTCTGCAGATCTGGCTGCACGTGAAGAACCACTGCTGTTCACCACATTGTACGTTTGGTTATTCTGCTGCCACCTTAGTATATTTGGTTAGTCTGGATAAGAGAGCTTACTGAGTTTTCAGTAGATCCAATATTAACTCTTCTATTGCATTGTAACTATATACAGCTTTACATAAGTCTGTGTGACTCCTCTGAAGCCATGCTGCATCTCCCTCCAAGTCTCTCTCACAGGTGATCTCTTATATCATCATGATGGGAGGTATTCCTTACACTGTCTCAACATTAACCCTTTCAGACTGTTATACTACACCATGTGGCTGGACAATGTTGACTTGGTGCATGATATCATAGCCCGATCCCACATGCAGTTTCCATCATATGAGACCCCTATGACCAGCTGGAAGCAGCTTATCAGTTGCTGGTCATGTACAGTGGACTTTATGTAAAACTACTTGCAACGCAACAGCTTCCTCACATTTGGTCTTCCATTCATGCAAAAGATGCACGTGTTCCCTGTCTTTTGTCAGGTTCAATCTTGAAGTCTCTATATACTATCAAGCTGTGAACTGAAGTAATCACCTTTAACTCTGTACTTACAAAAGTTTAGCAACTGTGATCCTTTCTGCATGTAACAATAATTGGGCCTTGAACCTTGGAACTTCTAAGGACTTTATGAAAATAATCTATTGAATGGCTGTCCATGTACTAAGCTTTCTCTCTCGTGCTTGCTCCAAAGAAAACACAGGCAGGATTTACTCAGCAATTGCACTTTTTCTGTTTATCTGAAAGCTGTTGATGTGTCCAGTGGGCGGATTATTCTGAGTCTCCACCTTCCTCCCCCACGTCATTATGGGACCTCACACACTTGGGTGACTTATCGAAGAGTCCTGGGTGCATTGCTCACAGTTTGTTTTATCCGTGGATGTTAATGAATGGAAAATTGCAGTCAAAATTAGGAGGTGTTTTCATAGGATAGATGGGGAGAGAGAGTTTCCAGTGACAGGAGGGTTGGTAGCCAAAGCGCACAGATTTAAGATAATTGGCAAGAACCAGAGGAGATGGGAATTTTTTTACGCAGTGATTTATTATCAGGAATGCACTGCCAGAAAGGGTGGTGGAATCAGAAACTTTCAAAAGGGAATTGGATAAATATCTGAAGAGAGAGGGTGGGGTGGGGTGGGGTGGGGTTCGTGCAGCTAACTGGACAGCTCTTTCAAAGAGGCGGAATGGACTCCTTCTGTACTGCATGATTCTATGATACGATAAACCTGCGCTTTTCCAATCAGCCACCCGTTGGGTGTGAGGCCTGTGTGTGGCTCAGGGTTTCAGCATATTCCACCCCATCTATGTATGTTTTGATATGGAATGCACTGCCTGAGAGTGTGGTGGAGGCAGGTTCAATTGAAGGCAATTAAACTGTTAGATGTGAAGGAAGAATGTGCAGGGTTACAGGGAGAAGGCAGGGAATGGAACAAGTAAATTGCTCGTTCAGAGAGCTGGTGCTGACACGATCGGCCGAATGGCTGCCTTCTGCACTGTAACAATTCTGTGCTTCTGTGATGGTGCCAGCTCATCCCGCCCTGATTGGCAATTCAATCTTTGGGTTTTTCTACACTCTCCATTGAAGGAACCTGTACCAGTGTTTACCTGGGTAAAGCACTCAACTTCAGTGAGGGGGTCTCAACTCTCACTGTACTCTTTTGGCAAGATTAGCACATGCGCCATTAGACTGAGACCCAATCTCCAGAACCCACCTCTCTCTCCTCCTGCCCCCTCTCTCTCTCTCACTCTGCTCCTCCCTCCCCTCTCTCCCCCTGCTCCTGCTCCCCTCTCTCTCCTGCACCCCTCTCTCCCCCTGCTCCTGTTCCCCCTCTCTCCCTCTGCTCCTGCTCCCCTCTCTCCCCCTGCTCCTGCTCCCCTCTCTCCCCCTGCTCCTGTTCCCCCTCTCTCCCCCTGCTCCTGTTCCCCCTCTCTCCCCCTGCTCCTGTTCCCCCTCTCTCCCCCTGCTCCTGTTCCCCCTCTCTCCCCCTGCTCCTGCTCCCCTCTCTCCCTCTGCTCCTGCTCCCCTCTCTCCCCCTGCTCCTGTTCCCCCTCTCCCCCTGCTCCTGGCCCCTCCCTCTCCCCCTGCTCCTGCCTTCCCCCTCTCCCCCTGCTCCTATACCTTCTTTCTCCCCCTGCTCCTGCCCCCCACTTTCCCCCTGCTCCTGCTCCCCCCTCTCCCCCTACTCCTGCTCCCCCCTCTCCCCCTGCTCCTGGCCCCTCCCTCTCCCCCTGCTCCTGGCCCCTCCCTCTCCCTTGCTCCTGCCCCCTTCTCTCCCCCTGCTCCCCCTCTTCCCCTGCTCCTGCTCCTGCTCCCCCTCTCTTCTCCTGCTCCTGGCTCCTGCCCCCCTCTCTTCCCCTGCTCCTCCTCTCTCCCCCTGCCCCCTCCCTCCCCCTGCTCCTGCTCCCCCTCTCTTCCCCTGCTCCTGCCCCCTTCCCCCGCTCCTGCCCCCCTCTCTCCCCCTGCTCCTGCCCCCTTTCTCCTCCTGCCCCCCTCTCTCCACCTGCCCCGCTCTCTCCACCTGCCCCCTCCCTCCCTCCCTCTGCCCCCTCTCTCCCACCTGCCCCCCTCTCACCCCCCTGCCCCCCTCTCACCCCCCTGCCCCCTCTCTCCCCTTCCCCCCTCTCTTCCCCTGCCCCCCCTCTCCCCCTGCCCCCCCCTCTCCCCCCTGCCCATCTCTCCCCCCTACCCCTCTCTCCCCCCTGCCCCCTCTCTCCCCCCTGCCCCCTCTCTGCCCCCTGCCCCCTCTTTCCCCCCTGCTTTCCTCTCTCGCCCCTGCTCCTGCCCCCTCTCTCCCCTGCTCCTGTCCCCCTCTTTTCCCCTGCTCCTGCTCTCTCTCGCTCGCTCTTTCTTGCTCTCCTCTCTCTCTACTCTCTCTCTCTCTCCCCCTGCTCCTGCACCCACTCTCTCTCTCTCTCTCTCTCTCTCTCTCTCTCTCTCCCCCCAACCCCCCCACCCCATCCTCCCGCTCCTGCCCATATGTGTCGCAGTGACATCTCCTGTACATGTACAGTACACAGTGGGTCAGTGGGAGCTGAAGTCAGTGTTGGTGTTCCTGTAGACGTATGGGCCCCAGTGATGTTTGTTGCACACACACCTGCTCTCTCTGCCAGGCTCCTCTCTTTTCTGTGCTGTATTTCCTGGACCTTTCTCCGATACTCCTCCCGTTGCCTCTGGTCCCATTCCCGTTCTTGCTGCTCCCTATGTCGTCGGCTCTGCTCGGCCTCCTGCTGCTGTCTTGCTTCGTGCTCGTGCTGTTGCTTTTTATTCCTGCAAATCACAAGCAAAGGCTAGACGGGCGATCAATTGTTGTGGTGGGGTGGGGGGCACCACTTGCGCCATTACCACGTCAACAGGCTCAACTGCAGGTTATATGTCTGTGGGAGGGTGGGGGAAGCGGCCAGAGATCCCATACGTTACTGTACCAATGCGCAGGCTCCTCCTTCATTCCTCAGGAATTGGGTGAGATCCCCCCCTAACCCCAGCCACCAGCTGTGCCAGGGGCTGTCTGGGACCCTCAGTGTGTAACCTGCTGGTACCATTGCCCCTGACTTGGTGCGAGGGTGGGTGAGCTGCTGTACAAACACGACAAATAGTAATTGAAAGCTAACTTATCCACGTCCACAAACTGCTGCTACCTGATCTCCTCCTCTTTCCTCCTCTGATCGTCATCCAGTTCCTGTTGGATTTGTTTCTCTAGCTCCAGTCGCCTCTGCTCGCTGCGATCCTGTTGTTCACCATTAGGCCGCTGTCGACCCTCCAGCCTGCTGCTCCCTGACTGTATGAGGTGCTTTGACCCTGGTACAGCTGAGGTCCCCAGCGGGCTTTCCTAATTGGACATAAAGGCAGTTAGCGTGCGGCTCCCAGTAAAAGGCTCCCACTGGATTTTAACACAATTGCTGGGGAGAAATAGCTTTAGGCCCATTTTGGAGCCTGAACAGGAAGATTTGCCCACTTTACCAGGAAGAATATAGGCCCCTTTATCTCAACAACTTGACTTTAAAAAAGCACCATTAATGTAGTAAAACATCCCAAGGCACTTCGCAGGGGCATTAAAAAACAAAATTTGACATAAGGAGATATTAAGTGAGATGACTAAAAGCTTGGTTAAAGAGGTAGGATTTTTAAGGAATGTCTTAAAGGAGGAAAGCGAGGTAGAGAGGTGTTGGGTGGGAATTCCAGAGCTTAGGATCGAGGCAACTAAATGGTGGAGCAAATCGGGGATGCTCAGAGGTTGGAATTTGAAGAGTGCAGATATCTCGGAGGGTTGTTGGGCAAGAAAAGATTACAGAGATAGGGAGGGACAAGGCAATGGAGGGATTTGAACACAAAGATGAGAGTTTTAAAATCAAGATGTTGCTTGACTGGGAGCCAGTGTAGGTCAGCAAGCACAGGGGTGATGGGGGAGCGGGACTTGGTGCAGGCATAGACAGCAGAGTTTTCAATGACCCAAAGTTTACAAAGGGTGGAATGTGAGAGAATGTGAGAATGGGGAAGCACTCCCATTCCTCTTGGCCCACACGCAGTGCTGGAAAGGTACCTAACCGCTGGATCTTCCCTTCGGCTGCTGGGTTTCCTGAGGTCCAGGACACCTGGCCGGCCAACAAGGGTAAAACCTAAAATGGAGGTAAAATCTGAGGCATGCAGCCTCCCTAAAATATTTAAATGAACAGATGGATCACTCGCCTCCTGTTAAAGGTGAAAGTGGCTGGGCTCAAGGTGGGTTGGGTTTGAAATAAAAACAAGAAATGATGGAACCACTGGGTTGGGTTTGAGTTTGAGATTTTTAACACAGCCCAAACCCATTCATTCTTTTTGCCGGGGGGGGGGGAGTGGGGGGTGGGGGGTGGAGGGTGGCGTTAAAATTCCCGCCACTTAATCAGAACAGCTCTGACTATTTCTCTGAATACACCAGTCTTTCCCACTCAGCTGCTGACTGACCACTTCCTGTGCCGTATGCAAATTTCACACTGATATATTCTCCCAGTATCACTTACTCCAGTTCGTTCTCGCCGCCTGCCCTGATCCGTCGCTGGGCCTTTGGTTGTGGTGTCAGTGAAGGGGGAGTTTGGGTCCTGGTCAGCAGTGATGGCCTTGACTGCTGACACCGAGGTCGGAGTGTTCCTTCTCCTCGGTGAGTGTAGGGCCCCACCTGCCTCAGAGCTGGGCTGTGCATCCTCCTCTCTCTCCTCCTCATCACCACCCCCTCTCATTGCCTCCTTCTTCCCCAGTTTGGAAGTTGTCTTCTGCTTCACCGGAGGCAGGTGTCGTTGCCTTCCTATCGTTTCCCTGGGCCGTCCTAAACAAATGAAGGGCAGGTTTGATTTACTTTCCAAGTTCAGTATGGCTACTATTCTATCAATTCCATCTGGATGAGCTAGTGAAAAGCAATCGAGAGCATTAGAGGGAGTCAGTGGACACACTCGGGGCTGGGCGAGTCAGTGGACTCATTTGAGACGGGGGAGTCAGTGGACTCACTCGAGACGGGGCGAGTCAGTGGACACACTTGGGGCTGGGCGAGTCAGTGGACTCATTCGAGACGGGGGAGTCAGTGGATTCACTCGAGACAGGGCGAGTCAGTGGACTCACTCGAGACAGGGTGAGTCAGTGGACTCACTCGAGACGGGGGAGTCAGTGGACTCACTTGCGACGGGGGAGTCAGTGGACTCACTCGGGGCTGGGGGAGTTTGTGGACTCACTCGGGTCAGGGCGAGTCAGTGGACTCACTCGGGGCTGGGGGGGTCAGTGGACTCACTCGGGGCTGGGGGAGATTGTGGGCTCACTCGGGGCTGGGGGAGTCAGTGGAATCACTCGGGGCTGGGGGAGTCAGTGGACTCACTCGGGGCTGGGGGAGTCAGTGGATTCACTCGGGGCAGGGGGAGTCAGTGGACTCACTCGGGGCAGGGGAAATCAGTGGACTCACTCAGGGCAGGGGGAGTCTGTGGACTCACTCGGGGCAGGGGGAGTCTGTGGACTCACTCGGGGCAGGGGGAGTCAGTGGACTCACTCGGGGCTGGGGGAGTTTGTGGACTCACTCGGGTCAGGGCGAGTCAGTGGACTCACTCGGGGCAGGGGGAGTCAGTGGACTCACTCGGGACAGGGGGAGTCAGTGGACTCACTCGGGGCTGGGGGAGTCAGTGGACTCACTCGGGGCTGGGGGAGTCAGTGGACTCACTCGGGGCAGGGGGAGTCAGTGGACTCACTCGGGGCCGGTCGAGTCAGTGGACTCACTCGGGGCCGGTCGAGTCAGTGGACTCACTCGGGGCAGGGGGAGTCTGTGGACTCACTCGGGGCAGGGGGAGTCAGTGGACTCACTCGGGGCTGGGGGAGTTTGTGGACTCACTCGGGTCAGGGCGAGTCAGTGGACTCACTCGGGGCAGGGGGAGTCAGTGGACTCACTCGGGGCAGGGGGAGTCAGTGGACTCACTCGGGGCTGGGGGAGTCAGTGGACTCACTCGGGGCTGGGGGAGTCAGTGGACTCACTCGGGGCTGGGGGAGTCAGTGGACTCACTCGGGGCAGGGGGAGTCAGTGGACTCACTCGGGGCCGGTCGAGTCAGTGGACTCACTCGGGGCTGGGGGAGTCTGTGGACTCACTCGGGTCAGGGCGAGTCAGTGGACTCACTCGGGGCTGGGGGCGTCTGTGGACTCACTCGGGTCAGTGCGGGTCAGTGGACTCACTCGGGTCAGGGCGAGTCAGTGGACTCACTCGGGGCCGGTCGAGTCAGTGGACTCACTCGGGGCTGGGGGAGTCAGTGGAATCACTCGGGACGGGGGAGTCAGTGGACTCACTCATGACAGGGGGAGTCAGTGGACTCACTCGGGGCTGGGGGGAGTCAGTGGACTCACTCGGGGCTGGGGGAGTCAGTGGACTCGCTCGGGGCTGGGGGAGTCAGTGGACTCACTCGGGGCCGGTCGAGTCAGTGGACTCACTCGGGGCCGGTCGAGTCAGTGGATTCACTCGGGGCTGGGGGAGTTTGTGGACTCACTCGGGTCAGGGCGAGTCTGTGGACTCACTCGGGGCAGGGGGAGTCAGTGGACTCACTCGGGGCCGGTCGAGTAAGTGGACTCACTCGGGGCCGGGGGAGTTTGTGGACTCACTCGGGTCAGGGCGAGTCAGTGGACTCACTCGGGGTCGGTCGAGTCAGTGAACTCACTCGGGGCCGGGGGAGTTTGTGGACTCACTCGGGTCAGGGCGAGTCTGTGGACTCACTTGGGGCCGGTCGAGTCAGTGGAGTGATGGCAGGTCAGCAGCTGAATGTGTTTGACCACAGGCTGTGCCAGTGACATGATTAGGAGATACCAGGACCTGTCAGTGAGGCACATGCCGGCCCTGTGACATGTTTTATTCATTCACGGGATGTGGGCATCACTGGCAAGGTCAGCATTTGTTGCCCACCCCTAATTGCCCTTGAGAAGTGGTGGTGAACCACCTAAAACTGAGTGGTTTGCTCGGCCATTTCAGAGGACATTTAGGAGTCAACCACATTGCTGTGGGTCTGGACTCACATGTCGGCCAGACCGGGTAAAGATGGCAGATTTCCTTCCTTTAAAGCACCTTCGTGAACCAGATTTCTTTTTTCACAACAATTCAGTAGTTTCTGGTCACCATTACTGACACTAACTTTTTATTCCAGATTTATTTAATTAATTAATTGAATTTAAATTCCCCAGCTGCCATGGTGGGATTTGAACACATATCTCTGAATCATTAGTGCTGGCCTCTGGATTACTAGTCCAGTAACATCACCACTATCGAACAGAACCCCTAAGGGATATCAGCATCAGGAGCCTTCAAGACCACCAGTGACATCACCAGAAGTTGCACGGCAGCCCAGTGACACCATTCCCATATATCTCACCTACAATAAACTCAGCACGTTTATTGTTCTTGTTTCTCTCATTGTTCAGGCCCGATGCCTGGTTTGGCCCCTGTGAGTTCCTCGGCCCTGATGGTTTGTTTGGTCCCGATGCCTGGTTTGGCCCCTGTGAGTTCCTTGGCCCTGATGGTTTGTTCAGGCCCGATGCCTGGTTTGGCCCCTGTGAGTTCCTCGGCCCTGATGGTTTGTTCGGGCCCGCTGTCTGGTTTGGCCCCTGTGAGTTCCTCGGCCCTGATGGTTTGTTCGGGCCCGATGTCTGGTTTGGCCCCTGTGAGTTCCTCGGCCCTGATGGTTTGTTCGGGCCCGATGTCTGGTTTGGCCCCTGTGAGTTCCTCGGCCCTGATGGTTTGTTCGGGCCCGATGTCTGGTTTGGCCCCTGTGAGTTCCTCGGCACTTCAAAGCTGCTGGGCACTGAGTCGTTGCCCTGAGTATTTGGATCTTGATTGGGATTTTTCTGTCCTTTCTTTCTTTTGCTCTTTTGTTTCTTCTGTGGACAGAAAGCAATTTTATAAACATTTGTTCCTACATTGTCCTCAGGCTGGACACCTACTGACTCAATCCTAGGCCTCATCCCAGAAAATACACTCATTGCCGAGTCACAGCTCATACAGCTATATGTGTACCTGGAGTTTTCATCACATGACCTCCCAACTCTAAATGAGCCCCAACCACTGCACCACCCCCCCAAACAAACTGCATTTCCCTATCTCCAATATTTTATAACTATTCAAAGAAAATGAAGCCACACCATTTTTTAATGCCCTGGTAATTCTTTTCCTAACTTGTTCACAGCAACATCCAGTAGATTGATATTTAATTCCAGGAGACTCCAGGACGACTCAGGAGGTCTGGAGCCTGCTCCCAGTCTGGATCCATCAAACTGCTCCGATAGGCCCTAGGCCAGGCAGAGCAACCTGCTCCCAGGCCCTCGGGCCCACGCTGGACAGATTAACCTGCTCCCAGGCCCCAGGCCAGGCAGATAAACCAGCTTTGGCAGCTATTCAGGCCTTAATTTAGTTACCCTTCAGGCCCAGATGGAGAGGATTTCCACTGTGTCTAACTCACGGTCTTGATTCCAGTGCTTCCCTCGCTGAGTTGGTTCCACAGTTTGGCCTCCTGGTCTTCTGCATCTGTCCCAGAATCCTCTGTATCCACAAGGCCTTCCTTTACCAGAAGATTTCTCCTTCCACTGGGATTGGGGGAACATCCATCATCACTGCACAGAACATAACACAGCCCACAGTTAAGCACCTGGAGGGACACTGAAGGGAAAGGTCTGGGTTTGGAACCAGGACAGCAGCATGCTCATCCATGCCTGTCCAGTATGGAGGGGAGTCTGGCCACCGGTCCCAACTAAAGCCGTGTCATGCTCTGCACTCAGCAGAGTCCTGATGGGTTACAGAAGGGCAGGAATCTCCTCTTCAAGATTGCCGTCTGTCCCACTGTACTCACCCCAGCCACAACACAGGGTGTGGGGAGGTGGCGACAGTACTGACAGTGAGTAGGGGAATCTCAATGAGTTATTTCTCTGTTACAGAGGCTGTTTTATGGGAACAATCCCTCAGGTGAGATCTGTGTCTGAAGCCCTCTGCACTCTCTAATATAAAGTGGGAGAACGCAGGAAAACCTGCAAACTCAGAGAATGAAACAGCACAGAAAGAGGCCATTCAACCATCATGTCTCTGCTGGCTCCTTGAAAGAGCTATCTAATTAGTCCCATTCCGCTGCTCTTTCCCCACAGCCCTGAAACTTCTTCCTTTTGAAGTATTTATCCAATTCCCTTTTGAAAGTTACTATCGAATCTGCTTCCACCGCCCCTTCGGACAGTGCTTTCCAGATCACAACAGCGTAAAAAAAAAAATCACATCACCCCGCTGGATCTTCTAACAATTACCTTAAATCTGTGTCCTTTTATTACCAACCCTCCTGCCAATAAAAACAGTTTCAACAAATCTGCTCTATCAACAATAATAAAGTAACACTCACACTGCATGGAGACTGCACAATGTCCCCAGCTCCTCAGCTGTAGATAAGCTGCTAGGTTCTGTCTGGGGCCAACCTGACAGGGAGGAGATCACAGCAGATTTTCCATGATTGGAACCTGGGGACAGAGAATAGCACAGTCAGTGAGAAAGGTGCTTGTCTGGTAGCAGATCCACATAGCACTCCAGCGGAAAGGGTAGCAACACAGTATTCCTGAAAGTCAAGAGTTCACTCCAGCTTTCTGTTTAAAGAATCATAACATTTTCATCCTGGTTAGATACAGAGTAAAGCTCCCTCTACACTGTCCCCATTCAACACTCCCAGGGCAGGTACAGTACGGGGTTAGGTACACAGTAAAGCTCCCTCTACACTGTCCCCATTCAACACTCCCAGGGCAGGTACAGTACGGGGTTAGGTACACAGTAAAGCTCCCTCTACACTGTCCCCATTCAACACTCCCAGGACAGGTACAGTTCGGGGTTAGGTACACAGTAAAGTTCCCTCTACACTGTCCCCCATCAAACACTCCCAGGACAGGTACAGTTCGGGGTTAGGTACAGAGTAAAGTTCCCTCTACACTGTCCCCCATTAAACACTCCCAGGACAGGTACAGTTCGGGGTTAGGTACAGAGTAAAGTTCCCTCTACACTGTCCCCCATCAAACACTCCCAGGACAGGTACAGTTCGGGGTTAGGTACAGAGTAAAGTTCCCTCTACACTGTCCCCCATTAAACACTCCCAGGACAGGTACAGTTCGGGGTTAGGTACAGAGTAAAGTTCCCTCTACACTGTCCCCCATTAAACACTCCCAGGACAGGTACAGTTCGGGGTTAGGTACAGAGTAAAGTTCCCTCTACACTGTCCCCCATCAAACACTCCCAGGACAGGTACAGTTCGGGGTTAGGTACAGAGTAAAGTTCCCTCTACACTGTCCCCCATCAAACACTCCCAGGACAGGTACAGTTCGGGGTTAGGTACAGAGTAAAGTTCCCTCTACACTGTCCCCCATCAAACACTCCCAGGACAGGTACAGTTCGGGGTTAGGTACAGAGTAAAGTTCCCTCTACACTGTCCCCATTAAACACTCCCAGGACTGGTACAGTTCGGGGTTAGGTACAGAGTAAAGTTCCCTCTACACTGTCCCCCATCAAACACTCCCAGGACAGGTACAGTTCGGGGTTAGGTACAGAGTAAAGTTCCCTCTACACTGTCCCCATTAAACACTCCCAGGACTGGTACAGTTCGGAGTTAGGTACAGAGTAAAGTTCCCTCTACACTGTGGTTCTGAAGTAGAGTCCTAGCTGATGCGAGTCATTAACTCTGTTTCTCTCTCCACAGATGCTGCCAGACCTGCTGAGTATTTCCAGCACTTTCTCTTTTTATTTCAAATTTCTACCATCCGCAGTATTTTGCTTTTCATTATTTTGTGATTGTGTAGTGTTCTTTGCTGCTTTGTGTGTTATTCAAGACGTAGATTCTTTAAATGTTTTATTGGACAGAAATCTCCTGTTGAGCAAGAAGCTCACACAGCCCACGTGCGGGGATGTCCTGAGGATTAGTTTATAATCCACCCCTTACCCTGTGCAGCATGTTTCATGTCCTGGGCTGCCTTTCCCTCATGTACTGAGTCGTAGACTGAGCCCTGATGGGACTGATAAGGTTGACGCAGATTTCCATCTTCATCCAGCATCATCTCCTCCAGATAGCCAGGGGCTACTGGGCACTGGTGGTTGCCCTTTGTCCTTCTGTCCGAGCTGACCTTTGCCCCTCTGGCTGTTCCGTCCTCTGGTCTTCCTGCCAATTCAACACTCATTTGATGTTAGCAGAATAAAGGCACAAGTCACCAGTTTAAACTCTGGCCTCTCATCTCCTCATGGTCAGTTACTCCGCGACTTCCCCTTTAATGAAATGCCCATCGGTGGGAGTTACACGCAGGTTTCCTGGATCTGCTCAGTTCCCATTGTGAAAAACAGGTGTAAAATGGGTGTAAGCAGCGGAACTACCTGTAGACCCCCCTGCAACCTTTAAAAAGACAGTTCAGCCTGTGCTATGCAGATTGCAAACAACCAGGTAAAGAGAGGGAATAGGGCTGGGCCCTCTCACTTCACTTGCTACAAACACAGTGCATTGTCACAACAAACTTTTTTATTAGATGTACAGAGTTAGGACCCACTCAAGCACCATCAGGACCTGGATGGCAGCAGGGCAGGACCTCATCCAGAAGGACACAGTGCTTCACGGATGGAGACACCCCCGACCCATCGCAGAGCAGCTTCAAGGCAGGAGGCACAAGATCCCTGGGTGCAGCTGCACCAATCTGGCCAGGGGCGTGACTCATGCTGCCAGGAAGGAGGTGGCATTACCACTGTCCGACTTCCTCACCCCCAGGACTGGCACTCAGTCCAATTCCCTCACCTCCTGGAATCCTGACCAGTGATGCACAAAAATCAATGTACTCACCAGGGCTGGCAAGGTAACAGACTGGGTACTCTTTCTCCTCTCCTTCCTTGCCCACCTTGGGCACGAGAAACTCTTCAACCTCTAAAGCAACACTTCCACAACTAACCCTCCACACCGCTCTCCAGTTAAGGACGGTTCTGTTTCCTGCAGTATGTTACACAATTCTCCAGCTCCAGTAACTGGAACACACATCCCAAAAACCTCTTCCTCCACTTAAACAGCCTCACAACCCCCTCATCTCTTACTTCAGTTCTCCCACACCCCTGCACACACATTCAACAGCCCACCTTACCCTCATTCACTCCACTGCCTGCCATACCCTCATTCACTCCACTGCCTTACCCTCATTCACTCCACTGCCTTACCTTCATTCACACCACTGCCCGCCTTACCCTCATTCACTCCACTGCCTGCCTTACCCTCATTCACTCCACTGCCATACCCTCATTCACTCCACTGCCTGCCTTACCCTCATTCACACCACTGCCTGCCTTACCCTCATTCACTCCACTGCCATACCCTCATTCACTCCACTGCCTTACCCTCATTCACTCCACTGCCTGCCTTACCCTCATTCAGACCACTGCCTTACCCTCATTCACTCCACTGCCTGCCTTACCCTCATTCACTCCACTGCCTGCCTTACCCTCATTCACGCCACTGCCTGCCTTACGCTCATTCACTCCTCTGCCTGCCTTACCCTCATTCACACCACTGCCTCACCCTCATTCACACCACTGCCTTACCCTCATTCACTCCACTGCCTGCCTTACCCTCATTCACACCACTGCCTTACCCTCATTCACTCCACTGCCTGCCTTACCCTCATTCACACCACTGCCTTACCCTCATTCACTCCACTGCCTGCCTTACCCTCATTAACTCCACTGCCTTACCCTCATTAACTCCACGGCCTGCCTTACCCTCATTCACACCACTGCCTTACCCTCATTCACTCCACTGCCTGCCTTACCCTCATTCACACCACTGCCTTACCCTCATTCACTCCACTGCCTGCCTTACCCTCATTCACTCCACTGCCTTACCCTCATTAACTCCACGGCCTGCCTTACCCTCATTCACACCACTGCCTTACCCTCATTCACTCCACTGCCTGCCTTACCCTCATTCACTCCACTGCCTTACCCTCATTAACTCCACGGCCTGCCTTACCCTCATTCACACCACTGCCTTACCCTCATTCACACCACTGCCTTACCCTCATTCACACCACTGCCTTACCCTCATTCACTCCACTGCCTGCCTTACCCTCATTCACACCACTGCCTGCCTTACCCTCATTCACTCCACTGCCTGCCTTACCCTCATTCACACCACTGCCTTACCCTCATTCACTCCACTGCCTGCCTTACCCTCATTCACTCCACTGCCTTACCCTCATTCACTCCACTGCCTGCCTTACCCTCATTCACTCCACTGCCTGACTTACCCTCATTCACACCACTGCCTGCCTTACCCTCATTCACTCCACTGCCTGCCTTACCCTCATTCACTCCATTGCCTGCCTTACCCTCATTCACACCACAGCCTGCCTTACCCTCATTCACACCACAGCCTGCCTTACCCTCATTCACTCCATTGCCTGCCTTACCCTCATTCACACCACTGCCTGCCTTACCCTCATTCACTCCACTGCCTTACCCTCATTCATTCCACTGCCTGCCTTACCCTCATTCACACCACTGCCTTACCCTCATTCACTCCACTGCCTGCCTTACCCTCATTCACTCCACTGCCTTACCCTCATTCACACCACTGCCTTACCCTCATTCACTCCACTGCCTGCCTTACCCTCATTCACACCACTGCCTTACCCTCATTCACTCCACTGCCTGCCTTACCCTCATTCACACCACTGCCTTACCCTCATTCACTCCACTGCCTGCCTTACCCTCATTCACTCCACTGCCTTACCCTCATTCACACCACTGCCTTACCCTCATTCACTCCACTGCCTGCCTTACCCTCATTCACACCACTGCCTTACCCTCATTCACTCCACTGCCTGCCTTACCCTCATTCACACCACTGCCTTACCCTCATTCACACCACTGCCTTACCCTCATTCACTCCACTGCCTGCCTTACCCTCATTCACACCACTGCCTTACCCTCATTCACTCCACTGCCTGCCTTACCCTCATTCACACCACTGCCTTACCCTCATTCACTCCACTGCCTGCCTTACCCTCATTCACACCACTGCCTTACCCTCATTCACTCCACTGCCTGCCTTACCCTCATTCACACCACTGCCTTACCCTCATTCACACCACTGCCTTACCCTCATTCACTCCACTGCCTTACCCTCATTCACTCCACTGCCTGCCTTACCCTCATTCACACCACTGCCTTACCCTCATTCACTCCACTGCCTTACCCTC
Organism: Heterodontus francisci; assembly: GCF_036365525.1. Classification (NCBI taxonomy): domain Eukaryota; kingdom Metazoa; phylum Chordata; class Chondrichthyes; order Heterodontiformes; family Heterodontidae; genus Heterodontus; species Heterodontus francisci. Next base: position 115,345,774 of record NC_090377.1, read on the forward strand.
ATTCACACCACTGCCTTACCCTCATTCACTCCACTGCCTGCCTTACCCTCATTCACACCACTGCCTTACCCTCATTCACTCCACTGCCTGCCTTACCCTCATTCACACCACTGCCTTACCCTCATTCACTCCACTGCCTGCCTTACCCTCATTCACACCACTGCCTTACCCTCATTCACTCCACTGCCTGCCTTACCCTCATTCACACCACTGCCTTACCCTCATTCACACCACTGCCTTACCCTCATTCACTCCACTGCCTTACCCTCATTCACTCCACTGCCTGCCTTACCCTCATTCACACCACTGCCTGCCTTACCCTCATTCACTCCACTGCCTGCCTTACCCTCATTCAGATCACTGCCTTACCCTCATTCACTCTACTGCCTGCCTTACCCTCATTCACACCACTGCCTGCCTTACCCTCATTCACTCCACTGCCTTACCCTCATTCACTCCACTGCCCGCCTTACCCTCATTCCACTGCCTGCCTTACCCTCATTCACACCACTGCCTTACCCTCATTCACTCCACTGCCTGCCTTACCCTCATTCACACCACTGCCTGCCTTACCCTCATTCACTCCACTGCCTGCCTTACCCTCATTCACACCACTGCCTGCCTTACCCTCATTCACTCCACTGCCTTACCCTCATTCACTCCACTGCCCGCCTTACCCTCATTCACTCCACTGCCTGCCTTACCCTCATTCACACCACTGCCTTACCCTCATTCACTCCACTGCCTGCCTTACCCTCATTCACACCACTGCCTGCCTTACCCTCATTCACACCACTGCCTGCCTTACCCTCATTCACTCCACTGCCTGCCTTACCCTCATTCACACCACTGCCTGCCTTACCCTCATTCACACCACTGCCTGCCTTACCCTCATTCACGCAACGGCCTGCCTTACCCTCATTCACTCCACTGCCTCCCTTACCCTCATTCACTCCACTGCCTCCCTTACCCTCATTGACACCACTGCCTTACCCTCATTCACTCCACTGCCTTACCCTCATTCACACCACTGCCTTACCCTCATTCACTCCACTGCCTGCCTTACCCTCATTCACTCCACTGCCTTACCCTCATTCACACCACTGCCTGCCCTACCCTCATTCACTCCACTGCCTTACCCTCATTCACTCCACTGCCTGCCTTACCCTCATTCACTCCACTGCCTGCCTTACACTCATTCACACCACTGCCTTACCCTCATTCACTCCACTGCCTGCCTTACCCTCATTCACACCACTGCCTGCCTTACCCTCATTCACTCCACTGCCATACCCTCATTCACTCCACTGCCTTACTCTCATTCACTCCACTGCCTGCCTTACCCTCATTCAGACCACTGCCTTACCCTCATTCACTCCACTGCCTGCCTTACCCTCATTCACTCCACTGCCTTACCCTCATTAACTCCACGGCCTGCCTTACCCTCATTCACACCACTGCCTTACCCTCATTCACTCCACTGCCTGCCTTACCCTCATTCACACCACTGCCTTACCCTCATTCACTCCACTGCCTGCCTTACCCTCATTCACACCACTGCCTGCCTTACCCTCATTCACTCCACTGCCTGCCTTACCCTCATTCACACCACTGCCTTACCCTCATTCACTCCACTGCCTGCCTTACCCTCATTCACTCCACTGCCTTACCCTCATTCACTCCACTGCCTGCCTTACCCTCATTCACTCCACTGCCTGACTTACCCTCATTCACACCACTGCCTGCCTTACCCTCATTCACTCCACTGCCTGCCTTACCCTCATTCACTCCATTGCCTGCCTTACCCTCATTCACACCACAGCCTGCCTTACCCTCATTCACACCACAGCCTGCCTTACCCTCATTCACTCCACTGCCTGCCTTACCCTCATTCACTCCACTGCCTTACCCTCATTCACACCACTGCCTTACCCTCATTCACTCCACTGCCTGCCTTACCCTCATTCACACCACTGCCTTACCCTCATTCACTCCACTGCCTGCCTTACCCTCATTCACACCACTGCCTTACCCTCATTCACTCCACTGCCTGCCTTACCCTCATTCACTCCACTGCCTTACCCTCATTCACACCACTGCCTTACCCTCATTCACTCCACTGCCTGCCTTACCCTCATTCACACCACTGCCTTACCCTCATTCACTCCACTGCCTGCCTTACCCTCATTCACACCACTGCCTTACCCTCATTCACTCCACTGCCTTACCCTCATTCACACCACTGCCTTACCCTCATTCACTCCACTGCCTGCCTTACCCTCATTCACACCACTGCCTTACCCTCATTCACTCCACTGCCTGCCTTACCCTCATTCACACCACTGCCTTACCCTCATTCACTCCACTGCCTGCCTTACCCTCATTCACACCACTGCCTTACCCTCATTCACTCCACTGCCTGCCTTACCCTCATTCACACCACTGCCTTACCCTCATTCACTCCACTGCCTGCCTTACCCTCATTCACACCACTGCCTTACCCTCATTCACTCCACTGCCTGCCTTACCCTCATTCACACCACTGCCTTACCCTCATTCACACCACTGCCTTACCCTCATTCACTCCACTGCCTGCCTTACCCTCATTCACACCACTGCCTGCCTTACCCTCATTCACTCCACTGCCTGCCTTACCCTCATTCAGATCACTGCCTTACCCTCATTCACTCTACTGCCTGCCTTACCCTCATTCACACCACTGCCTGCCTTACCCTCATTCACTCCACTGCCTTACCCTCATTCACTCCACTGCCCGCCTTACCCTCATTCACTCCACTGCCTGCCTTACCCTCATTCACACCACTGCCTTACCCTCATTCACTCCACTGCCTGCCTTACCCTCATTCACACCACTGCCTGCCTTACCCTCATTCACTCCATTGCCTGCCTTACCCTCATTCACACCACTGCCTGCCTTACCCTCATTCACTCCACTGCCTTACCCTCATTCACTCCACTGCCCGCCTTACCCTCATTCACTCCACTGCCTGCCTTACCCTCATTCACACCACTGCCTTACCCTCATTCACTCCACTGCCTGCCTTACCCTCATTCACACCACTGCCTGCCTTACCCTCATTCACACCACTGCCTGCCTTACCCTCATTCACTCCACTGCCTGCCTTACCCTCATTCACACCACTGCCTGCCTTACCCTCATTCACGCAACTGCCTGCCTTACGCTCATTCACACCACTGCCTGCCTTACCCTCATTCACTCCACTGCCTCCCTTACCCTCATTGACACCACTGCCTTACCCTCATTCACTCCACTGCCTTACCCTCATTCACACCACTGCCTTACCCTCATTCACTCCACTGCCTGCCTTACCCTCATTCACTCCACTGCCTTACCCTCATTCACACCACTGCCTGCCCTACCCTCATTCACTCCACTGCCTTACCCTCATTCACTCCACTGCCTGCCTTACCCTCATTCACTCCACTGCCTGCCTTACCCTCATTCACACCACTGCCTTACCCTCATTCACTCCACTGCCTGCCTTACCCTCATTCACACCACTGCCTGCCTTACCCTCATTCACTCCACTGCCATACCCTCATTCACTCCACTGCCTTACTCTCATTCACTCCACTGCCTGCCTTACCCTCATTCAGACCACTGCCTTACCCTCATTCACTCCACTGCCTGCCTTACCCTCATTCACTCCACTGCCTGCCTTACCCTCATTCACGCCACTGCCTGCCTTACGCTCATTCACTCCTCTGCCTGCCTTACCCTCATTCACACCACTGCCTTACCCTCATTCACTCCACTGCCTTACCCTCATTCACACCACTGCCTTACCCTCATTCACACCACTGCCTTACCCTCATTCACTCCACTGCCTGCCTTACCCTCATTCACACCACTGCCTTACCCTCATTCACTCCACTGCCTTACCCTCATTAACTCCACGGCCTGCCTTACCCTCATTCACACCACTGCCTTACCCTCATTCACTCCACTGCCTGCCTTACCTTCATTCACACCACTGCCTTACCCTCATTCACTCCACTGCCTGCCTTACCCTCATTCACACCACTGCCTGCCTTACCCTCATTCACTCCACTGCCTGCCTTACCCTCATTCACACCACTGCCTTACCCTCATTCACTCCACTGCCTGCCTTACCCTCATTCACTCCACTGCCTTACCCTCATTCACTCCACTGCCTGCCTTACCCTCATTCACTCCACTGCCTGACTTACCCTCATTCACTCCACTGCCTGCCTTACCCTCATTCACTCCACTGCCTTACCCTCATTCACTCCACTGCCTGCCTTACCCTCATTCACTCCACTGCCTGACTTACCCTCATTCACTCCACTGCCTGCCTTACCCTCATTCACACCACTGCCTTACCCTCATTCACTCCACTGCCTGCCTTACCCTCATTCACACCACTGCCTGCCTTACCCTCATTCACTCCACTGCCTGCCTTACCCTCATTCACACCACTGCCTTACCCTCATTCACTCCACTGCCTGCCTTACCCTCATTCACTCCACTGCCTTACCCTCATTCACTCCACTGCCTGCCTTACCCTCATTCACTCCACTGCCTGACTTACCCTCATTCACACCACTGCCTGCCTTACCCTCATTCACTCCACTGCCTGCCTTACCCTCATTCACTCCATTGCCTGCCTTACCCTCATTCACACCACAGCCTGCCTTACCCTCATTCACACCACAGCCTGCCTTACCCTCATTCACTCCACTGCCTGCCTTACCCTCATTCACTCCACTGCCTTACCCTCATTCACACCACTGCCTTACCCTCATTCACTCCACTGCCTGCCTTACCCTCATTCACACCACTGCCTTACCCTCATTCACTCCACTGCCTGCCTTACCCTCATTCACACCACTGCCTTACCCTCATTCACTCCACTGCCTGCCTTACCCTCATTCACTCCACTGCCTTACCCTCATTCACACCACTGCCTTACCCTCATTCACTCCACTGCCTGCCTTACCCTCATTCACACCACTGCCTTACCCTCATTCACTCCACTGCCTGCCTTACCCTCATTCACACCACTGCCTTACCCTCATTCACTCCACTGCCTTACCCTCATTCACACCACTGCCTTACCCTCATTCACTCCACTGCCTGCCTTACCCTCATTCACACCACTGCCTTACCCTCATTCACTCCACTGCCTGCCTTACCCTCATTCACACCACTGCCTTACCCTCATTCACTCCACTGCCTGCCTTACCCTCATTCACACCACTGCCTTACCCTCATTCACTCCACTGCCTGCCTTACCCTCATTCACACCACTGCCTTACCCTCATTCACTCCACTGCCTGCCTTACCCTCATTCACACCACTGCCTTACCCTCATTCACTCCACTGCCTGCCTTACCCTCATTCACACCACTGCCTTACCCTCATTCACACCACTGCCTTACCCTCATTCACTCCACTGCCTGCCTTACCCTCATTCACACCACTGCCTGCCTTACCCTCATTCACTCCACTGCCTGCCTTACCCTCATTCAGATCACTGCCTTACCCTCATTCACTCTACTGCCTGCCTTACCCTCATTCACACCACTGCCTGCCTTACCCTCATTCACTCCACTGCCTTACCCTCATTCACTCCACTGCCCGCCTTACCCTCATTCACTCCACTGCCTGCCTTACCCTCATTCACACCACTGCCTTACCCTCATTCACTCCACTGCCTGCCTTACCCTCATTCACACCACTGCCTGCCTTACCCTCATTCACTCCATTGCCTGCCTTACCCTCATTCACACCACTGCCTGCCTTACCCTCATTCACTCCACTGCCTTACCCTCATTCACTCCACTGCCCGCCTTACCCTCATTCACTCCACTGCCTGCCTTACCCTCATTCACACCACTGCCTTACCCTCATTCACTCCACTGCCTGCCTTACCCTCATTCACACCACTGCCTGCCTTACCCTCATTCACACCACTGCCTGCCTTACCCTCATTCACTCCACTGCCTGCCTTACCCTCATTCACACCACTGCCTGCCTTACCCTCATTCACGCAACTGCCTGCCTTACGCTCATTCACACCACTGCCTGCCTTACCCTCATTCACTCCACTGCCTCCCTTACCCTCATTGACACCACTGCCTTACCCTCATTCACTCCACTGCCTTACCCTCATTCACACCACTGCCTTACCCTCATTCACTCCACTGCCTGCCTTACCCTCATTCACTCCACTGCCTTACCCTCATTCACACCACTGCCTGCCCTACCCTCATTCACTCCACTGCCTTACCCTCATTCACTCCACTGCCTGCCTTACCCTCATTCACTCCACTGCCTGCCTTACCCTCATTCACACCACTGCCTTACCCTCATTCACTCCACTGCCTGCCTTACCCTCATTCACACCACTGCCTGCCTTACCCTCATTCACTCCACTGCCATACCCTCATTCACTCCACTGCCTTACTCTCATTCACTCCACTGCCTGCCTTACCCTCATTCAGACCACTGCCTTACCCTCATTCACTCCACTGCCTGCCTTACCCTCATTCACTCCACTGCCTGCCTTACCCTCATTCACGCCACTGCCTGCCTTACGCTCATTCACTCCTCTGCCTGCCTTACCCTCATTCACACCACTGCCTTACCCTCATTCACTCCACTGCCTTACCCTCATTCACACCACTGCCTTACCCTCATTCACACCACTGCCTTACCCTCATTCACTCCACTGCCTGCCTTACCCTCATTCACACCACTGCCTTACCCTCATTCACTCCACTGCCTTACCCTCATTAACTCCACGGCCTGCCTTACCCTCATTCACACCACTGCCTTACCCTCATTCACTCCACTGCCTGCCTTACCTTCATTCACACCACTGCCTTACCCTCATTCACTCCACTGCCTGCCTTACCCTCATTCACACCACTGCCTGCCTTACCCTCATTCACTCCACTGCCTGCCTTACCCTCATTCACACCACTGCCTTACCCTCATTCACTCCACTGCCTGCCTTACCCTCATTCACTCCACTGCCTTACCCTCATTCACTCCACTGCCTGCCTTACCCTCATTCACTCCACTGCCTGACTTACCCTCATTCACTCCACTGCCTGCCTTACCCTCATTCACTCCACTGCCTGCCTTACCCTCATTCACACCACTGCCTGCCTTACCCTCATTCACTCCACTGCCTTACCCTCATTCACTCCACTGCCTCCCTTACCCTCATTCACACCACTGCCTTACCCTCATTCACTCCACTGCCTGCCTTACCCTCATTCACTCCACTGCCTTACCCTCATTCACACCACTGCCTTACCCTCATTCACTCCACTGCCTGCCTTACCCTCATTCACACCACTGCCTTACCCTCATTCACTCCACTGCCTGCCTTACCCTCATTCACACCACTGCCTTACCCTCATTCACTCCACTGCCTGCCTTACCCACATTCACTCCACTGCCTTACCCTCATTCACTCCACTGCCTGCCTTACCCTCATTCACTCCACTGCCTGCCTTACCCTCATTCACACCACTGCCTGCCTTACCCTCATTCACATCACTGCCTTACCCTCATTCACTCTACTGCCTGCCTTACCCTCATTCACACCACTGCCTGCCTTACCCTCATTCACTCCACTGCCTTACCCTCATTCACTCCACTGCCTGCCTTACCCTCATTCACACCACTGCCCGTTTTACCCTCATTCATTCCACTGCCTCCCTTACCCTCATTCACATCACTGCCTTACGCTCATTCACTCCTCTGCCTGCCTTACCCTCATTGACACCACTGCCTTACCCTCATTCACTCCACTGCCTTACCCTCATTCACACCACTGCCTTACCCTCATTCACTCCACTGCCTGCCTTACCCTCATTCACTCCACTGCCTTACCCTCATTCACACCACTGCCTGCCCTACCCTCATTCACTCCACTGCCTTACCCTCATTCACTCCACTGCCTGCCTTACCCTCATTCACACCACTGCCTTACCCTCATTCACTCGACTGCCTGCCTTACCCTCATTCACACCACTGCCTGCCTTACCCTCATTCACTCCACTGCCATACCCTCATTCACTCCACTGCCTTACCCTCATTCACTCCACTGCCTGCCTTACCCTCATTCAGACCACTGCCTTACCCTCATTCACTCCACTGCCTGCCTTACCCTCATTCACTCCACTGCCTGCCTTACCCTCATTCACACCACTGCCTGCCTTACCCTCATTCACTCCACTGCCTTACCCTCATTCACTCCACTGCCTGCCTTACCCTCATTCACACCACTGCCTGCCTTACCCTCATTCACTCCACTGCCATACCCTCATTCACTCCACTGCCTTACCCTCATTCACTCCACTGCCTGCCTTACCCTCATTCACACCACTGCCTGCCTTACCCTCATTCACACCACTGCCTTACCCTCATTCACTCCACTGCCTGCCTTACCCTCATTCACACCACTGCCTTACCCTCATTCACACCACTGCCTGCCTTACCCTCATTCACTCCACTGCCTGCCTTACCCTCATTCACACCACTGCCTGCCTTACCCTCATTCACTCCACTGCCTTACCCTCATTCACTCCACTGCCTGCCTTACCCTGATTCACTCCACTGCCTTCCCCTCATTCACTCCACTGCCTGCCTTCCCCTCATTCACTCCACTGCCTGCCTTCCCCTCATTCACTCCAATGCCCGCTTTACCCTCATTCACTCCACTGTGGGACAACTGGCCATTGAATACACACTAATGAAATTGACTACTGTAGGGGACTTCCCACCTTTAAACCCCTGAGCCCCTTCAAGGGCATCGCCGGGTAGCCCATGAGCACTCAGTTAACTGTTGTCTGCATGACAACAGAAGGAGCCATATCTTCTCCTGAGATGTCCTGACTACAGGTGAGTGGGTGGGAGAACCCTGTGAGTCATGGTCAGAAGCAAGTGCAGGTCTCTGTCGAGAAAAGTCCGAAGGGAAATGTGTTCAGAACGTGTTTCGAGCTACAGAAATCATTGTATGAAGTTTGCAGAATCTTCAGGATCTCAGACTCTTCACTTTTATCTGTCTCCACTCATCCTGGTGCCTGTACCTCACTCTGAGTACCAGGGGTGAGAGTGGCCAAAGACCAAAAGGTTTGTAAATCAGTGGCCGAAGATAAAAAAGTCTGAAAATGTTTTTTCACAAGGAATCATGTAATGATAGCACTGTTAATGATCTGTAATATCCTGATCTATTTCCATAATGTGCTATTAGACTGCTAATAAAATGAAGAACGAGGTGTTCTTAGCAACTTTGCCCCATATAGCTGCCAGGTCTCAGACGAAGGGTAGTATAATAGCATCTAACATACATTGCAGCTCATTTAGGGTTAGACATGTAGAGACAGGAGTAGGAGGCTAATGACAAACAATAAATTCAGTTAAGCTAATTGTACAGAATTTTTTTTGGTTTTCCTAATAATGTAACTGTGATCAATTAATTTGTTCGATGATGCAGCCAAACTGGGCAGAGGAGTTGCAGTTCGGACTAGAAACGTATGCAGCACAGCTTCCAGGCCCCTTCAAATGTGTTGACCGCTCACTCCCCACCCCTACCACACCCACCCCCCACCCAATTGGCCGCTTGCTCGCTTGCTTCCTGCCTTCCCGCACCACCACCCCCCAACCCAGTGGGCTGTTCGCCACGCGCCTGCTCGGTGGGTGGTGACATCATTATGTGGTGGAATCAATACATGCAAGCACAGATTCATACTGGCAAGTGCTTGGATGCACTGATGACGTTGGCGATCACTCTGCGCGTGCTCTGCATTGTCAGGAGACACAGTGTTCTTTTTAAAGTCGGTCTTTTGGTCAAGGTAGGAGAGGAAGAAGCCAATGGCAGATTCCTGAAACCCCAATGTCGGAAATCTGCCATTTGGCAGAAATGTCTCATTCCTGCTGAGCACACAAGCAGATCAATGCCAGGAAACTCCCATCTGCTGTGTCCAATGTGTCTCAGTCTCTCACCCCGAGTGGATTGCTGTCTAGTAGGGTTGTGGCCTAAAGTCAGTGTTTGAATGGCCGCCTGGTGAGTGGAGGCTCATCCTCCAGTCAGGCTGTCCCTTACCTGCGGAATTTCCATCAGGGTCAGTCCGTCTCCGACCCCTTTGCCTGAAAGCCTAAAAAAATGAGCAGAAAAGAAATGAGGTACGAAGGTTTCCCAGTCTGTGAGAATATTCCGAACAGAGCTGTAAAGCAGTGAATATTTTGACTAAAACAGATCAGATACTTTGCACAGGCTGCCGGAGCATCCCTCTATAACAGGAGGAGAAAGCTGAATTGGAACAGGACCTCCAGCCTTTGGCCCATTGATGAGAGAACCAACACAAAGCCCTGAACAGCCTGTGGATCACCTCAATGAAGCATTCAGGCTTTATATGAACCACCAGCTGAGCTCAAATCCTACCTGCCGAAGCCGTGAAATTGGATTCAATAAATTGGCATCAAAGAGGGAATCTGCCAGATTGTTATAAAAACTCAACTAGTTCGCTAATGTCCTTCAGAGAGAGGAACATATACCCACCCCCAACCCCCAACCTCAGCCCCCACTCAACCCAGTCTGGACTACATGTGACTCCAGTCCCACACTACATGTTTGACTCTTGGGGCAACAAGGAAGGACTGTAAACCAGGTCTTGCCAGTCACCATCATTACAAGAATAATTTTTTTTTTAAAGAACTGATGTGTAGGGAGGCCTGGATTCTAACCGCTCCACGTCACTTACTGGTTAATTCTGGGCTTCTAACCTACCTTCGTACCTTCCTGCCCAGTTATTCTGACCAGCAGGCCTTGTTTGCCCTGCACTGGTTTCAGCTGACATGGTGCCTGGTGAGGGGATCGCAGAGTCAGTTCCCTATTTTCACATCCTTCTCATACTAGAGGCTCTGGTGGGTTTTAGGGCCTCTCAGCTGATCCCTACGACAGAATCTTCTCTCTGACTGAACGTTGCCCAGCTGTTGCCACAAAGCTATCTCAGAGCGGGTACCATTCCTCAGTGAGGAGCCTTGTGTAGGTTCCCCCCTGCCCGAGTCTTCAAAAGCAACGAGACTCAGGAGTGGAACTGAATGACTTACCCAACTCAGGGAGTCAAAAAACGTCACCGATCGTCTGTGGGCTACCACCTGACAACTCTTCGAAGCCAACACCTCCAGAAGCGGTGGCACACAGAATCAGAGAATGCTAAGCTTCTCAAAGATCATCACCTTCCTTATCACCCCAAGCCACATCATATAGAATCCAAATGCAACTGGGAAAAGGGAGGGGATTAATCCGTTCAAGTCAAACCAGAACAGTCCCAGTTACCTCAGCCCCAGTCAGTGACAGAGGACACAAGACACCAAACAATAATGCAACTTCCTTGAATCCCAATCTCTGTGGCTGAACTCTGGCTGAGATTATGGAGCAGGCTAGGAAAGACCCAAGCAGAGGATGGCATCAACGAGTGCCTCCTCATTGAGGCCTGTGAACAGACAATGCTCCTGACAGCTTTGGCAACTTCTCAAGATTCTGAAGTCAGTCATAATAGACCACAAAACCAAGCAAAGACAGAGCGATCAGGCTAATGATTTATTTGGAAGAGCTGGAGCAGAGACGTCACCTCAAGTGCCTTCACTTCTCCATATCAGGATTTAGGAATGTTGTGGGACCACCTTAGGAAGGGATCACCTTAAGAATGGACCACCTTAAAAGCTGTAAGTGAAGGTCACCAGAGGAAATGATGTCGTGTCACACATGACCAGGGAGTTTGGGTGTAGCCTTGACAGAGTGAGATGTGTTTATATGTGGCTCATGCAGTAACTGTTTGCAGATATAGCTTGACTTGGCCATCTGAGAGAAATAGACTTGCAGGGCTATGGGGATCGAGCCGGGGAGTGGGACTGACAGCATAGCTCCATGGAGAACTGGTATCGAATCGATGGGCCGAATGGACTCCTTCTGTGCCATAAATGACCCTATGACTCTATTGACTCTATGACACCATATATATTCTACTTTAAGTTATCATAAAACCCCACATTTTCTTTGGATATTACTGGCAGTCCTTTGAGCCTTACAGTAGTTTACACATCAAAGGAACATTTTACATGTGGCAATGTTTGGGATATATTTTTTCTGAAAGCCACCAAATATTACGTCGTGGCAACATTTGATTTTTTCTGAAGAAACACCAAGAGCAAACAACCAACAATCGATTGCTTACCTGGAGTGGCTAAAGATCCGGCAGGAGACCCTGCAGCACTGCAATGAGCTAAGGTACAGACAGGATGCAGGGAGGTTTTGAAACTCTGTGAGTACAGCAGGCAATTTGCCAGGAGATCGGAGCTTTCAACTAATCTGGCAGTGGGTCGAAAAATTTGAAAAGCAGTAGCTGAAGCCATAACTGTTTTAGTTTTCCCATTTTTTTGCTTCATGGGTGGGGCCTAACCTGAAAAGGGAGGGAAGAACTCAACAGCACCACTGGAGGCCCACAGTACAGTGAGAAAGCCTGGTTGTGACAGCTGCTGGTACTGCAAGCTGCAGCCTTCTAAAAAAAACCTCTCAGGTAAAAAAAAGCTCACAGTTAAAAAATAAGAGCCAGCCTGTATAAACAAAGAACAGCTCTCTCTCTTTAAGAATGAAACAATGTAGTCTCATTCTTAAAGGGGCAGGCCTGCAAAAAAGAATCTGTTTAAACAAGAAAAAGGAGATGTGCCTTTGAAAAAAAAACCTGTAAAAAGACCTATATTTATACAAAAGCAGGATCATTAACACAATGGCTTTCAGATATCAAATTATAGATTGGAAGGGGTTGGACATAGCGTCTGAATTTAAACTGTTTTGACAACGAATGGGACTGTGTTTCCTGGATCAAGAAGTGAGTGAACCAGAGAAATAAGCTATCAAAATCAAGATCACACTGGGTAAAGAGAGCCTGCAATGGATTAATACATCAGGATTGTCGGCTGCAGATCAGAAGGACCCTAGCAAGATATGGACTTTGCTGGAGCAAAAACTGAAGGTAAAGATCAATTTCCGAGTACATAGTTTTGAGCTTACGACCTACCGGTAAAGACAAGGTGAGTCCATTGACCAGTTTGTGGCAAGATGCCGAAACAAAGCTCAATATTGTGACTTTACTGATGCTGAATTGTCAGAACGGGTTATAGAGCTGGTAATCGCATCTACCCCACTAGAGGCCTTTCAAAAAGACCTGCTAGAAAAGTAGAAAGGGCACACCATGGATGTGCTTCTCAGTCATGGGAGGAAATTTGAAGCCATCATGGCTGGGAGCCAACAGTTACAAGCATTGGGGTGGCTATGATGATTGGTACGGTAACCAAGGCTCAGAAGTCTGCTAAGTCTTGTGGCAAATGTGGCCTGACTCACCCAATTCACAGTTGTCCAGCATACCAGGACCAGTGCAAAGCTTGTGGCATGTGAAGACATTGAACAAGGCAATGCAGAAGGCCGAGCTCAGATACTGCACAGAGGAATGTGGTAGATCACGTGCAGAGAGAGTGTCTGCAAGACAAGATGGAAAATGCAGCAAAAGGTATGCCAGCACACAACAAAAGTCCAAGTAGGTACATCAGGTCAGCAGAGAGGCAGATTGTCAGGAGGACAAGGATGAAGAATGCACTTGTGTGAACAGCGAGCAAGCATTTCACATAGTTAATTTGGATCAACGTGTCAAAAGTGCAAATATTCTGCCCATCTGCATACTGAAGGACATGTATCTAAAGAAATGGGAATCTGTAATACGACCCACCACAGCTAGGCTGACTGCCTACAATGTTTCTCCAATCAAGTGCATTGAAATGATAAACTTGCAGTGCAGCTACGGAAGCTCCGAATGGCTACCATAAATGTCTTATATTGTAGACGCAACTGGATCAGCTATCACAGGGCTTCCGGTATGCTGAGATTTCTGAATTGTCACAATACGAGGTCAGCACTGCACTGGTAGGTATGCAAGGTTGCAACACGAAGTGCATTGAGTTGGTTAGAGACCTGAAACTACTTTATCCAGACAGGTTTGATGCAATCGTCAATTTCAAGGGTGATGCCATATCACATGTGAGGGAGGATGCAGTTCCTAATATTAATTTGCCAAGGAAGTGCAACGTGCACATTCAAGAGAAGCTTAAAGTGAATCTGGACGAGATGGAGTGAAAGGGAGCCAAGTACACCAGCATTTCAGTTGATGCAGCTCCATTACCTGCATGCTGAAGAAAGATGGCAATCTCAGGATTTGCTCAGGCCCACGGTGACTGAATTTAGCCCTCAAGACATGCCCACATAAAATCCCGATCCTGGAGGAGCTGAATCCTCAGTTTACTGGTTCTAAGTATTTTTCAAAGCTCAAAGCAAAGCATGGCTACTGGCCTGTCCACTTAGCCAAGAAGTCCCAGCTACTCAACTTTTAGAATGTCATTCAGGAGATACTGTTTTAGATGGTTACTGTTTGGTTCATGCATCAGCCAGGGCATTTTCCAACAATACATGGACAGGATAACGGAAAATGTCCTGGGCTGTACCTGTATAGCCGTGACGTTGCGGTGGCGAGGTGGACCAAGGCAAAGCATGACCGAAACTTGCATTTGCTAACACTGACCGCTCGTCGTGAGGGCCTTGTGTTTCATAGCAAGAAGTGCCAGGTCAACGTCAGGCACATCAACTTCTTTGGGTCAATATATTCCGCCACAGGAATACGCTCAGACCCAGTTAAGATCAAAGATATCAAAGCCATTCCAACTCCTCAGTACCAGGAAGACCTATATCGGTGCCAAGGCCTGTTCAACATTTTGGCCCCGTACATCCCCAATTTCGCTGAGTGAACAGCACTGCTTAGGGAACTGCTGCATAAAGATACCCCTTACTTGTGGCAGGAAGACCACCAGCAGGTGTTTGAGTCTTTAAAGTTAGCTCTGTCGAGTCAAGACAGGGTGCTACAGTATTACAACCTGACCAAACATACTATTTTATTCTTTTTTTAGAGAGAGATTTACTCTGTATCTAACCCCTTTTTTTTGTTTTTTGTTTTTTTTCTTTTTCTTTTAAAGGTGGCCTTTATACCCCAGGCCCCTTTTATGTATTTCATGTCAAGGGGTCTTTATTCCTCAGGCCCCCTCTTATATACATTTTATAAAATAACTTTATTAAAAAAAAAACTCAAATTAAAATGCCATTCTCGGCGTCAATTATGCACTCCAGTCCCCGCAGTTCCCACCGGCTGCGGAAGGCCTCAAGCGTACCGGCGGACACCGTATGCTCCTTCTCCAGTGACACCCGGGTGCGAACGTAACCGTGGAAGAGGGGCAGGCAATCAGGGAGGATGGACCCACCCCCCGACGGCCCGCAGCCTGGACCTGTGAATTGCCACCTTGGCCAGGCCCAGGAGCAGACCGACGAGGAGATCCTGCTCCCGGCCCACGCCCCTCCACACCGGGTGCCCAAAGATCAGGAGCGTGGGGCTGAAGTGCACCAAACAGACCATGCTCGAGGTCGACGTGTCCCAGAGTGGATTAGGCGTGTGCATCATGCAGGCAGTGAAGCCAATCGCCTTCGCATTGAAGAGTTTGTCGTAAAGCCAATCCAATTATTCTAACATCGAAGGTGAAACGTTAGCTCTGGTTTTTGGTATGGCTAGGTTTCACACCTACTTGTTTGGAAAACATTTTCCCATGGAGACTGATCACAAGCCACTTGAAACTATATGATGCAAACTACTCACCTGTGCTCCTCCGCGGTTGCAGAGGCTTTTGGTGAAGGCCCAGGGCTACAATTGTGACATCTGATCTAAATCGGGCAGCAAAATGGTCACATCGGACACTCTGAGCAAGTTGCCTAACCCGAATATAGATGCAGATGTCTCACAGATTTGCATGTCCACAATGTGGATACTGTGATTGAAGATGTCCTGAAAATTGACCTCATGAGTTTTGGACCCTACAAATGTGAGCAGCTAAGCGATGAGATGGTATGTGACCCTACTCTATCGTTGTTGTGGAAGGTGATTGTGGAAGGAAGGCCTGACACCATACAGGAAATAATCCAATTTCTATGCTGTTTGTGGGTGTATAGAGATGAGCTCAGTATATCACAAGGATTGATTTTCAAAGGTAAACAAGTCCTGATACCCGAGGCTCTGTGTTCTGAAATTCTAACCCAACTGCATCAAGGGCATTTAGAAATAGAACGTACCAGACGACCTGCCAGAGAGACGGTCGACTGACCAGGAATCAACAGTAATGTTGAGACAGTGGTGAAATCCTGTGAGGCATGTCAAAGTTCTCAGCCAAAGCAACAGAAGGAAACCCTTGATTCCAGATGAAACACCTTCACATCCATAGGCGAAGATCGGCACAGGTATATTTCACATTTAAGGTGATGATTTCCTCCTTGTTATGGATTACTTCACCAAGTTTCTGATCATCAAGCAGATACAAAATACATCAGTGCAGTGGTCGCTGATATAGTCAGTGCTCTGTTCAGCCTATTTGGTGTGTCGGAAGAAATTATCTCCGATAATGGACCGTAATATGCAGGAAGACCATTCCAAGACATGTGTGCCAGGTGGGACTCCGTCAGGTGACATTGTCACTACATTATCCAAAGTCCAATGGTATGACTGAACACATTGTGCGCACCATCAAATTGCTAATTTTAAATTGTCGACAGACAGGACAAGATCTCAAGGTTGCAATGCTGCACCTCTGAGCTACTCCATCAGACATGGGCTTACCGTCACCTGCAGAGTTGATGTTTGGAAGGCAGGTAAGAACTACCCTGCCCAGTCATCATCACTCTAAGTTTTCCACAGTAAAGGATATACTTCTGTCAAAACAAGGGAAGATGAATCGTATGACAGGTAAGCAGGACCAGAATTAGCTAGATTGCGAGTAGACAGAAGGTCAGAGTCTTCAATCATGCATCGGGATCTTGGTATCCTGTAGAGGTTGCTAGGATATGCGACCAACCCAGATCGTATGAGGTCCAGACACCCAATGGTGTGATTCTCAGATGGAACTGAAGTCAACTCAGAGAGCTGTACGTCAACAGTACATGTGACAATCCTGTGGCATTTTGGACATGTTCAAAAACAAAGTCTGTAGATGAATGTATGAAAGTACAGAGGCTCCGAGCACAGAGGACGAACAAGCTAACCAGAGTTCTGAGTCACCAGAGTCTCAGAGGAGTCATCAAGACGAGCTCAGCTCTGGGAAGAGGTTTATGATAACAAGATCGGGACGAGTAAACAAACCTCCGCTACGTTTTAGAGAGTGTTAAACTTGCTCACTTGTAAATAACATTTTGTTTTAATATGTGTAGTTTGGCTGAACTGCAACATCATTGTATATTGTACATATGTTTTTATCTTTGACGAAAAGGGGGGATATTGTGGGACCACCTCAAGAAGGGACCACCTTAAGAAAGGACCACTTTAAGAGTTGTAAGTGAAGGTCACCAGAGGAAATTATGTCGCATCACACATGACCAGGGAGTTGTGGGTGTAGCCCGACAGAGTGGGATGTGTTTAGATGTGGCTCATGCAGTAACTGTTTTTGTGTGTGTGTGTGTATATATATATATATGTTCTACTTTAAGTTATAATAAAAGCCCATATTTTCTTTGGATGTTATTTGTAGTCCTGTGAGTCTTACAATGGTTTACACATCAAAGGAACAAGTATTATTACAGGCAGTGCTCCGGGTACACTGTCCCCATCAAACACCCCCAGGGCAGGTACAGCACGGATTAAATACAGAGTAAAGCTCCCTCTACACTCTCCCATCAAACACTCACAGGACAGGTATATATAGCACGGGGTTAGATACAGAGTAAAGCTCCTCTCAAAAAAAAAATGGGGTTAGATACAAAGTAAAGCTCCCTCTACACTGTCCCATCAAACATTCCCAGGGCAGGCACAGCAAGGGGTTAGATACAGAGCAAAGCTCCCTCTACACTGTCCCATCAAACACTCCCAGGGCAGGCACAGCACGGGGGTTAGATACAGAGCAAAGCTCCCTCTACACTGTCCCGTCAAACACTCCCAGGACAGGTACAGCACGGGGGTTAGATACAAAAAAAAAACAAAAAAAAAACGGGGTTAGATACAGAGTAAAGCTCCAAGAAAAAAAAACAGGGTTAGATACAGAGTAAAGCTCCCTCTACAATGAACCTCAGCTGTGTCGAGATGACATTTGTTTATTTCTTGCACTGGCCATTCTGTAAAGTCCTTTCGTGGTCACTGGGGCCTGTTTGGAGGTCAGATCCCATTGGGAGAGATACCATTCCCCCCCTTGGCTGAGTTCTGACGTATTTGCACAGTTGTGCATTGACAGTGCTGTAATGTAGGTAAGCTTTGCTTAGTGGATCCAGTGAAGCAGAATTGTGCCCTGGAGAAACTAACATGACACTGACCTTCCTTGTATGCCTTTGTTCTGAGTTCATGTGTGTTGACACTGGAGACTGACAAAGCTCTCCGTCGCTCCCGTAAACAATGTCGCCAGCTACATCAAAAAGTAATCAGAAGGAAGGGATGTCACTGAATAAAACTGAATCAAAAAAATCTCACACCTCAGAAGGAGGTCATTCAGCCCATCATACTTGTGCCGGCTCTTTGAAAGAGCTATCCAATTAGTCTACTCCCTTGTGCTTTCCCCATATTCCTGCAGATTTTTCCTTTTCAGGCATTTATCCAATTCCCTGTTGAAAGTTACTACTGAATCGACTGCCACTGCCCTTTCAGGCAGCGCATTCCAGATCACAACACCTTGCTGCGTAAAACCATTTCTCCACATCTGCCCCTCTGGTATTCTTCTCAAACTTTGCCCAAAAAAAGGAAAGATTTTTTCTCCGTCACTAGACTTTCATCATCCAGTCGTCTGCCTTGTATAAACATGTAGACAGGTTTACTGATCTCCCGCTGGGAGCAGGAGACACCGCTGGGAATAATTCCCAGTTCGGGTGGGCGCCTGACATGCAGAGAACACAGAAAAGGCCTCCCTGGGACTGGGAAATCCACCCTGGAGGAATTTGTATGTGTTTGGTCTGTGAGAGACTGAAAGATTTTTATTCACGGTTATTTCTTCCGACATTACTTAATCCCAGGAGCTCAGGCGCAGGTTGACAGAGCAAATAATTCGGGTCCCTACGTACATGTTGCACCAGGGATCACTGGACAGTGATCAGGAGTCATAAGGTTGCGGGTTTCAGCTGCACTCCACCAACTTCAGCACATAACCTAGGCTGACACTTCAGTGCGGCACTGAGGGAGTGCTGCACTGTTGGAGGTGCTGTCTTTAGGATGAGCCATTAAACCGAGGCCCCATCTGCTGTCTCAGGTGGACGTAAAAGATCCCATGGCACTATTTGAAGAAGAGCAGGGGAGACCTCCCCTGGTCTGACCAATTGGTCCTGACCAATATTTATCCCTCAATCAACATCACTAAAAAACAAATTAAGTGGTCATTATCACATTTCTGTTTGTGGGATCTTGCTGTGTGCAGTTTGGCTGCCACGTTTCCTACATTATAAGAGTGACTGCACTTCAATAGTACTTCATTGGTTGTAAAGCGGTTTGGGATATCCTGAGGATGTGAAAGATGCTATATAAATGCAGGTTTTGCTCCTTAACTGCAAACAGTAATGGGCTTAATGAGACTGATTCAATCAGTTCCCACAGTTTTCACTGGGGCGGTGGGCCGGTAGTGGTGGGGGGGGGGGGGGTGGGGGTGGGGGTAATTAACCCTTTACACACAGGAGTATTATTTTAACACAAACATGAAGACACCTTGTGAATGGGCGAGACATGAACCACTGACTCTTAGCAGTGTTGCACTTCCTCCAGGTGAATAGCAAGACTTCATGGGTTGGTAGCGAATGAGTGGCCGCATGAGGCATGGGTCAGAAAGCTGTGCATCATGGGTACCCAATCACAGGAGGAAAAACTGCCCCTGAGCGGGCAACAAAAAGGATTTCTGGGTATCAGCAATGCCAGTCCTGAGGAAAGGTTAAGGAAGTTGTGCCTTTACAAAAAGGTAAGTTCCAGATGGTCGGACTAAAGTTTTCAGAGGTATAAAGGGATGGAGGGAAATTGTTCCCTAAGGTGAAGGTTTAAATCCCAGGGGGCTACAGATTAGAAATGGGCAATTCAGGAGGAACTTTACCCAAAGGATAACCAAGGGAATGACGAAGAAGTATCGATTGGATCAAGATTGGGTTCCCTCAATCGTTGGGCCCATTGGTCTGTTTCTACCCTCAGAAATTAATATCTAGTATCAGACCCTGATCTACTCCCTGTCTGAGGTGGTTGGCATCTCTATGTTCATTCCCATTCAATAACTCACCTTCTAGCCCCTGCTCAGTAACTAGTCCGACCTTCTCGTCACTGAAACCACACTCAAGTGGCAGGTGCCCTGTAAAGTAAAGGAACCCAGTTACCATGGAGACATCACGCAGGAGAAACCTGTTTGTAGAGCATTCCAGATCTAAAGACCAGCCTACCCAACTCCCCTGACCCCCACACCACCCCCCCGCCCATCAGATCACTGCTGGCTACATGGTTCCAGGTTTCCAATCTTAGAACCAGGATCAGAAAATGAAAACAGAAAATACTGGAAAACTCTTGACAGGTCAGCAAACATCTATGGGGAAGGAACGAGGGTTAACGATTCAGGTCGATGACCTTTCAGCAGAACTGGTGAGACTCTGAGACCTGAAATGTTGACCCTCACTTAGTCTCTCCACTGACACTGCCTGACTTGCTGAGTGTTTCCAGCATTGTCTCTCTCTACATTTGTTTTCAGCCTCTGCAGTATTCTGCTCCTTGTTTTGGAGGTTTTGGGGTGAAGACAGACCAAGAGACTTAACAGTAACACGATGGTGTGGCTGGTCGGAGGGAGGTAGGAGTGGAATCCAGAGCATCAGATCATCAGTGGTGGCGTGAGACTGGATCACCGTTCTGGAGTTTGTTTCATTATCTTTAGGAAATGGGGAGTACTAATACACAATGTTGCTTCATGAGCCTATATGGGTGGTGGAATCCACAATAAAGGAGAGGATACATGGGCTGTGGGGACAGGTTAAACACACACACACACACACACTGGGTGTCACTCACACACATTGGGTGTCTCAAACTCACACTCACACACACTGGGTGTCTCTCTCTCTCTCACACACACTGGGTGTCTCTCTCTCTCACAGACACACACACATACACACGCACACACTGGGTGTCACACACACACACACACTGGGTGTCTCTCTCTCTCTCACACACACACACACACAAACACACACTGGGTGTCACACACACACACACACACTCGGTGTCACACACACACACACAAACACGCACTGGATATCTGACACACACACACACACACACACACGCACACACACACTGGATGTCTCACACACACACGCACACACACACACACACACTGACACATACACAAACACACACACTGGGTGTCACACATACACACACACTCTCACACAGACTTGGTATCACAAACACACACACACTGGGTGTGTCACACACACACCCACACTGGGTGACATACACACACACTGGGTGTCTCACACACACACTGGATGTCTGACTCTCACACACACGCACACACTGGGTGTCTCTCTCACACACACACACACACACAAACACACTGGGTGTCACACACACACGCACATAAACACACACTGGATGTCTGACAGTCACACACACACACTGGGTGTCTCTCTCTCACACACACACACACACACACTCGGTGTCACACACACACACAAACACACACTGGATGTCTGACACTCACACACACACACACTGGGTATCTCTCTCACACACACACACACTCGGTGTCACACACACACAAACACACACTGGATATCTCACACACACACACACTGGATGTCTCACACACACACACACACACACACACACACACTGACACATACACAAACACACACACACACACACACTGGGTGTCACACATACACACACACTCTCACACAGACTTGGTATCACAAACACACACAGGCACACTGGGTGTCTCACACACACACACACACCCACACACACCCACACTGGGTGACATACACACACACACTGGGTGCCACACACACACACACACACACACACACTGGGTGCCACACTGACACACACACACACACACTGGGTGTCACACTGACACACACACTCACACACACTGGGTGTCACACACACACACACACACACACACACTGGGTGCCACACTGACACACACACTCACACACACTGGGTGTCACACACACACACACTCACACACACTGGGTGTCACATGCACACACACACACACACCGGGTGTTCATACACACACACAGACACACACACACACACACAGGGTTCCACACTGACACACACACTGACACACACACTGACACACACACACGCGCGCGCTCTCACACACACTAGGTGTCACACACACACACTGGGCTGGATTTTGTTCTCAGCCCGACATTGGGTTTCATGGTGAGGGGGTGGGGGCCGCAGAATCGGACGGCAGTGGCTGTCACGGAGCCCGACATCGAAATGGCCGTGCCCGATCTTCCCGACAGCAGAGAGGCTCCGTGGCAGCACCTCCGCCGCTCTGCGACGGGACCCTACTTTACATATTTAAAATACCTCCCTGCATAAATTTAAATTTAATTCCCCGCGATCTGACTTTCAGTTCCCAATCTTGAGCAGGTCGTGCGGTACTCACGTGACTTCGCTTTCCCATCCAGGAGATGCTGGCACCACCGAGGTGGGCAAGGGGTTAACTCTGCATTATATGAACTGTTTGCAGAGCTGGCAGCCTTTTAAAAATGGCACCAGCACCTGCTCCGGCATCAAGTGATGCCGTGAACGGCATCGTCAATGCCTCCCGCACTAAGTGATTGAGGTGGGCAGCTGCCATCAATATGTTAAGCTGCCGCTTCCGACGATGGGACAACAAGGTCTGACCCTGGGTGCCTCCCACACACACACACCAGGGGCTGGATTTTGTGCAGACAGCAGGGCTCCTGATGCCAGGCTGAAAAGGCAGGGAGAGCCCGCCTCTGCATTCTGTCTGACCCCCGGAGCGATCCTCTGGTCTTTTGGGGTCAAGGTTTATGGGGCGGGATCCCCGTCCTTTTAAACACTTAATAGGGATGGGGATCCTGCCCACAAGAGCTGCCGGCCAATCACAGCAGGTTAACAGCAACGGCAGCACCACTGGGGATTGGTGGGCCCCAGGGCCAGCATTGGAACTCCAGAGAAGAGGTAGGTGAGCTGGAGTCACCGGGGCCAGTTTGGAAGGCCCCAGCGAGGGGTGGGGTTGGTGGGTGCGGGTGGGCATTCGGTCCAGAGGGAGGGGGGTCCCGGAGGAGTACAGAGGTTCCAGGGTGCGGGGGGGAGGGGGTCTCCTCCATGGGTCACAAATTGTCCATGAAGGAGGATCCACCCCTCCCACCCCTCCTAAGCCCGCAGGGAGGCTACCTCATTTTCCAAGACGTCCTCCCCATGCAGCGGAGGCCCCCCCATGCCGCTGGTAAGATCCCAGCAGTGATCGGAAGAAGCCCTTAATTGGCCGTTAATAGGCCACTTAAGAGCCTCAATTGTCCTTTGGGTGGGAAGGCCAATGTCAGCCTATCGCGCCCCTTGGAAGATTGGGTCCGGCAATCCCGGCAGTGTGTTTCGCAGCGCCTGCTGTCGCTCTGAATCTCAGGCCTCCCCCTACCCTGCCACAGAACCCGAGGTCAGGCTGGGAACAAAATCCAGCCCCCTGACACCCACACACACTGGGTGTCACACACATACACACTGGGTGTAGCGTGCGCGCGTGCACACACAAATACACACATGCTGGGTGTAGCGTACACACCCACACACTCTGTGTGTAATTAAAACATTTTTTAAAAATATTCATTTATGGGATGTGGGCATCGCTGGCCAGGCCAGCATTTATTGCCCATCCCTAATTGCCCTGGAGAAGATGATGGTGAGATGCCTTCTTGAACTGCTGCAGTCCATTTCGGGTAGGTACACCCACAGTGCTGTTAGGAAGGGAGTTCCAGGATTTTGACCCAGTGACAGTGAAGGAACAGTGATACAGTTCCAAGTCAGGATGGTGTGTGACTTGGAGGGGAAATTGCAGGCAGTGGTGTTCCCATGCATCTGCTGTCCTTGTCCTTCTAGTTGGTAGAGGTCGTGGGTTTGGAAGGTGCTGTCTAAGCAGCCTTGGTGCGTTGTTGCAGTGCATCTTGTAGATGGTATACACTGCTGCCACTGTGCGTCGGTGGTGGAGGGAGTGAATGTTTGTGGATGGGGTGCCAATCAAGCGGGCTGCTTTGTCCTGGATGGTGTCGAGCTTCTTGAGTGTTGTTGGAGCTGCACCCATCAGGCAAGTGGAGAGTATTCCATCACACTCCTGACTTGTGCCTTGTAGATGGTGGACAGGCTTTGGGGAGTCAGGAGGTGAGTTACTCGCCTCAGGATTCCTAGCCTCTGACCTGCTCTTGTAGCCACGGTATTTATATGGCTACTCCAGTTCAGTTTCTGGTCAATGGTAACCCCCAGGATGTTGATAGTGGTGGATTCAGCGATGGTAATGCCATTGAATATCAAGGGGAGATGGTTAGATTCTCTCTTGTTGGAGATGGTTATTGCCTGGCACTTGTGTGGTGCGAATGTTACTTGCCACTTATCAGCCCGAGCCTGGATATCGTCCAGCTCTTGCTGCATTTCTACACGGACTGCTTCAGTATCTGAGGAGTCACGAATGGTGCTGAACATTGTGCAATCATCAGCGAACATCCCCCTTTCTGACCTCATGATTGAAGGAAGGTCATTGATGAAGCAGCTGAAGATGGTTGGGCCTAGGACACTACCCTGAGGTACTCCTGCAGTGATGTCCTGGAGCTCAGATGATTGACCTCCAACAACCACAACCATCTTCCTTTGCGCTAGGTATGACTCCAGCCAACGGAGGGTTTTCCCCCTGATTCCCATTGACCTCAGTTTTGCTAGGGCTCCTTGATGCCATACTTGGTCAAATGCTGCCTTGATGTCAATGGCAGTCACTCTCACCTCATCTCTTGAGTTCAGCTCTTTTGTCCATGTTTGAACCAAGGCTGTAATGAGGTCAGGAGCTGAGTGGCCCTGGCGGAACCCAAACTGAACGTCACTGAGCAGGTTATTGCTAAGCAAATGCCGCTTGATGGCACTGTTGTTGACACCTTCCATCACTTTACTGATAATTGAGAGTAGGTTGATGGGGCGGTAATTGGCCGGGTTGGACTTGTCCTGCTTTTTGTGTACAGGACATACCTGGGCAATTTTCTACATTGCAGGGTAGATGCCAGTGTTGTAGCTATAATGGAACAGCTTGGCTAGGGGCGTGGCAAGTTCTGGAGCACAGGTCTTCAGTACTATTGCTGGAATATTATCAGGGCCCATAGCTTTTGCAGTATCCAGTGCCTTCAGTCGTTTCTTGATATCACATGGAGTGAATCGAATTGGCTGAAGTCCGGCATCTGTAATGCTGGGGACTTCAGGAGGAGGCCGAGATGAATCATCCACTTGGCAATTCTGGCTGAAGATTGTTGCAAATGCTTCAGCCTTATCTTTCGCACTGATGTGCTGGGCTCCCCCATCATTGAGGATGGGGATATTTGTGGAGCCACCTCCTCCAGTTAGTTGTTTAATTGTCCACCACCATTCATGGCTGGATGTGGCAGGACTGCAGAGCTTAGATCTGATCCGTTGGTTATGGGATCGCTTAGCTCTGTCTATCGCATGCTGCTTACGCAGTTTTGCATGCAGATAGTCCTGTGTTATAGCTTCACCAGGTTGACACCTCATTTTGAGGTCTGCCCGATGCTGCTCCTGGCATGCCCTCCTGCACTCTTCATTGAACCAGGGTTGGTCTCCTGGCTTGATGGTAATGGTAGAGTGGGGGATATGCTGGGCCATGAGGTTACAGATTGTGGTTGAGTACAATTCTGCTGCTGCTGATGGCCCACAGCGCCTCATGGATGCCCAGTTTTGCATTGCTAGATCTGTTTGAAATCTATCCCATTTAGCACAGTGGTCGTGAAGGAGGGTATCCTCAATGTGAAGGCGGGACTTCGTCTCCACAACGACTGTGCGGTGGTCACTCCTACCAATACTGTCATGGACAGATACATCTGTGGCAGGCAGATTGGTGAGGACGAGGTCAGGTATGTTTTCCCCTCTTGTTGGTTCCCTCACCACCTGCCGCACACCCAGTCTAGCAGATATATCCTTTGGGACTGGGCCAGCTCGGTCAGTAGTGGTGCTACCGAGCCACTCTTGGTGATGGACATTGAAGTCCCCCACCCAGAGTACATTCTGTGCCCTTGCCACCCTCAATGCTTCCTCCAAGTGCTGTTCAACATGGAGTACTGAGTCATCAGCTGAGGGAGGGCGGTAGGTGGTAATCAGCAGGAGGTTTCCTTGCCCATATTTGATCTGATGCCATGAGACTTTATGGGGTCCAGAGTAGATGTTGAGGACTCCCAGGGCAACTCCTTCCCTACTGTATACCACTGTGCCACCACCTCTGGTAGGTCTGTCCTGCCGGTGGGACAGGACATACCCGGGGATGGTGATGGCAGTGTCTGGGACATTGTTTGTAAGGTATGATTCCGTGAGTATGACTATGTCAGGCTGTTGCTTGACTAGTCAGTGGGACAGCTCTCCCAACTTTGGCACAAGCCCCCAGATGTTATTAAGGAGGAATTTGCAGGGTCGACTGGGCTGGGTTTGCCGTTGTAGTTTCCGGTGCCTAGGTCGATGTCGGGTGATCCGTCCGGTTTCATTCTTTTTTATTGACTTTGTAGCGGTTAGGTACAACTGAGTGGCTTGCTAGGCCATTTCAGAGGGCATGTAAGAGTCAACCACATTGCTGTGCGTCTGGAGTCACATGTAGGCCAGACCAGGTAAGGACAGCTGATTTCCTTCCCGAAAGGACATTAGTGACCCAGATGGGTTTTTACAACAATCGACAATGGTTTCATGGCCATCATTAGACTCGCTTTTAATTCCAGATTTATTAATTAAATTCAAATTCCACCTTCTGCTGCTGTGGGATTCGAACCCATGTCCCCAGAGAAATACCCTGGGTCTCTGGGTTACTAGTCCAGTGACAATACCAGTACGCCACTGCCTCCCCTTCATAATACGCACACACTGGGTGTAGCACGCACACACACACACACACTGGGTATAGCGTGCACACACAGATACACCCACACACTGGGTGTCACACACACACTGGGTGTAGCACCCACACACACTGGGTGTAGCGCACACACGCACACGCACACACACTGGGTGTAGTGCACACACACACACACACACACACACACACACACACACACACACATGTACTATACAGACATACTACAGACTGGACAGAGAACAGCCTCATCTGTGATCACATGACTCAGGTTGCAAGCAAACCGTGCAATGACCTAACACGTAATGAGGGACAAGCCACTCGCTTCAAACCTTCTCCTTCCCCTCAGAGACGAGTGTTTACTAGGAGCTGAGACTGCCCCAATTTCCAGAGCCCAGAGCCAGGAGAGTTGCTCACCTTCCCGACGAGGGAAACGTGCCATGAAACTGCCATTGGGACCTCGGATAGGTCCCAACAAGGAGAGTCGCACAATCTCACCATCAGGAGCCATGAGAAGGCTGCCCACCGAGATGTCCTTGTGAACGTCTGGAAAAAGAAAGAGAAAAATGCAGATCACAGCCAACAATCTGACCAAATTGTCACCTCAGAGGCTCAGCAAGACTCCAACTACATTACAGTCCCACACACAACAGTCATTCTTAACATCTGAAAAAATCTATGTTATGCGAATACACAGTCATTTTTCTTGCTATATCCAAGCTTGCTGACAACACTAAGTCTGGTGGCACAGCAATAGTGAGGAAAGATATTAGCTCTGACGATGTGGAATCTGTATGGGTAGAGCTGAGAAACACTAAGGGCCAAAAAAGGATTGTGGGGGTTGTATATCGACCTTTAAACTGTAGTGGTGATGTTTGGAATGGCATTAAACAGGAAATTAGGGACGCATGCGTTAAAGGAACATCTGCAATTATGGGCAACTTTAATCTGCATATAGATTGGGCAAATCAAATTAGTCACAATACCGTAGAAGAGGAATTCTTGGAGTGTATACGGGATGGTTTTCTGGACCAATACGTTGAGGAACCAACTAGAGAACAGGCCATCCTAGACTGGGTATTGTGCAATGAGAGAGGAATAATTGACAATCTAGTGGTGTGAGACCCCTTGGGGATGTGCGACCGTAATATGATAGAATTCTTCATCAAGATGGAGAGTGACGTAGTTGATTCTGAGTCTAGGGTCCTGAATCTTAGTAAAGGAAACTATGAAGGTATGAGGTGCGAGTTGGCTATGACGGATTGGGAAACATTACTTAAAGGGATGACGGTGGATAAGCAATGGCAAACATTTAGAGAGCACGTGGATGAACTGCAACAATTGTTTATCCCTGTCTGACGCAAAAGTAAAATGGGAAAGGTAACCAAACCATGGTTTACAAGGGAAATTAGAGATAGCATTAGATCCAAGGAAGAGGCATACAAATTCACCAGAAAACAACAGACCTGAGGATTGGGAGCAGTTTAGAATTCAGCAAAGGAGGACCAAGGGATTGATTAAGAAGGGGAAAATAGAGTACAAGAGCAAGCTTGTGGGGAACATTAAAACTGACTGTAAAAGTTTCGATAGATATGTGAAGAGAAAAAGATTAGTGAAGACAAATGTAGGTCCCTTACAGTCAGGAACAGGGGAATTTATTATGGGGAGCAAAGAAATGGCTGACCAACTAAATGCATACTTTAGTTCTGTCTTCACAAAGGAGGACACAAATAACATACCAGAAATGCTGGGGAACACAGGGCTTAGTGAGACAGAGGAACGGAAGGAAATCAGTATTAGTAGAGAAATGGTATTGGGGAAATTGATGGGATTGAAGGCCAATAAATCCCCAGGGCCTGATGGTATGCATTCCAGAGTACTTAAGGAAGTGGCCCTAGATATAGTGGATGCATTGGTGGTCATCTTCCAAGATTCTAGAGACTCTGGAACAGTTCCTACAGATTGGAGGGTAGCTAATGTAACCCCACTATTTAAAAAGGGAGGTAGAGAGAAAACAGGGAATTATAGACCAGTCAGTCTGACGTCGGTAGTGGGGAAAATTCTAAAGTCCATTATCAAAGATTTTATAGCAGAGCACTTGGAGAGCAGTGGTAGAGTCGGATAGAGTCTGCATGGATTTACGAAAGGGAAATAACGCTTGACAAATCTACTAGAATTCTTTGAGGATGTAACTCGTAGAGTTGATGAGGGGGAGCCAGTGGATGTGGTTTATTTGGACTTTCAGAAGGCTTTTGACAAAGTCCCATATAAGAGATTAGCGTGTAAAATTAAAGCGCATGGGATTGGGGGTAGTGTATTGCGATGGATAGAAAATTGGTTGGCGGACAGGAAACAAAGCATAGGGATAAATGGGTCTTTTTCCGAATGGCAGGCAGTGACGAGTGGGGTACCGCAGGAATCGCTGTTAGGACCCCAGCTATTGACAATATATATTAATGATTTAGATGAGGGAACTAAATGTAATATCTCCAAATTTGCAGATGACACAAAACTGGGTGGGAGGGTGAGTTGTGAGGAGGATGCAGAGAGGCTTCAGGGTGATTTGGACAAGTTGACTGAGTGGGAAAATGCATTGCAGATGCAGTATAATGTGGATAAATGTGAGGTTATCCACTTTGGTAGCAAAAACAGGAAGGCAGATTATTATCTGAACGGCTATAAACTGAGAGAGGGGAATATGCAGCGAGATTCGGGTGTCCTTGTACACCAGTCGCTGAAGGTAAACATGCAGGTCCAACAGGTGGTAAAAAAGGCAAATGGTACGTTGGCCTTCATAGCGAGAGGATTAGAGTACAGGAGCAGGGATGTCTTGCTGCAATTATACAGGACCTTGGTGAGGCCACACCTGGAATATTGTGTGCAGTTTTGGTCTCCTTTTCTGAGGAAAGATGTCCTTGCTATAGAGGGAGTGCAGCGAAGGTTTACCAGACTGATTCCTGGGATGGCGGGACTGACATATGAGGAGAGTTTGAGTCAGTTAGGATTATATTCGCTGGAGTTCAGAAGAGTGAGGGGGGATCTCATAGAAACCTATAAAAGTCTAACAGGACTTGACAGGGTAGATGCAGGAAGGATGTTCTCGATGGTGGGGGTGTCCAGAACTAGGGCTCATAGTCTAAGGATATGGGGTAAACCTTTCAAGACTGAGGTGAGAAAAAATTTCTTCACCCAGAGAGTGGTGAGCCTGTGGAATTCGCTACCACAGAAAGCAGTTGAGGCCAAAACATTGAATGTTTTCAAGAAGGAATTAGATATAGCTCTTGGGTTTAAAGAGATCAAAGGGTATGGGGCGAAAGTGGGAACAGTTACTGAGTTGGATGATCAGCCATGATCGTAATGAATGGCAGAGCAGGCTCGAAGGCCCGAATGGCCTACTGTTGCTCCTATTTTCTATGCTTCTATGTTTCGATGTGTAGATTGGAACAGAAAGTTGCAAAGGGACATTGATAGTTTAAGTGAGTGGCCAAAACTGTGGCAGATGGAGTTTAATGTGGGGCAATGTGAGGTTATCCACTTTGGACCCAAGAAAGAAAGATCAGAGTATTTTCTAAATGCTGAGAAGGTAGGAACTGTGGAGCAGCAGAGAGATTTAGAGATCCAAATACAGAAATCGCTAAAAGCTAGTGGACAAGTACGAAATATAATTATAAAGGCGAATGGAATGCAAGCCTTCATCTCAAATGGGTGGAAGTTATGTTACAATTATATGAAACTCTGGTCAGACCCCATCCGGAGTAACTGCATTCATTTCCAGGCACTGCACCTCAGGAAGGATATATTGGTCCTGGTGGGGGTGCAGTGCAGATACACCAGAATGATAGATCTAATTGAGGGGTTTAAGATAATTAAATAATTTGATCGGGTAGATAGAGAAACCATTTCCTCTGGTTGGGGTGTACAGAACAAGGGGGCAGAATCTTAAAGTGTGAGCCAGGCCATTCCGAAGTGATGTCAGGAAGCACTTCCTCACACAACGGGTGGTGGAAATCTGGAACTCTCTATCCCTCAAAAAGCTGTTGAGGTTGGGGGTCAGTTGAAAATTCCAAACTGGAATTTGATAGATATTTGTCAGGTAAGGATACTAAGGGTTACAGAACCAAGGTGGATAAATAGAGTTGAGATACTTCAGCCATGACCTAATTGATTGGTGGAACAGGCTCGAGGGGCTGAATGGCCTCCTCCCCTTATTATTCCAGTGTTTATCCGCACCCCCGCTCCCTCCCTAGCCTCTGTATCACAGTCCTTGCCTACCCTTCAGTTTCTTGGGCACGGTGCCTCGAACAATGCCTGGTGATGAAGTCTTGTTTCTACGTGCTTTGCGCCTGAAGCTTGCCTTATTTCTGTGCTTCCCTGGACCTCTCGCCTCTTGAATTGGAGGCAGCAGCGGTAGCACTGGCCCTGGCTTCACACTCTGATCACCAACCTCTAGATGGGGTGGGGGGGGGAAGCGAGAAAGATTAGTAAAACCAGCCTTCACGTACAGTCAGAAATCAGTCAGTAAATTACCCATGGGTGAGCTGGAACTGCCAAGGGGCAATCTGAACCCTGACCACCTTGCTCACTTTGCATGTGATACAGTTTTAAACTGCTCTGCTGAGTTAGTGAGAAGGAGACTCACGGGAACGGATGAATCCTGCTCCAATGACATCATCAGGGCCCAACTGCTATTTACATCGTGGGTCTGAGCCAGGGTAGGTCAGAAAATTTGAAGCCTGTAGAGGCCCAAAGAGGTGACCAACAGAGGCCCCTCTCTGAGCTCCACATTGCGACGGAGAGAGAGTCCTCTCACTGAGCTCCGCACTGGGACAGAGAGAGGCCTCTCAATGAGCTCAGGACTGGGACAGAGAGAGTCCCCTCTCTGAGCTCCACACTGGGACAGAGAGGGATCACTCACTGATCTCCACACTGGGACAGAGAGAGTCCTCTCTCTGAGCTCCACACTGGGACAGAGAGGGATCACTCACTGATCTCCACACTGGGACAGAGAGAGGCCTCTCAATGAGCTCCACACTGGGACAGAGAGGGATCACTCACTGATCTCCACACTGGGACAGAGAGAGGACCCCCACTGAGCTCCAGACTGGGACAGAGAGAGGTCCCTCACTGAGCTCCTCACTGGGACAGAGAGAGGTCCTTCACTGAGCTCCACACTGGGACAGAGAGAAATCCCTCACTGAGCTCCGCACTGGGACAGAGAGAGGTCCCTCACTGAGCTCCTCACTGGGACAGAGAGAGGTCCTTCACTGATCTCCACACTGGGACAGAGAGAGGCCTCTCAATGAGCGCCACTCTGGGACAGAGAGGGATCACTCACTGATCTCCACACTGGGACAGAGAGAGGCCCCCCACTGAGCTCCAGACTGGGACAGAGAGAGGTCCCACACTGAGCTCCACACTGGGATAGAGAGAGGTCCCTCACTGAGCTCCTCACTGGGACAGAGAGAGGTCCTTCACTGATCTCCACACTGGGACAGAGAGAGGCCTCTCACTGAGCTCCACACTGGGACAGAGAGAGGCCCCTCATTGCGCTCCACACTGGGACAGAGAGGTCCCTCACTGAGCTCTGCACTGGGACAGAGAGAGGTCCCTCACTGCGCTCCACACTGGGACAGAGAGAGGTCCCTCACTGAGCTTCGCACTGGGACAGAGCGAGGCCCCTCACTGAGCTCCACACTGGGAAAGAGAGTGGCCCCTTACTGAGCTCCAGACTATGGCAGAGAGAGGCTCCAGACTGGGACAGATCGAGGCCCCTCACTGAGCTCCACACTGGGACAGAGAGGGATCACTCACTGATCTCCACACTGGGACAGAGAGAGGCCTCTCAATGAGCTCCACACTGGGACAGAGAGGGGTCCCTCACTGATCTCCACACTGGGACAGAGAGAGATCCCTCACTGAGCTCCTCACTGGGACAGAGAGAGGTCCTTCACTGATCTCCACACTGGGACAGAGAAAGGCCTCTCACTGAGCTCCACATTGGGACAGAGAGAGGCCCCTCACTGAGCTCCACACTGGGACAGAGAGAGGCCCCTCAGTGAGCTCCAGACTGGGACAGAGAGAGGTCCTTCACTGATCTCCACACTGGGATAGAGAGAGGTCCCTCAATGAGCTCCACACTGGGACAGAGAGGGATCACTCACTGATCTCCACACTGGGACAGAGAGAGGCCTCTCAATGAGCTCCACACTGGGACAGAGAGGGATCACTCACTGATCTCCACACTGGGACAGTGAGAGGCCTCTCAATGAGCTCCACACTGGGACAGAGAGGGATCACTCACTGATCTCCACACTGGGACAGAGAGAGGACCCCCACTGAGCTCCAGACTGGGACAGAGAGAGGTCCCTCACTGAGCTCCTCACTGGGACAGAGAGAGGTCCTTCACTGAGCTCCAGACTGGGACAGAGAGAGATCCCTCACTGAGCTCCGCACTGGGACAGAGAGAGGTCCCTCACTGAGCTCCTCACTGGGACAGAGAGAGGTCCTTCACTGATCTCCACACTGGGACAGAGAGAGGCCTCTCAATGAGCGCCACTCTGGGACAGAGAGGGATCACTCACTGATCTCCACACTGGGACAGAGAGAGGCCCCCCACTGAGCTCCAGACTGGGACAGAGAGAGGTCCCACACTGAGCTCCACACTGGGATAGAGAGAGGTCCCTCACTGAGCTCCTCACTGGGACAGAGAGAGGTCCTTCACTGATCCCCACACTGGGACAGAGAGGCCTCTCACTGAGCTCCACACTGGGACAGAGAGAGGCCCCTCACTGAGCTCCACACTGGGACAGAGAGAGGCCCCTCATTGCGCTCCACACTGGGACAGAGAGGTCCCTCACTGAGCTCTGCACTGGGACAGAGAGAGGTCCCTCACTGCGCTCCACACTGGGACAGAGAGAGGTCCCTCACTGAGCTTCGCACTGGGACAGAGCGAGGCCCCTCACTGAGCTCCACACTGGGAAAGAGAGTGGCCCCTTACTGAGCTCCAGACTATGGCAGAGAGAGGCTCCAGACTGGGACAGAGCGAGGCCCCTCACTGAGCTCCACACTGGGATAGAGAGAGGTCCCTCAATGAGCTCCACACTGGGACAGAGAGGGATCACTCACTGATCTCCACACTGGGACAGAGAGAGGCCTCTCAATGAGCTCCACACTGGGACAGAGAGGGGTCCCTCACTGATCTCCACACTGGGACAGAGAGAGATCCCTCACTGAGCTCCTCACTGGGACAGAGAGAGGTCCTTCACTGATCTCCACACTGGGACAGAGAAAGGCCTCTCACTGAGCTCCACATTGGGACAGAGAGAGGCCCCTCACTGAGCTCCACACTGGGACAGAGAGAGGCCCCTCTGAGCTCCAGACTGGGACAGAGAGAGGTCCTTCACTGATCTCTACACTGGGATAGAGAGAGGTCCCTCAATGAGCTCCACACTGGGACAGAGAGGGATCACTCACTGATCTCCACACTGGGACAGAGAGAGGCCTCTCAATGAGCTCCACACTGGGACAGAGAGGGGTCCCTCACTGATCTCCACACTGGGACAGAGAGAGATCCCTCACTGAGCTCCTCACTGGGACAGAGAGAGGTCCTTCACTGATCTCCACACTGGGACAGAGAAAGGCCTCTCACTGAGCTCCACATTGGGACAGAGAGAGGCCCCTCACTGAGCTCCACACTGGGACAGAGAGAGGCCCCTCACTGAGCTCCAGACTGGGACAGAGAGAGGTCCTTCACTGATGTCTACACTGGGATAGAGAGAGGTCCCTCAATGAGCTCCACACTGGGACAGAGAGGGATCACTCACTGATCTCCACACTGGGACAGAGAAAGGCCTCTCAATGAGCTCTACACTGGGACAGAGAGAGGTCCCTCAATGAGCTCCACACTGGGACAGAGAGAGGGCACTCACTGAGCTCCACACTGGGACAGAGAGAGGTCCCTCAATGATCTCCACACTGGGACAGAGAGAGGCCTCTCAATGAGCTCTACACTGGGACAGAGAGGTCCCTCAATGAGCTCCACACTGGGACAGAGAGAGGTCCCTCACTGAGCTCCACACTGGGACAGAGAGAGGTCCCTCAATGAGCTCCACACTGGGATAGAGAGAGGTCCTTCACTGAGCTCCACACTGGGATAGAGAGAGGGGCAATGACAATCACAAGCAATACAATCCATTCCTCACCTTCCAACAGAGTCCCATCTTCCTCCATCCTGATTCCCATGAATCCAACCGTTTTTCCCTCCATCCCCATGTGGCTGGATATCTCTGGAAAAATTCCAACATTCCCTCTATCCAGGCCTGATCTCCGCTCTCTGCTGATTCGTTCTTCATTGATCTGGTCGGCCTGGTCCAGTCCTTCTATTCTGGAGGTTTCTGTAGAATCAGGAGCTTCCGACTTTCCTTTGTTTTCTAAGAGACAGAATGACAAAAATAGAATCACGGGAATTGCAGCACGGAAGGAGGCCATTCGGCCCATCTCACCTGCTCCAGTCCAATCTGGACCTGATCACTCAAATCCCCTCCGCCACCCTTTCCCCGTATCCTTTTGGAATCTTTTGAAATATTTATCCTGTTCCATTAGGAGGAGTTCAAAGGGACAATTTTCCTATGTTTGCTGCACAAGTTTGCTAATCCTTCTCTCGTGACCCGCACTGACCCCAAACTTCCTCTGTCCCTGTTCCTGAATA
This sequence comes from Heterodontus francisci, assembly GCF_036365525.1. Classification (NCBI taxonomy): domain Eukaryota; kingdom Metazoa; phylum Chordata; class Chondrichthyes; order Heterodontiformes; family Heterodontidae; genus Heterodontus; species Heterodontus francisci. The sequence continues at coordinate 115,381,728 of NC_090377.1, forward strand.
CAGGGCAGGAATGTAAATGTAAAATTTACTCCACATTCTTGTCAGAGACTGATATTATCAAGATAGTTTGGGGTTTTTGAAAAATAATCATTTTTCCTGCTTCAAGGACGTGTGTCACAATGCCGATTCTCTTTTACATTTTGTCACAGAGGAAGCTTTCAGTTCTGTGCCTCGCTCCATTTTGTGAAGGAGCCTTATTGGACATCAAAGAGCAGCAATGACCAATCCCGTTGAAAACTGATGGTCTTAGTCTGGTCCTGGGCTGCACCAAAGCAACAGCCTCCATACCACAGAGTAAAGAATCCTGAACGGACACCGGCTCTATTCCCCACCCCGGTAAAGAGAAACCTCGGTAAAACCTGTACCCTCCCAATTCTCACACAATCCTTCTTCATGTACACACTGATTTATCCTGTTCTACTCCTGGGACACAGAGGACCTTCACTGAGCTCCACACTGGGACACAGAGGACCTTCACTGAGCTCTACACTGGGACACAGAGGACCTTCACTGAGCTCCACACTGGGGCAGAGATAGACCCCTCACTGAGCTCCACACAGGGACAGAGAGAGGCCCCTCACTGAGTTCCACACTAGGGCGGAGAGAGGGCACTCACTGAGCTCCATACTGGGACAGAGAGAGGGCACTCACTGAGCTCCATACTGGGACAGAGAGAGGTCACCCACTGAGCACCACACTGCGGCAGACAGAGGGCACTCACTGAGCTCCACACTGGGCAGAGAGAGGGCACTCACTGAGCTCCACACTGGGGCAGAGAGAGGGCACTCACTGAGCTCCATACTGGGACAGAGAGAGGCCACCCACTGAGCTCCACACTGGGGCAGAGAGAGGGCACTCACTGAGCTCCACACTGGGACAGAGAGAGGCCCCCCCCCAAACTGAGTCGACACTGGGGTAGAGAGAGGGCACTCACTGAGCTCCACACTGGGGCAGAGAGAGGGCACTCACTGAGCTCCACACTGGGGCAGAGAGAGGGCACTCACTGAGCTCCACACTGGGACAGAGAGAGGCCCCTCCCCGAGCTCCACACTGGGGCGGAGAGAGGTCCACCACTGAGCTCCACACTGGGGCAGACAGAGGCCCCCCTCTGAGCTCCACACTGGGACAGAGAGAGGCCCCTCACTGAGCTCCACACTGGGATAGAGAGAGGGGCAATGACAATCACAAGCAATGCAATCCATTCCTCACCTTCCAACAGAGTCCCATCTTCCTCCATCCTGATTCCCATGAATCCAACCATTTTTCCCTCCATCCCCATGTGGCTGGATATCTCTGGTAAAATTCCAGCATTCCCTCTATCCAGGCCTGAGCTCCGCTCTCTGCTAATTCGTTCTTCATTGATCCGGTTGGCCTGGTCCAGTCCTTCCATTCTGGAGGTTTCTGTAGAATCAAGAGCTTCCGACTTTCCTTTGTTTTCTAAGAGACAGAATGACAAAAATAGAATCACGGGAATTGCAGCACGGAAGGAGGCCATTCGGCCCATCTCACCTGCTCCAGTCCAATCTGGACTTGTTCACTCACATTTTTGCATCAATGCAAAAGACAAAGCTGAAGCATCTGCATCCATCTTCAGCCAGAAGTGCCGAATGGATGATCCATCTTGGCCTCCTCCTGAAGAACCCAGAATCACAGACGCCAGTTCTCAGCCAATCTGATTCACTCCACTGGGCCCTGACAACATTCCGGCAATAGTACTCAAGACCTGTGCTCCAAAACCTGCCGCAGCCATGCTGTTCCAGTACAGCTACAACACTGGTATCTACCCGGCAATGTGGAAAATTGCCCAGGTATGTCCTGTACACAAAAAGCAGGACAAATGTAACTTGGCAAATTACTGCTCTATCAGCCTACTCCCGATCAGCAGCAAAGCAATGGAAGGGGTTGTTGACAGTGCTATCAAGCGGCACTTGCTCAGCAATAAGCTGCTCACTGCAGGAGTTCCTCAGGGTAGTGTCCTAGGCCCAACCATCTTCAGCTGCTTCATCAATGACCTTCCCTCCATCATAAGGTCAGAAGTGGGGATGTTCGCTGATGATTGCACAATGTTCAGCACCATTCACGACTCTTCAGATACTGAAGCAGCCCATGTCACAAAACCTGGACAACATCCAGGCTTGGGCTGATAAGTGGCAAGTAACATTTGCACCACAAAAGTGCCGGGCAATGACCATTTCCAACAAGAGAGAATCTAACCATCTCCTCTTAACATTCAGCGGAATTATCATCGCTGAATCCCCCACTATCAACATTCTGGGGGTCACCAATGACCAGAAACTGAACTGGAGTAGCCACATAAATACTGTGGCTACAAGAGCAGGTCAGAGGTTGGGAATTCTGCAGCAAGTAACTCACCTCCTAACTCTCCAATGCCTGTCCACCATCTACAAGGCATAAGTCAAGAATGTGATGAAATACTCTCCACTTGCCTGAATGGGTGCAGCTCCAAAAACATTCAAGAATCTCAACACCATCTAGGACAAAGCAGCCCGCTTGATTGGCACCCCATCACAAACATTCAGTCCCTGCACCACCGATGCTCAGTGGCAGCAGTGTGTACCATCTACAAGATGCACTGCAGCAACTCAGCAAGGCCCCTTCGACAGCACCTTCCAAACCCGCGACCTCTACCACCTGAAAGGACAAGAGCAGCAGATGCATGGTAACACCACTGCCTGCAAGTACCCCTCCAAGCCACACACCATCCTGACTTGGAACTATATCGCCGTTCCTTCACTGTCGCTGGGTCAAAATTCTGGAACTCCCTTCCTAACAGCACTGTGGGTGTACCGACCCCACATGGGCTGCAGCGGGTGAAGAGGGCAGCTCACCACCACCTTCTCAAGGGCAATTAGGGATGGCAATAAATGCTGGTCTAGCCAGTGATGCCCACATCCCACGAACGAATAAAAAAAATCCCCTCCCTCGCCCTTTCCCTGTATCCATTTCTAATCTTTACAAATACTTATTGTGTTCCATTAGGTGGAGATAAAAGTGGCAATTTCCGAAGTTAGATGTCCTAATGGAATGCTGGCCTTTCTATCTAGAGAGCTAGAATACAAGGGGGTAGAAGTCATGCTTCAGTTATACAAAGCCCTGGTGGAACCACACCTGGAGTATTGTGAACAGTTCTGGGCATCACACCTTAGAAAGGATATATTGGCCTTGGAGGGAGTGCAGCGTAGATTTACCAGAATGATATCTGGATTCTAAGGGTTAAGCTATGAGCAGCGATTAAACAAACCAGGGTTCTATTCCCTGGAATTTAGACAGTTAAGGGGTGACTTGATCACAGAGATCGACCGTCGACATGCTGTTCTCCCTTCGTCAGATACAGGAGAAATGCCGTGAACAACAGATGCCCCTCTACATTGCTTTCATTGATCTCATCAAAGCCTTTGACCTCGTCAGCAGATGTGGTCTCTTCAGACTACTAGAAAAGATTGGATGCCCACCAAAGCTACTAAGTATCATCACCTCATTCCATGACAATATGAAAGGCACAATTCAACATGGTGGCTCCTCATCAGACCCCTTTCCTATCCTGAGTGGCATGAAACAGGGCTGTGTTCTCGCACCCACACTTTTTGGGGTTTTCTTCTCCCTGCTGCTTTCACATGCGTTCAAGTCCTCTGAAAAAGGAATTTTCCTCCACACAAAGTCAGGGGGCAGGTTGTTCAACCTTGCCCGTCTAAGAGCGAAGTCCAAAGTACGGAAAGTCCTCATCAGGGAACTCCTCTTTGCTGACGATGCTGCGTTAACATCTCACACTGAAGAGTGCCTGCAGAGTCTCATCGACAAGTTTGCGGCTGCCTGCAATGAATTTGGCCTAACCATCAGCCTCAAGAAAATGAACATCATGGGGCAGGACGTCAGAAATGCTCCATCCATCAATATTGGCGACCATGCTCTGGAAGTGGTTCAAGAGTTCACCTACCTAGGCTCAACTATCACCAGTAACCTGTCTCTAGATGCAGAAATCAACAGCGCATGGGAAAGGCTTCCACTGCTATGTCCAGACTGGCCAAGAGAGTGTGGGAAAATGGTGCACTGACACGGAACACAAATGTATCAAACCTGTGTCCTCAGTACCTTGCTCTATGGCAGCGAGGCCTGGACAACGTATGTCAGCCAAGAGCGACGTCTCAATTCATTCCATCTTCGCTGCCTCCGGAGAATACTTGGCATCAGGTGGCAGGTCCGCATCTCCAACACAGAAGTCCTCGAGGTGGCCAACATCCCCAGCTTATACACCCTACTGAGTCAGCGGCGCTTGAGATGGCTTGGCCATGTGAGCCGCATGGAAGATGGCAGGATCCCCAAAGACACATTGTACAGCGAGCTCGCCACTGGTATCAGACCCACTGGCCGTCCATGTCTCCACTTTAAAGACGTCTGCAAACGCGACATGAAGTCCTGTGACATTGATCACAAGTCGTGGGAGTCAGTTGCCAGCGTTCACCAGAGCTGGAGGGCAGCCATAAAGGTGGGGCTAAAGTGTGGCGAGTCGACGAGACTTAGCAGTTGGCAGGAAAAAAGACAGAGGCGCAAGGAGAGAGCCAACTGTGTAACAGCCCCGACAAACAAATTTTTCTGCAGCACCTGTGGAAGAGTCTGTCACTCTAGAATTGGCCTTTATAGCCACTCCAGGCGCTGCTCCACACACCACTGACCACCTCCAGGCGCTTACCCATTGTCTCTCGAGACAAGGAGGCCAAAGAAGATCACAGTTTTCAAGATATTAAGGGGAACTGATAATGTAGATTGGGATTCTGCTATTACGGGATTTTAGATAGGGGACATAGTCTAACAATTAGAGCCAGAGCTTTCAGGAGTAAAATTAGGAAACACTTCTACACAACAAGAGTGGTAGAAGTTTGGAACTCCCTTCTGCAAATGGCAATTGATGCTAGATCAATTGTTCAGTTTGAAATCTCAGATTGATAGATATTTGTTAACCAAAGGCATTCAGGGATATGGGGCAAAGGTTACAGATCAACCATGATCTCATTGAATGGTGGAACAGGCTTGAGGGGCTGAATGGCCTACTCCTGTTCTTAAATTCCTAAATCTGAGAGACAGATATGCTACAGAGGAAAAATAGATGCCAATCCTTTACTCCTGAACAACATCAAACCAAACATCCTCTGTGTCTGCACCTGAATATGCTGCAAGGATATAAATGTAAAGTTTCCTCCAAATTAATTTCAGAGGGCTTTTTACCCAGATTTCCTCTATTAGAGTGATGACAGGGGCAAACTGCCCCATAACAACGAGGGACGTCTGATTCCAGACTGCTGTTGATCAATCTTATGGGACAGGCTGATATTGTCAAGATAGTTTTGGGCTTTTGAATAGCGAACAACTTTCCTGCTTCAGAACACGTGTCACAATGTCATTGCTCTTTTTCACTTCGTCACGGGGACAGCTTTTAGTTAGGTGCCTCCCTGCTACTTTTGTGAGAAGCCTTACTGGGGGAGCCAAAGAGCAACAACATCAAACCCCATTGACAGCTGAAGGTCTTGGCTGGATCTGGGTCTGAAGCTAGGCCTGGGGCTGGGCTTGTGCATGGGTATGGGCCAGAGCCTGTGCTAAGTCACTAACAACTGCCTCCTTCCTGCAGAGGCAACAATCCTGATCATTCACCTGCTCTATCCGCCTGGTAGAAGGAAACCTCGGGAATAACCAACACCCATTTATTCTCACACCATCATTCTTCACACCAAAACTTAATTTCCCCGTTCTGCTCCAATGACATCATCATTGCACGGAACTATATTAACCATGGGCCTCAGCCAGGGAGGCCAGAAAATCCTGGGCCTGAAGAGATGACAAACGGAGACCCCTTAGAGCTCTACACTGGGGCAGACTGAGATCATCCTCACAAAGCCCCACATTGGAGCAGAGAGAGGCCCTTCATTGAGCTCCGCACTGGGGAAGATAGAGGCCCTTCACTGAGCTCCGCACTGGGGAAGATAGAGGCCCTTCATTGAGCTCCGCACTGGGGAAGATAGAGGCCCTTCACTGAGCTCCGCACTGGGGAAGATAGAGGCCCTTCACTGAGCTCCGCACTGGGGTAGAGGCCCTTCACTGAGCTCCACACTGGGGAAGATAGAGGCCCCTCACTGAGCTCCACACTGGGGCAGAGAGAGGATGAATAACAATTGCAAACAATACAATCCAGTTCTCACCTTCCACCTGACTCCCATCTTCCTCCATCCTGATTCCTATGAATCCGACTATCTTTCCCTCCATCTCCATGTGGCTGGATATCTCTGGTAAAATTCCAACATTCCCTCTATCCAGTCCTGAGCTCTGCTCTCTGCTGATTGTATAATCCCCAATGATCCGGTCGGCCTGGTCCAGTCCTTCCATTCTGGAGGTTTCTGTAGAATCAGGAGCTTCCGACTTTCCTTTGTTTTCTAAGAGACAGAGTGACAAAAATAGAATCACGGGAATTGCAGCACGGAAGGAGGTCATTCGGCCCATCTCACCTGCTCCAGTCCAATCTGGACCTGTTCACTCAAATCCCCTCCGCCACCCTTTCCCCGTATCCTTTTGGAATCTTTTGAAATATTTATCCTGTTCCATTAGGAGGAGTTCAAAGGGACAATTTTCCTATGTTTGCTGCACAAGTTTGCTAATCCTTCTCTCGTGACCCGCACTGACCCCAAACTTCCTCTGTCCCTGTTCCTGAATACAGGGCAGGAATGTAAATGTAAAATTTACTCCACATTCTTGTCAGAGACTGATATTATCAAGATAGTTTGGGGTTTTTGAAAAATAATCATTTTTCCTGCTTCAAGGACGTGTGTCACAATGCCGATTCTCTTTTACATTTTGTCACAGAGGAAGCTTTCAGTTCTGTGCCTCGCTCCATTTTGTGAAGGAGCCTTATTGGGCATCAAAGAGCAGCAATGACCAATCCCGTTGAAAACTGATGGCCTTAGCCTGGTCCTGGGCTGCACCAAAGCAACAGCCTCCATACCACAGAGTAAAGAATCCTGAACGGACACCGGCTCTATTCCCCACCCCGGTAAAGAGATACCTCGGTAAAACCTGTACCCTCCCAATTCTCACACAATCCTTCTTCATGTACACACTGATTTATCCTGTTCTACTCCTGGGACACAGAGGACCTTCACTGAGCTCCACACTGGGACACAGAGGACCTTCACTGAGCTCCACACTGGGGCACAGAGGACCTTCACTGAGCTCCACACAGGGACAGAGATAGACCCCAAACGGAGTGCCACACTGGGACAGAGAGAGGCCCCTCACTGGGCTCCAGACTGGGACAGAGAGAGGCCCTTCACTGAGCTCCACACTGGGACAGAGAGAGGCCCCTCACTGAGCTCCACATTGGGACAGAGAGAGGCCCTCACTGAGCTCCACACTTGGACAGAGAGAGGCCCTTCATTGAGCTCCAGACTGGGACAGAGATAGGCCTCTCACTGAGCTCCACACTGGGCAGAGAGAGGCCCCTCACTGAGCTCCACACTGGGACAGAGATAGACCCCAAACTGAGCTCCACACTGGGATAGACAGTGGCCCCTCACTGAGCTGCACACTGGGACAGAGAGAGGCTCTTCACTGAGCTCCACACTGGGCAGAAAGAGGCCCCTTACTGAGGTCTACACTGGGACAGAGAGAGGCACCTCACTGAGCTCCACACTGGGACAGAGATAAACCCCAAACCGAGCTCCACACTGGGACAGAGAGAGGCCCCTCACTGAGCTCCACACTGGGACAGAGAGAGGCCCCTCATTGAGCTCCACACTGGGCAGAGAGAGGCCCCTCACTGAGCTCCACACTGGGACAGAGATAGACCCCAAACTGAGCTCCACACTGGGCAGAGAGAGGCCTCTCACTGAGCTCCACACTGGGCAGAGCGAGGGCCCTCACTGAACTCCACACTGGGACAGAGATAGACCCCAAACTGAGCTCCACACTGGGCAGAGAGAGGCCCCTTACTGAGGTCTACACTGGGACAGAGAGAGGCCCCTCACTGAGCTCCACACTGGGACAGAGATAGACCCCAAACTGAGCTCCACACTGGGCAGAGAGAGGCCTCTCACTGAGCTCCACACTGGGCAGAGCGAGGGCCCTCACTGAACTCCACACTGGGACAGAGATAGACCCCAAACTGAGCTCCACACTGGGCAGAGAGAGGCCCCTTACTGAGGTCTACACTGGGACAGAGAGAGGCCCCTCACTGAGCTCTACACTGGGACAGAGAGAGGCCCCTCACTGAGCTCCACACTGGGACAGAGAGAGGCCCCTCACTGAGCTCTACACTGGGACAGAGAGAGGCCCCTCACTGAGCTCCACACTGGGACAGAGAGAGGCCCCTCACTGAGCTCTACATTGGGCAGAGAGAGGCCCCTCACTGAGCTCTACATTGGGCAGAGAGAGGCCCCTCACTGAGCTCCACACTGGGGCAGGGAGAGGATGAATAACAATCACAGACAACACAATTCATTCCTCACCTTCCAAAAGACTTTCAGCTTCCTCCACTCTGATTCCCATGAATCCGATTATCTTTCCCTCCATCTCCATGTGGCTGGATAGCTCTGGTAAAATTCCAACATTCCCTCCATTCAGGCCTGAGCTCTGCTCTCTGCTGATTGTATAATCCCCAATGATCCGGTCGGCCTGGTCCAGTCCTTCCATTCTGGAGGTTTCTGTCGAATCAGGAGCTTCCGACTTTCCTTTGTTTTCTAAGAGACAGAGTGACAAAAATAGAATCACGGGAATTGCAGCACGGAAGGAGGCCATTCGGCCCATCTCACCTGCTCCAGTCCAATCTGGACCTGTTCACTCAAATCCCCTCCGCCACCCTTTCCCCGTATCCTTTTGGAATCTTTTGAAATATTTATCCAGTTCCATTAGGAGGAGTTCAAAGGGACAATTTTCCTATGTTTGCTGCACAAGTTTGCTAATCCTTCTCTCGTGACCCGCACTGACCCCAAACTTCCTCTGTCCCTGTTCCTGAATACAGGGCAGGAATGTAAATGTAAAATTTACTCCACATTCTTGTCAGAGACTGATATTATCAAGATAGTTTGGGGTTTTTGAAAAATAATCATTTTTCCTGCTTCAAGGACGTGTGTCACAATGCCGATTCTCTTTTACATTTTGTCACAGAGGAAGCTTTCAGTTCTGTGCCTCGCTCCATTTTGTGAAGGAGCCTTATTGGGCATCAAAGAGCAGCAATGACCAATCCCGTTGAAAACTGATGGCCTTAGTCTGGTCCTGGGCTGCACCAAAGCAACAGCCTCCATACCACAGAGTAAAGAATCCTGAACGGACACCGGCTCTATTCCCCACCCCGGTAAAGAGAAACCTCGGTAAAACCTGTACCCTCCCAATTCTCACACAATCCTTCTTCATGTACACACTGATTTATCCTGTTCTACTCCTGGGACACAGAGGACCTTCACTGAGCTCCACACTGGGACACAGAGGACCTTCACTGAGCTCCACACTGGGACACAGAGGACCTTCACTGAGCTCCACACTGGGACACAGAGGACCTTCACTGAGCTCTACAATGGGACAGACTGAGGTCCCTCATTAAGCTGTGCACTGGGACAAAGATAGACCTCTCACTAGGCTCCACACTGGGGCAGACAGTGGCCCCTCACTGAGCTCCATGCTGGGTCAGAGAGCGGCCCTAAACTGAGCTCCACACTAGCCCAGACAGGGGCCCCTCACTGAGCTCCACGCTGATGCAGAGAGAAGCTCCACACTGGGGCAGAGAAAGGCCCCTCACTGAGCTCCACGCTGTTGCAGAGAGAAGCTCCACACTGGGGCAGAGAAAGGCCCCTCACTGAGCTCCACGCTGTTGCAGAGAGAGGCTCCACACTGGGGCAGAGAAAGGCCCCTCACTGAGCTCCACACTGGGATAGACAGTGGCCCCTCACTGAGCTCCACACTGGGGCAGAGAGAGGATGAATAACAATCACAGACAACACAATTCCTTCCTCACCTTCCAAAAGACTTTCATCTTCCTCCACACTGATTCCTATGAACCCGACTATTTTTCCCTCTATCTCCATGTGGCTGCATATCTCTGGTAAAATTCCAGCATTCCCTCCATTCAGGCCTGAGCTCTGCTCTCTGCTGATTGTATAATCCCCAATGATCCGGTTGGCCTGGTCCAGTCCTTCCATTCTGGAGGTTTCCGTAGAATCAGGAGCTTCCAACTTTCTTTTGTTTTCTAAGAGACAGAGTGACAAAAATAGAATCACGGGAATTGCAGCACGGAAGGAGGCCATTCGGCCCTTCTCACCTGCTCCAGTCCAATCTGGACCTGTTCACTCAAATCCCCGCACCCGCCCTTTCCCCGTATCCTTTTGGAATCTTTTGAAATATTTATCCTGTTCCATTAGGTGGAGTTCGAAGGGGCAATTTTCTTAAGTTTGCTGCCCAAATCTGGGAGACAAATGCTCTACAGGCGGAATAATAGATGCTAATCCTTCTCTCCTGACCCGCACTGACCCCAAACCTCCTCTGTCCCTGCTCCTGAAAACAGTGCAGCAATGTAAATGTAAAATTTCCTCAAATTAGTTTTAGAGAGCTTTCTATCCACGTTTCCTCTGATAGAACAGAGTGAAGTCAGGGCCAAACTGCCCCATAACAACCAGCAGACTGCTGTTGATCAATCTTATGGGACAGGCTGATATTGTCAAGATAGTTTTGGGCTTTTGAATAGCGAACAACTTTCCTGCTTCAGAACACGTGTCACAATGTCATTGCTCTTTTTACAGAGTCAGAAGCAGCTTTTAATTAGGTGCCTCCCCCATTTTCGGTAGGGGCCCATTTGGAGACAAAGAGCAACAACATGAAACCCCATTGACAGCTGTAGGCCTTGGACTGGGCCTGGGGTTGTGGTTAGGTCTGGGACTGGGCTGAGGCACTAACGAATGTTTCCCCACCACCGAGAACAAAATCCCAACCGTACACCTGCTCTATCCTGCCTGGTACAGAGAGAAACCTGACGTTCAAACCAGCACCCATGTATCCTCACACCATCATTCTTCATCATCACAGTTAGATATCCTGTTCCTTCACATTGGCACCATGATAGGGCCCTCACTTAGTCAGACTGTGGCATTCTCTCTCTTTGTTACGGTCCCTAATTTGGTGCCAGCATATGTTAACATTAATCCTTTGGACCCTTGATCCAATTTTCAGAAATATTCACCTCATTGATTTAAGCAGCTTCTCCAACCCACTTTGCCAGATCCTGATTGGCCCAGGGCTAAAGCGTTCTCTAATTTCACCCGTGTTATGGAGTACAATTGAGGTCAGGTTAAAGTGACTATAATTTTTCAAGATGATTCCTTTTCCTTTTTTGAATGGGAATGTTAGAATCACACCCTCCACTCCTTGGGGATAATATCTGCCCACAAACATTTTTGGATATTCTGGTTTTCCAGGTTAGGTAGAGAGTAAAGCTCCCTTGACACTGTCCCATCAAACACTCCCAGGGCAGGAACAGCACAGATTGAGGTGGAGATTGGGTTGGAGCTGTAGCTGGATTGAGCAATGTTTGGGTTGGGGTGAAGCAGTTGTTGGGTTGGGTTTGGGGCCGGGGTTGAGATGGGGGAGCGAGTTGGGATGGGGGTGTTTGAGGGGGGTTGATATGGGCTGGGGTTAAGGTTAGGGTTGGTGGCTCAGCCAGCGCTGGTCTAGTGTCTGAGGTAATGGTTGCCATCTCCTGTTGCTGTGCTGTTCCCCTCAGCACGAATATATCTCTCGTTCCCTACCTGTCCCCTCATCTTGGATATCTTCTCCCTTCTTCTTTGGATGGCTGATGTCCATCAACGGGGGCAGAACCAATCTCTGTTTGAGTTGCGCTGCTTCAGGATTTGCTCCTCCCCTTCGTCTCCCAGCATGCCGTGCTGCTGCTACAGACCTTCTCCTAGTTCTGGGCAGTTTCAACATCTCCAGCTGTTCCATATCAAAGCACATTATTGGTCAAAGTACAAGACACGGAAAGGAGAACAGACTAACACACGCACTCCTTCAACAGGTTCCTGTACATGTACAGTACACAGCAAGTAAACGGGAATGATTCACTCCTGTCTGGTTCTGTACAGCCCATATGTGTCTCAGTACTGAAGCACTCCCATAGTACTGCACCAGCAATTTGGGCTTGAACCCTCAATCATGTGAGTCAGGGATGAGAGTGATATTCCCTGAGCAAAGTTACCATTCAGTCCATATACTTTCTGAACAGGCCGACTGAACCGAGAGAATGGTGAGTTGGAAGTTTGACAGTGTTGTTTCTCGATGGGGCTGGGATTCCTAAATGCCTGAACATTCTGAATGGATTTACAAGAAGAGGGTCACGGTTAGCCCTAATGCCAAGTCTTACCTCACCACTGCCGTCTTCCTCAATTGGTCGCAGTCCTGCTCCAATCTCTGAGTGGATAGGCGGAAGCTGCAATTGTCCGGTCGTAGAGTTGGGAGGCTCCATATGTTGTCTTGAACCGCACTGGCCATTGGTTCTGCTTTTCACTGGGTTAGGGGGACAGGTCACTGCAGGTGTGAGAGTTCAGGTCAGTGCAGATGTGAGAAGTCAGGTCAGTGCAGATGTGAGAGGTCAGGTCACAGCAGATGTGAGAGGTCAGGTCACGGCATGTGTGAGAGGTCAGGCCAGTGCAGAGGTCTGAGGTCAGGTTAGTGCTGATGTGAGAGGTCGGGTCAGTGCAGAGGTGAGAGGTCAGATTAGTGCATATGTGAGACGTCAGGTCACAGCATATGTGAGAGGTCAGGTCACAGCAGATGTGAGAGGTCAGGTCACGGTAGATGTGAGAGGTCAGGTCACGGCAGATGTGAGAGGTCAGGTCAGTGCAGATGTGAGAGGTCAGGTCAGTGCAGATGTGAAAGAGCAGCAATGAACAAAGAAAAAGCCACAAAGGGCTCCAGTAGAAACTCAGACTGAACCCTAGGAGTGAATATGTGACCAACTGCCCCAATTTGGAAAGGGTTTGATGGCCATCTCCCTCCCTCCTGTCTCACACCCGCTAACAATTCCCAGGATTAGAGCAACTGATTGGAGGAGATAGCCCTGCATCAAGGGCCCTGCCATTGCAAGCTATGAACCCAGCACAGGACATCACTTTAACCCCTCTGCACCCACCCTACATCTCAATCTTCCCTCATGTACCTCAATCTTCCCGCCACCATGTACCTTAGTGTCTCTCCTCATGTACTTCAACTTTCTCACTGTTTACTTCAGTCTCCCTCTTCCCCCATGTACCTCAGTCTCTCTCTGTCCATGTACCTAAGTCTTTCTCCCCATGTACCCTGCTCTCTCTGTGTACCTCAGTCCCCCTCCCAACCCCGCGTACCATAGTTTCCACACCCCACACAATGCTGCCACAACAACCTCCCCCTCCCTCGTACCACAGTCGCTCTGAACCCTGCTCTCTCCTGCATACCGATCCCCAGGGCTGTTGCATTCTGACAGATAGTGGAACACCCCTTTTAATAACACTCACCACTCAAGCCTCTCCTCGCCCCAGCCAGCGGCCCCCCGTAATAGGTCATTCGGGATTTCCGACTGCACAGCTGAGAGGAATCGATTGTTGGCCGTCCCAGCATGCTGGACTTCTGCCCATGGCCCCTCCCTTTGTCAGGCTGACCTCCGCTTAGGGGGTTGGGGGGAGGCTGTGGGACAGAGATAGTTCCTAATGAGAATCCAAGAACATCATGGAATCAATGCAAAGGTGGAGCGGGAGTGGGAAATCGGAGGGGGCTGGGGGTTGGGGGGAAGGGCTGGTGCCAGGATGTTGGAGAATGACTGGAAACCCAAACCAGGCAATGATTGGAATGAGCAGGAATTCCCCAGCTCTCTGCCTGGTTCCAATTTCATTCCCCACCATTTACAGTGTCGCACAGCAATTTGAGCGGGTCTGTCACCAGGATTGCTGACACTGCAGAGGCAACAGACGGATATGAGGGGAGAAACAGAGGGGTATGAGGGGAGCAGTAGAGGAGTGTGAGGGGAGAAATAGAGGGGTATGAGGGGAGAAACAGAGGGGTATGAGGGGAGAAACAGAGGGGTATGAGGGGAGCAGTAGAGGAGTGTGAGGGGAGAAATAGAGGGGTATGAGGAGAGAAACAGAGGGGTACGAGGGGAGAAACAGAGGGGTATGAGGGGAGCAGTAGAGGAGTATGAGGAGAGAAATAGAGGGGTATGAGGGGAGCAGTAGAGGATAATGAGGGGAGAAACAGAGGGGTATGAGGGGAGCAGTAGAGGAGTGTGAGAGGAGAAATAGAGGGGTATGAGGGGAGAAACAGAGGGGTATGAGGGGAGAAACAGAGGGGTATGAGGGGAGCAGTAGAGGAGTGTGAGGGGAGAAATAGAGGGGTATGAGGGGGGAAACAGAGGGGTACGAGGGGAGAAACAGAGGGGTATGAGGGGAGTAGTAGAGGAGTATGAGGGGAGAAATAGAGGGGTATGAGGGGAGCAGTAGAGGGGTATGAGGGGAGCAGTAGAGGACTATGAGGAGAGAAACAGAGGGGTATGAGGGTAGAAACAGAGGGGTATGAAGGGAGAAATAGTGGGGTATGATGGGAGCAGTAGAGGAGTATGAGGAGAGAAACAGAGGGGTATGAGGGGAGAAATAGAGGGGTAGGAGGGAGCAGTAGAGGACTATGAGGAGAGAAACAGAGGGGTATGATGGGAGCAGTAGAGGAGTATGAGGAGAGAAACAGAGGGGTATCAGGGTAGAAACAGAGGGGTAGGAGGGAGCAGTAGAGGAGTATGAGGGGAGCAGCAGAGGGGTATGAGGGGAACAGCAGAGGGGTATGAGGGGAGCAGTAGAGGACTATGAGGAGAGAAAAAGAGGAGTAGTTTGGGAGAAATAGAGGGGTATGAGGGGAGCAGTGGAGGAGTATGAGGGGAGAAATATAGGGGTATGAGAAACAGAGGTGTATGAGGGGAAGAGCAGAGGGGTATGAGGGGAGAAACAGAGGCGTATGAGGGGAGCAGTAGAGGGGTATGAGGGGAGCAGCAGAGGGGTATGAGGGGAACAGCAGAGGGGTATGAGGGGAGAAACAGAGGGGTATGAGGGGAGAAACAGAGGGGTATGAGGGGAGCAGTAGAGGAGTATGAGGGGAGCAGCAGAGGGGTATGATGGGAACAGCAGAGGGGTATGAGGGGAGAAACAGAGGGGTATGAGGGGAGAAACAGAGGGGTATGAGGGGAGCAGTAGAGGGGTATGAGGGGAGAAACAGAGGGGTATGAGGGGACCAACAGAGGGGTATGAGGGGAGAAACAGAGGGGTATGAGGGGAACAGTAGAGGACTATGAGGAGAGAAACAGAGGGGTATGAGGGTAGAAATAGAGGGGTATGAGGGGAGAAACAGAGGGGTATGAGGGGAGAAACAGAGGGGTATGAGGGGAGCAGTAGAGGGGTATGAGGGGAGAAACAGAGGGGTATGAGGGGAACAGTAGAGGACTATGAGGAGAGAAACAGAGGTGTATGAGGGGAGAAACAGAGGGGTATGAGGGGAGCAGTAGAGGGGTATGAGGGGAGAAACAGAGGGGTATGAGGGGACCAACAGAGGGGTATGAGGGGAGAAACAGAGGGGTATGAGGGGAGAAACAGAGGGGTATGAGGGGACCAACAGAGGGGTATGAGGGGAGAAACAGAGGGGTATGAGGAGAGAAACAGAGGGGTATGAGGGGACCAACAGAGGGGTATGAGGGGAGAAACAGAGGGGTATGAGGGGAGAAAGAGAGGGGTATGAGGGGAGCAGTAGAGGGGTATGAGGGGAGAAACAGAGGGGTATGAGGGGAGAAACAGAGGGGTATGAGGGGAGCAGTAGAGGGGTATGAGGGGAGAAACAGAGGGGTATGAGGGGACCAACAGAGGGGTATGAGGGGAGAAACAGAGGGGTATGAGGGGAACAGTAGAGGACTATGAGGAGAGAAACAGAGGGGTATGAGGGTAGAAATAGAGGGGTATGAGGGGAGAAACAGAGGGGTATGAGGGGAGAAACAGAGGGGTATGAGGGGAGAAACAGAGGGGTATGAGGGGAGCAGTAGAGGGGTATGAGGGGAGAAACAGAGGGGTATGAGGGGAACAGTAGAGGACTATGAGGAGAGAAACAGAGGTGTATGAGGGGAGAAACAGAGGGGTATGAGGGGAGCAGTAGAGGGGTATGAGGGGAGAAACAGAGGGGTATGAGGGGACCAACAGAGGGGTATGAGGGGAGAAACAGAGGGGTATGAGGGGAGAAACAGAGGGGTATGAGGGGACCAACAGAGGGGTATGAGGGGAGAAACAGAGGGGTATGAGGGGAGAAACAGAGGGGTATGAGGGGACCAACAGAGGGGTATGAGGGGAGAAACAGAGGGGTATGAGGGGAACAGTAGAGGACTATGAGGAGAGAAACAGAGGGGTATGAGGGGAGAAACAGAGGGGTATGAGGGGAGCAGTAGAGGGGTATGAGGGGAGAAACAGAGGGGTATGAGGGGACCAACAGAGGGGTATGAGGGGAGAAACAGAGGGGTATGAGGGGAACAGTAGAGGACTATGAGGAGAGAAACAGAGGGGTATGAGGGGAGAAACAGAGGGGTATGAGGCAAGCAGTAGAGGGGTATGAAGGGAGAAACAGAGGGGTATGAGGGGAACAGTAGAGGACTATGAGGAGAGAAACAGAGGGGTATGAGGGTAGAAATAGAGGGGTATGAGGGGAGAAACAGAGGGTATGCTCCTCTGGCAAACATCTCTCACCCTGTCTAACCCTTGCAGGGTACCTTGTACCTGTTGAGCCTCTTCCTTGATCTGCTGCAGGTCACTGGGTGGTATTGACATCACAGCGTCGAGACTAGACTCCCGCAGGTCTTCAAACTCCTCTCCACTCTCCCTCTTCATCCATCTTTCACTTCCCCCACACCTGTTCCTGTCAGACTGCATTCCTCTATCCTCAGCAGCAGTGCTGGAGCAGGACTCACCTTAACAAACAAAAATGCTTTAGTTTATTTAAACACTGTGACCATCTCCTTTCCTGACGCACCTGCAGGGCATTCATTAGAGTCGAGATCTGAACAAAACAGTAATGGGGAAGGCTCAGACTGGTGGCATTGGACCTTCCTTACTGCCAGGTGTGGGTTGGTATTCCTAGTTTAACTGCCGAAAACCCACATTCTAGGCTCCAGCCAGGATGTACCAGGGTGATGGGTTAATAGTGTTTAATCTTAACTAGCTGTTCACTAGGGATAATTCACGTGAGGTACACAATGCAGCACTTTCCAGCTGAATTAAACAATGATATTGGGAAAGATTCCTTCAAAATGTTTGGAACAATTAGCCAGTCAGGATATGATACGATTGGAGTTAATGGGCCTTTGGGATGGGCTTTCGTTAAAGATTATGATTAAGAAATAAGGGAAATCCATCTATATTCCTATATCATACTTGCATATTGTTTACATTTAGATTTGCTTTATCATCCCAAATGGACACTCACTTTCCTCTTTATGCCTTGCTAACCCAACAATAAGTTAATGGTGTGTTGAAAGAAAAAGGATTAGTACAGATAGGGTGTTAATGGACTGAAAATTGAACAGCTGCAAGTACAAACATGAAAAAAAAACTGTGAAATATTGTTTGCCTTTGCTCCACGACCTTCTGGTCAGCTATTCTGTGACCTTGTCCTATTTACACCTTCTCCTTTGTTATCTCTTGCCCCACCCCCGCTTTACTTGCTTATAACCTTTTACATTTCTAATATTTGCCAGTTCTGAAGAAGGGTCACTGACCTGAAACGTTAACTCTGCTTCTCTCTCCACAGATGCTGCCAGATCTGCTGAGTATTTCCAGCATTTCTTGTTTTTATTTCAGATTTCCAGCATCTGCAGTATTTTGCTTTTATTTTATAATTACGATGCTGGTTGTAACAGTAACTCTTTATTAAATGGTGATGATTAATCCATCCTTGGAATGCAGTCCCAGGTCTCCAGCTTGTATCTATATTATTTCACACTGTGAACAGTGTGGGTTACTGTAGATGTCCCACACCTATGACTGGTGCTGCATCAACACCAACAGTTCACCATAGGTCTGTTGGGCCACAGGCTCTGCTCTGATAACCACACTGACTCTAATTTAGTGTTGATGGATGTTCAGTACCTGGATCAAGAGCTGTCTCCTCCTCCTCTGAACATGGCCAAGTCCGGTAGAGGTGAGCAAACGGAAGGCAGGGAAGGACGAGATAGGGTCGAGGCACCTCAGACAAGTCATATTTAGCCTGCTGCTGAAGGAAGGAGTTCAGGGAAGTGCCTCTGAGCAGGTTTGGGTCACTGATACAACCTGTGCAGACAGATACATTTTCTATTAATATCGGGATGTACAGTGGAGTGACAGGGGAGTTTCAGGGCTTGTACAGCAGAGAGGCCAGGGGTTTGGAGCCCATAGAGTACAGAGTAGCATTATACCCCATCCAGCTCCCCACCCTCACACACAATGTACCCCATCCAGCTCCCCACCCTCACACACAATGTACCCCATCCAGCTCCCCACCCTCACACACACTGTATCCCATCCAGCTCCCCACCCTCACACACACTGTATCCCATCCAGCTCCCCACCCTCACACACAATGTACCCCATCCAGCTCCCCACCCTCACACACAATGTACCCCATCCAGCTCCCCACCCTCACACACAATGTACCCCATCCAGCTCCCCACCCTAACACACACTGTATCCCATCCAGCTCCCCACCCTCATACACACTGTACCCCATCCAGCTCCCCACCCTCACACACAATGTACCCCATCCAGCTCCCCACCCTCACACACACTGTACCCCATCCAGCTCCCCACCTTCTCACACACACTGTACCCCATCCAACTCCTCACCTTCTCACACACACTGTATCCCATCCAGCTCCCCACCCTCACACACAATGTACCCCATCCAGCTCCCCACCCTAACACACACTGTATCCCATCCAGCTCCCCACCCTCACACACAATGTACCCCATCCAGCTCCCCACCCTAACACACAATGTACCCCATCCAGCTCCCCACCCTAACACACACTGTATCCCATCCAGCTCCCCACCCTCACACACACTGTACCCCATCCAGCTCCCCACCCTCACACACAATGTACCCCATCCAGCTCCCCACCCTCACACACACTGTACCCCATCCAACTCCGCACCCTCACACACACTGTACCCCATCCAACTCTCCACCCTCACACACACTGTACCCCATCCAACTCCTCACCTTCTCACACACACTGTATCCCATCCAGCTCCCCACCTTCTCACACACACTGTACCCCATCCAACTCCTCACCCTCACACACACTCTGTACCCCATCCAACTCCTTACCCACACGCACACTGTACCCTATCCAACTCCTCACCCTCACACGCACACTGTACCCTATCCAACTCCTCACCCTCACACACACACTGTACCCCATCCAACTCCTCACCCTCACACACATTGTACCCTATCCAACTCCTCACCCTCACACGCACACTGTACCCTATCCAACTCCTCACCCTCACACACACACTGTACCCCATCCAACTCCTTACCCTCACGCACACTGTACCCTATCCAACTCCTCACCCTCACACGCACACTGTACCCTATCCAACTCCTCACCCTCACACACACACTGTACCCCATCCAACTCCTCACCCTCACACACATTGTACCCTATCCAACTCCTCACCCTCACACACACACTGTACCCCATCCAACTCCCCACCCTCACACACACTGTACCCCATCCAACTCCTCACCCTCACGCACACTGTACCCTATCCAACTCCTCACCCTCACACACACACTGTACCCCATCCAACTCCCCACCCTCACACACACTGTACCCCATCCAACTCCTCACCCTCACACACACTCTGTACCCCATCCAACTCCACACCCTCTCACACACACTGTACGCCATCCAACTCCTCACCCTCACACACACTCTGTACCCCATCCAACTCCGCACCCTCTCTCACACTGTACCCCATCCAGCTCCTCACCCGCACACACACTGTACCCCATCCAACTCCGCACCCTCTCTCACACTGTACCCCATCCAGCTCCTCACCCTCACACACTCTGTACCCCATCCAACTCCTCACCTTCTCACACACACTGTACCCCATCCAGCTCCCCACCCTCACACACACTCTGTACCCCATCCAACTCCCCACCCTCTCACACACACTGTACCCCATCCAACTCCTCACCCTCTCACACACTCTGTACCCCATCCAACTCCCCACCCTCTCACACACACTGTACCCCATCCAACTCCTCACCTTCTCACACACACTGTACCCCATCCAACCCCTCACCCTCACACACACTCTGTACCCTATCCAACTCCTCACCCTCTCACACACACTGTACCCCATCCAGCTCCTCACCCTCACACACACTGTACCCCATCCAACCCCTCACCCTCACACACACACTGTACCCCATCCAACTCCTCACCTTCTCACACACACTGTACCCCATCCAACTCCTCACCTTCGCACACACACTGTACCCCATCCAACTCCTCACCCTCACACACACACTGTACCCCATCGAGCTCCCCACCCTCACACACACTGTACCCCATCCAACTCCTCACTCTCTCACACACACTGTACCCCATACAACTCCCCACCCTCACACACACTGTACCCCATCCAGCTCCTCACCCTCACACACACTGTACCCCATCCAACTCCTCACCTTCTCACACACACTGTACCCCATCCAACTCCCCACCCTCTCACACACTGTACCCCATCCAAATCCCCACCCTCTCACACACTGTACCCCATCCAGCTCCTCATCCTCACACACACTGTACCCCCTACAACCGCCCACCCTCTCACTCACACTGTACCCCATCCAACCCCCCACCCTCACACACACTGTACCCCATCCAACTCCCCACCCTCACACACACTGTACCCCATCCAACTCCCCACCCTCTCACACACTGTACCCCATCCAGCTCCTCATCCTCACACACACTGTACCCCCTACAACCGCCCACCCTCTCACTCACACTGTACCCCATCCAACCCCCCACCCTCACACACACTGTACCCCATCCAACTCCCCACCCTCACACACACTGTACCCCATCCAATTCCCCACCCTCTCACACAGGTAAGGCAGATGAACTCAGAGCATGGATCGGTACGTGGGATTGTGATATTATAGCTATTAGGGAAACGTGGTTGAGGGATGGGCCGGACTGGCAGCTCAATGTTCCGGGGTACCGATGCTTCCGGCGTGACAGAGGTGGAGGTAAGAGAGGAGGGGGAGTTGCATTATTCATTCGGGAGAATATCACGGCAGTACTTAGAGAGGATATCCCAGGGGGAATGTCCAGCGAGGCCATATGGGTAGAACTTAGAAATAAGAAAGGGGTGATCACTTTAATGGGATTATACTATAGGCCCCCCAGTAGTCAGAGGGAATTGGAAGAGCATATATGTAGGGAAATCACAGATAGGGGTAGGAATTACAGGGTTGTAATAGTCGGTGATTTTAACTTCCCTAATATTGACTGGGACTGCCTTCGTGCTAAGGGATCAGATGGGGAAGAATTTGTTAAGTGTGTCCAGGATAGTTTTCTGCAGTAGTATGTGGATGGCCCTACTGGAGAAGGGGCTACACGATCTTCTTTTAGGAAGTGAGGATGGGCAGGTGGGTGATGTGTCAGTGGGGGAGCACTTTGGGACCAGTGACCATAACTCTATTAGCTTCAAGATAGTTATAGAAAAGGTTAGGACTGGTCCTCAGGTTGAAGTCCTAAATTTGGGGAAGTCTAATTTCGATGGCATCAGGTAGGAACTCTCAAAAGTTGAATGGAAGAGGCTGTTTACAGGTAAAGGGATGTCTGGCAAGTGGGAGGCTTTTAAAAGTGAGATAGGAAGAGTTCAGGGCTGGCATGTTCCTGTTAGATAGAAGGGCAAGGTTGGCAAGTTTAGGGAACCTTGGTTGACGAGGGATATTGAGGGTCTGGTCAAGGCAAAGAAGGAGGCATATGTCAGGTATAGGCAGCTGGGATTGAGTATGTCCCTTGAGGAGTATAGGGGATGTAGGACTACACTTAAGAAGGAAATTAGGAGGGCGAAAAGAGGGCATGAGATTTCCCTGGCAGATAAGATAAAGGAGAATCCTAAAAGATTCTATAAGTATATTAAGAGTAAAAGGGTAGCTAGGGAGAGAGTAGGTCCCCTTAAAGATCAGTGTGGTAATCTACGTGTGGAGCCACAGGAAATGGGCGAGGTCTTAAATGAATACTTCTCGTCTGTATTTACCGTAGAGAAGGTCATGGAAGCTAGTGAGTTCAAGGGAGGGAACAGCGATATCCTGGAGCATTTCAACATGAGAAAGGAGGAAGTTGTTGGAGGTTTTGAAGCGCATTAAGGTGGATAAATCCCCAGGGCCTGACCAGGTGTATCCTATGGGAAGCAAGGGAGGAGATTGCTGGGGTCCTGGCAGAGATTTTTGTATCATCGTTAGCAACAGGTGAGGTACCAGAAGACTGGAGGATGGCTAATGTTGTGCCTTTATTTAAGAAGGGCAGCAGGGATAAGCCAGGGAACTACAGGCTGGTGAGCCTTACATCAGTGGTGGGAAAGTTATTGGAAGGGATTCTGAGAGACAGGATTTATATGCATTTGGAAAGGCATGGTCTGATTAGGGATAGTCAACATGGCTTTGTGCGTGGGAAATCATGTCTCACGAATTTGATTGAGTTTTTTGAGGAGGTGACCAAGAGGATTGATGAGGGCAGGGTGGTGGACGTTGTCTACATGGACTTTAGCAAGGCCTTTGACAAGGTCCCGCATGGTAGGCTGGTCCAGAAGGTTCGAACACATGGGATCCAGGGTGAGCTAGCAAATTGGATACAAAATTGGCTTGGTGATAGGAGGCAGAGGGTGGTAGTGGAGGGTTGTTTTTCAGATTGGAGGCCGGTGACCAGTGGTGTGCCGCAGGGATCGGTGCTGGGCCCTCTGTTGTTTGTCATATATATTATTGACTTGGATGTGAATGTAAGGGGCATGATTAGTAAGTTTGCAGATGACACCAAAATTGGTGGTATAGTGGATAGTGAAGAAGGTTGTCTAAGGTTACGACAGGATATAGATAAACTGGGAAAGTGGGCAAGGGATTGGCAAATGAAATTTAACGCAGACAAGTGTGAGGTGATGCATTTTGGGAAGTTAAACCAGGGCAGGACATATACAGTGAATGGCAGGCCCCTGGTGAGTGTTGTTGAGCAGAGAGAATTTGGGGTGCAAGTACATAGTTCCCTGAAAGTGGCAACACAGGTAGACAGGGTGGTGAAGAAGGCATATGGCATGCTTGCCTTCATCGGCCGAGGCATTGAGTACAAGAGTTGGGACATCATGTTACAGTTGTACATAACGTTGGTTAGGCCACATTTGGAGTACTGTGTGCAGTTCTGGTCGCTACACTACAGGAAAGATGTGATTAAGCTAGAGAGGGTGCAGAAAAGATTCACAAGGATGTTGCCTGGTTTGGAGGGCTTGAGTTATAAAGAGAGATTGGATAGATTAGATTAGATTAGATTAGAGATACAGCACTGAAACAGGCCCTTCGGCCCACCGAGTCTGTGCCGAACATCAACCACTCATTTATACTAATCCTACACTAATCCCATATTCCTACCAAACATCCCCACCTGTCCCTATATTTCCCTATCACCTACCTATATAGGCTGGGTCTGTTTTCCCTGGAGCGAAGGAGGCTGAGACGGGACATGATAGAGGTATATAAAATAATGAGAGGCATAGATAATGTAGATAGCCAGAGTCTGTTTCTCATGGTAGAGGTGTCTAAAACTAGATTTAAGGTGAGAAGGAGTTTTAAAGGGGATCAAAGGGGTAAATGTTTCACGCAAAGAATAGTGGGTATCTGGAATGAGCTGCCAGAGGAGGTGGTGGAGGCAAGAACAGTAGCAACATTTAAGAGGCATCTGGACAGGTACTTGAATGAGCAAGGCATAGAGGGATATGGAATTAATGCAGGCAGGTGGGATTAGTATAGATAGGCATTATGGTCGGCATGGACGCGGTGGGCTGAAGGGCCTGTTTCTCTGCTGTACAACTCCATGACTCTATGACACATTGTACCCCATCCAACTCCCCCACTCACATATACTGTACCCCATCCAACTCCCCACCTCTCACAAACACACTGTACCCCATCCAATTCCCCACACTCTCACACACACACTGTACCCCATCCCACTCCCTACCCTCTCACACACATGCTGTACCCCATCCAACTCCCCACCCTCTCACACACACACTGTACCCCATTCAACTCCCCACCCTCTCACACACACTGTACTCCATCCAACTCCCCACCCTCTCACACACACACTGTACCCCATTCAACTCCCCACCCTCTCACACACACTGTACCCCATACAACTCCCCACCCTCTCACACACACACTGTACCCCATTCAACTCCCCACCCTCTCACACACACTGTACCCCATCCAACTCCCCACCCTCTCACACACACACTGTACCCCATTCAACTCTCCACCCTCTCACACACACTGTACCCCATCCAATTCCCCACACTCTCACACACACACTGTACCCAGCCAACTCTCCACCCTCACATATACTGTACCCCATCCAACTCCCCACCCTATCACACACACACTGTACCCCATCCCACTCCCCACCCTCTCACACACATGCTGTACCTCATCCAACTCCCCACCCTCTCACAGACACTGTACCCCATCCAACTCCCCACCCTCTCACACACACACTGTACCCCATTCAGCTCCCCACCCTCTCAGACACACACTGTACCCCATCCCACTCCCCACCCTCTCACACACATGCTGTACCTCATCCAACTCCCCACCCTCTCACAGACACTGTACCCCATCCAACTCCCCACCCTCTCACACACACACTGTACCCCATTCAACTCCCCACCCTCTCACACACACACTGTACCCCATTCAACTCCCCACCCTCTCACACACACTGTACCCCATTCAACTCCCCACCCTCTCACACACACTGTACCCCATCCAACTCCCCACCCTTTCACACACACACTGTACCCCATTCAACTCCCCACCCTCTCACACACACGCTGTACCCCATCCAACTCTCCATCCTCTCACACACTGTACCCCATCCAATTCCCCACCTTCTCTCACACACACTGTATCCCATCCAACTCCCCACCCTCTCACACACACTGTACCCCATCCAACTCTCCATCCTCTCACACACACACTGTATCCCATCCAACTCCCCACCCTCTCACACACTGTACCCCATCCAATTCCCCACTTTCTCACACACACACTGTACCCCATCCAACTCCCCACCTTCTCACACACACTGTATCCCATCCAACCCTCCCAAACACACTGTATCCCATCCAACTCCCCACCCTCTCACACACACTGTACCCCATCCAACTCTCCATCCTCTCACACACACACTGTACCCCATCCAACTCCCCACCTTCTCACACACACTGTATCCCATCCAACCCTCCCAAACACACTGTACCCCATCCAACTCTCCATCCTCTCACATACACACTGTATCCCATCCAACTCCCCACCCTCTCACACACACTGTACCCCATCCAACTCTCCAACCTCTCACACACACACTGTACCCCATCCAACTCCCCACCTTCTCACACACACTGTATCCCATCCAACCCTCCACCCTCCCAAACACACTGTACCCTATCCAACTCTTCACGCTCTCACACACACACTGTACCCCATCCAACTTCCCACCCTCTCACACACACTGTACCCCATCCAACTGCTCACCCTCTCACACACACTGTACCCCATCCAACTGCTCACCCTCTCACACACACTGTACTCTATCCAATTCCCCACTGATGATTGCACAATGTTCAGCACCATTCGTGACTCCTCAGATATTGAAGCAGTCCGTGTCGAAATGCAGCAAGACCTGGACAATATCCAGGCTTGGGCTGATAAGTGGCAAGTAACATTCGCGCCACACAAGTGCCAGGCAATGATCATCTCTAGCAAGAGAGAATCTAACCATCTCCCCTTGACATTCAATAGAATTACTATCGCTGAATCCCCCACTGTCAATGTCCTAGGGGCTATCATTGACCAGAAAATGAACTGGAGTAGCCATATAAATACCATAGCTACAAAATCAGGTCAGAGGCTAGGAATCCTGAGGCCTGACACCCCAAAGCCTGTCCACCATCAATAAGGCACAAGTCAGGAGTGTGATGGAATACTCTCTACTTGCCTGGATGGGTGCAGCTCCAACAACACTCAAGAAGCTCGACACCATCCAGGACAAAGCAGCCCGCTTGATTGGCACCCCATCTACAAACATTCACTCCCTCCACCACCGATGCACAGTGGCAGCACTGTGTACCATCTGCAAGATGCACTGCAGCAATGCACCAAGGCTCCTTAGACAGCACCTTCCAAACCCGCGACCTCTACCAACTAGAAGGACAAGGGCAGCAAATGCATGGGAGCACCACCACCTGCAAGTTCCCCTCCAAGTCACACACCATCCTGACTTGGAACTGTATCACCGTTTCTTCACTGTCACTGGGTCAAAATCCTGCAACTCCCTTCCTAACAGCACTGTGGGTGTACCTATCCCAAATGGACTGCAGCGGTTCAAGAAGGCAGCTCACCACCACCTTCTCAAGGGCAATTGGGGATGGGTAATAAATGCTGGTCTGGCCAGCGACGCCCAAATCCCATGAATGAATAAAAAAAACACACTGTGCCCCATCCAATTCCCCACCCTCTCACACGCACACTGTACCCTACCCAACTGCCCACCATCACACACACACACTGTATCCCATCCAACCCCCCACCCTCACACACACACTGTACTCCATCCAATTCCCCACTCTCTCACACACACACTGCACTCCATCCAACCCTCCACCCTCTTGCACACACATACACACAGTACCCTATCCAACTCTCAAACCTTTCATAGATTCTGAATTCATTCTGTTTCCCTCCAACTCAGATCCACTCCTACTTGGGCAGCTGGTGATGTATGGGAGTGGGTTGCTCTCTCCTTTTAGTGCTGCATTGAGTGGAGTCTATGCCTTCTGTGTACTGTAAGCTGGAATACAGGTGAGATCAGCTATCAAAATTGCCACTGCTGAGAGCTGTGAATGACCTCCTTCAATACATATACTGCCATACTCAGTTAGGCACAGCACTGGGAGAGGGCTCCTGAATCACAGAATCACAGAATAATACAGTGCAGAAGAGGACCTTCGGCCCATCGAGTCTGCACCGATGCATTAAAGACACCTGACCTGTCTACCTGTCCTGGTTTGTGCTGATCACTTCTGATCTTGCCCCCAAAACATTGGCCATTGGTGTGTAACCTGACAACTGATGGGAGCCAAAACATGTCCTTAGGAACCTCTCACCCACCACCTCATTCTGGACTTCACCTGAAGTACAGGGATCCTTGCCAGAAATCTGTCTACTCAAGAGTCTATGCACTGTCATGAACAGAATGACAGCCATGATGAAATAAACAATGAAATGGAAGAATTATGAATTTATAAAAGTCAACTGCTAAACAAAATCACAAGAACAGGGACACTTAAACACAGTCAAAATGGAATAGCAGCCATGTGACTCCCTCCTGTACTGGAAATCCACAAACTCGTCTGCAAAGATGAGGCTAGTTAACCTCATCTGAAATACGTCTGGGGCAGAATCCCTTTGAAATTGAAAGGAGCTATTGCAAATTAATGACTCTGATTGACATGAATGGATTAACAGAGGATGCTGGAGACAGTCTGGTTCATAGCCAAACCAAGATGAATAAGCTGTGAAGCAGCAACATTATAACAAAATAATTCCCATGCAAACATGAAACGATGGCCATGGTTATCGTGTTTTGGCCCATTGTGTGGTCACAACAGGGGAGAATGCCATATATCACAACAGAAACTAATGTGAGAGATTTTTACCTTAAATAGGTAGCTCTCTGAAGAGAGCAAGGAGAGATCAAGCCAACATCACAGAAATCATGTGAGAAGGATTCAGCAGGCAAGAGAAGAACCCAGCTGACCAGGAACAGCCACCACAGCTGATACATCACAAAGTGGCTTTGAGACTAACCATCAATGAAGGTAACAAATTGCATACCACCAGCTTTGGGCTGTATTACACTAGAGCTCTACAATACTGCTACAAATTCAAGACTGAGAATAATCAGGCATGCAACTTTTAATAAACAAAGACTTTTCCTCCCGAGAACACGCAATAATCTTCTGTAAACCATGAGCACTTACCTCCCTCGGGACTTTAAACCATCGCTTACCCTTTTCTCTCTACCTATCTATTCTTGAGTATGTATGTGTGGGTGAGCGTGTGTGAGTGAGATTGCAATCATTTTGGGATTTGTTTAAAAATAGTTATCTTTTCTTTATCTATGAGAAAACCTGTCATTCGTCTGTTTATTTGGCCCTAAAGACTCTCAGGGATTAAAGCATCATTTTTATAAAACACGTTTGCAGTCAGTTGGGAGGTGAACAGTGGGAACCATCCACCCCCTTTCCACCGGTCTGTAACAGCAGGATTTGAAAACAACTCTCAGGGGTTAAAGTTCACTGCTCCATCCAAGTCCTTGGCATGTTACCTACATCAACCAATCTGATGCTCTGACAGGGTACAAACAGAATGGATCATACTCACCTGACCGTCGCAGCCGATGCAGGAGGGCGGGGTTACAGGTCTCAGTCAGGCAGGCGAGGTATCGCTTGGCCGAGTAGCCAGGACGGATTTTGCGGTTTCCCGGGTGATTCTTGCTCCCAATGAGGAAGTACAGGTAGGGCTCCACTTGCTTTGGGCCAGAACTGTCCTGGGAGCAAAGCAACAATACTTCCTTCAGGCAAACTGTTCAAAGAGGGAGAGGCGTCTAATCATAGTGGACACAAGTTAAAACATTTATATTCTCATTTGTAGGAAAAAGAAAACATCAGTAGGCCTGAACTGCCCCACCCTTTCCTAATAAATCAACCCCACACTCCCACCTACTCACTACATCCCTCCTGCCCACCTATCACTTTGGGTTAAGGGTGAAGGGTAAAGGGGTGGGGAACAGCATTGGGTGAGGGGCAAGATCACAGAAATGTTTGGTCGGTGTCTCTTCCACCAGTCTATCATCAAGAGGCACTGGTTCCTTGTCTTGGGATGCCGGGATGCTGCCTAACCCATCCACAATGTCTGATCCATTGCATCAACCATTTAGACATGGCTGATCTCCTGCCTAACCCGTCTAGATGTGGATGATCCTTATCCCTGATGATGCTGTCATACCCACCTCTCTGCGGCCATACGCGAGGACTGCCCTGGCCAGGTCCCTCAGGGTGCTAAGCCGAAGTCTTGCCATTCGTTTCCACTTCACCCCGTGCTGGCGCTGCCAGGATTGCAAGGCCAGCTCCTCGGAGTAGAGTACCAGGGCACCTCGCCGCGTGCTGTAGGTTTTGGGAGGTGCTGGGTTGTGATGATCATGTAGGAAGCCTTCAGAATCATGCAGCTTCAGAGAAACGCAGACAGAATTCCTCCGGGACCTCCAGTTAAAATAATCCTGGAAAAGGCAAACAAGGAAGAGCAATGCAATACAATCCTGGGATAACGGAGGGTCAGTCTGGAGCTGGGCATCCACCGTGGAGAGACTGGGAGTGCTTGAAGAATGAATCAATTCATTCATATTGGAAACCATCACAAAACCTTACAGCCCAGAAGGAGACCGTTCGGCCCATCATGCTTAGCGATTCAATTAGTCCCACTTCTCCTGCTCTTTCCCCATAACCCTGCAAACTTTTCCTCCACCCCTTCAGGCAGTGAATTCCAGATAGTAACAAATTGTTAGAATCATACAATCAGAGAAAGTTTATGGTGCATCATCTCTGCGCCGGCTGGAAAACCCCAACCTAATCCCAATTTCCAGCATACAAACATACATATGAACATATGAATTAGGAGCAGGAGTAGGCCACTCAACCCCTCCACCATTCTCCACCATTCTACAGGATCATGGCTGATCTGATTGCAACATCAACTCCACATTCCTGACTACCGCCGATAACCTTCCACCCCCTTGCTTATCAAGAATCTATCTACCTTTAAATTAAACATACTCAAATACTCTGCTTCCACCGCCTTTTGAGGATGAGAGTTCCAAAGACACATGACCCTCTGAGAGAAAAGATTTCTCCTCATCTCTGTCTTAAATGGGCAACCCCTTATTTTTAAACAGTGACCCCTAGTTCTAGATTCTCCCACAAGGGAAACATCCTTTCTACATCCACCCTGTCAAGACCCCTCAGGATCTGATATGTTTCAAACAACTCGCCTTTTATTCTTCTAAACTTTGGCGGATACAAGCCAAGCCAGTCCAACTTTTCCCCTTAAGACAACCCACCCACTCCAGGTATTCGTCTAGTAAACCTTCTCTGAACTGCTTGCAGCACATTAACATCCTTCCTTAAATAAGGAGACCAATACTGTACACAATACTCCAGATGTGGTCTCACCAATGCTCTGTTTAACCGAAGCATAACCTCCTTACTTTTGTATTCAATTCCCCTTGCAATAAATGATAACATTCTGTTTGCTCTCCTAATTACTTGCTGGACCTGTATACTAACCTTTCGCGATTCATGCACCAGAACACCTCTGTATCTCAGAGCTCTGCAATCTCTCACCAGTTAGATAAAATGCTTCTTTTTTATTCTGCCTGCCAAAATGGACAATTTCACATTTTACCACATTATATTCCATTTGCCAGATCTTTGCCCACTCACTTAACCTATCTATATCCCTTTGTCGCCCCCTTCTGGCCTCTTCACAAGTTACTTTCCTACCTATCTTTGTGTCATCAGCAAATTTAGCAACCATACCTTCGGTCCCTTCATCCAAGTCATTTTTATAAATTGTAAAATATCGAGGCTCCAGCACTGATCCCTGTGGCACACCACTCGTAACATCTTGCCAACCAGAAAATGACCCATTTATGCCTACTCTCTGTTTCCTGTTAGCTAGCCAATCTTCTATCCATGCTGTCATGTAGAGCCTCCTACCTGCCAAGAATGAGGTATATTAATTTTGTCATATGAACATTGATTTTAAACTGTTGCTGGAGTGAGGAAATGACTTGTTAAACAGATCAGCCGTGGCTGGAAAAAATATTTGCATACTAACAGACAGTGCTTGTAGGGACAAAGGGGCTATTCCCTACTCCAATTTAACCTACTATAGACTTTGAGCACTATGTATTGTATGTAAGAAGAGGCATTCCAGGGTCAGCTAAGACAAGAGAATCTACAAACAGACATGGTCAGACCAGCTAGCCACATGAATAACTTGCTTGGCAACCTGGGTTTTTTCTGAATTGTACAAAGACTTTGAACTCAGAAAGACTGTTTGCTCCTGGAGTGAGAAGACCTCTCCTGTCTGCTCCCATCTCTTTCTCACAAGCCCCTGGATCCACTGAGGACACATGAACTTCAAGAGAGAAAAGTCTCCAACATCGAACAAGGTTTAAGAAGAATACTGGGACCCAACAAAAAGCAAGACCTACCTACAATCAAGGACTTTACAACGAGTTTGAAGAACAGTAACCAAAACCATCTTCAGATATTGCCTCAAACTTTTCCACTTTATTTCTTCTGCTCTTTTCTGTTTCTATCTGCATATGTGTATCGTGAATGCATGCTGGCATGGGCGCGTTGCGTATCCACAGGCGTTAACTGAATTAGAGTTTAAGTTTAATAAAGTCCAAACTTTTTCTTTAAACCTAAGAATACCCGTTTGGCTAGTTTCTTTGCCTTATAAATGGAAGGTAGTGAACAAGGATTCACAAAGGGGGAGCTAAGAAAACTGTGTTTAAAATAAAACCCTGTTACGGTAAGACCAGGTGAAGTCTGAGAGGAAGTCCTAGACCCCTTTCTCACCTGGTCATAATAGAAATTTGGGGGCTACCGTCCTGTATTTTACCCACAGACAAATGAGGAAATTAGAGGTGGGAAGCCAAATTGTTCCCAATCAAACAAGAGCAAGATTCCAATACAGGTTTACTTGTGGTTGTGTGTGATTGAATACTAACATGTCTGCAACTGAAGCTAGTATCTCTCCAAGTCAGGATGAAGTAACTTGGGATAAGTTAAAAGCACTGTCTGTGAAGGAGTTGAGGAACATGGCTGAGCAGTGTGGGATCACTGTACATGGCAAGGCTATGAAGTCTGAACTCCTAAGAGTAGTGGCCAACCATTTTTCCCTTGAATCTGAAGAAGCAGAAACAGGGTTAGAAGTAGACTCCGACAGGGTAACTGCTAGCAAAGATACAATTGGAACAGAGGAAACTTGAATTTGAGGAAAAGGAACGAGAGAGAGAGGAGAGAGAGAGAGAAAGAATATCCTGGAAGGCATGCGAAGAGAGAGAGCTGATGTGGCTTGAGTTAATTAGGGGGCGACAGAATAACCCTAGTGAAAGCATGGCCAATATGGAGGAGCGTAATTCAGGGCTGGGTATAGAAATGTTAAAACTATCTCAACTAATCCCAAATTTCAATGATAACGATGTGGAAGCATTTTTTGTGTCTTTTGAGAAACTGGCAAGGCAGCTAAAATGGCCTGCTGAGACCTGACTTCTTTTATTACAAAGCAAGCTAATCTGAACAGGCCATGAGTTTATTCCCTGTTGCCAGATGAGAGTTCATCAAATTATGAACTGACAAAAAATGCTATCCTTGGGGCGTATGAATTAGTACCCGAAGCCTATCGCCAAAAGTTTAGAACCCTCAAGAGAGTAGCTGAAGTGAATGTTGGTCCCTTGGAGGATGAGACTGGGGAGTTAATACAGGGGAACACAGAAATGGCAGAGACACTAAATCAGTATTTTGCCTCAGTTTTCACGGTGGAGGACACTAGTACCATCCCAATAGTAACAGGTAATGTAGGGGTTATAGAAAGAGAGGAACTGAGAAAAATCATCATCACTAGGAAAAAAGTACTGAGAAAACTATTGGAACTGAAGGCAGACAAGTCCCCAGGGCCTGATGGCCTACATCCTAGGGTCTTAAAGGAAATGGCAGCGGAGATGGTGGATCCATTGGTTATAATATTCCAGAATTCCCTGGATGCGGGAAAGGTTCCAGTGGATTGGAAAAATGCTAATATGACGCCCTTATTCAAAAAGGGAGGGAGGCAGAAAGTAGGAAACTATAAACCAGTTAGTTTAACATCTGTTGTTGGGAAATTGTTAGAATTCATTATTAAGGAAGTAATAACAGAACATTTAGAAAGTCAAAACGCAATCCATCAGAGTCAGCATGGTTTTATGAAGGGTAAATCGTGTTTGACTAATTTGCTAGAGTTCTTCGAAGCTGTGATAAGCAGAGTGGATAATGGGGATCCTGTAGATGTAGTTTATCTGGACTTGCAGAAGGCATTTGATAAGGTGCCGCACAAAAGGTTAATACACAAGGTAAGATCACATGGGGTTAGGGGCAAATTATTGGCTTGGATAGAGTATTGGCTGACCAACAGAAAACAAAGAGTCAGGATAAATGGGTCTTTTTCTGGTTGGCAAGATATAACTAGTGGGGTGCCACAGTGTTTGGTCCTTGGGCCCCAACTATTTACAATATATATTAATGACTTGGATGCAGGGATAGAAGGTACTATCGCCAAATTTGCAGATGACACTAAAATAGGTGGGATAGTAAGTTGCAATAAAGAAATAAGAAATTTACAAATGGATATGGATAGGTTAGGTGAATGGGCCAAAATTTGGCAGATGGCGTTTAACGTGGTTAAGTGTGAGGTTATCCATTTTAGTCCGAAGAATAGAAAGGCAAATTATTATCTAAATGGAGAGAAACTTCAGAGTGCTTTGGTGCAGATGGATCTGGGTGTCCTCGTGCATGAATCTCAGAAAACTAGTATGCAGGTACAGCAGGTAATAAGGAAGGCAAATTGAATTTTGGCATTTATTGCTAAAGGAATAGAGTATAAAAGTAGGGAAGTGTTGCTGCAACTGTACAAGGAATTAGTGAGACCGCACCTGGAGTATTGTGTACAGGTTTGGTCCCCTTACTTGAGGAGGGAAATAGTTGCATTGGAGGCAGTTCAGAGGAGGTTCACTAGATTGATTCCAGGGATGAGGGGCTTGTCTTATGAAGAGAGATTGAGCAGTTTAGGCCTTTACTCTCTAGAGTTCAGAAGAATGAGAGGAGATCTAATTGAGGTATATAAGATGATTAAGGGGGTTGACAAAGTAGACGTAGAGAGGATGTTTCCTCTGGTGGGGCAATCTAGAACGAGAGATTATAGTTTTAGGATAAGGGGTAGCAGATTTAAAACAGAGATGAGGAGAAATTACTTCTCTCAAACGGTCGTGAGTCTGTGGAATTCACTACCCCAGAGTGCGGTGGATGCCGGGACATTGAGCAAATTTAAGGAGGAGATAGACAGATTTTTAATTAATAATGGGTTGAAGGGTTATGACGAACGGGCAGGAAAGTGGAGTTGAGGCCAAAATGAGCTCAGCCATAATTGTATTGAATGGTGGGGCAGGCTCGAGGGGTTGAATTGCTCCTAATTCTTATGTTCTAATGTTCAAGAAGCAAGCTAATCAAACTTATCTGGAGTTTGAAAGAAGTAACCAGCTGGCTCTTGACCAGTGGCTGAGTGCACTTAAAGTACAACTCAGCTATGAGAATCTTAGAGAAGTAATTCTATTAGAGAAATTTAAACACTCTCTCCCACTCCCCATAAAGATCTATGTAGGATCCATGTAGAGAGCCCGACAAGCGGCCGTTCTGGCTGATGAATTTGCTTTAATTTATAAGTTGCTTTTCCAGTGGAGAACCTTCCTAGTCACCCCCACAAATCCGAAAAGGACCAAAGGTGGGACAATGATAGGAGCCCAAGTAGTCCTGGGAGAGAAAGAAAAGCAGGAGACACAGGGGGTTCTCCTCCAGCCAAAAAGGAAGGTGTTGTGAGCAAGAGTGAAACCTGGAGACCTGTGTGCTTCCATTGTAATAAGGCAAGTCATCTAAAAGCTGACCGCTGGAAATTAAAGGGAAAAACCGGTAGGGTTAGTCAGGATACACCCACTTAGTGAAGACAGGACCCTGAAGGAAAGCACAGCAGAACAAGCTGTGGCTTTGACTGCAGTAAGAGTGAGACCCAGGAAGTTCACGGCTGCAAATGCAGAAAAATTTAATAGGATTCCTGAAGGTTATCAGGGTTTTGTGTTTGAAGGGAAAATAACCCCATACCCCTCGAGTGGGGCAAGCAAGCCCATAGTAATTCTCAGGGACACAGGGGCACTTTTACTGGGAAAAGGCTTGACCTTTCCCCCAGAGGAGTGCAGTGAACACCAGAATGGTGGTGAATGGTATTGGAAGGCAGTGTATGCCTGTACCTGTACACCAGGTGCACCTGGAGTGCGACCTAGTTTCGGGACCGGTGACCGTAGTGATTGTCCCTAGTTTGCGTGTGGACGGGGTTGACCTGCTCCTAGGTAATGATCTGGTGGGGATGAAGGTGTAGCCCCCCCAGTAGTGAAAGAAAGACCGCAGGAGGTCAGAGAGACAGGGCCGTGGCAGGAGACGGTCCCCTGCAGTTTCCCGGAATGTGTAGAGGATCAGGCCGTGATCAAACCAGCTCCCCCAGAGGAGACTGAATTGGCACTGGAGGCAGATGACCATGAGGTCTGCATGTCCGTGACTTTCTTTGGGAGGTTAGGAATTAAATAAATTTTCTCTAGCTGAGGCTCAGCGAGCCAACCCAGTGTTGCGAGAGTTAGCACAGGCTGCCCAGTCTGAAATTGAAGCAAAGGGAGTCCCTGATTGCTACTATTTAAAGAATGAGGTACTGATGAGGAAATGGAGTTCTCCTCACAGACCTGAGAGCAAGGAGTGGACAGTGGGTCACCAGTTAGCGGTGCCGCAGAGGTACCAGGAAGAAATATTAAGAAGGGCCCACAAGACTACAGTGGCTGTATATGCCGGTAATCGAGAGACCAAAGCCCGCATAAGACAGCAGTTTAACCGGCCAAAACTCCACAAAGATGTGGTGGAGTACTGCAGGAGTTGTCACATGTGCCAGGTTGAGGGGAAATCCCAACCTACAGTGAAACCTGCACCCCTAAATCCTGTTAGGAGAACCCTCCAGCAGAGGGCTGGTGAACTGTAAGGGACTCCTGCCGGAACAAAAGGGGACAGGAAGGCACACGACTGGCAAAAGGTTAGAAAGGGAAGGGGAGAAAGCAACCAAGAGGGCAGGTTGAAGGAAGTCTGGGAGGAATCCCAGATGAAAACCCCTACTATCTGGTCAGCCAAACCCAAAAAATTTGGAAAGTTAGACCCCCATATCTTCCTGTGTAAATACAGACACTAGAAGCACCCCACCAGAGTTGCTAACAGCATTTACAGGAACCTACCAAGACAAAGAAAGTCCCCTATGGAGCAGAGAAACTGTGAGGGTGATGCCTCACCTAGTCCAAGTGCCACAGGGGAGTGCAGTAGAGGCTGCACAAATACCTGAAAGCAGCAATATACCAGAGGACAAAGGGGAGATTAGCAAAGAATCCTCCCCCACAGTCAGAAAAAAAGAGAACCACCTGAAGTCAAAAGTCTTTGCATGACTCAGCAAAGCACTGAAAGTGAGTTCAGGATAGACCTGCCCACTACTGACTCTCCTGAGAAAAAAGTTCCAACTTAGGGCTAATTAAATCTAACCAACCCCTCCCCCCTCCCTTTGCAGACGTCAACAGAAACGCTAGGCAATCATGGGAATGGGCAAACTGAAGAAAAACTTCTCCAAAGAACACCATGTTTATTGGGATGCCAAAAAGAGGGTAGTTAAGACAGCACTGGCATGAAGAAAAGAAAGGTTGTAATAAGTTTGACGATTTATGAATGAATGTGACTAATGAGAGTGAGAGAGACATGCCTTTTCCCCCCTGTATCTTATATTTTCTCTCTCGACCCTTTTTAATGAAATGTGCTTTTCTCAAATCCCATTTCATCCCACTGGAAGCGGAGGTGTCATGCAGACCCCTGCCCCCCACCTAAGTGCCCACTCACTTAACCTATCTATATCCCTCTGTAGCCTCCTTATGACCTCTTCACAACTTACTTTCCTACTTATCTTTGTGTCATCAGCAAATTTAGCAACCATACCTTCGGTCCCTTCATCCAAGTCATTTGTATAAATTGCAAAAAGTGGAGGCCCCAGCACAGATCCCTGCGGCACACCACTCGTAACATCTTGCCAACCAGAAAATGACCCATTTATGCCTACTCTCTGTTTCCTGTTAGCTAGCTTCTATCTATGCAGTCATGCAGAGCCCTGCACCTGCCAAGAATGAGGGATATTAATTTTGTCATACGAACATTGATTCTAAACTGTTGCTGGAGCGAGGAAATGACTTGTTAAACAGATCAGCCGTGGCTGGAGAAAACATTTGCATACTAACAGACAGTACTTGTAGGGATAAAAGGGCTATTCCCGACTCTGATTAAACCCACTATAGACTTTGAGCACCATGTATTGTGTGTAAGAAGAGACATTCCAGGGTCGACTAAGACAAGAGAATCCACAAACAGACGTGGTCAGACCAGCTAGTCACATAAATAACTTGCTTGGCAACCTGGGTTTTTTCTGAATTGTACAAAGAGTTTGAACTCAGAAAGACTGTTTGCTCCTGGAGTGAGAAGACCTCTCCTATCTGCTCCCATCTCTTTCTCACAAGCCCCTGGACCCACTGAGGCCACATGAATAAGGTTGAAGAAGAATAATGGGCCCCAAGGAAAAGCAAGACCTACCTACACTCAAGGACTTTACAGCGAGTTTGAAGAAGTTACCAAAACCATCTTCAGATATTGCCTCAAACTTTTCCACTTTATTTCTTCTGCTCTTTTCAGTTTCTATCTGCATATGTGTATTGCGTACGCATGCTAGTGTGGGCGCGTCACGTATCCGTAGATGTTAATCAAATTAGAGTTTAAGTTTAATAAAGTTTAACCTTTTTTCTTTAAACCTAAGAATACCTGTTTGGCTAGTTTCTTTGCCTTATGATAGGAAGTTAGCGAACAAGGATTCACCAAGGGGGGA
The DNA here is from genome assembly GCF_036365525.1 of Heterodontus francisci. NCBI lineage: Eukaryota > Metazoa > Chordata > Chondrichthyes > Heterodontiformes > Heterodontidae > Heterodontus > Heterodontus francisci. Next base: position 115,419,963 of record NC_090377.1, read on the forward strand.
GCTAAGAAAACTGTGTTTAAAATAAAACCCTGTTACAGTAAGACCAGGTGAAGTCTGAGAGGGAATCCTAGACCCCTTTCTCACCGAGTCATAACAATGTCAATATGTTACCCCCTACACCATGATCTTTTATTTTCCACAATAAACTTTGACGTGGCACCTTATCAAATGCCTTCTGGAAATCTAAGTACAGTATATCCACCTGTTCCCCTTTATCCACAACACATGTTACTTCTTTAAAGAACTCCAATAAATTGGTTAATCATGATTTCCATTTTATAAAACCATGTTGACTCTGCCTAATTACCTTGAATTTTTTGAAGTGCCTTGCTATAATATCTTTAATGATAGCTTCTAACATTATCCCTATGACAGATGTTAACCTAATTCTCCTGTAGTTTCCTGCTTTCCGTCTCCCTCCCTTTTTGAATAAAGGAGTTACATTTTCTATTTTCCAATTGAATGGAACCTTCCCTGAATGTAGGGAATTTTGGAAAATTAAAACCAACGCATCAACTAACTCACTAGCCACTACTTTTAAGATCCTAGGATGACGTCCATCCGGACCCAGGGCCTTGTCACCCCGCAGCTCCAATAATTTGCTCAGTACCACTTCCCTGGTGATTGTAATTTTCTTGAGTTCCTCTCTGTCTTCCATTTCCTGATTTACAGTTCTTTCTGGGATGTTACTCGTATCCTCTGTAGTGGAGACCAATGCAAAATACCTGTTCAATTTATCTGCCACTTCCTTATTTTCCCTTATTAATTCCCTAGACTCACTTTCTATAGGATCAATGCTCACTTTGTTAACTCTTTTCTTTTTTAAGTATCTATAGAAACTCTTACTATCTGTTTTTATATTTCCAGCCAGTTTTCTCTTGGACTCTAATTTTTCCCTCCTTATTAATTTTATAGTCATTCTCTGCGTTTTTTTATATTCTGTCCAATCGTCTGACCTGCCTCCCATCTTTGCACAATTATATGCTTTTTCTTTAAGTTTGATACTATCTTTAACTTTTTTAGTTAACCACGGATGGTGGGTCTTCCCCTTGGAATTTTTCTTTCTCATTGGAATGTATCTATTCTGTATATTCTGAAATATATCCTTAAATGTCTGCCATTGCATCTCTATTGACCTATCCCTTAACCTAATTTGCCAGTTCACTTTAGCTAGGTTTGCTTTCGTGCCCTCATAACTGCCCTTATTTAAATACTAGTCTTAGACCCACTCTTCTCTCCCTCAAACTGAATGTAAAATTCAATTATATTATGATCACTGCTGCCTAGGGATGCCTTCACTTATTAATTAATTAATTAACCCTATCTTGTTGCACAATACCTGTTGGCTGCTCTCTGGTTGGCTCCAGAATGTGCTGTTCTAAAAAACTATCCTGAAAACATTTTATGAACTCCTCATCTATGTTACCTTTGCCTATCTGATTTTTCCAGTCTATATGTAAATTTCTCATCCACAGCTGTTACAAAAATTTCTAAATTCACTTGTAAAAGCCCTTCAAAACACTCCCACAGGGGATGCTGAGACCAAGTGGGCCCACATCAGAGACGCCATCTATAAGTCAGCTTTGACCACCTACGGCAAACGTGCGAAGAGGAATGCAGACTGGTTTCAATCTCATATTGAAGAACTGGAACCTGTCATACTGCTAAGCGCATTGCACTGTTGAACTACAAGAAAGCCCCCAGCGAGTTAACATCCGTAGCACTTAAAGCAGCCAGAAGCACTGTACAAAGAACAGCCAGGCGCTGCGCAAATGACTACTGGCAACACCTATGCAGTCATATTCAGCTGGCCTCAGACACTGGAAACATCAGAGGAATGTATGATGGCATTAAGAGAGCTTTTGGGCCAACCATCAAGAAGACTGCCCCCCCTCAAATCTAAATCAGGGGACACAATCACTGACCAACGCAAGCAAATGGACCGCTGGGTTGAGCACTGCCTAGAACTGTACTCCAGGGAGAATGTTGTCACTGAGACTGCCCTCAATGCAGCCCAGCCTCTACCAGTCATGGATGAGCTGGACGTACAGCCAACAAAATCAGAACTCGGTGATGCCATTGATTCTCTAGCCAGCAGAAAAGCCCCTGGGAAGGACAGCATTACCCCTGAAATAATCAAGAGTGCCAAGCCTGTTATACTCTCAGCACTCACTGAACTGCTTTGCCTGTGCTGGGACGAGGGAGCAGTACCTCAGGACTTCCGCGATGCCAATATCATCACCCTCTATAAAAACAAAGGTGACCGCGGTGACTGCAACTACTGTGGAATCTCCCTGCTCAGCGTAGTGGGGAAAGTCTTTGCTCGAGTCGCTTTAAACAGGCTCCAGAAGCTGGCCGAGCTCGTCTACCCTGAGGCACAGTGTGGCTTTCGTGCAGAGAGATCGACCATTGACATGCTGTTCTCCCTTCGTCAGATACAGGAGAAATGCCGCGAACAACAGATGCCCCTCTACATTGCTTTCATTGATCTCACCAAAGCCTTTGACCTCGTCAGCAGACGTGGTCTCTTCAGACTATTAGAAAAGATTGGATGTCCACCAAAGCTACTAAGTATCATCACCTCATTCCATGACAATATGAAAGGCACAATTCAGCATAGCGGTGCCTCATCAGACCCCTTTCCTATCCTGAGTGGCGTGAAACAGGGCTGTGTTCTCGCACCCACACTGTTTGGGATTTTCTTCTCCCTGCTGCTTTCACATGCGTTCAAGTCTTCAGAAGAAGGAATTTTCCTCCACACAAGATCAGGGGGCAGGTTGTTCAACCTTGCCCGTCTAAGAGCGAAGTCCATAGTACGGAAAGTCCTCATCAGGGAACTCCTCTTTGCTGACGATGCTGCTTTAACATCTCACACTGAAGAGTGTCTGCAGAGTCTCATCGACAGGTTTGCGGCTGCCTGCAACGAATTTGGCTCCATCCATCAATATCGGCAACCACGCTCTGGAAGTGGTTCAAGAGTTCACCTACCAAGGCTCAACTATCACCAGTAACCTGTCTCTAGATGCAGAAATCAACAAGCGCATGGGAAAGGCTTCTACTGCTATGTCCAGACTGGCCAAGAGAGTGTGGGAAAATGGCGCACTGACACGGAACACAAAAGTCCGAGTGTATCAAGCCTATGTCCTCAGTACCTTGCTCTATGGCAGCGAGGCCTGGACAATGTATGTCAGCCAAGAGCGACGTCTCAATTCATTCCATTTTCGCTACCTCCGGAGAATACTTGGCATCAGGTGGCAGGACCGTATCTCCAACACAGAAGTCCTTGAGGTGGCCAACATCCCCAGCTTATACACCCTACTGAGTCAGCGGCGCTTGAGATGGCTTGGCCATGTGAGCCGCATGGAAGATGGCAGGATCCCCAAAGACACATTGTACAGCGAGCTCGCCACTGGTATCAGACCCGCCGGCCGTCCATGTCTTCGCTTTAAAGACGTCTGCAAACGTGACATGAAGTCCTGTGACATTGATCACAAGTCGTGGGAGTCAGTTGCCAGCGTTCACCAGAACTGGCGGGCAGCCATAAAGGCGGGGCTACAGTGTGGCGAGTCGAGGAGACTTAGCAGTTGGCAGGAAAGAAGACAGAAGCGCAAGGGGAGAGCCAACTGTGTAACAGCCCCGACAAACAAATTTTTCTGCAGCACCTGTGGAAGAGTCTGTCACTCTAGAATTAGCCTTTATAGCCACTCCAGGCGCTGCTCCACAAACCACTGACCACCTCCAGGCGCTTACCCATTGTCTCTCGAGATAAGGAGGCCAAAGAAGAAGAAGAAGAAGAATATGTAAATTAAACTCTCCCATGATTATCGTCGTACCTTTCTGACAATGTCCCATTATTTCTTCCTTTATACCCCATCGTACCACAAGGTTTCTGTTAGGGGGCCTGTACACCACTTCTACAAGTGACTTCTTGCCTTTACCATTTCTCATCTCTACCCAAACCACTTCTACATTCTGCTTTTCTGAACTTAGGTCAGCCTTCTCTATTGTGCCAATACTATCATTAATTAACAGAGCCACCATCCACCCATCTACCTATTCCTAGCTTCCTGTCCTTCCTAAATGTCATGTACCTTTCAATACTCAGGTCCCAGTCTATGTCATCTTGCAGCCATGTCTCTGTAATAGCTATCAGATCGTACTTACTTATTTCTATTTGCACTATCAGTTCTTCTGTTTTGTTTGGAATGCTACATGCATTCAGATACATCTGCTGATTTACTTTTAGATTTGTACTTACTGTCCCTTCCTGTCACAGTCTGTTTATCTTTTCCTATATTAATATCTTTCTCTTTTGCCTTGTCACTACTCTTTGATTTACCACATCTTCCTAAATCTGATCCCTTGCCCCCACTATTTAGTTTAAAACCTTCTCTACTTCCCTAGTTTTGCGGCTCGCTAGAATGCCAGTCCCAGCACGGTTCAGGTCTAGACTGTCCTAATGATACAGCCCCACTTTCTCCAGTGCTGGTGCCAGTGCCCCATAAGCTGGAACCCACTTCTACCACCCCAATCTTTGAGCCAGGCGTTCATTTCTCTGATATTATTTGCCCTATTCCAATTTGCATGTCGTTCAGGTAATAATCCAGAGATATTATTACCTTTGAGGTTCTGCTTCTTAATTTTGTGCCATGCTTCTCACACTGACTATGCAGAACATTTTTCCTTGTCCTGCCTATGTCGTTGGTACCTACATGGACCACAATGACTGGATCCTCCCCCATCCACTGTAAGTTCCTCTCCTGCCTTGAGCAGATGTCCTGAACCCTGGCACTGGGCAGGCAACACAACCTTCTGGACTCTCACACTTTGCTGCAGAGAACAGTGTCAATCCCCCTCACTATACTGTCCCCTACTACCACTACTTTCCTTTTTGCTCCCCCGCAGTTGAATGGCTTCCTGTACCATGGTGCTATGGCCAGTCTGCACATCCACACAACAGCCCTTGCTCCTATCCATACAAGCTCCAAGAACCTCAAACTTGTTGCTCAATTGCAAGGGCTGAGGCTCCTTCACTCCTACTTTCTCGATCCCCTTACCTGCCTGACTCGCAGTGACACCCTTCTGTCCCTGATCACTGGCCAAATCAGACGACCCTATCCTAAGATTTGTGACTGCCTTCTAGAACAAAGGTCCAGGTAAATTTTCCCCTCCCTGATGCAGAGCACTGTCAGCAGCTTGGCCCCCAGCTCAACTACTCTGAGCGGAAGCTCCACAGGCTGCAGACACTTACCACAGGCATGGTTGCCATGGCATCCAGGAACTCCCACATACTGCAGCCACGACACATCACCTGTCCTGCCATCTATATTGTGATAATTAAATTAAATTTATTTTTCATAATTAATTTATAGTTCCCCTCTTCACCAAACTCCCTTCTTCACAATCTGTGCACTCAAGCAGCACTCTGAAAAACAATGATGCGCCAGCTTTGCTAGAGCTCAGAAACCAGTTTAAGCTAGCCTTGAAGGTTACGGCACTTCAGGAACATCTCCAGGCCCTTTTAAAATGAGTTGAGGGTTTCTCCCTCTACCACCCTTTCAGGCAGTGAGCACCAGACCCCCACCACCCTCTGGGTGTCAAAATGTTTCCTCCTTCCCCCCTCTAATGCTCCTATCAATCCCTTTAAACCAATGCCCCCTAATCACTGACCCCTCTAAGGTATATAGGCCCTACCCATCCACTCTATCCAGGCTCCTCCTAATTTCGTACATCTCAATCAGATCTCCCCTCAGCCTCCTCTGTTCCAAGGAGAACACCCCAGCCTATCCAATTTTTCCAGTTCTGGCAACATCCTCGTAAATTTCTTTTGTACTCTCTCTAGTGCAAGTACCTCCTTTGTTGTTATCATGTTGTCACCAGTTCTTTTGCCAATTATCTTAAATCTGTGTCTCCTGGTTACTGACCTCCTGCCCTTGGAAACAGTTTCTCCCTATCTACTCTATCAAAACACATCTCTCTGCAGCGTAGATCATTCCCTGTCTGTCCTGTGCCTTCCCAAGACAGCTCAGCACAGCATCCGGTGGTACCCACTGCCCCATGATCTCTGGGGAGAGTCAGCCTGACCCTCTCCCTGAGCCTTTCACTCCCTCACCCATTCCCTGTGCCCCTCTCCAACCTTTTCCCCCTCACCCACTCACTGTGCCCCTCTCCCCTGACCCCTCCCTGTGCCTCTCTCCAACCTTCTCCCCGACCCACTCCCTGTGCCCTTCTCCCCGACCCATCCCTGTGCCCTTCTGCAACCTTCTCCCCCTGACCCCTCCATCTGCCCCTCTCCAACCTTCTCCCCGACCCACTCCCTGTGCCCCTCTCCAACCTTCTCCCCCTGACCCACTCCCTGTGCCCTTCTCCCCGACCCATCCCTGTGCCCTTCTGCAACCTTCTCCCCCTGACCCACTCCCTGTGCCCCTGTCCAACCTCGCCCCTTGACCCACTCCCTGTGCCCTCGCCAACCTTCTCCCCGGACCACTCCCCTTGACCCACTCCCCTGACCCATTCCCTATGTCCCTCTCCAACCTTCTCCCCGGACTCCTCCCTGTGCCCCTCTCCCCTGAACCACTCCATGTGCCCCTCTCCAACCTTATTCCTCTGACCCTCTTCCTCTGCCACTATCTCCCCACCCCTGATCCCCCCTGTGCCCCTCTTCCTCTGACCCACTCCCTGTGTCCCACTCCATCCTTCTCCCCCGTGATCCCCTCCCTGTGCCTCTCTCCCCCTGACACCTTCTTGTGCCCCTCTCCAACCTTCACCTCCTGACCCCCTCCCTGTGCTCCTCCCGCCTGACCCCCTCCCTGTGCTCCTCTCCCCGAACCTTCCCTGTGCCCCTCTCCCCGATTCCTCCCTGCGCCCCTCTCTAACCCTCTATCACTGACCCCTCCCTGTGCCCCTCTCCCCTGACCCACTCCCTGTGCCCCTCTCCAACCTTCTCCCCGGACCCCTCCCTGTGCCCCTCTCCCCTGAACCACTCCATGTGCCCCTCTCCAACCTTATTCCTCTGACCCTCTTCCTCTGCCACTATCTCCCCACCCCTGATCCCCCCTGTGCCCCTCTTCCTCTGACCCACTCCCTGTGTCCCACTCCATCCTTCTCCCCCGTGATCCCCTCCCTGTGCCTCTCTCCCCCTGACACCTTCTTGTGCCCCTCTCCAACCTTCACCTCCTGACCCCCTCCCTGTGCTCCTCCCGCCTGACCCCCTCCCTGTGCTCCTCTCCCCGAACCTTCCCTGTGCCCCTCTCCCCGATTCCTCCCTGCGCCCCTCTCTAACCCTCTATCACTGACCCCTCCCTGTGCCCCTCTCCCCTGACCCACTCCCTGTGCCCCTCTCCAACCTTCTCCCCGGACCCCTCCCTGTGCCCATCTCCCCTGAACCACTCCCTGTGCCCCTCTCCAACCTTATTCCTCTGACCCTCTTCCTCTGCCGCTCTCTCCTGACCCCTCCATGTGCCCCTCACCCCTGATCCCCCCTGTGCCCCTCTTCCTCTGACCCCTTCCTGGACCCCCTCCACTGATCCCTCCCTGTGCCCCTCTCACCTGATCTCTCCCTGTGCCCCTTTCCAATCCTCTGTCCCTGACCCCTCCTTTTGACTTTATCCAATCCTCTGTCCCTGATCCCCTCCCTGTGGCCATCTCCCCTAACCCTTTCTTTGCCGCTCTCCAACCCCCTCTCCCTGAAACCCCCTCCACTGTGCCCCTCTCCCCTGACCCCTCCCTGTACTCTTCTCTGACCCTCCTTGTGCCCCTCTCCCCCAATCCAGTCCCTGTGACTCTATACCCGTGACCTTCTCCCCGACCCTTTCTCCCTGACCCTCCCTGTGCCCTCTGTCTCTCACCTCTGCTTCCATTCTCACAGGGGTATTAATTCTGTCGGTGTTCCCATTCCTGGGTGTGATTATTAATACTCGGTGAGAAGGGAGTCACTATTTTTCTTGCTGAATGTGAATGGTCGGTCAGTAATGACACTGGCTTTCTGATGACCGCCAACACTGACCCTGTCAAACTACATGGGGTCAGGGGAGGTCAGTTTGGGGTTCCAAGGTCTAGATGTACCCCACTTCCGCGAGACCAACTCTCCCTCCCCTCTGCCCTGGGCTGCAGGGAAGGCTGGGTTCTGAACCCCAGCCTTACTCCTGGCATTGCTACCCCTCTCCTGCCTGATTTACGGCAGGCATGCAGGGTAGGCCTGTGGATTCCCACCTTCCCTGGATTACTCAACTCATTAAACAGAGGATCCCAATTGCTTGGTTCACCTGTGCTTCAAAGTAAACGTCCAATCGCTCGTGTTCCCTGGTCACCAGGTCTCCACAGCCACGGCTCAGTAGGGACAGATTCCACATCCTGCTCCCCTGCCCAATCTTCCTTCGTCCTCTCTTCTCCGATCTAAATTTCCCTCAGAAAATTCCCGCAGTGTCAATTGGAAGGAGCAGTGGGAGTGGAATCCCAGTGGAACGGCATCTCAGTGGATCCCTGATCCTGCTGGACCAGCAGCCTGGTGGAACCCTAGTCCCAGTGGATGAATCCTGTTGGAACAGAATCCCAGTGGATCCCTAGTCCCAGTGGAATAGAATCCTAGTGGAACAGAATCCCAGTGGATCCCAAATCTGGTAGATCTCAAATCCTGGTGGATCCTGGATCCTGTGTCCTGATGGATCCCAACTCCCTGTGGAAGAATGGAGCTTCGGGCCTGGAGGCTGGAGCTAGTGCCTGCTGACAGCTCTCAGTCTCGCCTTTGCCTCTCTGTGTGCAGTGTTAGTTGGTTGCCTGGGAAACAGAAAGACGCAGCTGACAGAGAACAAACAGGCCACAGACACACTAAAGAGCAAGCTTACATTTACTTCTGTGCCAAACATAGAGAACAAAGTGTGATTCTAAACCCCTTTATTACCATCATTTCAAAGCAAGAGTCCCTGTAATTAGACACAGTCTGTTCCGTCTGAAATGCCTGAGTCTGTCTGATCCGCCTGTCCGCCTGTCAGTCTGATGAGCTTCTATTTTGCAGTTTACTCAACTAAACCTGTAATAGGGGCAGGTCAGAGCACTGGCCAGGTGGCTGGTGACAGGCCCCCGTATCAGCTGGGAACAGGTTCTGACAACTATCAGACACCTCCATACACCTAGTTACTGACCAGTGACTGTGAATGTCTCACCATGATTGATGCTGCCCTGTCTGCTTGTTAGCCTATTGTCCCTTCCTGGCAGAATATGCTGGACAGAGAGTTTAACAATAGTAATAGGATAGTAGCAACTACATCAGGGAAAACTAGTATAAAGTTAAAAAATGTAGCCGTATCTGAATGCACGAAGCATTCGTAACAACACCAATGCATTAATGGCACAAGTACACTTAAATGGTTTGATCTTGTCATCAGTACTGAGTCATGGTTGCAAGGTGACCAAGGTTCGGAATTAAATCTTCCAGGGTACTTGACTTTTAGAAGAGAGAGACAAAATGGAAAAGGAGGTGGGATATCCCTGATAATAAAAACTGAGATAAAGGGAGTAATGAGAAAGGATCTTAGCCCAGAAAATCAGGATGTAGAATCAGTATTGGCCGGCAGTTCTTGGAGGTGGGACATCCTGCCTCAGGGGGCAGAAGCCACGACCTCAGGCAATTCATTCTCCGAGCCACGCAAAATAGTGCCGTGGCTTGCAGGACTGGCGGAGGCAGGTTCGCCCCGGACTTTCCAGCTGGTGGGCGGGACCACCTCCTCCGTGTTAAATCCTGGCCAATGGATGCATTCGTTTTGAATTTCCAGAATTCCCTAGATTCTAGAACAGGTTGAAAGGTAGCAAATGTAATCCTGCTAAACAAGAAAGGAGGGAGAGAGAAAACAGCCTGATATCAGTCGTGGGGGAAGTACTCAAATTTATTATTAAGGACGTGGTAACAGGGCACTAGGAAAATCATAATACGATTAGGCAAAATTAATATGGTTTTATGAAAGGGAAATTGTATTTGACGTATCTATCTGAGTTTTTTGAGGATGTAATTAGTATCACTTGGCAGCTACACATGCGGCACTTGAGTCAGAACCTGTTTCTCAAGGATTGGCCTTCACAGCCATCAGCAAAGGTGCACCCAGAGAAGACACCCCACCTAAATGGATTGTTTGCTGCGTGTCCTTCATCTTCCGTAGATGGAAGAATGCCAACCAATTAGCATGGTACATAAAGGATGAAGCAATGGATGTAGTATATTTAGATTGTCAGAAGGCAGTTGATGAGGTGTCACACAAATTGGTACACATGATTAGGTTTCATGGGATTGGAGGTAATATATTAGCATGAATTGAGGATTGGTTAATAAACATAAATCAGAGTGTAGAAATAAGTGGGTGATTGTTGGGATGGCAGGTTGTAACTGGTGGTATGTTGCAAGGATCAGTCCTTGAGCCTCAGCTATTTACAATCTGTATCAATGACATAAAAAAGGAGACTGAGAGTAATTTTTCCAAGTTTGCTGATGATACAAAGCTAGGTGGGAAAGTAATCTGTGAGGAGGACACAAAGAGGCTGCAAAAGGATGGTTAAGTGATTGGGCAAGAAGGTGGCAGATGGAGTATAATGTGGGGAAGTATGAAAATAACTACTTTAGTTGGCAGAATAGAAAAGGTGGTGAACTAGTAAATGTTAGTATTCAGAGTGATTTGGGTGTCCTTGTCTACAAATCACAGAAAGGTAACATGCAGGTACAGCAAGCAATTAGGGAGGCAAATGATATGTTAGTCTTTATTGCAAGGGGTCTGGAGTATAAGAGTAAGGAAATCTTGATGCAATTATGTAGAGCTTTGTCGAGAGCACACCTGTGTACAGTTTTGGTCTCCTTCCCTAAGGAAGGATAAAAACAAAATACTGTGGATGCTGGCAATCTGAAATAAAATCAGAAAATGTTGGAAACACTCAGAAGGTCTGGCAGTATCTGTGGAGAAAGAAACACAGTTAACATTTCAGGGTTGTGACCTTTCATCAAATTATGACCTTTCTAATGAAAGGACCCGAAACTTTAACTCTATTTCTCTCCACAGATGCTGCCTGACCTGCTGAGTATTTCCAGAACTTACTGTTTCTATTATCTAAGGAAGGATATACTCCCTTAGAGGGAGTGCAACATAGGTTCACTGGATTGATTCCTGGAATGAGGGAGCTGCCTTGTGAGGGGAGATTGAGCAGAATGGGACAAAAGCAAAATACTGCAGATGCTGGAAATCTGAAATAAGGATAGAAAATGCTGGTAACACTCAGGAGGTGAGGCAGCATCTGTGGACAAAGAAACAGAGTTAACGGGCTGGATTTTATCTGGCTGACGGGCTGGGAAGTGGGTGGGGCTGGGGCCGGGGGAGCACAGATAAAATGGCATGGTGTCATGCAGCATTGCCCAACATTGTCCTGCCCCCCTGTGCACTGAGAGCCAATTAATCCACGTAAGTGGGCCACTTAAGGGCCACTTCCTGCCTCCTTGGCATTTAGCCAATGTCGGAGGAGCCCGCTGCCAGCTGGTGATACCACCTGTGAGACCTGACAGCCTCCTAGCAGGCAGACGGTGGCAGGGTCCCTTCTCTAGGGGTAATCCATGGCCCATGGTGGGCCTCCCAGTGGTGATGGCTGCTCCCATGATCTGACCACTCCCTGCCCTCACTAACCACCCCCCACCCCCTCGCTGGGGCCTGCCTGACTGGCCTGCACAATCTTTGCCTCTCCTGAGCTAGTTGATGCCGGGGAGGGAAATAATAATGCTGATCTCACTGGTCCCGAGATTTACCGTGCGGGACGTGAGATAGACCAGGTGTCAGTGGAATCACCCTCCCCCCAGCAGCACCCGTGAGGTCTCACGGTCGTGATTTTCCAATATACTTGGCACCATGTTTGATCCTGAGCTTGGTTTCAGGCCCCATACTTGCCTCACTGCAAAAACCTCTGTTTCCACAATACTGCTCAGCTCCAGGCTATCTCTGCACACTTGCTCTGACGTTTACACATGTGCCTTCGTCACCTCCAGTGTCATTTACTCCAATGCTGTTGCTGGCCTCCCACCCTCCATTCTCCACTAATTACAGTTTTCTACACTAAATCTTGCTCATCCATCACCCCTGCCCTTGCTGGCTACATCCATTTCCTGTCCCCCAATGCCTTATTTAAAATCACCTGCGGATATTAACTCCTTATCTCTCTCTTTCTCTATGTAAATGGCTTATAAATAGATCCCCCATACTTCAAATTCTTTCCTTCACTGCCAATATCTGAAACCTTTTCTATAACACACCTCTCCACTGTTGTACAGTTGGGCGGGACTGCTCTCACCTGGTTCTCTTCTGATCTATCCAATCATGATCAGCGAATCACCTGCAATGACATCTCTAAGGTGGTTAGGAAGACATATGGGATACTTGCCTTTATTAGCCGAGGCATAGAATACAAGAGCAGGGAGGTTATGATGGAGCTGTATAAAACGCTAGTTAGACCACAGCTGGAGTACTGTGTACAGATCTGGGCCCCACACTGTAGGAAGGATGTGATTGCACTGGAGAGGTTACAGAGGAGATTCACCAGGATGTTGCCTGGGCTGGAGCATTTCAGCCATGAAGAGGGACTGGATAGGCTAGGGTTGTTTTCCTTAAAGCAGAGAAGGCTGAGGGAGGACTTGATTGAGGTATACAAAATTATGAGGGGCATAGATAGGGTAGATAGGAAGATAGATCTAATGAATACATGGCTGGAGAGATGGTGCAGGAGGGAGGACTTTAGATTCCTGACATTGGGACCATTTCTGAGGGAGGTGGGACCTGTACAACCTGGATGGGCTGCAAATCAACAGGGCTGTGACCAATAAGCTCACAGGGAATTTTGCTCATGCTGTTGGGGAGGGTTTAGAAAAGCTTGACAGGGGATGGGAATCTGAGAGTAGATTCAGAAGGGAGAGGAGAAAAGTAACAAATTGAAGGCGGAAAATTAGCAAATGTATTGGGAAGGCAGAGGAAACAAAGGCTAGAAAATAGAAACAAGAAAGTTTGGCAGTGCTAAATTGTATATACTTCAATGCAAGAAATCTAGGGAATAAGGCAGATGAACTGAGAACACAGATTAACACATGAGAGTATGATATTATAGCTTTAACTGAGACATGGCTGAAAGGAGGGCAGGAATGGCAACTTAACATTCTTGGTTACAGGCTTTTCAGGTGAGATAGAGAGGGAGATTTTTTTTAAAAAGAGGGTGGGGTCACAATGTTGGTTAAAGAAACAATTATAACTGTGAGGAGGGATGGTATGGTAGAAGGATCATCAAATGAAGCCAGTTCTGGTGAAGGGTCACTGACCTGAAATGTTAACTCTGCTTCTCTCTCCACAGATGCTGCCAGACCTGCTGAGTATTTCCAGCATTTCTTGTTTGTGTATCAAATGAAGCCATATGGGTTGAACTGAAGAACAAAAGTGGGGAAATCACACTACTGGGAGTGTACTATAGATCGCCAAAACAGTCAGAAGGAGATAGAACAGCAAATATTTAGCAAATCTCTGAAAAGTGCAAAAATAATAAGCTGTAATAGTGGGGGATTTCAACTACCCTAACATTAACTGGAATAGAATGAGTGTGAAAGGCATAGAGGAAGCAGAATTCTTACATGTATTCAGGAAAACTTTTTCAGCCAGTACGTAGCAAGCCCAACAAGAGAGGGGGTGGGTCGGGGGGGGGGGGGGGGGTGGGAGTTTGTTCTGGACTCAGCTTTAGGGAATGAAGCTGGGCAGGTGGAAGAGGTATCAGTTGGGGAGCATTTTGGTGGAAATGGTCATAGTTCAGTTGGATTTAGAATAGTTATGGAAAAGGACAAAGATAGACCAGGAATAAAAGTTCTCAACTGGGGAAAAGCTAATTTTACTAAGCTGAGATGTGATTTAGCTAAAGTGGACTGGAAACAGCTACTTGAAGTTAAATCAGTGCCGGATCAGTGGGAGGCATTCAAGGAAGAGATAGTGAAGATTCAGAGAAAGTATATTCCCTTAAAGAAAAAGGGTGGGACTAACAAATACAAAGCCCCCCCTGGATGTCAAGGGGCTTAAAGGGGAGGAAAAGAAAAAAAGGGAAGATTATGACAGACACCGATGGCTCAATACTGTAACAAAACCTAGAGGAGTATAAAAAGTATAGGGGTGAAATTCATTATTCTTTATGAATACTTTGCATCTTTTTTCACAAAACAGAGCGATGATACAGACATTGCAATCAAAAAAGAGGAGTGTAAAAATTAGATGAAATGAACATAGTGACAGAGGAAGTATTAAGATGTTTAACATTGTTGAAAGTGGATAAATCCCCAGTCCCGCACAAAATGTATCCTATGCTGTTAATGGAAGCAAGACAAGAAATATAGAAAGGTCTGAGCATCATTTCCGAATCCTCTCTGGCTACAGGTGTGGTGCCAGAGGACTGGAGGACAGCTCACACTGTATTATTGTTTAAAAAGGGAAAAAAGGATAGACCAAGTAATGACAGGCCAGTCAGCTGGTGGGAAAACTATTCGGAAAAAATTTGAGAGACAGGATATAACTTCATTTAGAAAGACACAGATTAATCAAAGACAGCACAAATTTGTTAAGGGATGTTCATGTCTAACACGATTGAATTTTCTGAGGAGGAAACAAGGAGGGTTGATGAGGGTAGTGCATTTGATGCAGTCTGTTTGGATTTTAGCAAGGCTTTTGATAATGTTCCACATGGCAGACACATCACAAACGTAAAAGCTCATAAGATCCAAGGCAAAGTGGCAAGTTAGATCCAAAATTAGCTGAGAGGCAGGAAGCAAAGGGTAATGGTCAATGAGTATGTTTTGTGACTGGGAGGCTGTTTCTAGTGGGGTTCCACAGGGTCAGTACTAGGTCCCTTGCTTTTTGTGGTATATATCAATGATTTGGACTTGAATGTAGGGGGTATGATTAAGAAGTTGCAGATGATATAAAAATTGTCTGTGTGGTTGATAATGAAGGGGAAAGCTGTAGACTGCAGGAAGAAATCAATTGTTACAGCCATGTGGTGCGATGTGTGTGGTTCCCACTGTTCAACTCCACCACGCATCCCCCCCCCCCCACCACCCTGACCACAGACAGTGTGTTTTGTTCTTAGGGTTTAACCCCTTGGTGTTTTATTTTTCAAATAAACAGACAGCGGCAAGTTTTCTTGTAGGTTTAAAAACAGAAAATCAGTTGTTTATAGATCAATACGCCTTATCCTGAAATTGTCACAACTATATTCACTCACGTTTTCACTTGCACTCACACACAAGAAAAGACAGATAGAGAGGGAAAAAGGGGGAAGTGACTTTTAGTGGGGGGAAGTCACGATAAACCTGTTGAATTCTCTTGGAAATCGAGTTCTCGTTGGTTGCAGGCCTGAGATGATTGTAGTTTTGATTGAAAGTTCAGTTGAAGATGGTAGATCACTTCTAGTTCACTGTGTCTAGTGTAGATGTAGGATTCTACAGCTGGGAACCTGTCTTCTCGTTTGCTGGAAAACACGCAGCTGGATGTTGTTTCTCTTCTCTTTCTTTCTCTGACGTCTCTCTCTTCAGGTTGTCTTTTTTAAGGTAAAGCTATGTTACTTCTCACCTCCGGGTAGGAGACACTCTGGTCTCTTCCCCATGGTGATCACACAATGGTCCAGGACATGGCTACTTCACACCTTCTTTGTTTCAGAAGAAGACATTCAATTCTGGAATGTTTTAGGATGGGTGTAGGATGTGTTGAATTGACACCTCTTAGCTTTGAAGATTTGTCCTTTGCCCTTGTCAGACAGTTTGAATATACAAAGGCCAAGCCTTTTCTCTTTGATGGCCATTTTGGAGTATTGTTCACTTTTTAAAAGAAAGATTAATTTGTAAAAGACAAAGTCAGTTTTTATAACTCTTCAAATTTTGTTCATGATTGTTGTATCATTGTACCTCTTGTGTGCGTGACACAATGGATTAGTCAGGTGGGCAGAACAGTGGCAAATGGAGTTCAATCTGGAAAAGTGTGAGGTTATGCATTTGGGGAAGGCTAACAAGGCAGGGGAATACACAATAAATGGTGGGATACTGATAAGTGCAAAGGAACAGAAGGACCTTGGAGTGCATGGCCACAGATCCCTGAATGTGACTGGAAAGGTAGATAAGGTGGTCAGGAAGCCATACAGGATACTTGCCTTTAGTAGGCGAGGCACAGCATATAAGAGGTAATGCTGGAACTGTAAAAAACACTGGTGAGTCCACAGCTGGAGTACTATGTGCAGTTATGATCACTGCACTATAGGAAAGATGTGATTGCACTGGAAAGAGTACAGAGGAGATTTACAAGGATGTTGTCTGGACTGGAGAATTTTAGTTATGAGGAAAGATTGGATAGGCTAGTGCTGTTTTCTCCGGGTGCTCCGGTTTCCTCCCACAAGCCAAAAGACTTGCAGGTTGGTAGGTAAATTGGCCATTATAAATTGTCACTAGTATAGGTAGGTGGTAGGGAAATATAGGGACAGGTGGGGATGTTTGGTAGGAATATGGGATTAGTGTAGGATTAGTATAAATGGGTGGTTGATGGTCGGCACAGACTCGGTGGGCCGAAGGGCCTGTTTCAGTGCTGTATCTCTAATCTAATCTAATCTAATCTAATCTAACAGAGGAGGCTGCGGAAAGACCTAATTGAAGTGTATAAAATTATTGAGGGGTCTGGATAGAGTAGATAGGAAAGCCCTATTCCCCTTGGTTGCTGGGTCCATAACCTGGGGGGGGGGGGGGGTGGGTTTGCATAGATTTAGGGAAGAGGGAGGAGGTTTGGAGGGGATTTGAAGGGAAATATTTTGACCCAGAGGGTGGTGGGGATCTGAAGCCCGCTGCCTGTAAGGATGGTAGAGGCAGAAACCCTCCTAACATTTAAAAACTACTTGGATATGTACTTGAAGTGCTGTAAGCCACAGAGCTATGGACCAAGAGCTAGAAAGTGGGATTAGGCTGGATGGAAACTTGTCAACCAATGCAGACATGATGGGCTGAATGATCCCCTTCCGTGCTGTAAATTTCTATGATTCTGTGATTCAGTAAAATCACTTTCTCCAATCATTTTATTCAAATCAGGGCTTGACTTCATCACAACACAGCAAGAGCTCAACAGGATACTTTCAAATCTGTGACAGCAGAGGGCAGATTGGACCACCATACTGAACCATTGGAGTAACCCAAAGAATTAAACCAGCACAGTGAACGAACATACTGAACCGGATTGAACCAATGTGCATTTAAGCATCAAAGGTCAAAAGTTACTGAGGAGATCAGCCTCAAATATTAACGGGTAGTGACCAGTCTGGGAGTGGGTGTGGGAGGGGGAAAGCTGTGGGAGTGAACTGTCCATTTGGCTACCCACCCTCCCCCTCCTCCATTCCCTTTATTACCACTAGATCCAGATTGCTTTTTGTGAGGAATTGATGGTCGCAGATGTCAGAAATAAATATGAGAAGAAAAATGTTGGTTTGGATCCAGGCCTAGAAGCAGCCATGTCAAAATAGGAGGGTTAGTTAAATCTTTAGCATACTGAAGGAAGCTACAGAAAGGATATTGATAGGTTGGGGGAATGGGCTAGAAAATGGCAGGTGGAATTCAGTGTCAGTAAGCGTGAGATGATGTATTTTGATAAAAGAAATGAACAGCAGTGATGATATTCTGAATGGAAGTAGGGTCAGTGCTTTGAAAGAACAGAGGGATTTGGGAGACAGATTCACAGGACATTAAAGGCAACACCTCAGGTTGATAAGACAGGAAGAGGAAGTAATAATATTCATGAGAAGGTAATAAATGTAATAAAAACTCCAACTTCTTCCAGTTCTGAGAAAAGTCATCAGCCTGAAATATTAAGTCTCTTTCTCTCTCTGCAGATGATGCCAGACGTGCTGAGTCTTTCCAGTATTTTCTGTTTTTCTATTCAAAATGTTTTTTTTTTCAGAGTTGATCATATTCCCTTCGAGCAACAAGTATCGATCTCGTGGATCATCGGCTTCTTCAAATCCTTATCTTTCTACCAAACGTTTCAGAAGAAAGATCCGGAAGCAGCTGAAGCCTCACTTGAAAGAATGGATCAAAAGCAAGAGTAAAAATGAAAATGGGAAGTTAATTGATCAGCTTGCCATTGCTCAGGATCTCATTGGAGGGGCGACTGAACACAAACACTGACCAGGCCTCGGGTGGGCTTTAGGCCATGTTTACAGACAAGTGCGGGGTGAAATCAATCCTGGATGTTGTACGTTTAGACCAATGGTTTATGAGGTGGCCATCATTATCACCACATTTTACTCTGTTTACCCTCCCAAAACTGGCAAAAAACAGGTGGCATTTCAGAGGAAAACCCAAGCTCACACCTCAGGACATTGTGTGTCGTCAGGGAATAAATAATTATTGACTAAAATGGGAGCATATCAAATACCCAATAAACTAAAAGCTCGATTGTAACTCGGGATGGGGTGGGGGAGGGGCCATGTGGACAAGAGGGGAACTGTCCCCTCGTCAGCAGTGTGAGGCTCAGGAAAGGAGCAAGTTAAAACCTGAACCTGCAGGAAGAAAGAAGGGAAGAACTTGCATTTCTATAGCGCCAGTCACAATCTCAGGACATCTCAAAGCATTTATAGCCAATGACGTACTTTTGAAGAGTAATCATTCTTGTAATGTAGGAAATGCGGCAGCCAATTTGCAGGATCCCACAAATGTCACTGTGATAATGATCCGATAATTTGCTGTAGTGATGTTAGGGTGAGGGATAAATATTGACCAGGTCACCGGGACGAATTCCCAAGCTCCTCTTTAAAAGAGTGTCAAGGAATCGTTCAAGTAAACTTGGAAGGGGAGACTGGGCCTTGGTTTAACGTTTCACTTGAAAGATGGCACCTCTGACAATGCAGCACTCCCTCAGTACTGGCACTGCAGTGTCAGTCTGGATTATGGGCTCAAGTCTCTGGAGGGGGTCTTGAACCTATGACCCTGTGACTCAGAGGTGAGAGTGACACCAACTGAGTCACGGGTGACAACAGGGCCTTGAGTGATTTTAACAGTCACTCCACCTGGTTTCCACCAGTGTGAATAAAATAGAAGCAGTTTGATTGGGTTGGTGATGGCCAATGATAAACAAGTGAGCAAGAGGAAATTGATCAATCTGATCAGCTGGGGTTCTTTTCCCCGCCCAAGACTACCAATCACTAAGCAGCCAGTACTATACTACTAACCAATGGCATTACTCAAACAATTGCTTCATCATTTTCCCTCTTCACTCATGAGAGTTTGTAACAAACATGCAAAAAAATGTGCATAATTCTGAAAAGACTCATTGAATTATTCAGTGTAAACTGAAATCTACCCTGGGGGAGCTAGGGGAGAAGGAAATTGCCCTGGCATTTCCGTGGGAATTTTCTGACAGGATTGGAAAACCTACCAGAGAAATGGCATGAGTGGTAGTTTCTGCTGTTTCTCTGGGAATCCAGCCAATCGATCTCCTGTCGGAGCTGAAGCAAGAGGTCAGGGCCACACCTGCAGAAATCTGGGCTAATATCTTTCGTAATTGTATAAACAACTTAGAAAAATTAGTGAGCTTTTGAGGGCAGAGAAAAGGATAAACAAATGTCCCATCCCACACAAATACTGCAAATCCACTGTGAATAAAACCTCTGAGGACAGTAGAACATGAGATGTGGGTGTTGCTGGCTTATTGCTCATCCCTAATTGCCCATGAGGAGGTGGTGATGAGCCGCCTTCAGGAATCGCTGCAATCCATCTGGTGTAGGTACACCCACAGTGCTATTAGACAGGCAGTTCCAGGATTTTGACCCAGCAACAGTGAAGAAATGGTGATATGGTTCCAAGTCAGGATGGTGTGTGACTTGGAGGGAAGCTTGCAGGTGGTAGTGTTCCCATGCATCTGCTGTCCTTGTCCTTCTAGGTGGTAGAGGTCACGGGCTTGGAAGGTGCTGTCTAGGGAGCCTTGGTGAGTTGCTGCAGTGCATCTTGTAGATGGTACACACTGTGCGCCGGTGGTGGAGGGAATGAATGGTTAAGGTGGTGAATGGGGCACCAATCAAGCAGGCTGCTTTGTCCTGGATGGTGTTGAGCTTCTTGAGTATTGTTGGAGCTGCACCCATTGAGGCAAGTGGAGAGTATTCCATCACACTCCTGACTTGTGCCTTGTAGATGGTGGACAGGCTTTGGGAAGTCAGGAGGTGAGTACAATGAAAAGCCTTTTTATGTTGTCTGATGCAGCATATTGAAATGTGTTGAGTTCAGTTGATTGAAGATCTCAAACAGATTTATTAACAGCTAACTATTAAATACAGCACAGGACTTGTCTCTTGGTGCTACAGCAGCAAAATGAGCCTGGCATGTAGTCACATGATTGCATCCTGGCTCTTGATTCATTGGCATACTAAGATCTTAAAGATACATTACTCTTAAAGGCAATCAGATAACATCCCCCTTTCTTTCCAATGATAAGTCTCGTATGTTAAAAATAGAAACATATAACATTAAATAACATCAAAATTATTTACACAAGTATACATTTTATGAACTTTACAAATATAGAGGCTCAAAGGTCCATAGGTCGTCTCGGTGGTTTGACAACTCTTGCTCGGGGAGTTTGCGTCTCATCTGTTGCTGTTCTTTCTGAAGTTTCTCCCTCTCTGCATTCAGTTTCTGTTGCTCTGCCTTCAGCCAGCTAACATACTCTGTTGCTTTTCTTAAGATGATCACATTTGAGGCCTTGTCATTCTTGGAAAGTTCTGGCACCTCATCTCGAAGAGCCAACAGACAATGCTTTAACTCATTCCACCTCTGCCTCTTGCATGTCCTTCACCTCTCCTTATCCTCCACATCAGAGGCTTGGGGCTCAAGGCTGAGGACTTGTTGGGGGAAGAGTACTTGGTCTCATGAAGATACCTGTCCGTTCTGGCTCGTTGTGGTGCTGCCAGTTTTCTAGAGAGCAGAAGTGAAGGTGCAGCATAGTTTTGCTGTTGCTGGGTATCCAGACTACACTGTTTGATGCTGGTCAGAGTCTGCGAGCGGGTTCCAGTCCTTGGAGATTTCCCCTGGGCAATGCTCTCATGGATAGTTATCACTGGTAGTCCTGCCACTGCTGATCCGCTCGTGGCTACTAGGTAGAACGGTTATGGTTTTCATGCCAACTTGTCATCGCCGCATTGCATTATTAATGTGCCACTGCAAGGGATGGGTGACCCGTTGTTAGCAGATACCTTGAAAGTTGTCAGTTGTATCATTTATTTCCAGCAATTCCGGTACATATCTTTGAGGGCTGGTCGGATATTTGCACTAGCGCTGGTGTCAATCTTGACCTTCAGTGTCTGTTTGCCAGCTTTCTTTGGGCATGTGATGCTAATAGTGGTAAAGGCTTTCAGTTGTTGGACTTCCTCCAAATGATGTGTCATGTTCACAATGTGGAATCCTTGCTCGTCTTCTGACTGAGACTTGCTCCGACCTGAGTCTTGCCTCAGGTCTGTTTTGCTTTGGCTTCATGTATCGGCTTGCATTAATGCAGGTCTCTCGTGCTTTCCTTGCTGCTGTTGCCCTGTCTTCTGTTTGTTTGTGTTCTGCCGTGACTTCTGGCTATGTCTTTGGAGCCAGAATTCCTGCATAGGCTGGCCCAGTGTCCCTTTACACTGCACGCCTTGCATGAAATACAGGAAACTTAAGGAAGGATATACTAGCATTGGAGGCAGTTCAGAAAAGGTTCCCGAGGCTGATTCCTGGGATGAAGGGGTTGTCTTATCAACAACGGCTGAATAGGTTAGGCCTTTATTCATTGGAGTTTAGAAGAATGAGAGGTGATCTTATTGAAACATATAAGATTCTAAGGGGGCTTGACAGGGTAGATGTTGAGAATATGTTTCCACTGGTG
Source organism: Heterodontus francisci (assembly GCF_036365525.1). Classification (NCBI taxonomy): domain Eukaryota; kingdom Metazoa; phylum Chordata; class Chondrichthyes; order Heterodontiformes; family Heterodontidae; genus Heterodontus; species Heterodontus francisci. Next base: position 115,441,880 of record NC_090377.1, read on the forward strand.
GGGAATCTCGAACTAGGGGATATAGTTACAGAATAAGGGGTCACACATTTAAAACTGAGATGCAAAGGAATTTCTTCTCTCAGAGGGTGGTAAATCTCTGGAATTCTCTGCCTCAGAGAGTTGTGGAGGCTAGGTCACTAAATATATTTAAAGAGGAGGTAGATAGATTTTTGAAATCTCGGGGAGTCGAGGGTTATGTGGAGCAGGTCTGAAAGAGGAGTTGAAGCCTGGGACAGATCAGCCATGACCTTATTGAATGGCGGGGCAGGCTTGAGGAGCTGAATTGCCTGTTCTTGCTCCTATTTCTTATGTTCGTATGTGAGTGGAGCCTACCACACTTACCGCACAACTTGCTTGCCCTTTTCGACCTGGTTATGGTGCCAATACGGTTGGTTGCAGATCATACTGTCCATCCACACTGGCTTTGTATTTTCTGCCATCTTCCAACAGTGCATCAATGCTGTGACCTTTCTTTTTCCCCCCGAGAGGTCTTTCTGCAATGCTTCAATGGGTGTTGATACAAACACCAGCTCCATTATTTGGTCTGACAGCTCAGCATTCGTTGCCCTTACTACGGCATCCACTGACGAACTGGTCTATTGATTCCTGTGGCTGTTGCCTGTAGGACATCAATTCCAGGTGGTGAATTTGAAAATTCACTCTTAATCTGAGTTGATCTTACAGCACATTTCATATCTTTGTGGGAGTTTTCTGGTCCTCTTCCGATATGCCTGAGGTATTGATTCTATGTAATCCCTCATTTCCAATTGCTATCATTATTTTACAGCTTGCTTTTCTGGTTCTGTAATTACTTGGTCTGTGAAGCATAACTGCATTCTTTGTTTGAACAATTGGAACAGGTAGGATATTAATGGCCTTCTAGTTCATACTGGGAAATTTGGTATCTATTTTCCTGCTATTCTTTTTCTTTAAAACTTGCTTTATGAACTTACTTTAAGACCTGGTTCTGTGATTCTGTACTGCTTCCCTTTAAAAAAATTCTCTTCTTTAGACTGGCTGGTTTGATTGACAGGAACAGCTGTGCAATAGGCATTTCAAGTATTTTTCAAACTAGGGTTTGTTTATATAGACGATCAGTAGGTAATTCTTCATGGTTAAGTGGTTTTATGAGTTTAAAAAAAAAATTCAGGCTGAGTAAATGAAAGCTCTTCCTGCTGGAGTGATTTAATGGGTTTTATTTGTACCTCTCGCTGTGAGCTGCGTGAATAGAGGATTCCCGTACTTTTTGCTGTCGGGCGCCACCTGTAATGGCGCTGACCTGATCAGCCTGGGGGAAACTTTGAAAACAATCAATCAGCCTGAGATAGGGATTGGGTTTTCCATGATCTGTTTCTTTTACTGAGCCGTTAAAGAAACAAATTTGCAAGCACCTCAAAGTTTTTTTAAAACTGGGGTTCCTGCACCAACGGCACACTGACTCACCTGATCGCAGTGATTGATTTTCAGTCTGTCATTCAGCTCTATCTTCTACAGTTGGAGATGATTTTTTTTTCTTCTTTATGGGACAGTGTTTCTTTTGACTTTCTCACTTTTGGATATAGGTCATTTTTAAAGTTGTTTTCCTGTGGTGTTCAATCTTGGATCTTATCTTCTCACCACAGCTGCCACCATGTAATGAGAAGTTTTTTATGTTGTCTGGTTCAATTGATTGAAGATCTCAAACAGGTTTCTTAATAGCTAACAATATACAACACAGAGCTATCTATTTATAGGACCTGCCTCTTGGTGTTACAGCAGCAGCAGAGAGCCTGGAATGTAGTCATACACTACTCTTAAAGGCAATCACACAATAGTGAGTTACTCACTACTGAATTCCCAGCCTCTGACCTGCTCTTGTAGCCAAAGCATTTATATTGGCTGATCCAGTTAAGTTTCTGGTCAGCTCAGTGTCTTTATTGCATTAAGTGACTGAGTGCATTTTACCAGACTTTCCAATGTGCCCATACAGTGAGTTAACTGCAGTGGACGTTCAACTCATTACACTTTATTTCTTTCAGGCTTCTGCAGACTGTGGGAGTTTCTTCCAGTCATACTGTGTTGGAAATGAAATGGAATGCTTTCTGTTTACTGGCAAACAAATCTGGGTGAGGTCTGCCGACACTGAGTGACAGCGTCTCCCAGGCCAATCGCATCAAGAGGTTATCTCCAATCCCTTAAATAGGACGTCAAATCTATGTTTCACAATGAAGTGTTGCTAGATCGTAGTTTGAACACAGACGACATACACAATACACTGGCAGGCGGGCGAGGGGAATGTTCATCTTCAGCAGGGACCAAGAGTTGGCAGTATTGGATCGGAGGCACATTCTAAACCCTGCCCCATTTTCCTGTCCACTGGGGACGATTTCAACTCCCGTGGGAGTTCAGATTCGAGCAATACGCTTACTGTGCATTTTCTGTTTCTCTCGGACAATCGAGGGGCTCCCCCGACTCAGTCAGGACCCTTGTGAACAGATGTAAGTTGGGGTTCGAGGATGTAGTTTGGACCCTGATGTGATTTTAACTACTCAGCGAGTGCAAAACTGCCAGAGTCCCAGTGGAGGCTGTGGCAGGTAAGGAAAGGAGTGGGAGAGTTCTCCCGGGGCCTAACGAAAGAGACTGAGACATTGTTGACCCAGGCTCCCACCTACTCCTTCCCCCGCTTCCCTCACTTCCCTCCTCCTCACTACCACTAAACCCCCTCGAACTCCTTCGTATGAATTACCATAATACCCGTCTTGGCAGCCTCTGTCCTATCCTCACAGGCTAGGATGGGAAGTCGGTCTGCATGCATCAAATGCACTGGGCTTCTCCTTCCCACCCCCCAATCCCCCGCACCAACCACCTCCCCCAATCTCTCACACCTCCCCACCACTCCTCATCTGCACCTCCTTCTTCCCATCCCCCGCACCATAGAAACATAAAAAAATTACGGCACAGAAGGAGGCCATTCATCCCACTGTGTCTGCGCCAGCCAAAAAAAAACTAGCCTCCCAATCTAATCCCACCTTCCAGCACCAGGTCCATAGCCTTGCAGTTTACAGCACTTCAGGTGCAGGTCCGGGTACCTTTTAAATCAGTTGAGGGTTTCTGCCTCCACCACCATTCCTGGCAGCGAATTCCAGACACCCACCACACTCTGGGTGAAAAAGATTTTCCTCATGTCCCCTCTAATCCTTCTACCAATCACCTTAAATCTGTGCCCCTGGTAATTGACCTCTCCTCCAGGGGAAACAGGTCCTTCCTGTCTACTCAATCAAGGCCCCTCATAACTTTGTACATCTCAAATAAGTCACCCCTCAGCCTCCTCTGTTCTAAGGAAAACAACCCTAGCCTATCCAATCTTTCCTCATAGCTGCAACTTTTGAACCCTGGCAACATTCTTGTGAATCTCCTCTGTACTCTCTCCAGAGCAATTATGTCCTTCCTGTAATGTGTTGACCAGAACTGTCCACAATACTCCAGCTGTGGCCGAACCAGCGTTTTATACAGTTCCAGCATTGCATCCCTGCTTTTGTATTCTATACCTCGGCCAATAAAGGAAAGCATTCCATATGCCTTCTTCGCCACTCTATCTACCTGTCCTGACACATTCAGGGACCTGTGGACATGCACTCCCAGGTCTCTCACTTCTTTTGCCCCTCTCAATATCCTCCCGTTTATTGTGTATTTTATTGTGTATTCCCTCGCTTTATTTGCCCTCCCCAAATGCATTACCTCACACTTCTCTGGATTGAATTGCATTTGCCACTTTTCCACCCACTCAATCAAACCATTGATATCATTCTGGAGTCTATGGCTATCCTCCTCACTATCCACTACACGGCCAATTTTTGTGTTATCAGCAAATTTCCCAATCATGCCTGCCACATTTAAGTCCAAAGTATTAATATATACCACAAACAGCAAGGGTCCCAACACTGAGCCCTGTGGAACGCCACTGGAAACCGCTTTGCATTCGCAAAAACATCCGTCGACTACTACCCTTTGTTTCCTCTCACTGAGCCAATTTTGGATCCAACCTGCCACATTCCCCTGTATCCCATGTGCTTTCATTTTACTGACCAGTTTGTTCGATGCCTTACTAAAATCCAGGTAAACCACATCCACTGCACTACCCTCATCAATCCACCTTGGCGCAGTGGTTAGCATCGCAGCCTCACAGCTCCAGCGACCCGGGTTCAAATCTGGGTACTGCCTGTGTGGAGTTTGCAAGTTCTCCCTGTGACTGTGTGGGTTTCCTCCGGGTGCTCCGGTTTCCTCCCACATGCCAAAGACTTGCAAGGTGATAGGTTAATTGGCCATTATAAATTGTCCCTAGTATAGGTAGGTGGTAGGGAAATATAGGGACAGGTGGGGATGTGGTAGGAATACGGAATTAGGGTAGGGTTAGTATAAGTGGGTGGTTGATGGTCGGCACAGACTCGGTGGGCCGAAGGGCCGGTTTCAGTGCTGTATCTCTAAACTAAAACTTGTTATTTCCTCAAAAAATTCAATCAGTTCATAAGTCATGATCTTCCCTTAACAAATCCATGCTGACTATCCCTGATTAATCTGTTCCTATCTAAATGGCAATTTAGCCTGTCTCTCAGAATTGACTAATAATTTACCCACCATCGAGGTCAGACTGACCAGCCTACAATTATTTGGCCTATCCCTCACACCCTTTTTAAACAACGATATCATGTTTGCAGACCTCCAATCCTCTGGCAGCTCGCCCGTATCTAGTGAGGATTTGAAGATGATCCTCAGCGCATCCATTATTTTCTCCCTGGCTTCCTTTAACAACCTGGGATGCAAAACATCCGGCCTTGACAACTGATCCACTTTCAAGGATGTCAGACCTTCTAGTACTTCTTCTCTCATTATGCTCATCATATCTAAAATTTCACACTGTTCCTCTATTACTACAATGTCTGGATCAACCCTCTCCTTTGTGAAGACAGAGACAAAAAACTCATTAAGAACCCTGCCCACATCTTCTGCATCAGATCCCTTGTACATCTCTGATTGGCCTTACCCTTTCCTTAGTTATCCTCTTGCTCTTAATTTATTCAGAGATACAGCACTGAAACAGGCCCTTCAGCCCACCGAGTCTGTGCTGACCAACAACCACCCATTTATACTAATCCTACATTAATCCCATATTCCTTACCACATCCCCACCATCTACCTACACTAGGAGCAATTTACAATGGCCAATATACCTATCAACCTGCTAGTCTTTGGCTGTGGGAAGAAACTGGAGCACCCAGCAGAAACCCACGTGGTCACAGGGAGAACTTGCAAATTCCACACAGGCAGTACCCAGAACTGAACCCAGGTTGCTGGAGCTGTGAGGCTGCAGTGCTGACCACTGTGCCACCCTGATAAAACATCTCTGGGCTTTCCTTGATTTTACCTGCCAATAATTTTTCATTTCCTCTCTTTGCTTTTCTAATTTCCATTTTTACTTCACCCCTGCACTTTCTATACTCCTCTAGGCTTTCTAAAGTATTAAGATATTTGTGATCGTCATAAGCTTTCTTTTTCTGCTTTAACTTACCTTGTAAGCTTCTAGATAACCAGGGGGCTCTAGATTTGGCAGTACCACCCTTTATCTTTGTGGGGACATGCCTACACTGTGCCTGTAGTATCTCGCTCTTGAACACCTCCCATTGGTTTGCCACTGATTTTCCTTCAAGTAGCTGTATCCACTCTACTTTCGCCAGATCACCTCACAGTTTCGTAAAATTTGCCTGCCCCCAATTTAGAGCTTTTACTCCTGTTTTATCTTTGTCCTTTTCCATGATAATGCTAAAACTAACTGTATTATGGTCACTATCTCCAAAATGGTCACCCACTGCTACTTCATCCACTTGCCCAGCTTCATTACCGAAGACTAAATCTAGAATTGCGCCCCCTCTCGTTGGGCTTGTTATGTGCTGGCTAAGAAAGTTCTCTTGAATGCAGTTTAAGAATTACGTGTCCTCTGTGCCCTTCACACTGTTTGTATCTCAGTTGATATTGGAGTAGTTTGAAATCCCCAACTATTATTGCCCTACAGTTTTGCACTCAGAAATTTGCCTATATATTTGTTCTTCTACCTCTCTCTCACTATTTGGGGGTCTATAGTACACTCCTAGTAGTGTGGCTGACCCTTTTTTATTTCTGAACTCAACCCATATGGCCTCATTTGATGATTCATTTAGCATACCATCCCTCCTCACAGCTGTTATTGATTCCTTAACTAATAATGCTACACCCCCTCCTTTTTTATCCCCCTCTCTATCCTGCCTTAAAACTCTATATCCCGGGATGTTGAGCTGCGATTCTTGCCCCTCTTTAAGCCAAGTTTCTGTTATAGCAATGATATCGTGTTGCCGTGTGTCTATCTGTGCCCTCAGTTCATTGGCTTTGTTTAATATACTCCTTGTATTCAAATAAATACCTTTTAACACTGCCAAATTCCTGTGCTGCAGACTTTTTAACCTTTGCTCCTTTTATTTTTCAGAGTCATTCGTTAATATTCTGCCTCCCGTTCCCTGCACTGAAATTGTCCTATCTGAAACTGCCCTCAGGTTCCCATCCCCCTGCCAAACTAGTTTAAACCATCCCCAACAGCACTAGCAAACCTTCCTGCAAGGATATTTCTCCCAGTCCTGTTCAGGTGTAGACCGTCCGGCTTGTACAGGTTCCACCTGCCCCAAAACCCGTCCCAATGTCCCAGAAATCTGAAATCTGAACCCTCACCCTACAGAATGCTCTGTAGCCGTTCGGTGATATCTATGACCCTTGCACCGGGGAGGCAACATAGCATCCTGGAATCACATCTGTTCCCCTAACTATAGAATCCCCCACCACTATTGCTCTCTTGTCTTTTCTCCTCCCTCCCTGCACAGCTGAGCCACCCATGGAGCTCTGGTCATGACTCTCGCAACACTCTTCAGAGGAACCCTCTCTCCCATCGGTACTCAGAACTGAATACCAGTTAGAGAGTGGGATGCCCTCCGGGGACTCCTGCACTACCTGCCTTGACTTCTTTGTCTGTCTGGCAGCCACCCAGTCCCTCTCTGCCTGTGCTCTCTTAAGCTCCTGGGTGACTACCTCCTGAAACGTGCTATCCACGTAACTCTCTGCCTCGCAGATGCACTATAGTGACTCCAGCCACCGCTCGAGTTCTGAAACCCAGAGCTCAAGCTTCTGCAGCCGGTGAAACTTCCTGCAGATGTGTTTGTCAAGGACACATGGTGAGTCCATGACTTCCCACATAACCACAGAAGGCACATTCCACTTGGCCGAGCTGCCCTGCTATTACTAAGCTTTACAAACTAATTATTACTAATGTAATAAGTAGAATAACTTACCAGTTACTTGTCAATCAGCTTCTTCCCTGTACCATGGAGGCTGAAAAGGCAGAAAAGAAAAACAAGCGACCAAAGAACACCTCCTTCCCCTAGTCAGCGAAGTCCCTCACGCACCAACTCTCAGCCTTACACTCTGTCCAAACAGCACTTTCTAATTAGTAATTAATAATAAATCAAAATAACTAAAAACCTTAGTAGTACTAACCTTACCACATACAAGGTCGCTGTTTCAGTGTTTAAACAAATAACGTTTTCTCTCTCATTATTTAAGCTATTTCCAGGCAATAGCAGCTGTTACTTACCAACCAATCAGCTTACGGATTTCCCGTGATGTCACTGTTAGTTATTTTTCCACTTGCCAACCCAGACAGAGAGAGAGAGAGAGAGAGCGAGAGACTCCCGCTCCGCTCCCGGAAACTCCGAGATCCGCAGACTCTCGCTCCACTCCGGAACCTCCTGTGTCTGCCGATTCCCGCTCCACTCTCGGAACCTCCTGTGTCTGCCGATTCCCGCTCCACTCCCGGAACCTCCTGTGTCCACAGACTCCCACTCCGCTCCCGGTTCCTCCGAGATCCGCAGACGCCTGCTCCGCTACCGGAACCTCCTAGATCCGCAGACTCCCGCTCCACTCCGGAACCTCCTGTGTCTGCCGATTCCCGCTCCACTCCCGGAACTTCCTGTGTCCACAGACTCCCACTCCGCTCCCGGTTCCTCCGAGATCCGCAGACGCCTGCTCCGCTACCGGAACCTCCTAGATCCGCAGACTCCCGCTCCACTCCGGAACCTCCTGTGTCTGCCGATTCCCGCTCCACTCCCGGAACTTCCTGTGTCCACAGACTCCCACTCCGCTCCCGGTTCCTCCTAGATCCGCAGATGCCCGTTCCGCTACCGGAACCTCCTGTGACCGCTGACTCCGGTTCCGCTCCTGGTTCCTCCTTGATCCACAGACTCTTGCTGCGCTCCCGAAACCTCCTGTGTCCACTGACTCCCACTCTGCTCCCGGAACCTCCTAGATCCGCAGACTCTCACTCCGCTCCCGGAACCTCCTAGATCCGTAGACTCCTGCTCCGCTCCCGGAACCTCCTGTATCCACGGACTCCCGCTGCGCTCCTGGAACCTCCTAGATCCTCCGACTCCTGCTCCGCTCCCGGAACCTCCTAGATCCGTAGACTCCTGCTCCGCTCCCGGAACCTCCTGTATCCACAGACTCCCGCTGCGCTCCTGGAACCTCCTAGGTCCTCCGACTCCCGCTCCGCACCCGGAACCTCCTGTATCCACGGACTCCCGCTGCGCTCCTGGAACCTCCTAGATCCTCCGACTCCCGCTCCGCTTCCGGTTCCTCCTGTGTCCACAGACTCCCGCTCCGCTCCCGGAAACTCCTAGCTCCGCCGACTCCCGCTCCGCTCCCAGTACCTCCTGTGTCCACAGACTCCCGCTCCGCTCCCGGTTCCTCCTTGGTCCACAGACTCCCGCTCTGTTCCCGGATCCTCCTGGATCCACAGACTCCCGCTCCGCTCCCGAAACTTCCTAGGTCCGCCGACTCCCGCTCTGCTCCCAGTTCCTCCTGTGTCCACAGACTCCCGCTCTGTTCCCGGGTCCTCCTGGATCCACAGACTCCTGCTCCGCTCCCGAAACCTCCTAGCTCCGCCGACTCCCGCTCTGTTCCCGGGTCCTCCTGGATCCACAGACTCCCGCTCCGCTCCCGAAACTTCCTAGCTCCACCGACTCCCGCTCCGCTCCCAGTACCTCCTGTGTCCACAGACTCCCGCTCCGCTCCCGGTTCCTCCTTGATCCACAGACTCCCGCTCTGTTCCCGGGTCCTCCTGGATCCACAGACTACCGCTCCGCTCCCGAAACTTCCTAGGCCCCCCGACTCCCGCTCCGCTCCCAGTACCTCCTTGATCCACAGACTCCCGCTCCGCTCCCGGTTCCTCCTAGGTCTGCCGACTGCCGCTTTGCTCTTCCAGGTAACCTCACTCTTCCCCTCCCTGCACCTCCCTCGACCCTCCCTTCTTTCTCCGCTGATGCCAGTCCTGCTTCCTCCCTGCTTCCTCTCTCCTCTCTGAACCCCTCGCTCCTGCATCCTCACTTTCTCCTCCTCCATCCTCCCCTCCTCCTCCCCCCTCATCTTCTCCCCTCCTCCCTTTCATCCAACTACTCCCTCCCCCTAGCACCCTTCCTGACCTCACCCCCCTCATTTGCCCATTCGACTCCTCCTTTCCCCCTCCACCCCCTCCTCCTTTCCCCCATCCCCTCATGCACCTCCCTGTGGACCCCCCGCCATCCCTCCACTGCCACTCCTGCCCACCCCTCACCCAAGCTCCTCTCCATCCCCATCTCCATATCATCCAGCTTCCCGTACAGGAATTAATTTGGAAAGGATTGAAAGGACAGTGAGGCCTGGTTTTGACGTTTGGTCGATTGCCAAGCTTGTGAATAATAAAACACTTCAGGGTATTAATGTTCAGGTTTGACAGGGTGGACTAAATTCCAACACCACATGGAGCTTGTGATTGGAAGCTGGGTTTGTTGAATTTGTCACCTGATGTTCTTTCCTGTTACTGGTGAGTGATGGATGTGTTCAAGTCCAGGCAGATTTTAAGATTCAGAGCATTGTTTGTACTGCTCCTTATACCAGATTGCTGTCTCGCTAGATGACAGAAGACGAAGAGGGTTTGGGCTGTGGAGAACCAGGTTATTTTCTGCACAAAGAACAACAACTCCCAAAGTGCCTTTGCAGGTAAGTTAAGGGAGAGGGTGCCCCAAGATGGAGGTGGCCTCTCTCCAACTGTTTCAAATGTAAAATCAAAACTGGCCTCACCATTGTGGGAAGGGGCACCCTGTCCACATGGCGGCCCGCAGCTGTAACTGAAGTCAAGTAGGCTGGGGGTGGGGGGAGGGGGGGCCTCTGAGCTTGCCGGGAGCACTGGTCCATTGGTCTGCTGCTGGGAGGCTGCTCCCAGGTAGCTGGCCTCTTCCCAGCGCCTCTGGGACCTGAAGGCCCACTGGAAAAATCCAGTTGGCCTCTGACAATCGGCCTTAGTCGGCCCTTAACTAGTTGAAATAAGAAGACAAAGTGCTGGAAATACTCAGCAGTTCTGGCACCATCTGTGGAGAGAGAAACAGTGAACATTTCATGTCTGTGTCCTTTCATCAGAACCTGCTGAGTATTTCCAGCACTTTCTGTTCTTTCAGATTTCCAGCATTCGCAGTATTTTGCTTTTACCTTAACAAGTTGAATCGGCTACCTGCCGCTTGTAGGACGGCCTCACCCACCCCTTCCTGCTGCCTGGAAAATGGCCCAGGGGGTGGGATGGAGTCGGGGAACCGTCTCGTTGCCCGGCAACTCAAAATTCCACACCCGCCCTCCTCCGTTCAGAGACTGTGCAGCATTTTGGTAAGAATCTAAAAACACTCCCTTAGCAATTATCATGATTGATCACGTTTAATTGACGTAATCTTCTCTGATTCTAAACTGCACTGTTAGCAGCTCTGGTAAGTTGCTGTTTGGGATAGAAATGCGATACTGTACTCATGTGCCCCCTGGCTTGACGTAGTCATGTGACCTCTACCATGAGGCACTCTGACTGCAGGCAGCCATCACAAACAGTTTCATTAAAGACACAGTACACACCAGACTGTTATCCTGTGAGCTCATAACATGGTGTCAGAGTGGAGCTGAGAGTGAGTGTTGAAGAGCTGTTTAGAAACACAGCTACAGAACTAAAGTCACAGGAATGGTCACAACTGCTAAAAGCTGCTAAAAGCTACAGGAAGCCACAGAAAAGGAATAGAGAAACAGCTGAAAGCACAGGGTATGAAATTGGCTGCAAATGTTTCCTCTGCCTGTGCCAGTCGAAATGAAAGGTGGTATGAAGCAGAACTGGCAGTTTTTACACTCGCAATGGCAAAATTATGAAATTACAACAAATTTAATTATCAAACCAGAGCAGCTACAAGTAGCTACACTTTTATCACTGTTAGGGAGAGACTGTTACAAAGTGTATTCCACCTTAAATCTCCCTGAAGAGCATAAAAAACAGATATCTGAAAGTTTGAACACCTTGAAATCACACTTTGAACACCAAGTGAATGTAACCTACGAACAGTATGTGTACAATATTAGAGCCCAAGGTGAAAAAGAGTGCATTGATCAGTATGTGACTGCATTAACACAGCTCGCAGAATCCTGTGAATTTGCACTCTAAAAGATGGTCTAATTAAAGACAAGATTGTATTAGGCATAAGAGATCCCTCAGTGAGAGCACGTCTACTGAGAGAAGACAAACTGACTATCAGGAAAGCGATTGACATGTGCAGAAGTGGTGAGGTTGTAAATCAGCAGCGGTACCATATTCATGGCAGAACAGACCAGGCCTTGCATTATGCTGATAGACATTCCAGGCCGAAAGGGCAGAAAGATCACAGACAAAGGGCAGGATTCAAATACTGCTGAGGGGATCACGTACAGGAAAAGAAGGCATGTTCAGCATGGGGAGAGCAGTGTTCTCACTGCAAGAAGCTGAATCATTTGGCACACAAATGTTTGGTTGGAAGGAAGCACAACAAACAGGTACTGATGGCCACTGGAGGGATGTCAGCTGATGATTCTGACGAATCACGAAACACCATACAACAGGTTGGTTCAGTCAGATTGATAGGTGATGAATGGTTTGTGACTGTTGGAATGATGACTGCAGAAGGAGAATATCAAGTCAACATAAAGTGCCAGACAGACACCGGTGCATCATGCAACATCATGATCTTCACAGACCTCTGCGAAGTAGCTCAACATGGCGATCCAAAAATGAAATCATCAAAAGTAAGTTTGAGGCTATATGATGGCACCAAACTAGTGCCGCGAAGACAAATAACTCTGAGAGCCCAATGCAATGACAAGAATTAAGACCTGCAGTTCCAGATCATAGACAATAAGCAAAAGACACTCATCTCAGCCGCAGCAAGTCTAAAGCTTGGACTGGTAACCCTCAATGCACAAAAGAGATTTGCAACGTGTCACAGCGCACTAAACCATTAACCACGGAAGAGATCCGAGAGGAGTACAATGATGTATTTACAGGTCTAGGATGTCTTCCAGGAGAACATCATCGTGAAGTCGATGAGAGGGTAAGACCAATTCAGCATCTGCCAAGGAAAGTTCAGCTGCCCTCAAGGCCAGGCTGAAAGACAAGATAGAAGAGCTGGAAAAGAAGGGAGTAATCAAGAAAGTGACAACCCCGACAGAATGAAATTAGCAGCATGATAACAGTGAAACAACTGGGAAAACTGAGAGTATGCATTGACCCAAAGGATCTAA